>NC_041008.1:41826412-42451690 GCF_004193775.1 Glycine soja | reverse complement strand
TAAATACTTAAATATAAGAAGATCTTAATTAATATTTCGTGGTAGACTGATAAAATTTCAGTATCAATCCTTAGTTAATGTTAAGGAATAGAAAAAAATTGTATGATTTTATGAAATTTTAGGAGTGATTAATGTACAGCTGCTGAGGTGATGTTGCCAAGCCAAGCCAACGCACAACTTGAAGAAAGGATATTATGCAATATGCCCTACCCTTGTGATCATAAGTCTCACATGGCATTTGTTCTGTACATTACCATTGCCATTACCCCTTCCACGTTGCCAACTTAAACAATATTGGCTTTAGGTAGTGTTTGATTTAAGGGAATAAATTTAAAATGAAAATGATTTGAGTTGAATTGAGATAAAAGTGTGATAGAAAAGGATATTTGGTGGGAATGAAAGGTAGATGAAACTTTTGAAGAAAAAAAAAAATGGATCTCGTTTATTTTTTTAACTTTCATGTCAAAATGTAATGAAAGTAAAAAATGGTGAGAAAGAACACTATAATACTAATATATTTGTCGAAATTAATCTTGAAAAGATTCTTATGATGATAACATAATTGATTATATTTATAACATAATTGATTACGTGGTCACTAGTTCAGATTTTGTTTTCATGTGATCTTGGATGAAATTGAATAAATAATTATGTAATTTGCATAATCAACTATTAGCGTTTAATTAATTAAAAGATAAATAAAATTATAACATCTTTTAAGAGAAAACATGCATTCTTTTAATAAAATGAAAATGATATATGTTTCATTTCTACTTTTTTTTTTTACTTCTTTCATTATTTATCTACTATTTTAATTTAAATTTTTCATTTCTTTTACACTTTGTTTCCTTTCAATCAAATAAGTTAACTTTTTTACTCTCTTTAGTCTTATTTCATTCCTCCCACTTTCATCTCAATTTATCGCAATTCATCCCTCTTAGCCAACGATTAACTTTCAACCACACGTGTATCGTACCGTTCAAAAAATATGACAAAGACAGGGCCATTCAACAACTTACAACTCCAAAAAGCTTATGTGGTATGTACACAATTCCCCATAACAGCCCCCCCTATGTTTGTAGCATATATAATATAATTTAATAACGTAAATTAATTTAATATTGGAGTAAAACACAAGCGAGTTAAATAGAGTCAGAGACAAAGACTAGTCCTTTCTTGTCCTAGAAAATACGCATTATTCTCCTAACGCTTATTCTTTTCAGCTCTCTGCCTCCGACAGAAATAGTTTCATCAGGCTCATTTAATTTACCTCAAAATAAAACAATTTTATCTTGTTATGGCTCTTTTGGTGTATCTTGTGCTTTTCCTAGCCCTCACTGATCATTCAAGTAAGTACCCTGCACTGATTTGTGTGTTTTATCTCTCAAGTTTCAACATTTAATTCAAAAAGTTTTCTTTTTTAAAATTATGATAACTCACCCTTTAATTTTCTGAGGTGGGTTCATATGATTAGTTGTGGTTCCTAGTTCCATGCTTTAATTTTGGGTCTTTTCTATAAAGGGTCGTCTTTTTCTACTGTTCTGCTGAAAGATGAAAGATTTTATAGTGATTTTAAAGGAAATTCTGAATGATATATATGTTTTTTTTAATGTAATTCTGATCTCTTTTGCATAGAAAAACATGCTTGTCATGTTGTTTTACTGATAAGATAGGATTATGGTGTGAACTAGCTAATTTTTTTTTTCCGTTTCTTGTTTATTTGATTTGATTTGCAATAGGTGCTCTTTATTGTTTATGCAAAGATGGTGTGAGTGATCAAACCCTTCAGAAAGCAATAGATTATGCTTGTGGAAGTGGAGCTGACTGTACCCCTATTCTCCAAAATGGAGCTTGTTACCAACCCAACACTGTGAAGGATCACTGTAACTATGCAGTTAATAGCTATTACCAGAGAAAGGGCAATGCTCCGGGAACCTGTGATTTTGCAGGTGCTGCCACAACCAATGCAAATCCACCTAGTAAGTATAACTCCAAACCTATCTATTTTTTGGTACATATTCTAGAATTTCACTTTTACTAATCTTCTTCTCTTTCTTGTGTGTTTTTTTCTACAGCTGCATCATCTGGATGCGTCTACCCCTCAAGTCCTAGGTATGTTTCTTGATTATCATGGGTCTTATTTGATTTTGTATTGGTTTACTAGTTATGCATATTCAATGAATTTTTAGCCTATTGAGTGTGAGGTTGGAATCTTGAGGAAAATTCCTCCTCTCTGCTGGACATTTTATTCTTCCATCCTCAAATAAATCATTTTTCTTGTACAAAAATGTAAATGTCATTTTTTACCCAGTTTTTCTATTCTTTTATAGTCTTTTTTCAAGTTTCCACTTTTTTCTTTGAGGTGATGGAAAGCATTGGTAATTTTCAGCATTATACCCTATTTTACTTAATGTCTAATTTTCACTTAGCATAATCTAAACGAAAATTTGAAAAACTGGGATTCATTTGATTTAATTTCAAAACTGGCAATGTAGCTCTGAAACTAGTTTGTTTTATACACAAAGCTAAAGCCCCATTTTCATTTGGGTTCATGTACTCACCTTCCTGAAGGGGAAATGCTGAATTACATTCTTACAGAGAAGTTATCTTATTACTAGCAATGTCACACATGCTAATTCTGTTGAAATATGAGCTGGCATTATTTGGATGTTTCACAAACATTTCCTATGTCTGTACTTATGTATAATATGTAATTTAATCAATGAAATTGGTTATTCATCCTAATTTTCTTCAAGACCTATTACATATATTGATTGTTTTATCGGCAAATGTTAGTTTGACAGCTTTAGAAATGTCAGTAGAGGGATTCAAACCCGCGACCTCTTCCTTCACCCTTAAGTTTCATTGCCAACCACCAAGCCAACCTTATATTCCCATATATTGATCTTTTTGTTTTGGCTTTCTTGCAGCAATACAGGAACAACACCATCTATTGGTTCACCACCAGGCACAACACCATCAACAGGTGGTACAACTCCAGGGACAAGTACAACACCCACCACATTTGGAATGAGTCCAACATCTACAACTGGTATCAACAATGACAATGGAGCTAATTCAAAAGGCACCGACGATACTAAGTTGCTATTGCTCTTTTTTGTTGTAACCCTTTGGTTAGCAATCAGGATCTAGACTAAAAGGTACAGTGCCACCACTGGACTAGGAAAAAAACTCGTGCGGGGGTTTTCATGTAATTTTACTTCTGGGAATCATCCACAAACAATTCAAGCAAAACCGTTTTTGTTTTTTGTTTTTCTTTCCTCTTCCTTGTGAAAAAAGAGTAGGGAATTTGGTTTTCTTGTTTAGTGGTGATATATTTTGAGTATGAATACTAATGGGGGATTTGGAGGAAGTAGAATTTGATTGATCATTTTCCTCTTGGCTTTTCTCCATTTGTACATCTAAGACTATGACAGACACTATTTTTTAATTTAATGAAATCCGGCTACCCCATATATATACTCTTATTTTATTCATCATTCAGTTTCATGTTAGCTGGCTACTGTACGTCTCTCAAATATTTCTTTTTTCCCTTTTTTAACTCTTCCCTTCTTGATTTGAATTTGATGCCATTTTTCATTCATTATTTCCCATTCATTTTCTCTAGTTTTAGTCCTTTTTAATTTCATGTTGGGTGCGCAAAGACTAACTAAAAGCTCTTGTGCTATACTATTTGAAGTTGTTTCATTTTAGCAATTTAGGACCTCACAGAATGTGTTTGGATTAACTTTGAACTCTAGCAAAATCAGTTCCAAAATCAAGTTGAAGGTCAAAGCAGCATATAGTTGATTCGATTTTTTTTTAAAATTTTCCACCATGATTTTGAGGGTCAAAATTGATTCTCCTATATATCCAAACACATTATATATATGTTTGGATATGCTAGAATTAATATTGATTTCAAAATATGGTAAAAAATTAAAAAAAGTTAAAACAATTATTGTTGTTTAGACCTTCAGCAAACAAATATATATATATATATATTATAAGTATTCTATCATTTTTCGTTTTTAGAAGAATTTTAGAAATAATTAATTGAATTTTATTTGATTTTGGAACTGATTTTGATAGAGTTGAAAGTTAATTCAAACACACACTAATATGATTTTTAATGTTATTTTGTGGTATATGCGTTGAATGTTGCAATGTATTTTGCTTAATCGCCATTTCCCCCTCAAAATGTAAAGGGAAACTTTATTATATTATATTTCATTTCAATAATTTATGAATTATTTACTTGCCTAATATTTTTAAATTACTATTAAGCTTTATATCTAAGGAAAAAAAAAAAATTGGTGCCGTGGTACTCTTTTTACTTTAAGAGGCTACAAGAACCAGTGCATTAAAGAAAAGTAAATGTGGTTCAAAGGTCACTTGTGAATTTTGTATCACTTTCTCTTTCCGCTGTGGCGTTTCATTCATGCTGTGGAACAATTTTTCCTTTGGACGTAATTGCCTATAAAAGTCAATAAAAACTGAGAATAATTTTAGTTTGACATCATGCCATGCATAGCCGACAAATCTGAAATAAAAAAAAAAAAAATCTTACATGCTTTCATCGGCATTTTTTTAATTGCAAAAGACATAGGGAAGAATTGTTAAAATATACTTAATATTAAATGTTGTCTCTAAAATAATAAATAAATAAATATTTAAATTAAATAATGAACAACCATAGCTTGCTTCTTGTTCACGATTTTGTTAAAAAGCTAATCCAAAAAGTTGATACTTAAAATTTCAGAAATTTGGTCCACTTAGTTTGTTTTGTCTATTAATGGGAAAATAGATTTTAATTTTCATGTACCAAGGTTAAAAATCATAATTATTATAAAATTCAATAATTTTTTGTTTTGTTTTTTTGTTATAGGAGGGACATAATAATTTCTTATTGATTGATAATGGGAAAATGGTTTATATTATCAACGAATATACTTTTTTCTAAAAAAAACATTAGCCTAATCGTTTCATGATTTTTTTCCCTATAGATACTGTGCATGATTCCTCCAATAAATTTGAGTTTGTACTTATTTATGCTTAGAATGATTCCTTTGAATTTCCAACCTGTTTGAGACTATGTGCCTGTTTGTTTTTTCTTGGCCTTCAGGAATTGATTCTTAGTTTAGAATTAATTTTCGATATATTTTCATATGTTTGATTTTAAGTTGGAGAAAAATTTAGAATTGATTCTAAAATGAAATAATTTTGAGTGATTTTTGCGTTAAATTCAAATTTTGTATTAAATTTTACTCATAACTTAATTTTATAATAAAACATCCAAACATAAACAATATCACTTTAAAATCAATTTTAATTAAAATTAATTTTATGAACATTCATCCAAACACATATTACACATATTATGTAACTTAACATCCTAGCCAAAAAATAACTAAGGGAACATTTTACAGAAGAGAAACACATATACCTGGAAATCATAAATTTTGAAAATCATATTTTCAAGGAATGAATAAAAATTTGTTTAATTGATCATTGAAAATCTCTGGATAATTTTTTTAAAAATCAAAGAGTTACACATATTTTTATTAATTATTTTTAATTATTTATCATGTTATATAATTTAATAAAAAGTAATATGATGTTTTTACTCAGTAAAAGAAAAAAAAAACATATTTCCATCTCGAGAGAATAAAATTCTCATCTCTCCCATGAAAAAATTTCTAGAAAAGAAATTGATTAAAAAATATTTATAAAATTTCCTCAAAAACATCCTTTGTTAGAAATATTATTTTAAAAAAATGCATATTAAACATGTGATTTTCACGAAATAAAAAATTTATTTCCTACTAAACACTCCCTAAAAATTCTTGGCCTTCAGGAATTGATTCTTAGTTTAGAATTAATTTTCGATATATTTTCATATGTTTAATTTTAAGTTGGAGAAAAATTTAGAATTGATTCTAAAATGAAATAATTTTGAGTGATTTTTGCGTTAAATTCAAATTTTGTATTAAATTTTACTCATAACTTAATTTTATAATAAAACATCCAAACATAAACAATATCACTTTAAAATCAATTTTAATTAAAATTAATTTTATGAACATTCATCCAAACACATATTACACATATTATGTAACTTAACATCCTAGCCAAAAAATAACTAAGGGAACATTTTACAGAAGAGAAACACATATACCTGGAAATCATAAATTTTGAAAATCATATTTTCAAGGAATGAATAAAAATTTGTTTAATTGATCATTGAAAATCTCTGGATAATTTTTTTAAAAATCAAAGAGTTACACATATTTTTATTAATTATTTTTAATTATTTATCATGTTATATAATTTAATAAAAAGTAATATGATGTTTTTACTCAGTAAAAGAAAAAAAAAACATATTTCCATCTCGAGAGAATAAAATTCTCATCTCTCCCATGAAAAAATTTCTAGAAAAGAAATTGATTAAAAAATATTTATAAAATTTCCTCAAAAACATCCTTTGTTAGAAATATTATTTTAAAAAAATGCATATTAAACATGTGATTTTCACGAAATAAAAAATTTATTTCCTACTAAACACTCCCTAAAGGTAGACAAGACAAGCATGATTCACAGCAATTTGTAAAGTTTGCTAGGTTACCCATCTCAATAATCATGTTGCCATCGTCACAAATATATTCTCAATGACGGATTGCTTTCGAGGGTCCTTTCGTCCAAATTAATGACATAAAAAATGGGAGTGTCATTCTCAACAAACTCTTGAAAAACAATTATTAAGAATTAAATCCGAACAATACGTGTCAATTGAAAGTTGATATTCCTCAATGTGAACTATCTCCGAATAATACTTTTGCATTGAAAGTTGATATTCTTTCAATATGGCATATGTTAGTATTTTGGGTCAACAAGTAAAACTCATCAACATTCAAAAGAATCGATGAATGCACAGCATATCAAAGGCTTACCACTAAACTATATGAGGCTACCCCTCTATACTTAGCTATATAATTGATGGCTCCTTTTTACTGTTCTGCTGTCTTCTCTGATAGAAAATCACAAAAAGATGTTAAACTTTTATACTTTTTTTTAACCACCTTAATCAAAGTCTCTCACTCTTCAGGACCCCAAAATATTTTCATAAGTTTTGATTCTTTGAATGGATTATAAAATTAATCTTCAATCCAGAACTTAATCACTCATAAAATTCCTTGTTCCTTCTTAAAAATGTATTATGTGGATATTGAACTCAAATTCTCCCACAACTTTAAAATTTATCACCAACTAAATTACTCCTATTAACACATGATATTGATTATTGATATGATACCACGGACACATCATACAACATATTTTAAAAAGTATAGGATACAATATGTCTATAATACAATATATATAAACATAAACACAAATCTTAAATCAAAAGACAGAATTGATGTTTCAAAAGTGAGCATGAATCATTCAAGACATAATAAAATGCTATGGTATAACTGTTTTTGTGATTTCTATTTTGTATTGGAGTAAATTAAGTAGAGAACAATAACAGTGAAAAAAAATTAAAAAATGCAACTAGAAATATTTAAAGTGTCTAACATGGATAGTGTCCAACACAACTATAACATGGACACTGCATGCTTCCTTGTCATACTGGTTAAACACATTCAGTTCCTGTCTTGGTTTTGCTCTGAACAAATTCAACAATGAATTTGACCACCGAGTCGGGTCTTTCAACATGAGGAAGGTGACCACAATCGGATATTTGGCGTATAATGGCATCAGGCAATTCACAATGCAGTCGCTGAAAGAGTAAAAGTTCATAAGTCAACTGCAGTCATAGTATTAGCAGGCAATATAAGAGAATCATATTTCAAAATCAAGATTTCCCAGCATGTCAAGTTGGATAAGCAGAGATCCAAGTTGGGTAGTGTGTACCTATAATGCTTGGTCATGAGGTTTAAGAACTGATTTGATAACCTATAATGTTTGGACTCAGCAACATCAACTCTCAACGAAAGCACCAATGATACGTATTGTATCAAATGGATGCTGCAAAAGAAAGAAAATAATAGAAAGACACAGGTAGAAGATGAGAGCAAGCTCCCCCATATCAGAGTATATCCTCTAGACTCCAAATGTTTTTCCAAATCATCCATGAGGCTAACGAAAAGAACTCCCCCCAGCATAACAGACTCCTACTCGCCCAATCTCTCTCCTCTAACTAACTTAGGGCACAATTGCCCTTTTATGCCTACAAGTGTAATAAAACTTAAAAGGCTTAATTTGTTCGGATAGGTTCCTATCAGACACACTAGCAGTTCAGAAGGGGTGAAGGAGGAAAGAGACGCAGAGTACGTCAAAGGAATGCAGTACCTCATGGAATTATCAAAACGTATATGCTTCATAGGCATCTTATTTCAAAGTATTCATCCATATTAAAAGGGTATCTATAGTTTAGATGCCTTCAAAACAGTATAATAAAATAACAATTTTCAACATGTAATGCTGGAAATACCTTTTTTATCTGGGAGGCAACATTATAACCACCACCAGTCATAAAATCAACTGTAGCGTCTTCCCACCAAGGCAATAAACAATGCAAACGTCCAATCTATATAAGATTATACAAAGACCTGTTATCCTAACTTCATTCTACAACATCTAAAGATGACAATGTATGGGTGCCATTCAGTGTGATGCACTTTATATAGCTATTACATCCAATAAACCATATACAATACTCCTAACAATTTTAAAACAAATATATTATGTCTGGACTCTGGCTACCTATAAACAATAATATGGTTCAGCTTGTGATGCTGAGGTGTCAAAGTGTGCATGTGCCAAGTGGTGTATTATGGACTTGAAAGTAAATACAGAACATGTACACCATATTATCTAAAGTGATAATGTTAGGATCTGGAAACTCACATTAGTCCCATCAAGGCTGGTACTAAAAGTGAATTTAGTGAAGCTCAGATAGTTAGCTTATAAGCGTAATGGAATGCTCTTCAATACATATACCTGATTCAAAATAGAGCCAATGGTGAGCACAACTTCCAACTGGATCTAACAGCGACTGATGTAACAAATTTTAAACATAAATAAAAATGATAATATATTAACGCCCACTCAAGATAAAGCTTGTTAAAGACAAAACTTCTCAAAGAAATTAACCTAAATATAACAGGACATCCATAAACCATAGTTTGAAAGAGAATTCAAGGATGTTGGAGACACTACAGAGGCATATGCAAGAATGTTGGTTCATAAAGCTCATATGCTCCAACTTGAAAGAGTGTAAAAATAAAATCAATGAACAATGTACAAATAATGGTACTAAACTACTAATCAATTCCTATCTAGTAAAAGGGAGATCTGTATTGATAGTAGATATAAAAAAAAGTATTGCAATCATGTAAGAGCAATGTTTGCTCCCAACCAAGTTATAAGCTAAGAAGCCGATAAAAGAATGTGTCCTACCCCTCCCCCCACACGCACAGTATTTCTTTGTATATCATATCTAAATATTTTTTTCTCTCTAACTAACTTTCCTCCACTTACCTATAGGCCTATGCGCAATTGTTTCCTGCACTTTTCATATTGCTTCCGGAATGCAGGAAGCAATTCCAAAAGTGCAGAAAAAAACACCCACCTATGAGTTTAAACTTGTAGGGCTTTTTTAGGCCCAACCTTAACCTTCTGTGTGTCCAAAGTACAATCAATGCTATCCCCGCTAAAACAACTACCTCTACCTCAGATTTGATAAGGAGAGTAGAATCTGTCTATTCAAATCTGATTATTCACTTTCTTGCTTATTTTTAATTCATTGGGCTCCATTTCTGTGAGTAGAACTTAGTCTATACGAGTTCCTCCTTGAGATTGATTATAATTTCAGCATATTTCAATTTGAAATTAAGTTAACAGCTCTTCATTTTAGGTCAAAATATGAAATGGCTCAAAGAGGTCAAGAGCCATCCAAGCTCAATTCATTATGTTATATTGACTTACAAGATGGCAGAACAAAAATAGTTACTTGAAGGTTTACCAAGAACCAAAATAAAATGAAAAATAAATTAAATTGAATTTCATTTTAGTTGGGTAAAATGAATTATGTCAAATAAATTTCTCTAGAAAGAATATGAAATGATATTCTAGATAATTAAATATACACATGAATTTATTCAGTTTGGGCTAGAGAACATTGGTAAAGATAGAGACATGATTTTCTAGAAAATTGCATGTATATGTGCCCATGGTCTAATCCTTTATTAAGTTGGATATCTTCTCACCCCAGCATAGGCTGCAGCTCTGGGTAAGGTTGCTAGGTTTCCTGTTCCTTCTGCATACACACTAGCATCAATCAAAACAAGCTTTTCTACCTGAAAAAATGAACGGCATATAAATGACCAGATCACAACAGAATCACTTGATAGAATTGTTTTTTAATAAAAAATTCCTCGCAAAATAGGTTAAATATTCAGAAATTAAATTATTGTATAGCACGTGCAGCTTCTGGATACCGCAAAGTCACTGGCAACTGCAGAGTCAAGGTTTGGGCCTACCAATATCATTGCCCCTTTGATGTGAGACTTCCAAAACTGGTAGATAAATCCAATTAACCCTCAACACATACTGAAACAATAGGAAGTAAAACAAAAGAGGTGCAAAAGAAATTTGTCAATCTGCGGAGAAAACCATTTCTTCAGAAGATAGACTGATGAACAACAAGTCAAAGCATATTGTATAAATGATTTCTTACTCCAATTCATAAAGTTTGAAGAAGAAGAAAAAAAAAGGATAACAATTTAACAAGTCTACTTTTTAGAGTTATACTACTTTACAATAGCCACACTGGCAACAAAGCTGACAAAAAATATCATTACAAAGCCCAGGATTCAAGACATGCATTAATTAAAACTCAAGTACCTGATAACAGCTACCGCGTCACATGAAGAAGGAAGTTTTTCTGATGGATATAAGAGGAAAAAGAGAAGAATGCATGATTAAAGTGAAGAAAGAAAGGAATGAACATGACATAGGAGAAGTAATAAAGCATACCTAGATCAGAGAAATCCCAACCAAGAATGTCAACTGCCCATGTCTCAAAACCAGCTTCCTCAAGCAATGAATATGTGTATCTCCATTCTAAACATGAGCTGAACAATGAGAAGAAGTGAAATGAAATCTAAAGGTAACTTGAGCATAAAAATGTACAAACTAATTCTGTCTCTTGCATGTTTTGAGCACCTGTCAAAACCATGTAGAAGGACAACTGGATTCACCATGTTCTGCATCAACGGCTTCACACAACTACTCATGATAGGATTTTCAGAGAACCTAACCTGATTGGGTCATATGGAATTATGGAAATAAATAATGAGCATTTAAAAATTAGTAGAGTAGGTTTACACATATCACCATGGGGTGACCATGAATCCATGATCACCACTTATAGGATCAAAAATGTTTTTCTCAAATATTGAGCAATTTTCTCAATTGAACAAGCCTAAATAACTTGCCAAACTTTTCTGCTACACTTGGAAATTTGGAAGATAAACTATATTTTGAAGGCAGAGAAGAATTAAAGAGAGTTCATACGTGTTAGGAAGCAAAACTTCATCTAATTCTACAGGTTTAATAAGTTAGGACTGGTTACAAAATCTTAGGATCCTGGAGACCTAGCATGTGAAATAAGAAGACATTCTCCAATGATGAAATAAACTTGTCTATGTCTCATGTGAGACATAAAAGAAAATAAATAATCCACAAAAAAGAATTATTTAGAAAAATCATTGCTGCTATTCAATTTAAGAGTTGGTTGGTAGGGAGGGAAATAGAAACAACAACCGTCTAAAGGAACATATTACAATGGGTAGCCTGTTAAGAGCTGGATTAGAAAATAACAAAAATTAGAAGAATGAAAAGTCTTTATTGAAGATAACACCCTCACTCTTTCTCCGGAACAGAGAATTCCAACAGAAAACAGAAAGGTGAGATAAAAGGTAACACAAACATTACAGGAACTTCTAAAGGCCTGGTCTCTCCTCACTTCTATGAGAGAGTTTCTACAAATTAGCTTATGCATAAGCTTTTTTTTTTCATTTTTTCTTCTTACTTTCCTTTGCTAAATTTCTAGTAGTGTTGATTGAGAAGTTTATTCAAACAGACCTTGACTCTTCTTTCTGCCACTTCTTTATTTATAATAGACTCTTTCTCTCTCAGTCTCTCCTCCTTAAGTTATAACAGACTATTACTCTCTCACTTCCTTATTCATAGCAGTATATAACTTCCATCTCACCGTCAAAAGAAAAAAATAAAACAACTTCATCACTAATTCTCCCTATTACAAAACCTCATTAACAGGGGCAGGCCCACATGAATTTGACCTAATTCTATTTCTCCTACTGTACACCTTAACTGGAGGCCTAACATAGCCATCACCAGTCTCAGGTCTCCAAGATCTTTGATTGTGATAAATACCCATTGAATTAAAAATCCTATCTTTGGGTCTTCAAATTTAATTCAGCCCAAGACCTTATGCTTGGATATCTAATGATGAGTGAAAAATAGAACGAAATGTAAGCAATTATCATACCATTATTTGAATATTTTATAATGAAATGAAGGAAAGTTTCCATTGATTAGAAAGTGAACATATGGTAAGGAGATAAAGGTATTAGATGGAAAGAGAGGAAATTACATTACATTCCATCCTATTTTAAGCCATCCAAAATTCCAAATTAATGTCAATGCGTTCCATTAATCCAAACACACCTGGTTCAATTTCATTAGGGGATAACTCAGCATGTTAGCATAATGCACCTAACTACAGGCCCTGATAAATTAGCTTATCAGTAGAAACTTTTTCATATAACTTATATAAAAAGATGGTTTTTAACTTATGCATAAGTTAAATTTAGCTTATGAAAAAACTCTTATTTTTTTCTTCTCCTAGAAGTATTTTTGAATAAATTTATCCAAATAGACTCAAAAAGCTAATGAATGAAGAAATTCTGTGCATTTCAAGAGACCAGAGTGCTTCCACTCCCAGTCCACAAAAACCCATTGGATGAAATTGAAAAATTATATTAAAGAAAAAACTATATAGTGTACTAGTAACAGCAGAAGTAAATAAGAAGGACCACACATGCATAACAATAACATAATGTAAGTATTACAGAAACTGAAAGTCTGTGAATCCGCATAGCAAGGCTTCGAGCAAAAGGGTCTTCAATTCTGTGGACTTCTTTGGGAAGAAATGAAGGGAAGGCATCAGCTTCGGACACAACCTTCAGTTTGACTTTGAGTTTGACGGTACTGAAGGGAAGAGGCAAGCGCGTTTGTGAAACTAACTGAGACTGAGGTGGCAATAGTAATAGCATTGTAACTCTAATAAACAACTGAAATTGAAACCGATGAGTGAGAGGGAGAGGCTAAGGTGAAGGTGGCATGTGTGAGAGTGAGACAGTGGATATTTCAGCCCTATCCCATGTTCTTCCAGGTAACTGCCACTGTGCCACTCAATGTTCATCGCCACTTTTAGCAACAACTTAGACGCCAATTTGCTCGCGTGACATTAACACGCACCTTTTTTAGTTTACCACCGTAAAATACTAAATAGAGTCTTTCACTTCACTCCCTGATGGAGTCCAAAATATTCCAATAGTAATAAACTTTCATGCTTTGACACTGGTAGTGAACTTGTGATAAAGTGCATTTAAAGTTGTTAACTAGTATCTTCATTTTCTGATGAAACATGTTCACGTTGGAGAATACCAAGGAGAGAGGGCGGAGGACTCTAGCTAAAAGTCACCATCAAGTTTCTCCTTAATTCTGTTTAATCATGAGCATGAAATGAGCCATGCAACTCACCTCTATTTATACACAGGTCCTCCATGTGTAGTTCTCTCATTGGTCCCTTTTTACCATACCATTGTGTGGATTCAGTCTTGTCCTCTCATACTTAGTACAGGTTGTATGGTGGTGTGTGTCTGACATGTTACATCGCGGTGATCCTCTGATCCTTTCACCACATCCATGGGATGCCTTTTGGTACAATACTTTCTATCGTTTCCCTTTCTCAGTTACAGGGTTAGTCGGCTGTCGCGTTGACTTCCCAATACCATCAAGCCTCTCCCGGGCAGTGCTTGATCCTACAAGTGGTGGATCCATAGCCCTGATGTACAAGAACAAGTCGTCCTCCCACTATAGTTGGATATTTCCCAGGTACCAATCCTGAACAGTGTACCACCCTTCCAACATTGAGTCTGGTGGCTTAAATGCTTAAAAGTGACTCAATTTTCCCTCTTGGTTCAACTTGTAGTCGATAAGCATTTAAGACTTCAATTAATATTTTAGGCTTGAGATTTATTATGTAGAGAATGCCTTAAATCATTCTTCCTAGGATTTGTCGAAGGCCAATGAAGTAGGGAAATTATCAATCTTAAAAGAACAATGTTCTCCTCTTCTTGAAAGACATGTTTGTTGTACCTATTGTGGACAACACCTTTTCTAAGCAAAAGTGTTTGACCTCTACTGAAGTGTGACTCAACCAAGATAAGAGGAGTGATGTTTCAACATGAAATGAACATGCATTTAATGCTTCAAGGGATACATCTTCAAATGCAAGCTCACCTCGAAGAGAAGAAGATTGTTTAGAGACAATGGACACTTTTTAAAGATAATTTTTTATAAAAGTAAACTTTATTAGAATTATATTGTTTAAAATCAATTTTTTAACATTTTAATACTTTATTAATAATATTGTTTTAAAACAAAAATAAATTCTGTTTTTCCTTTATAATTTTTCTTAAACATTCATTTTTAAAATTTATGCAAGAAAAATTTAGATATATATGTCTCTCACTTACATGATTACAAAGCATATGATGCAAATCATATCTTCTAACTATAATTGATAAAATTTAGACTCTATTTATTGGGGTTTCACTGCTATACAACAGAGTGCGTATAATTTTGATTTTTCTTATCAACTTTTGTTTTTTTTAGAAATAAACTTTTGTTTAGTAACAAAATATTTTAACTATAAATTAAAATAAACAATGTAATAGTTTATTGAAATAAATAGTTTGACATTCAACAAACTAATAAAAGATAAGAGCATTTTTCCAGACAGAAAATAAAAGATGATGAGGGATTTTTAGTTGAATGAAATGATAAAATAAAATTTCAAATAAAATAGATAAAATTGAGAAGAAAAAAACCAGTAGCTTATAACTTATTTTTCATAAGTTATTTCAAAGCAGTTAATGAAAATAAGTTATTTAAAGTAGCTTATGAAAAACAAGTTATTAAAATAAGCTTGTGTACCAAACATACTAGTAGTAGCTTGTAACTTTTTTAGTTATTAGCTTATATAAGATATTTTCGATAAAATTAGCTAAAAGCTTAAGCTAACCAGAAATTGAAAATTTAAAAGCTGAAAATGTAGCATAATAAATTATAATTATTCGATAAAATTAATTGTTAAAGTAACTCAAAAATATAAAATGACAAGAAAAAACATAACCGTAACTTATAAACTTTCAACTAACTTATCAACTAATTTTATTAAACATATTTTTTTCAATGTAAAATATAATACACAAAAAATTTATTTAAAGAATAAATTACAAGTACACTCCTTATTATTTTTTTAGATTGCACATAATTTTTTGTCATCGGTTCAATTAGTATTTTCTTTTATAATTCATATTTCATATTGGGTTTATATTATAGTAATCATATTATAATTAGGTTTTGGAAATGTACTCGTCAAAGAAAGAAAGAATAGATTCCTGATTAGTTTTTTCATAATTTTAATTTTTTTATTCATATAAATTATTACTTTTTTATATTTTACAAAACTTCATGTCTTTTTTATTAAGAAATTAAATGTGGTTAATCAAATTCCCCCATCCCCTCCCCCTCTCTTTTTTATTTTTTAGCTACATATTATATGTAATAAAATATTATATGGTAGAAAGATTTTAATTTGGAAAAAATCTAGTAAGTTGTAGGATTCTTGGCGAACAAGTTAAGAAAATTATTTTATTTCTATTTTAACACAAACTTTTGCTGTAAAAAAGAATAGGATCAAATTTTGGAAAAGACAAATAACCCCTAGAGTACCTTTTCCATATTTTAATATATTTGCTTAAATATAATTTTGATCTCCTATTTTGTTCCATATATATACAACTTTGTGCCAACATTTAAAAATAGAAACTTTTGGTTTCTGTTTTAAAAAATATGTGATTTTAGTCCATTATTTCAAAATAGAGATATTTAATTCTCCTATTTTACAATATTTTTAATTTTTTCTATATTTTTTTTTATTTTGATTCAACTGAATCATAAAAAATCAAACATATTCATTTAAGGTATCATCAAAAAATAATTTAGTTAATTATAATATAAGAAATAAAAGAAATGAAACATAGATAAAATTAAAGATTGAATCAAAATTGTTGATTTTTAAAAAAATATGAGGATCAAATTTATGAATTTTTTAAAATAGAAATACCAAATGTCTCTATTTTAAAATATGAAAACTAAAATCATAGGTTTTTTAGAACACAGTGACCAACTATGTTTTTTAAAATGAAAGAACTAATATTATAGATTGAATAAAATAGAAATACGAAAATTGCATTTCAACCTAATATATTTTGTTTACTGGAACTTTCCTTTAAAGATCACATGACCTAATATTTTTTTAAACAATTAAATAGTGTAAAAATAATATTTTTCAAATAATTAAAAAGAGTTAGTGTAAAGCAGAAAAAAAAAAGGGATATCAAAAGAAATTTGACAAATCCTCAATACTAGTCAATGTAATTTACTCCGATAAAAGAATTTAAAACAATTATATTTTGTTGAGTTTATAAATTAAAATATTTTTTATATATTTCGCAATTAAATTAGTTATATTTATATTTTAATAAATATATCTTATGAATTTAATTGTAATATATCATCAATATAAAAATCCCATTACCATATAACTTTTTTTATATTATCAACCAATAAAAGTATTTTTGACATAACATTTAAAATAATTATTATAAATTATAACGTTTAATAAAGTTATCACATATTAGAGAAGGTGTGAAAAAAAAATGCTCGTGTGTAATAATCATCTTGTAAATTTTTTTTTTAAAATTAATTATAACTTTAGGTTTTTAATGTAATATTACTTTTTTTTACTTATATTTCTTATAATATTAATTAACTAAGCTACAAAAATAAAATAAAATAACTTAACGATGATAATGTTGATTTTATAAAATTGTTATTCTATTTATTGATTGGTTTGTATTAATACGTGTAAAATAACCTAAGATTACGACAATTATAATAGAACGAAAAATATAACTTATATTTAAATTTTATATCATATACTCCTTTCATCTCAAAATAATTGTTATTCTAAATTATTCTACACACATTAAAAATAAGCAATAAATAAATAAATGATAATTTTATAAAATTATCATATTATTAATTTATTTATAGATTTTATTGAACATTATTAATATTACAAGAAACATAAATAAAAAATTCAATAATATTATACTAAAAACCTAAAATGAGAATTGTTATGAAAAATAATCTCTTCCACAAAATTATAATGGGATACAGTATGTTTAATTCAACAGTGGTAGTTCAAAAGTTGGTTTTCGAATTTCCGGTCTTAGAAGCTGGAGCGATCAGCGGGTACAGAATCTGGTTTTCCATTGAAACAGTAAGATTATTCTACATTCAGTCTAGATCAGTTGATATGATGTGTTACATATTATAAATTTTTTTACTATATTATAAATTTTTTGTACTATCTTCGTCTTTGATTCTGAATACAAAAAAAAATTACTCTACACTGTCTTGCAAGCCAAATTCATTTTCGTATCCCAAACAAACCGCAAAGCATAAAGGACATACTCGTAACTCTACTATAAAAAATTTATAAAAAGAGAAAAAAAAATTCTCCACCGCCATGGATTTGCAGCAACGAACAACGGCTTCTCCTCTGTCGCCGCCGCCGCCGGCGCGACAAAGCCACGATTCCACCTCCATTCTCTTCACCTTCCTCTCGTTCTTCGCCATTGTCGCTCTGGTACCTGTCCCTCAATCTCGGCTTCTTTTCCCGCTTCTCGATAAACGACAACAACGCCTCAGTTCATTGCACCTTCGTTATTTCGTGTCGTTTGGTAACAGATAGTGTCGTAGAACTGCAATGGCGTTGCGCTGAATCTCATTCGTGTATTTAATCCTTTATCGATTGATTGATTAATCACTTGCCTCAGTTTTTTGATTGTGATGTTTTGTTTAACTTGTATCAATGTGTTTGGAATATTTATAAAATTTTTGTTTTGTCGTTTTTTATTTTGTTTGTGTCATTGCTAAAAGTGTAACGAGCATTCATTTCGTGGATTAATATTAATGAAACAAGCAAAGTGGAGTTGTACGTACTTGTATCAGTTGTTACGTGAAATGCGATATTCTAATTCTTTTCTTTGATCAATTTTGGATAAATTGATTATAGGCCTCATTTGTAATGTGATCAGTAATCACAAACATTCGCTTACCTGAGATAACCTTTTTGTATTAGTTATGAATTTCACATACATGAGGTGAATGCTTGGAATATAAGCATTTAATTATCTGCTTACACTTTTTAGATTGAGAAATGGTGGAAAGTTTTAAATTACTGAAGTTAAAGGATAATGAATAGGTTTGGTTTTTAAGGGTTTGTCATGTCTCGAACCTAAGGCCAATAATATGATAATGAATAGGGTATTGGTCTTGATTCGATGTTGCTTTGGCAATAATTCTTGCTTACTACTTTTTGTGACGATCAGTTCATAGAATAAAGGTGTTCTTCTTACTATTTTCATCTTTGACTTGATTATCAATGTTGATTATGTTGGAAATTATACTGAAGCAGGCTTTCCAAAAATTTAGTTTTTTATAATGATCCATGTAGCTGAACCACATACTGAGATAATGTTTAGTTGTTGTACTAGTGCTTACCATTGGCAAATATTTAAATTGATTCTTCTCCAACTTTGAAGCTTAAAAACATGTGATATCATCTACAGGTTTTGCTTCCTTCAGCGTCACCATCCTTCCAAAATAGCTTATCCATTCTGCACCAAGTCCCTGAAGGCCATGTGGGGGTATATTGGAGAGGAGGTGCCCTTCTGAAAACAATTACAGAGCCAGGTGCTAAATACTCCTTTGATTTCTTCAATGTATACAAGCAAAAGCGTTTGCTTCATGTTCTTCGTATTAATTTTCCAGGCTTCCATCTAAAGATGCCTTTTATAACTCAGTATGAACCTGTTCAAGTTACACTTCAAACAGATATGGTAACTTCATTAGAGCAAGTTCAGGATGGGAATTTCAGTTTCTTTTGGCTCCGTAATTCTTATTTTTGAATTATGGTGACTATTGCAGGTGATAGATATACCCTGTGGTACTAAAGGTGGTGTTATGATCAGTTTTGGGAAGATTGAGGTAATAGCAAATATTTTTTATGTAATCTCAGTTTTTGGGAAGATTGAGGTAATAGCAAATATTCTTTTAGGTTGTGAATCAACTCCATAAGGAATTTGTCTTTGAGACATTGCTCAACTATGGTGTACATTATGATAAGACATGGATATATGACAAGATTCATCATGAGATTAATCAGTTCTGCAGTTCTCATTCTCTGCAACAAGTCTATATTGATGTCTTTGATCAGGTTATATTTTATATTTTTTTGAAGTACAATTTTGCAGCCATAGTTTATTTTATACTGGTAACTCCCATTTATTAAGAATAAAATGATAGTTGGACTTTTTGAAACAGTTTGATGTATGCTTGGTAACTTTTAGCTTCTATTGTCATCCACTGAAAAGGAGTTTATGCAAGTCACAAGCTTTTATTGTTTCATTTCATACCTTATGATTCTTTTCCTCCATTGTACCAGATGATTTACCCCAATATGCATCTTTTGGCTTCTGGTTTTTCTCCTTTCTTGTTGTCTCAATAAATATGTTAACAATGCTATCATTGGGGTCCTTGCAGATTGATGAAAAGATGAAAGATGCTCTTCAAGTTGACTGCACTCGCTATGCTCCAGGAATTGAGATCTTAAGTGTCCGTGTCACAAAGCCAACTATTCCAGAAAGCATAAGATGCAATTTCGAACAAATGGAAGAGGAGCGTACTAAGGTATATTTCCATTAAGAAGAGCTGTCATGTTAATATGTGTGGAGCTACATATGTAAAACTTAGTTGAGAATTTTATTTGAAGGAACCAGGGTTATTAAACATGGGTGAGCACATGCACATATCAGTGCATTTTTCCCCCTTATGATTGATTTGCACTGTCATTTCTCTGAGATGTGTGCCTTTTGTTGAGTCCCATAAATGCTTCTAGCAGGATTTTGTGTGCTAGACTCTCCATTTTATTTTAGTTTTAGTTCTTCTCTTTTCTAAATGATGTTTAAGCAAGGTGCTTTGGATGTTTTGGGATAGGTCTTAATAGCTATTGAGAAACAGAAAGTATCCGAGAAGGAGGCAGAGACTATGAAGAAGATGGCCATTAGTGAGGCCGAGAAGAATGCCAATGTTAGCAAGATCCTTATGGAGCAAAAATTATTGGAAAAGGATAGTGCTAGACGACAAGAAGAAATAGAGAATGCAATGTACCTGGCACGTGAAAAGAGCCTGGCAGATGCAGACTTCTACCGGTGAGATTTTCCTATTCCGAATGTCTTTGCTAGATGCAAGTTTACGAATAAGATATTATAATATATGGTCTTGGAAAAAAGAAAAGATTGATTTTATTGTTTTTGCAATTTCAAGTGTAATAAAGGAAGCTGAAGCAAACAGGTTGAAGCTCACCCCTGAATTTCTTCAGCTTAAATTTATTCAGGCCATTGCTAATAATACGAAGATTTTCTTTGGAGATAAGGTATTCCCTTCCTCTCCTATGTTAATATTTATCTGTCCTTGTGCACAGACCTGACATTTCAGCTTGGTCTCCAGGTTCCTAATATGATTTTGGATCAGAGGCTGCTTGGGAACTTACTTCATGATGTTTCTAGAGGGAGAACTACAACGGCCAAAGCAGATATCTGAATTATTCTTAGATGTCAGAGGTCTGAGCTCAGATGACTCAAAATGCATTACCAATATTTTGGAGGAGTTATATCTTCGTAGTTATCTTTACACAATGAGAATGAAACAAGTTTACAAATTTCCTTGTGTGGGGAGCATGTAGATAATAGGTGGTCCCTTTTGATGTAGTGGAAACTGGAACACTCATTACACAATCAGAGATCAACTGTTACATCTAGGCATAAAGGACGCAACATATCAGCTTCTTGTTAAGTCGTTACATTTTCCTCTTATACGTATTATATTTGTAATGGATTTAGATAAAACGCTATGCGTTGAAAAATTATTTACCTTCAGATCAAAATTACGACTTTACAAAGAAACTGGGATTGCTTTAAGGTGGTGAGGGTGCATTTGGATTTGTTTGTGGAACTGTTTGTGTTTCCATTTGAGACAAAATGCATTTTGTTAATTATTAATAAAAATAAAATAAAACTGAATGTGTTGATGTGTTTTGAAATGTTGAGAGTTATATTGTACAAGCAATAGACTTAAAAGGGGAGTCTAATCACATTTAAGAGGCAATGTTCCCTCAATCAAAAGGTTTTAAGCACTCTGTTTGTCATATCTCATTGTGTCTTGTCACACTAAGTAGACTTAACAACAACCATGATTGTTGATCCTAGATGTAAATACAAATATCCTACGATCCTCTGCATTTCACATTAAGATGTGGCTATAAATAGCTATCAACCCACTAAAGTTAGTACAGCCACGGGCCCTTAGGTTAATCGCTTTCCCTTACAAAAATTGGGACTTCTCCCCCATGCAAGTACTTCTTCCTTTTCATTTTTGCTACTTTACCAAAATCCTTTTCTAACTTGAGCATTGAAGTCTTTTGCAAATGTCACTAGTTTTTTTCACACTCCATTACGCTAAACTATAGCTATAATAGCAAACCATAAGGAGAACCACTTTATATGAGCATGAATAACATTGTTTTAGGCTAACTTAAATCAACTGTCGTAACTTTGAGACCAGGACTTCATAAATGCGCAAACCCAACACAAACCACCAATAAATATTCCATATGATTATAACTATGCAAGCTAATTATGCGTAAGTAAGATGTTTTCATTACTCCAGTCATTTACTTTAATAGTGAGAACTCATTCCAACTTTTCTTCTTTAATAGATAGTACCACAGCGGACATGCATTTGAATATGGCCGGTGGTGAAGGAGTAGCTTTGAAAAGCACTACAAAGCTCAAATTAATAGGTATCCCAAGATGGAGGCTAGCCTTTTGTTATCCTTTAGTAATCATATGTAACTACTTGTTTGGCAGAAGATTCTATTTGACTATGTTGGCTAATTTCTCTTTTATTGAGGGGAGTTTTGTATAATTTAAGTCAAAATTAAGCCTTGTCTAAAAGGTTGGACCGAAATAATCGCCTCACAACTTGGTATCCTACGAGCTGTGTGGACATCAAGGTAAAGTTTCCTTAGGAAATTTTTCTTTTTTAAAAAATTAAAAGAAGTAATTCATACTTTATTGGTTAAAAGTATCTAAAAGAATGTATGCACCTGTAATGTTGTAGCACCTATTCCCCTAACCTTTTAGGATGTGTTTGGTTGAGAACACAGAAGAGAAATAGAGAATAAATTATGTGGGTCTCATTCCTCCTATATTTTCCTACACTCAATTTTAAAAAGAAATTTTATTTTTCTTTTTTATTTCTATCTTTTAAACCAAACACATCCTTAGCTTTGTAACTTACATGCAAACATTCAATGGGGGCAAGGGGGGAGATCCTTAATATTGAACATACATATACTATTTTGATAATTGGTCTTAAGAATGTCATCCTTTCCACCACACATGGTAGTTCTCATTTCTCATTTCTTTAATGATGTTGGAAAATAAGAAAGCTAAGTTACATTGTTGGAATGCTTAATTGGATTTCTCAAAGTAATGGTGAGTTGCTTAATTTGATTTCTATTTAGACTTGCAACTTAATGATTTAGAGTCATAAAATTTGATTCCCTTTCAAGTTGACACCTAATATGCAGGATCAATTCCAAATTTTCTTCAATTCTTTCACTTGTGATCTAATTAGTTATACTTTAATATACTTCAAAGATATTCATAATCTTTTTCACTTAGTTTTACACTAAAGTGTTAATTAACTATTATTACTAAAAGAAAAAAATAGTATATTTAAAACAATTGTGTAGTCTTTTTTTCGGCAAGAGTATATTCAATCAGTCACCCAAAAATTTTATATCTCTAACAGCGCTTCCAATGGAACATACTCACAATTTAACTTAAGTAACATTTCAAGCATTTTAAGATCTGCAAAATTAAGTTAAGTACCCACTTTAACAACCTTAATACATTAGAGTGGTGAATTTCGGTGTAGAATGCTTAAATCTATGACATTATTGACTACAAAATTAAGACAAACAACTAATCTAGTCAACTATGCATTACCAAACAAATATTTCTCTTATAGATCAGTCAGATTCAAACCCTTAAGGGACCTGAGCTTATTGCCACTCACCACTTGGCCAATAGTGTAGTGTATTAATGTACAATACGATGTTATACTTTTTTCGTGATACTTGTAAAACTTTCACGAGGAAAACATAAGTTTTTATCTTACATGCATAAGATTTTAATTTGGATTTCTTAATATTTAAATCAAAGTTTTTCATTTTAATTTAAGAGGTAAGATTAATCATTTTAATTCTCACAAAATAAAAATTCTCACAATAGTTGTCCACCATGCATCTACAAAATTATGCAAACCACGCCAGTGCAAAACTAAGAATTTTTGGAGTGAATTAAAATTAGTATATTTAAATTTCTATGTTAAGTGAAATTTGGTATTAAAATATATAAATATTTCCAAAAAAAAATACAATGTAACAATTCTCAACACCCAATAAACATCTAATTGACAGATGTAAAAAACAAAACCCACTTGCAAAAGACAAACAAGAAGCATATGACTTCTAAAAAAATGGCATAATTGTGGGCAGTTCCAAAACAATTATTCCGGAATATTAGATACAAAATGTGATTTTAAAGGAATATAGGGAATGATGTGATTTAACCAAAAAAACTCTGAAGCAAAAGGATCATGACAGCTATAAAGGAATAGAGAAAAAAAACTCTTAATGCAGTTGCAAACCAGAATCCCTAGATGCCGCTATCTATAAGAAAAATGCCGTTGTCACTCAATTCCCAACAAAATGAATCACTTTACTGAACTTTCACTGGTTGACAGTGACTTTTGCTCCTCCATTCTGATAACTCCTTGGAACAGCTTCTCCATTGCTACGCCCACCATTGTTGCCACCACGAGGCCGGCCAGAGAACTCGCTTCGCTTCTCGAAACTATCATTTCCTGTTTCCATAACCGCCACCATGGCCACCACCGAAGTTGCCACGGCCCCTGAAGTTATCGTTTCTGTCATTCCGGTAACTGCCCCTTCCTGATGAATGCCTCCCCCTATCATTATTTGCTGCAACAAACAACAATACACTGTATCAGTCCAAAATTTGACACTAAGAAAGTGTTATGAGCACCGAGAGCATATGACATGTCTGCATTATCACACAAGAACCTATCTCCCAAGCAAGTTTACCTAACATTTTCATTTATTTTATAGAATTTACACGGGATGCCAGCAACTGTTATACAGCATATCTGGAGCATAAATTGGTTTGACATTGAAATCGCAGAAAACAATAAACAAAACTTGCCAACTTAATTTCAAAAAGTTTATATTCACAATACAATATGACTTACCTCGTCGCTCTTCAATTGAAAGTCTACGTCCATCCAAGGTAACAGGAGGAGAAGCCTGAAATAGAAATATGGCAGAATGGCAGATAAATGTAGGACTCAAATAAAACAAAAGTAACCAAAAACATGCAAAACTAGCCAACAAAAAGTTTAAGCACATGAGCTATATCGAAAACCGATAAAATTCTTCTATAGAAAAAGCAACCACAGCAACACATCCCAAGCCCAAGGATTAGGGGGAAAGAGCATTGGTTGTCATATCAACACTAGTATTTATAGGGCCCAAGCTACCACGACTGTTGACACCAAACCACATCTAGAAACCCACAATTTTTTCCATATCTATTTCACTATAATTACTTGAAGAGAGCTCATCAAAGTATAACACTATTGCAAAAAAAAAAAAACACTGAAGAAAGAGGTCATGGGACGAACTATAAAACACTTGTAATGATGTTTTTGCCTAAGAAACAACTAAAAGATTGCAGAATGTCAAAGGAATTTCAAAAAGAAAAACAATTTAGTCATATGCAATGTATCACACCTCCATATGAACAATTGCTGCACAAAAGGCAACATCATGTCATCATCATCGAGAAACTCAAATGATTGAACAAAAAGAAAACAAAATCAAATTAGAAATCCAAAGAGGGAGATATAAGGCATGTCAATACCTCAAGTGCACTTTGCATTGAAGTAGCAGATTCAAATTCCACAAAACCAAAACAAGATTGTTGTTGCTGGAAAGAAGAGAAAAGCATTGTATCAATACTTGAAGTTGTTAAAGTACATTATATATAAACAAAATTGCAGAAATGCTTGTAACAGACTAACCTTGTTACTTCTAACTTGAATGCCATCCCGTTTAATGGGCCCAAATTTCTGGAAAACACGTTCCAGCTGTTCAACTGTTGCATTCATGGGCAAATTTGCAACAAATATTGCATAAGCCTTACCTGTGGAAAATAAATTACTGAAGTTACAACAAAACATCCAGATCAAATGAGACAATTTATAATAAACTTTGTTCATAATTAACCATTCTAGTCCCAGGGACTAGAATGGGAACCCACCTCCAATCTCATTATTCTTTTCTGGTGGACTGTCAGTGCTAGGAGCTGGTGCTTCTGGTGCAGGTATACTAGAAACACGTGGTTGTTCAAGAAGTTTCACAGGGGAAACCCTCACATGGAAGGGAGCAGCATTTTCTTTTAGTGCATTCACCTGACACAAATAAATGCAAATAGTCACATATGGTCAGACACTTAAAAAAAATACATTGAAGGCATGTAAACAAATGAATAAAACTTACAATGGATGCAAAAGACTTCTTTGGAGTATCCTCCAGTGAATTATTAGAAGCAGCTTTCTCAGCGTGTGAATGATGTTCCTGATGACTGCATTCTTTAACATGATCAACAGGCACCACCTTTTCAGTAACTGATAAATTTCCATTCTCTAGTGGTTGACTCACTTCTTTACTGACACCAATGTCAGCATCAACAACATCAGTTTGACTAGCGGGAACATCTTCAGCAACATGAATGGCCTCTGTATTCATAATCAAAGTAAAAATTTCAAAACTCACACTTACAAGTTACAACAAGAAAAGCAAAATGTTAGAGGAAGAAAATGAAAAACAACAGGAATACGATCATATATAACCAGCAGATGTAAAGATTTACCAGGCTCGGGGACAAAAGCATCTGTTGGAGCACTTTCATCAGCAGCATCGTTTGCAGGCACAGACTCAATATCAACTGACTTATACTCATCAACATATCTGAAAACATCATTCAAAACAAAGTAGCCTTTGTCCTGGGGAGCTAGGAAAAAGGACTGAGTAAACTTCCTTTTCAGATTGTCTCTTCCAGTTAAGCAGCCAGTCACTACAACAATTACCCCATCCTTGTAAGAAGGCTGTGCATCAGCACTCAGAATTTCCACCCTAAAGCTTGTGTAATCCAGAGAGAGTATCTTTTTATTAATTTCCTGCACCAAAGCAAAAGGTAAGATCGTTGATTTCAGCAGATAATAAAACACAAAAGACTTGGACTTGTGCACCCAAATAAACTCAGATAGACATGAGCTTCAGCAGTTAAAAAAGGAATTGCTGTAGACATGATTTCAAATGCTTCAAAGAATGAATGTTAGCTACTCTTGTTGTCTTTTACAAGAAAAGATGTAAAATTAACACTGGACTGGGGGCAATAGTAAGTTACACTCACCAAAGAATGTTTCCTGTTGACCATGCATGCTATTAACTAATAATTAATAATATACTAAAAAATTTCAAAAATAAGTCACCACCCTTCTCTCATGAAAAGCACATAAACCAGGGTGATTTCCATATATTTTGAATTGAATCATGTTTAAACCAATAACCACTTTTTAAGAAATAAAAAAAAAATGCAAATGGCTACCCTCAGCATTAACAATTCAGGACATGAGAAATTAAAAGAGCAGTTCAAAACAAACTTCGTTTAATACTACCTAAATCTGCAATCATATAACTCCAAATGCCATTGTGATAATCAATACTCCATCGTCGCTTGTACTTACCAAAGTAGTAGTCACCATAGTCATGGTACCATCTTCTTCAGGTCGGCTTAGGATGCTAGACTCGTGGTAAAATCTGTGAACTTGGTCTGGCTTTTGATGCAGTATGGAGTAATACTGCTCGACAAAAGCATTGCCAACCGTCTGAGGGGTTGGTGATCCTTCCGACACTGCCATCTCTGCAACACGACAACAACACAAAAATCAGTCTTAATAACGGCACATACACGGTCATTCCCAAAAAACCCAATTAAAGAAAACAAAAACAATCATCGAAAGAATACACACACAACCAAAATGCAATAAACCATAGCCCTCCCTTAATAAAAACAAACACCTTCAATAACCAGCCATTTGTCAACAAAGCATTCCAACACCCAATCTTGCCTTTGAAACAACCCAACATCTAGAATAATAATAATAATAATAATAATAATAATAATAATAATAAACTAAAAAAACATTATTTTAATTTATTTGAACCTTTTTAGTTTCAAAACCCTAAATCCCATACCTAACAGATTAACAAACAAACCCTAAATCCCATACCTAACAGATTAACAAACAAACCCTAATCAGCCATCACTGAAACCGTATAACAATAAAAACAATACAGACAGAGGTAGAAAAACAAGCAAAAGATTAATCAGCGAGAGAAAGTAAAAATCGATCAAATAAGAATTAGAAAACGATATGCTGAAACTTAAATTAGAGAAAAAAATTAGAAATTTATTTAAAACGAAAAGAAAAGAAAAGAAAGAGGCTTTGAGGTAGCTACCTCCGAGGCAGCGATGAAAGGCTCAGAGGGAGAGAAAGAAAAGAAAAATGGTTTGCGTGAGAGTGGAGGCGGTTGAATTGAGTGAGATCTTTGTCGATGGCGAAGGCGAAAATATTGAGTATATATAGCCCAACTTTTTTTACCGCTATGTTTTTGTTAGAAAATTAAAATAAAATGAAAGAAATAGATAAAAAGAAAAAAAGCCTTGAACTAAATAACAAGAATAACATAGCAAAATAACTTTAATTAAAATCAACAACCCACCATATCATATAATAAACAGAAAAAAATAGTGGAATAAATAATTAATCTGAGTTGAAACGTGCAAACGCTATTCTTGAAAATAAAACACTCTCACTACACACTGATAGTAAAATTTGCGCTTCTCTCCCACCCAATATACAACAACATGTTGACTTCAATAGTGTGCAGTAGTTTTATAAAGAGAGGGAAGATAAAAACTTCAGGGGGTGAAGAAATCAGATTGTTTGCTTGTGTGTCTTCTAAAGAGAATGAAAGATATATATATGTATAGACCCTCTTATGCAACAATCTCACATTTGGAATCGAATCCAACTTACCGATATCAAAATAAATGTAACAACTAATATATGTGAAAACAAACTTAACAAATTGCATTAACATATTAAAGCAAAATCTTAGAAAATATAAGAAATCTAATTTTACGTAACAGATTCTACAATAAATATTTTATAAAATAAAATAAAATTAATATAAGTAATATATATTTATAAATTTTAAATTATAAAACAAATATTTACTAATATTCTCCCACATTATTTAAAATTTAAAATATTTTTTTAAAAAAAATAATTTGTATAGAAACATAAAAAAAAGAGCATGTGATATTGTATTTCAATATAAGGAACCTTTTGGATTTGAGCCTTATACCTAGTATTTATGAACTTTCACCCGAAAAAAAATGTAGTGACTTGAACTACACATTCTTTAACCGGACTTTAGTACACAACTCCTACAATATTGACGTTCAATTAGGTTCTAATCAGTAGTGGCACGTTACACGGTCTTGCGCATGTATCTTGTTTCGTGAGTGTCACTTAGAGATTAGCCCATATCTCATAATGGCGGCCCCACCATCACACTCACTAGGTGAATCCTCAAAGAGTGGTTTGTGATCTCATCCCTACAATAATTGTCGTCGGATTCATTAAGAAGTATTTTTTTTACCAAAAATACACATATATAAATACCTCAACCTTAATATTGTCACAATTTATAATACACCTCGTCATAGGAATGAGAAACGGAACAATTCTGCCAAATTTTATTTTGGTGTACTTTAGTCAACAAACAATTTCTTTGTTACCCGTTGAACTCCATTCATGGGATCACTAATCACACGAAGACGAGTGTCCATTGTTATAACTAAATAATGGGCTCTAGTCCCATTCCCCTCGACGATTCAAGTACTTGTTGACGCGTCAACCCTTTTGTAAGCGGATCCGCTATATTGTTTTCTGACTTGACAAAGTCAAGAGAAATGACACCATGAGAAAATTAAATTTTTGATAGACTTATGTCTCACTCTTAACTGTCTTCTTTTTTCATTAAATTTTTTTTAGTAACTTTAGATATAGCAACTTTACTATCACAATGCATTAGAATTGGAAGTATAGGCTTATTCAACAATGAAAAATCGCATAATAAATTTTTAAGAAATTCAACCTCACTAGTAGCAGCATCTAACGCAATAATTTTTGTTTTCATGTGAAATAATAGTTTGTCTAGTAGTTTTTCATAATACTGCACAATCAGCTAAAGTAAAGATATTATCACTTGTCAATTTTGTTTCATCAAAATAAGAAATTTAATTTGCATCACTAAACCCCTCAATTACTTTCCAATCTACCAACTACATATGCAATGTTAGGCAGGCTTATAGAAGATTGTCAAGTGCTACAAAAACTAATAATTTGAGAATATTTATGTGAAAAAATTCATTTACTCAAATTTTTCTTTAACTTGATGGATGAGTCATAAAGAGTAGAAACAGGTTTCACATCAAAATAATTAAACTTCTTCAATAGCTTTTCAACATAGTGTGATTAGGTTAAAATCATGTCATCATTTTTCTTTATAAGCATAATACCCAAAATCACATTTACAGGACCAAGGTCCTTCATATCAAAATTTCTAGACAAGAAAGACTTCACATCATTTATGAAATACATATTACTATCAAATATCAATATGTCATCCACATATAAACATAAAATGACAGATCCAGTATCATCAAATTGTTTCACATACACACATTTATCACTATATTTAATTTGAAAACTAAAAAACAATTTGATCAAACTTTTTGTGCCATTGATTTGGAGCTTGTTTCAAACCATATAAAGATTTAACAACCAAGAATTTATAAGTAGTACTATGCAAAGAATATCCAACAAAAACATAATCAATAGTTTTTTATCCAATTTTCTTTTCTTATTAATAAGGATGTTAACATTTACTAGACACTCTTACACTTTAAGATATTTCAGATTTGGTTCTCATTTTCTCCATAGCTCATAAGGGGTTTTTTCAAAAAAAAATTACAAGGTACCATATTAAAAATACAACATGCAGAATATAAAGCTTCATCCAAGTGTTCCTTTTATTGCTTTCCATATGGTATTTTCACATGTTTATTTGTATTAACAAGGAGCTACATATATAGAGGCTACTAGTCACCAATGTGTAGAAACAAAATACTTATAGCAATAACAATAACGTTAAAAAAAAATACCAAACAAACGTCCTAATTTTAATGACGTGTAACATTCACAAGAGAATTTGACCAAGTAAAAGATAACTTCCTAACATAGGATTGAAAGTAGTGGGATGCTTTTAGTTTTTCACGAAATCTAATTCTAAAAGCATTTTATCTTTAAAAAACATAATTGACAAAGAAAATATATTTTAATTTTAAATTTCAAATTATAAGAAAATATTTTTCAACAATCTACCACTAATTTAAAATTTAAGGAAATGAAATAATATAATAAAAATATTTTTAATAAAGCATAATACATTGTGTTTTCGTCCATTAATTTTTCATGTTTACTAAAAAAAGACTCAATCATATCTATGACAGACATCTTTTGATAAAAGAGAATGCTACTGTAGAAAAGACTATGCAAAAAGAAAGTAGTTTTTCTCTCTAAGATTGTTAGAAAATTAAAATAAAATGAAAGAAATAAATAAGAAGAAAATGCAAAGCCTTGAATTAAATAACAATAACAAGATAACTTTAATTGGCAGAACATGAATCAACAACGCACTATATCATACAATAAATACAAAGAAAAAAAATAAATTAGGGGAAAAAATAATTAGTCTGGGTTGAAGCGCACAAACGCTATCCTTAGAGAGAAATCGCCCCAGTGCACTGATAGGAAAAAAATCTGATTGTGCTCATCTCCCAATATACGACAACCTATTGGTTTCAATCGTGCGCAGCGAAAGGATCTCCGAATATTCTGAACACCAATGTTCTTGCTCTCAAAAACAAGTTTTTATAAAGTGAAGGTGTTGGACAAGTGGCCTCAGATATCTTAAGAAGGGGGGGTTGAATTAAGATATCACAAACTTTTCCTAATTAAAAAATTCTATTTTGATTTTAACCTGTAACCCTAGATTCCTTAACAGTAAACCCTTAAGAAAATATGCAAGATAAACTTACTGAAAAGAAAGAATAAATAATAAGCAATTAAAGGAGTTTAAGGGAAGAGAGATTGTAAACTCAGATTTATACTGGTTCGGTCACACCCTTGTGCCTACGTCCAGTCCCCAAGCAACCTGCTTGAGAGTTCCACTATCTTGTAAAAGCCTATTACAAGATGTGAACCACACAAGGACAACCCTTCCTTTGTGTTCAGATTTCTTTACAACAAGAGACCCTCGGTCTCTTAATCCCTTTTCAGAATAAAGAAGAAGAGAAGAAGAAATCTCTCTTGAAAGAGATAGATTGAACAATTTGAGCACTCAAATAATTCCTTATTTAATCACAAGTGTTTTGGCCAAGGAATTTGTAAGAGAATAAAACGATTTTACTTTTTAAGAGGACAAGACCTTTTTGTTTTGAAAACTCTTAGCAAATTCGTGTCTCAAGTCACATATATATAGGCCTTTGATGGCCATTCAAGAACCAAATGAAAAGATGTGATTGTTGAGAATATTTTCTGAAAATCTCCTCTGGTAATCGATTAGAGTATGTGTGTAATCGATTACAAGCTTTAAAATTTGAATTAAAACGTTCAATAACTGCTGGTAATCGATTACCATATATGTGTAATCGATTACACAGTGTAAATTTTGAATTCAAATTTTAATAGTTGTTGTAAATCATTTTTGGCCACTGGTAATCGATTACCAGAGAATAAATCTATTGAAAAAGACTTTTTAACTTAAATTTCTTGGCCAAACCTTTTGCTACTTCAATTAGGAATTCCCTTCCTATTTAATATACCCTTCCTAAGACTATAGAGACTGTCTTGATCATCCATCTTGAATATCTTTAATTTCTTTGTCTTGAATAAAGCTTTGAGAAGCATGTGATCCTTTGGCATCATCAAAACATTCAGCTTGATCCTTTGTCTACAGAAGGAACATAAAAGTGGGGATTGTATTTGAACCCCCCACCCCCCCCCCCCCCCAAATGAAATTTTTTTTTTACCAAATTATAACCTTTTCTGTTGCAAGTTCTAAAGAATCCCCAAATGAAATTTTTTTTTTTACCAAATTATAACCTTTTCTGTTGCAAGTTCAAAAGAATAAAAAAATAATCTCATAGTTAATGTATTTCTTGAAGGTTGCTGAATTGCTTGGTTTATATGAAGCAGCAGTTCTGCCAAAACGAGCAATCCTGGTGTGCATCTCTGAAACTTTACACTTGAATTTTACTTGATGTAAAATGGACTGTGGGGTTCTAAAACTATGCAAAACCATTAAAGGAAGTAAATATGCTATTTGAGGGTTTTCAATTTTTAAATAAATCTTCTAGGTTTATTATTAGTTTTAATCTACTCTTTCAGAATACAGTTGTTCCATTCGTTCAACAACAGTGTTTTGTACTCTGCTGGTTCACCTGTGTACTGGAACCATATTGCCTTTTCCTTAGATCTCATGTTAGATGTCAATAGAGTTTTGTTATTGCTGGAATGCATTGAAGAACTAAAATGTATAACTGTTATGAGTTCAGTGAAAACCTATTATATTTTTCTCACAAACTGTTTTATTTTTAACTTTAAGAAACTAACTTGTGTATTAAGGAAATAATAACCAGAGGATGCAACTTCACTAGATCAGGCAATGACTATAATTTGTTTATAAGTTGCACATATATTTGTAGCTTGGTTAATTACCACTCTTGCATAGTGATTAATGCGTCTTTCTGTTATATGTTTATTGTTGTAGTTTGGTTCAAGAATTGCTAGGGAATCAAATCGGAAGAATTTTGGAAGCAATCGAGCAGCAAATCAGGCATCGGCTGGCAGTGTAAGGATTCATAGGAAATCCAATTTTTGTTGATTCTTTTTCATATTTTAGCACACGGAGTGCATTATCCTTTCTGATCCAGATCATTAAAAGACATAATTGTTTGAAACCGTGTACCTATATATTTGATCAAGAAATTGGACAGCATTTTGGAACTACTTGAGATGTTATGCTTGATGGTACCATTACTATATCTGAAGGGTTTTGATCATATCTGTAAGGAGGATTGGGTTCCCAGAGCTCCCCCTAACACCAGAACTTCCGCGAGCTTGACCTCAAACGTGCTTGTAAACCATTTTGAGTCTTGACTAGATACTGATTTTGAGATTAATTGTATGATACGATACAAGTTTATGGTGTTTTTCATGAACAACAGTGTAATTATAATTTAATTAATTTACGCATTACTCTTTTGAAGTTTCAGATATATAGCTAATATTGCTTTTGTTTGGTGTACAATGTTGGCAAAAAGATATATATTCGAAAGGCTTGTTTGCCATTCAGTTTTTAATGAAGAAACAGAGTCCTTCTAGAGGATTAAATTCCATCTATTCTTTAGAGAAATGTGCTGTACTCATCTGCAGCTACCTTCTGATGATATCGTGTTTTGTGACTGGTTATATAAGTCGGTCTAGTGTCACGAAATTATTATTCTCATAGTCATGTGGGTTTTATAGTGTGCCCAAAAAAAGCTTTTATTTGACAGTGTTTTGTTTTGATTTTGACTTTTCTTTCAGATTATTGTGTTAGCTAAGTTGAAAAAAATAATATGTGGAGCATACGGGGGTAAAAGGCCAACCAATATTGTTTCAAGGATCGAAACAAAGCTCACCTCCAATGATCAACACGAAACAGAAACAGTAACGTTGTGAAACTATCAATTTAAGAACTCCATATAATTACATTGTCAATGGCAGATTTTAAAATGAGAAGATGTTGTTCGAGGAAAGAGAACATGGGGCACATTTTTTTTTCAGAGGAAGAATAGTTTTTTTTTTTAAATTGTTTAAAACCCCCTAAAATTCATAGGGGTACCTTGATATGTTGTTAGAACTCATGTGATACTGCATATTCATGAACACCAGAGGAGGCTCATTCTAAACTACACTGGTGATTCGACACGTTCTAAAGAAGTTGATAAAATTGATTGAATTTCTTATAGAACCGATGAAAAATGTATCAGTATCACGTTACTGTAGGCACAATTATTTGGAGCTTTTGCAGTATCAGAAGAGACAAGTAAAAGAGCAAGAGGAATGCAAAGAGAAAGAGAGTGACAACAAATGAATAATTTTTATGAAAAATCAACAACAGTTTAAGAAAAAAGTAGTACAATTTTTTTAAATGTAAAATTGTAGGATTCATGCACCCACAAACAAGAAACAAGAACAAATTACTTATATTTCTAAACGAGTTGACCACAATCCGGTCAACAAATTGGATGCCCCAAGGCCCTACGTTATTATTCTTCTTCTCTACTATTCCATATAAAAAAAGATCACCACACAAAGAACTCCACGTTCTGATGGCATATATATATATATGTATATATATATATATAGTCTATAGTCCCTTCATAGTGGCCCAACATCAGTGATATGGCTCTGGCTTTGGCAGACCCTTCACTACGCCACAAAGCAACGCGTACTCCGGGATGTTGTACTCGTCCCTCAGAGAACGCTCAGGAGTTAGAACACTGATGTACAATTGTTGTCCCAAGTAGCGATTCTCAGCAAGCTCGGACCTCAAGTTCCACACCCCAACGTTATCGAATGATAACAGAATCGCCGCCCACGATTTCGGGAACACTGGCATTGTGTGTCTGCTCACTGCATCAAGAAGGTTGTAGTTTTTCCTCTTCTCTGGAGTCCAAGTCCCAGGCTCAATCCTATAATACACACAATATTAATGAATTTGAAGAATGAGAAAATATGTTATGCAATGAAGTGTAGTCTTATCATCAAAGTCACATGTATGATAACACATGCTTTTTATGAGAGAATACTCACGCGACTGCGAAGAATGCATAACCATTCAAATGGTAGGACTGAACGCTCTTCTCGGGGTTCTCGAAGATGATCTCGATGAAGGTGCGGTGTTTGAATCTGATAACATTGGGCTGCAAAACAACATTTTTTCCAACGTCTTGCGACGGGTTATCGGAAATAATGTCGTACTTAAACACCTTCTCAGGAACTCCAAAGTACTCAGCGAGCTTAATTGGGGTTTCCCCATCAACATGAGAAACGCCGTTAATAGCGTAACGGAGCTTCCCACTATCCCTGCTAACAGAGTTAATGAACTTCACAGTGCGGGTGATGTTAACCTGGCCGTAATGGTACGAGCCCTGTGGGTTGGGCCGGGCTGCAGAGGCCGTTAGGTTCCAGCGGAAGGAGCGGAACTGGTTCAGCGACCAGGCCCAGCCCACGGGGGCCTCGGGGATTTCCGGGCTCGGCGGGGCCTTTCCGGTGGTGTAACGCATGATTCCCTTTCCGGTGAGAATGGATTTGGTGAAGCGTGTGGAGGCGACCATGTAGTAGTCTTTTGGTTCCTGGTTGGCGGTTACGAGGACGCCGAAGCATTGGCCCAGGTGTACGTCGAGGGAGTTGTAGGTGTTTTGCACAGTGTGGGACCCTTCCATTTCAACGAGCTTCATGGGGTGGTTTTGGATTCTGAAGTTGATGGTGTTCTTGAGGCCCACGTTGCAGATTCTGTACTTGTAGGTCTTGCCGGGGATCATGGTGAAGAGGGGCTTGTCGGTGCCGTCGCCCTTGGCATTCTGGCCGTTCAATAGGACGGCCTGGGGACGACCGAGGGAGCGGCCACCGTCGAGCAGCTTGCGGAGGGTTGAGTGGCTCTTTGTGAACCAGTCGCCGGCGAGGACGGTGTAGTCATCCTCGGGATCAGCATAGGGGACTGGGATGAGGAGGCGGCTGTTGATGCGGAGGCCGCCGAAGCCTCCGGCAGCACGCTGCAACCCTAGGCTAGGGTAGTAGAAGAAGCTACCGATTTGGTCCTTCACCTGGAAGTGGTACGTGTAGTTTGTGCCTGGTTGGATAGGGCAATTGGTGCCGGCAACACCATCTTCCCAACTATTCTTCCTTTGCTGGACTCCCGCCCTATCAAAGGCCAAGAAAAGAGAGAAAATGATAAATATGATAAATGATATAACAAAAAAAGAAATATAGTAATTAAAATTTCATCTAGTTAATTAGTTTTCATGATAAGGATTTGGGTGAAAGGTGAAACTGATTGATAGTTTTGAGACCATATATTCGTCAAGTATGAGTCCCATCACAAAATGAAAAAAGGATTTTTGAATGAATCAATAGCTAGTGTCATGAATATGATTATGGATAAAAACATGCATGTAATTTGTGTAACAAATGTCTATAACATATGTACATGGTCGAGATTGGAATCTAGCTAGAGCTAATTAGACATCATGAAGTTGTTTGTGCTGGAAAAGGATATTGATAAAAAAGTGTTGCATGCATGCATATTTAATATATATACCAATGGAAAAGCAAGGGCTCGTCAAGGTTGTTGAAGACATTGACGACGATATTATTGTTGCTGGTGGAATTTATGTTGGGTCCAGGGAATTCATTGTTGATTAGAATAACCTGCTGGGGCACACCGGCTGGAGAAAGGGTGCCATAGGTGACATTCCATGTGAAAAAGAAGTAAGGGTCTTCACCCTTCACAGGGGACATAGCCCCTGCGAAGAGACATAGCAACATTAGTAACGATGTTACCCCACCCATGATGTCTTGTCTAAATTTCGATTTTATTTACTTACAGTGTGTATAGAACACTACTATATGCTTCCATCTTAATTCTAACTTGCTGTATATATATATTTCACTTGTTGCTCTTCAACCACTCAAAATCTCCGCTAAAGTCTCTCACCATTTCCCTTTGGTTATGCTCCTTGGAATGCGTACTTCCTCTCACTTCGCTATTTCCATGTCAAAGCCGTTCGCGATGCCTATTGTTAGAATGCTCAGATCTTGAATATATAAAGTCACGCTTTTATGGGTTTTATCACCCACCATCTAGTTAACTCCATTGAATATGCATGGCTTAAATTTTTTTCTTCTAAAAATGCGATTTGTAATTGTGTATTTCTTATATATATATATATATATATATATATATATAAGAGTAAATTACATAAACTTTCCATGAGATTTTAAAAAATTATACATGTCTTTTTTCATTTTATAAAACTTACACAATTTTTTCTGGGATTAAAAAAAATTACACGTCTCTTTAAATCTTAAGGCATTTTTTTTAAATCAAAATTTGAAGCAATTACCCTGTATTATAAATTTTTATAACATTAGTTCTATTTCAAAATAGGTAGGACGACATGTATCTTCTTGTTTCTCAATTTGAGAAAGGTTTGACTTATCCCTTATTGTGTTACATCATAATATATTTATATATTATAAGTCTAAATATGACTTATATGTTTAAAAATATTATTTTTTGTGAATTTAATATGATTTATATATTTATTTACTATTTACTATAAGTTTTAGTTATATAAAAATAAGCCCGTGTATATTTATTAGGTTTTAATTAAATTCCAAATAATAAATAATACTAAAAAAAGAAACATAAAAAATGGAGTGAAAAAATTTATAAAATATTATTTGTAATGCTGAACATTATTATTATTATTATTATTATTTTACCTTTCCTTTTGCGGATTTGGTTTCTCTTTGCAATTGTTGCTCAAAATCATCACCATTGACTTCTTCCTTAATCGGTCATCGCCATACCCTAGCAAACGTAACAAAAGTCTATTCTTGATAGAATCAATCACTTCTATCCAGGATTGACATTGATTGATTATTAGAACTTCTAGAGTGACTTGAATTCAATTGCAGAAATAATGTTGAAAGTTTGATAGGAAAAAAAAATAATTCTATGCAAGTCCCAGCAAGACAGTTATATAACTTATATTGCGATTAAAGGTTATCATTTAAAATTTATATATATATATAATATTTAATTATTTATTTTGATAATCTATAATTTTGTTGAATCGTGAATATATACTCATCTAATTCTCACCCGAATATTATATTTCTTTAAAAATTAATAGTTATATGACTCCACATTATATTATTTGTTTATGGTAATGCTTAGCGTAAAACAAAGAGAAACATAAGAAATGAGATTGAATTGTGTTTTAAGAAAAATCAGCAAATATTTTTTCTTAAACTTATTTCATCTTATATAGGACAGTATATATGTGATCTTGTAAAAAGATGTTACTTATGTTAGAAAATGTGAACATGATTTTGATATGAAAATATTGTGTAAGAACTTTTATAGCACAATATAAGAAGCTAAAGGAAGGAAGATAGTTCATATTGAATTCACATTAAATTAATTGCACGAGATAAAATTAAAATTTTCGGTGTTCACAATAATGAATAAAGAACCTACACATATTCTAATATACAAGGTGTTGTGATATCCCTAAAGGGGAGAAATGACGAATATATATATATATAAGTTAAGAGTGACTTCTCTCGTTAAAACATGTTAGTGTATCTATAATATATAACTGAATAATTTAAGATATATACATATTTAAATATATGAATTGTTAAGAATTCTAAATATATTAAAAAAGTCTTGCAAATTACATTATAAATCCCCAACAACTAAACATTTAAATTATAATGATTTTTTTTCTCCTTCAGACTCATTTTATCATTATGACTTGGACATCGTGTCATAATTAAGCAAGGAATAGGAACAACCAACCTATGATTCAAAATAGGATAAATATAATTTAGTTAAAAATATTAAATAAAATTTTAAGAAAATTGACGGATCATTTAACTTTGAAAAAAAAACTAGATTTATGAACTATATTTTTAAATATTATAGAATTTCATTTTGAAGTATTTGCTAAGTATTCATAAAAAAGAATACTTTATTACTTCTAATAAATTTACTAGCATGGACTGTAATATTTTTTATCACGCACGTTTCAATCTTAATAGTTGTACTGTACTCATCATATCTATTTAGATCTAAAACTCTTACTAAGGAATGGATTCAATTTGACAGCTCACCAATGAAGTGGATCAGTTGGTCATTAAAAGAGTGGTTGAACAGTGACATCAAAATTGATTTTGATTTTTTTTGCATAAATAATACATTGTTTCTTGTTGGAACCAAAGACATGGAAGTAAAACATCTTACTTTTAATGATAATAAAAGATATTAAACTTTGATGATGGACTAATAAGTTTGATGAGTTATGCAAGATATTATATGTGTCCACTGCTTAAAAAGTACAATAATTCTAACCTTATATTGGCTAAAAATGTTTTGAATAAGCTTGCATCCAATGCGCATATATGGATTCGTCCAGTACTTCATAACAGCTTATGCATCCAAAGCGCTACACAATTGACCTGGCCGAAAATCTTTTATAAAAATATTCATCAGCGTCCAACACATCTTTTTGTCCAACTCGCTAACAAAACTTGTGGAAATATTTTATACTTTCATTTAAGATTTCTTCATCCAAAAATGAACACTTGATATAGTTCTTTTCTCTATGTTGTTCGAATGCTAAGGTTTATTTGTGCTTACATTCTTCATTGTATGAACCTTAGTCTGATATTCCTTTTTGTTTTTTTCAAATATGCTCTAATGTTTAAATTTCAAACATGAAAATAAAAAAATTGTAAATATAAGCACAACCTCTGATCAAAATTAAAGCTACACAACGAGGTTCAGGACAAGGAGAAGAATTGAAGTGGGAAGATGCAGAAAAATTGTATAGACCTTCAGAGGGTGTCCATACTTTTTAAGAAAGAAAAGCTAAGACACCTATTGCTTCTCTCTCCTCATGAAAAATAGTCACCCCAAAAGCATTTACGTGCCAAGTTTTCCATGCACTAAATGAAGCTCATAGCAGGAGGAAATGCAAAGGGCTAAACACACAATGAATACTTTTAATTTGAAGCTTATATAAAGAATGAAGAAAAATTCAGAAGAAGTTATCGAAGCTATCATTGGATGAAACATTATTATGATACTTATAAGTTAAACAGTTCATCCTTTGTTTCGCAAAAATATTTGTAACCTGTGCTAAACTTTTATATTCTTACGTTGTGAGTTAATTCTTTGTAATCCTCAAACACCTTAATTTGTGGTTATGAAAGTTAACAGTGGCTTGTATTAAAGAATATTCGGGTCTTAATTTGTGGTTATGAAAGTTAACAGTGGCTTGTATTAAAGAATATTCGGGTTTTAATCTCAAGAGGAGATTGTTTGTTTGTTGCTAGCAATGACTTACAAAATATTTGATGTATCCAAATTATCAAATTAAATGTGACAGAAAATATTTGTTTGTAATCTAGTTAGTTTTGATTGATGGAATCCTTTTAAAATTAAAGAAAAATCAGATGCAACTTAAGTTGAGTGAACTTATTATAAAATCTATTGTTCTTTATTTTAGTTTATCCTTCATATTTTTCTTAGACAAATTTTGCTTGTTTAACTAAATAAATTTTTAGGTCTAATTTAAGCATGATGTAAGATAAATCATAGGGCCTCTATCGAATGATTAGACCTATTTTTACTCATAAATACAAGATAAGAGATCTATACACCCATAAAAAAAAGGCTCCCTTTCTTTTTCTCAACCATTAACCAACGCCAAGAACGAACTTAATTTGATCAAATCCAAAACTATATTATTTCTCAAGAGTCAAAATGAGTAATTAATTAAACCACTGAATTCCAAATTAAAAAGGAGAATTTCTTTAACTTTTGTCTTACGCCAAGGATGTCCAAAATGAGCACACAACTCCCTATCAGATGAAAGCAACGCAAAGGTGATTTTGACATGATTGAGATTATTATAATTTGTTTCTACTTTTTAATTCGTTGCTTGGTTTTGTTTGAGCAATGAAACAATTTTGGTGCCATTTTATGCTTACAGTATGGCATAATATTGGTAAAGAAACCAAATTCTAAAGTTAATGTTTAAAACTAGTATAATACAATATTGCTTTAGTAATGTTGTCAAGAACGGAGCCAGAATTTCAGTTTATAGACGAAAAAAAGTATAATTTAATAAAAAAAATTAATATTACACACACACACATACATATATATATATATATATATATATATATATATATATATATATATAACTATATTGAGTACAAAAATAATATTTTAGGAGAAAAGAAATAAAATGGATGATATTTTTTTAATTATACCTAGACACTTCAACATCGCATTTCCTTAATACCTATAATTGTTAAGGAGGTTAACTTAGTTGGTTGAATAAGATGTGTAAGTTATTATATGTTTTCTAACATTATATTTGATATTCATACATAAAAAAATACTTATAATTTCTCTTTATAGGTATGAGAAAAGAAATAATATTATATAAGAAAGAAATCAACTAAATAATACTTCCTAGGTTCCAAAATGACTCATGCTTAAAGATTTTTTCACACAAATAAAGAAAGTATATATTTGAAGAGAACTGGTATTTATTATGGAACAATTTTACTAATATTCTTGTTTTCTCCTAATTTCAATAAATATATTATTAAGTCTTTTAAGACAACAATATTTATTAGAGGACAAAATTAAAACTAATATTTGAATATTTCATTAAAAAGTAAGAATATACTAATCAATTTGATTTTTTTTTTCGAAATTCAGAACTGTATTCACTTTGAGACACATGAATAACTTTTTTTTATTTTTTTTAATTATATGGAGACATCTCAACATCACAAACACTCTATAAATACTTATAATTTTTCTTTTCCTATCACATCATGTTATTTACTATATCTGCTATTCTATTTTTTTTTCTCTCCTCACTTATCAACTAACATAGTAATTTTCATGTATATTTTTAATATGTTTATTTTTTTTAAAAAAAAATTAAGGGCCATAAAACTATTTTTATTTTCATTTAAATAGACTTAAAAAAATAGGGGTGAGAGATGGGGGATGACCCTTCCAGGATCCCTCATTCCCTTCGCCGTGAATGTTGTTATTGTGTTTATATTAAGATGAAAAGTATCTTTTTAATTTAAAATTACCTTTAAAATAACTTGATTTCTCCTATAATTATATATATATAATTTTGTATCAAATAATAACTTTTGTTATTGAGAAAAAAGAATACAATAAATATAGATTTTTAATATATAATAATGGAAACAAAATTTAAAAATAAAATATTGGAATATGCATGACTTTTGTAATTTGTCGTGTAAAAATCACCAACCAAATTCCACACTTTATAAATATTTCTCACATGTGATAGAGTTTTCACTTACTATATCAAGCATGCATAAATCCTTCTTTATTCTAATCTATAATGTTAACGATATATAATTTTTTTTAATTCTTGTTATATTATACAAATTTTATTTCTACTTTTATTAATTTTTTTGAATTAAATAATACTTTTTTGGTTAATAAATTAAATAATATCTGAATAATAAACAAAGTTTAAATTGCTAAATTTGTAAATAGTAGTCCAACGACATTTTAAAAATTTGTGATTTTTTTTAAAGAATATACATATTATAGTGGAAAAGCTCAAAATTCAACGGAATCTTGACGCAAGGAAATGCTAAGCTTCTAATATTCACATCATAATTTGAAGATTTTTTTTTATATAAATAAATATAGTACATTTCATTCCGAGACATTTAATTAATCATATACAGTTCTTTTTTTCTCCGTCGATATCAATCTTTGAGCAATTATATGTTTTTGCTTTCATGATTTTATATAATTGAATTTTTATCTGTGATAGTAATTAATTTTTTTAAAATCATTAGCTTTCATAACACAAATTTTATTGGTTAGCTTCTTAGTTATAGAGATTGTTTAGCTTTGTGAAAAAGAATAAATTTGTACTAGAATTTTCCTATACTCAAGTTATTTTTCTATATCATTTTTCAAAAATTAAAGAAGTCTCATATAACTTAATTTCTGATAAAAGAAATATGACTATACTAATTAATTTATATGATAAATTCATTATATTTTATTTTTTAACTGAATGGTGCATGTAAAATTAAAAATAACTTAGCTTTTTAAATATGCAAGTTTATAATATGTAATTTTTAAAATTTTAAATCATAATTGTGAACAGTGGCACATCTAGGTCCCAGGGGCAAACTATTTTAAAAAAAAATCTAAGAAAATTATACGTGTGACTTTATTAAAATAAATGGATGTATTTATTTATCCTACATGAGAATAAGTCTAGGGGTTTAAAAATCACTTATTGAAAAATTTATGAAAAACCACATGAGAATAAGCCAGGTGTTCAAAAACCACTTATATTTTCATCGTAAAACTTTATGAAAAACCATTGTAGTTTTTACAATTATGGTAAATACATGTGCTTGTTCGTTAAATTATTATTAAAGTGGTTTTTTTTTTACAGAATTATTGAAAAACGACTGTGATATCATCACTGTTATATATATATATATATATATAACAGTCTTTATCAAGAAAACTGTGATATCAGCGTTTTTTTTTTGGTGTCATGGAAGCCTGCGTGCCCTGATTGTTCGGTAAATTCTCCAATACAGTGCCTATTATACAGCTATTATATTTCCGAGAGAGAGGGGGAAAAAATTCTAGCTTGTTATTTTTCTTCCCAACCCAAACTCCCAAAATTATGGTCCAAAGAAAAATTCTAAACCATAAAAGGGGAAACAGAAAGACAAAGAGGCAAAACGAATTAGAGACATGCAAGGTGCACCAAAGAAGCATAGTGAGGTTGAGAGACAACTTCGGAAAGAAAAAAAAAAAGAAAACGAAGAATTCACGGTGGAAATCTTTGGCACAATGGTGTATAAAAGGGTAAGGTCCCGGGTCAAGAAAAGAGGCAGAAGAAGACAATAACTATCTTCTTCCAAATAAAAAAAAAAAAAGAAAAAGGAAGGAGATAGGAAAGGGTTAATTGAATCCAAAAAAAGAAGAGAAAAACAAAATGGGCAGGGTTTCGACTTCAATGATAGCATTGTTGCTTTGCCTGATGACATCATCGGTTCGGGGCGAGGACCCTTACATTTACTACACATGGAACGTGACCTACGGCACCATTGCCCCATTGGGTGTCCCCCAACAGGGTATCCTCATCAATGGTCAGTTTCCCGGCCCCGAAATCAACTCCACCAGCAACAACAACGTGGTCATCAATGTCTTCAACAACCTCGACGAGCCTCTCTTGTTCACATGGCATGGTGTCCAACAGAGGAAGAACTCTTGGCAAGATGGCACATTGGGTGCCCAGTGCCCTATCGCCCCAGGCACCAACTACACCTACCGCTTTCAGGTATATTCTTATATTCTTCCATTTGCATCATCGTCTTTTTTTATATATTTTAATAACAAAGTTGTCCATGTTAAAATTCTATTCTTCAGGTTAAGGATCAAATTGGAACTTACTTCTACTACCCGACCACCGGCTTGCAACGCGCAGTGGGTGGCTTCGGGGGTTTAAGGATCTTCAGCCGTCTGTTGATCCCAGTGCCCTATGCTGATCCCGCCGATGAGTACTGGGTGCTCATCGGTGACTGGTTCGGCAAGAGCCACACTGCCTTGAAACAAACATTGGACAGCGGACGCAGCATTGGCAGGCCCAGTGGGGTCCACATCAACGGCAAGAACGGCGGGCTCGAGGCCCTCTACACCATGGAGCCCGGAAAGACCTATAAGTACAGAATCTGCAACGTTGGGCTCAAGGAAGCCCTCAACTTCAGGATCCAGGGCCACCCCATGAAGCTCGTTGAGACCGAAGGCTCCCACGTTGTTCAAAACACCTATGACTCCCTCGACGTCCACGTCGGACAGTGCTTCACCGTCCTCGTTACCGCCGACCAGGAGCCCAGGGACTACTTCATGGTCGCCTCCACGCGCTTCACGAAGAAGGTTATAACTGCCACGCGCGTGATTCGTTACTCGAATGGCGTCGGGCCCGCATCCCCTCTTCTTCCCCCTGCACCCCACCAAGGCTGGGCCTGGTCTCTTAACCAGTTCCGCTCCTTCCGTTGGAACCTTACCGCCAGCGCTGCAAGGCCCAACCCTCAGGGCTCATACCACTACGGTCAGATTAACATCACCCGCACCATCAAGTTGGTCGGCACCCGAAGCAAGATCGGCGGCAAGCTCCGTTACGCACTCAACGGTGTCTCCCACGTCGACCCCGAAACCCCTCTCAAGCTCGCCGAGTACTATGGTGTCGCCGACAAGGTCTTCAAGTACAACCTCATCTCTGACGCCCCAGACGCCGCCATCGCCTCCCGCGACCCCATCATCGCCCCCAACGTCATCAACGCCACCTTCCGCAACTTCATCGAAGTCATCCTCGAGAACCCCACCAAGGTCACCCAGTCCTACAACCTTGATGGCTACTCTTTCTTTGCCGTCGCGTAAGTCATTAATTAAGACCCTAAACAGCATCTCCTCTTATGTATATTATTGCATTGATGTATTGATTTGGTCGTTGTAATGAATGAATGCCGTTGTAGGGTTGAGCCGGGGCAGTGGAGCCCAGAGAAGAGGAAGTGCTACAACCTTCTTGATGCTGTCAGCAGGCACACCATCCAGGTGTTCCCAAAGTCTTGGGCCGCAATCATGTTGACTTTTGACAACGCTGGAATGTGGAACTTGAGGTCGGAGATGGCAGAGAATCGTTACCTGGGACAGCAATTGTACGTGAGTGTCTTGTCTCCCAACAGGTCCCTTAGGGATGAGTACAACCTCCCAGAGACCCAGCTTGTCTGCGGAATCGTCAAGGATATGCCTAAGCCACCACCTTACTCCAGTTAAGAGATTTTTCTTCTGCGATCATCATCAGTGCCACCACGTCGTAGCTCCAAAATTGTTCCATCATGAGATTGAGACGAGGGGTTAATTAATTAGCTCTAGTTCATTTCTCATGTTTCTTGCGTGGTCACTGATGTACAACCCTTTCCTATTCATTTTCTATATCAACATCACATAAATATATATATGAAAGTCTCCTTCCTTTTCCTATAGTATCTTCTTTATAATCTCCTTTTCCTACTATCTTCTTTCATTCTTCTACTTACTTTTGACGTGAAATAGTAATAATAAAATACATGCAACTTCAACTATATCAGATAGAAACTAAGGTGGCACTTGGGTGTCGGTGTTTATTTTTTTAAAAATAATTTTCATTTCAAAGTTTTTAAGATTAAAAAAATATGTATCGAAAAAAATATATTCTAAAGTATTATTACATTTTCACTTCTTTAAAAAAAAGCTAAAAATGTTGATTTATTATTTAATTTGTTATTTTTAATTTTGAGTATGTTTTTAAAAATATTTTTAAAATTTTAAACAAACATATTTTTACTCTTATTTTTTATTTTTATTTTAAAAAATAAAAAAAATACTCAAATCAAATTAAGCGACACCTAAATTTAACTCCAGGTTAAGCACTTCCTGCCCTTATTAACTAATTGAAATTAACCGGAAGAATCCTAAAAAATGATATTGATGGTAAAGTAAAATGTTATAATATTCTATTGCTCGAGCTCTTTATTAAATTTAAGATGTCAATTGGCACAATATGTTAAACAAGAAATAAGAAAAACAAATAAAAATAGATCAAGAGTCTAAATATTAAATGAATAAAAGAGTTGTTTAATTAGTATGCAATATATAGTTGTTTATAGAATTAATTAAATTTTTAGTCTCTTAATGTTTTTTAAAATTTAATTTTTCTTTAGACAAAAATTTGATCGAACAAAATTCCTAAACTTTTCAAAAATTTGATTTTAAGTTCTTAAATTAATGAGATTTCAGGAAGGACGAGATGTACATTCAGCATATTAATTTATGTGAGAGCAGAGATGCAGTTGCAAAGCAGCAGAGGGTGAACAACAATGGTGTCTCATGAATATTATGTCTTTGAACATGAGAGGGTTGGGAGACAATTCAAAGAGGAGGTTGGCCAAAATCATCAATTCAGGTAATTTTGATCTTGTTTGTCTCCAAGAAACTAAGAGAGAATTTATTGAAGATTATGTTGTTGAAAATATGTGGGGTAACCAGTTAATTGATTGGCTAGCTCTGCCTTCGTCTGGGTTGTCGGGTGGTTTGTTAATGATGTGGAAAAGGGGATTATGGGTGGTTAAGTCTAATTTTTCTGGTCATGGCTTCATAGGTGTTTGTGTTGAGTTTAAGTCGAAATTATTCTTCTTCGTTAATGTTTATGCTCCATGTAATACTGCTGGTAGAAGATTATTGTGGGAGACTTTATATAATCTCAAATATGGTAGCTCTGCGGGAGAGTGGTGTCTGGTGGGGGATTTCAATGCGGTATCTAATAGGGAGGAAAGGACGGGCAGAAGCGAAAATTGGGGGTATATTGATATGGTGGATTTTAATGCTTTTGTGAATGAAATGAATCTTATTGATCCTCCTTTGCATGGGAATAAATTTACTTATTTCTGCTCTGATGGTATTGCTGCTAGTAGACTGGACAGGTTTCTTGTTTCGGATGGCATCATGAATCTATGGCAAGTAAAGGGGTAGAGGGTTGGTAAACGAGACATTTCTGATCATTGCCCCATATGGTTGGAATGTTCTAATCTTAATTGGGGTCCTAAGCCTTTTCGTTTTAATAACTGTTGGCTTGAACATGATGGTTTCAAGTCTTTTATTGTTGAGGAGTGGAAGAAGATTCAGATTACTGGAAGAAAGGCATATGTCATAAAGGAGAAGCTAAAAATTATTAGAGAGAGTTTGAAAAAGTGGAATAAGGAGGTGTTTGGGTGGCTAGACCTTAATATAGAAAATATAGTGGCTGAGATGAATGAGTTGGACAGAGGCATAGAGGAGGGGTGTAATCTTAATGTGGTGGTGAAGAAGAAAGAAGCAAATGCATTATTTTGGCAACAACTAATGATGAAGGAGAGCTTGTTGAAACAGAAATCTAGGTTGCGTTGGGTTAAAGAAGGAGATTCTAACACAAAATTCTTTCATTCTTGTCTTCAAGATAGGAGGAGAAAGAATCAAATTTTATCCTTACAAGTGGAGGGGCGTTGTGTGGAACAGGTTGGGGAAGTGAAGATGGAAGTGCGTCGATTTTTTGAGGAAGGATTCAAGGAAGCTTCTTTTTCTAGACCGGTGTTGGGGGGGGATAGAGTTTCAGACTTTGGGGTCGGAAGAAAATTCTTTCTTAGTGGCACCATTTTCAGAGGAGGAGATAAAGGATGTAGTGTGGAGTTGTGATGGTAATAAATGCCCTGGTCCGGATGGTTTCAACTTGCGCTTTATAAAAAAATGTTGGGAGTTTGTCAAGGATGATATTGTTGAATTTTTACAAGAATTTCAGATCACAGGTGTGCTTCCTAAAGCTATTACGGCTTCCTTCTTGGCTTTGATTCCAAAGGTAAATAACCCCCAGAATCTAAAGGAATATAGGCCCATTTGTCTGATTGGGTGCCTATATAAAATTCTCTCCAAGGTGTTGGCGTCTAGATTAAAGAAGGTAATAGCTAAACTTATATCTCCTTGTCAGTCAGCTTTCATTTCAAGAAGACAAATTTTAGATGGTGTCTTGATGATTAATGAGGCAGTTGATCTTGCCAAACGTAGAAAGGATGAATGTTTGTTGTTTAAGGTAGACTTTGAGAAGGCATATGACTCGGTTTCCTGGAGTTTTTTGACTTACATGTTGAACATAATGGGTTTTGATAAGAGATGGATTGGGTGGATACAGGCGTGTGTTTTTTCTAGTTCTATGTCAGTCTTGGTTAATGGGAGCCCCACGGATGAATTCACAGCTCATAAAGGTTTAAGACAAGGAGATCCACTATCTCCATTTTTATTTCTCATTGTGGCACAGGGACTTTCTGGTTTGGTACAAAAGGCAATTCAGGTTGGAAATTTTGATGGTTATCAGGTGGCAGATGGTTTGAACTTGTCTCTATTACAATTTGCTGATGACACAATTTTATTGGGTAAGGGGTCTTGGAAGAATCTGTGGAGCATCAAAACTATTTTCAGAAGCTTTGAGTTAGTATCTGGTCTTCGGGTCAATTTCCACAAAAGTAAGTTGATTGGTTTGAATATCAACGAAGGTTTTCTAGAGTCAGCATCAATCTTTCTCTCTTGTTGTATGACTTTAATACCTTTTAAGTTCTTGGGTGTTCCGGTTGGTGCCAACCCGCGGTGAAGATCGACTTGGAAACCGGTGGTGGATTCTATGAGGGCTAAATTGTCTTGTTGGAGGGGACGTGATCTATCCATCGGAGGAAAGGTAACACTTATTAATTCGGTTCTCTCGAGTTTACCTCTATATCTTTTCTCCTTTTTCAAAGCTCCTAAAGTGGTTATTAAGGAACTAACACAAATTCAGAGAGATTTTTTGTGGGGATCACATGAGGAGGAAAGGAAGATTTGTTGGGTGTCATGGGAAGACATTTGCAAACCGAAGAAAGAGGGAGGGTTGGGTGTGAAGAATTTAGAGGTTTTCAACATATCTTTGCTTGCTAAATGGAAGTGGAGGTGTATTCATGATCATAATGCACTTTGGAGGGATTTGCTAGCTTTTAGATATGGTAATTTAATAGCAAAGCAAACTTGTAGTCTTGATCGATCATGGGGCACAAAAGATTCAATATGGTGGCGGGTTTTGATGTTGTTGGAGAAAGATTTGTCACAAAACCAGAATTTTTTTCAAAGAGCAGTGAGTTGTGATGTAGGAGATGGACAATCAATTCTATTTTGGTATAATAAATGGTTAGGGTCCGAGCCGTTGAAGGATGCTTTTCCGGAGCTGTTTGCAATTTCATCTCAGCAGTTGGTGTCTGTAGGAAACGCAGGTTCATGGAGGAGAGACCAATGGACGTGGGGCTTGACTTGGAAGAGACAGTTAAATCCGAATGAGGAAGAGTCACTTCACTCTTTGGAGACCATTCTGGTTGATGTGCATCTAGTGGCAGAATCTCATGACAGGTGGAAGTGGTCCTTACACAACTCCAAATTATTCACTGTAAGTTCTTGCTATTCTTTTGCCATGTCTTTGGTAAATCAAACACAAATGAATAGCGATATACTGGATATACTATCTATAGTTTGGAAAGTTCATGTGCCATCCAAAGTAGCTTTGTTTTGCTGGCGGTTACTATTGGATCGATTGCCAACCAAGGATAATTTAATTAGAAGGAATGTGGTCATTAATAATAGTAGGTGCTCTCTATGTGATTCTTGTGATGAAAATGTTGTACACTTATTCTTTCACTGTGATTTTTCTAAATGTATTTGGAAAGAAATTTTGAGCTGGATTGGGATTGTCGATGTTATAGCAGTGGGGGGAGTTTAACATTTTTGGGAATATGATAGGCTCCTCAAATACAACACTAGCAGAAACAAGGTGCCCTTTATGTTTTGGTTGGCTACTTTGTGGATCATTTGGCAGGTGCGCAATAATAGCATCTTCAAGGAGGAGGAAAAAGACATTCACAAGACTATCAATCAAATTAAGCACATATGTTGGGCCTGGTTCATGGGAAAGGTAGGAGGGATAGGTGGATCGAATATTTCAGATTGGTGGAATTCACCTTTTCTATGTAGTAAAGTTTGAAACTATCTCATCTGAGACATTCTTGTAATGGGTTGGAGTACTCCTAGTGCTCCCTTCATTATAATATAAATTCATATTTCTTATAAAAAAAAATGAGATTTCAGGAACTAAAAATAAAATTTTAAATATGTTTAGAGACTAAAATTAAAATTTTAAGGACTTTGATCGGTCAAATTTTTTATTCAGGGACTAAAAGTTAAATTTTTAAAATGTTTAGGGACGTTATATTAAATTTTTGTTTATGAACTAAAAATCAAATTTTAAAAAAATTTAAAAACTAAAAATTTAATTAAGTATCTCCCACTAAAATTGCTCTTACCAAAAAAACTGTTCCTGCATTGATACTAAAACGTCTAAGAACATAACGTTTTCCTAATGTAAACACAGCAACAGCGTTATCTAAGCAACACTTTATTATAGTTTCAAACTCTAATTAACTCCTAGAATTTGATTTCTACATTTATTACAAACACAAATTAAATTGCCAATATGCCATGTTGTATGCATAAAGGGACACCGACATTCTTTCATTGCTCAAACAAAACCAAGTAAAATACAAAATAATATCACTTATGTCAAAATCACATCCAAAACATAGTGTACGTACGTATGTAAATTTTTTAAGAGTCTAAAATTTTGAGATGAACTAAACCTACTCATCATTCTAAAAAACACACAGCCTATAACACTAATTAATACCCACTTATTACAAAATGATGTAAAATATAAATTAATTATTTAAATAGGATAAGTGACTATTCACACACAACTTTTAAAGTAAAACCATGTGAGTAACACAACTTATTATTTTAAATATAAAATAAGTATGAAAATAAAACTAATGAAATAAAGAAAATCGTTGATAGGGTGAACTTCATTTTTACGTTTCATTTTTTAATAGTCAAATACAAAACTTGCTACGACTTTAGTTTTTTTTTTTTAAAAAAAAGAAAATTAAAAGTCATATATGTCATGTATGATTTATAATTAATTTTTCTATTAATTCAACATCAAAGTGGTTATAGTCGTTATAGTAACGAGTTATGATTTTGGTATTAAATTAATATAAGTCGAAATGTTATATATGACTTCTAAAACTTTTTTTGTAAGCAAAAAAAAAAATAGTTGTAGATGACAATGACAATTTTTGTATTTTATCATTTAAAAAATATGTAAAGTATAGTTGTTAAACCTATCAACGAATTCGTTTATTATATTATTTTTTCTCTTTTCTTAAGCTTATTTATAATAATTAGTTATTGTTAGAACAAATGAAAGTTTGAAAAAAAAAAGAAAAAAAAAGCTTCAAGTCCCACATCGCTCAAGATAAATACTTGAATAGTGTTTCACTCCCTATATATAGAGAGTTCATTTCTTCTTTTTTCCTTGTCCCAGTTGAGAAGCATTTCCTCAACTTTTCTTTCTCCCTCCCATATTTCAGCCGATGCATTTCCGGCAAACTTCTCCCTCTTTCTTTCTTTGTAAGTCATATTTTTCTATTGGTTTTAAGAGTGACTTTTTAAGTCACATTTTTCAGTTGTCTTTTAGAGTGACTTTTCAAGTCATATTTTCGGGTGGCTTTAGAGTGATTTTTCAAGTCATACAAGAGGGTGTAATTCTAGAAAAGGTTCCCTTAGTGCAGTGGGAATCTTATACAGTGATCTGGGTTGTTTTATCTTGGGGACATCGTGGTTGATAGTCTGCTTGCACAATTTTTGGCAGTGCCACGAAACGTCTTAAAGAAAGCGACATTGTCCGTAACTTCGCCAGTAATTTTTTCGGTTTGTCATAAACTATTGTTACAACAGTTATTCACACTTGCAACTTCAATAGTGGAATCATAAATATGAATAAGTACTTTGAGAAATAATTCAAATTCAGAAATTTTATATAATTTAGGTAATTTTAAAATAAAATTCCACGTTGGATTTATCCAATGTGGGAATTATGTGTAAAAGGAACTATTCCTTCTCAATGAAAGGTGAATGAAGGAAGAGAGAATGATGTTGTTTAGTGTTTGAGATAGGCTGAAAAATTGGGGATGATGAATGATAGAGAGAGAAGTGAATGAAGGATGTGAATGATTGAAAAAAGAAGAAAAGAGATAAGCTGAAAATTTAGGAGACTTGTTCGTTGGGCGATTTATCTTTAAAACTTGAAGCTTAAAGACTTGGAGTGTTTACAATAATTGAAGAGAAATAAATTCGGAAACTTGTTGGAGCTTGATTTTAACAAAAGCTTGGCTACTAGCATGAAACTTTGGAGAAAATTGAAGAAAAGAAAAACAAGAGAGTCCACACCCGAATTGAAATTCTCTATCCCATTTTCCTGTTCTTCTCACAACCCCAAAAAGCTATTCTAGGTCGGTTGAAAACTAGAGATCTCCTGTGATCTCCCAATTAAACATTGACACGTCAATTGAAAATTCATGTCACTATTTCATTAAACTTGCCAGATTTTTAACGTCGTTTCCCTTTTAGCCTTTTCTTTTTATCCATTCCACTTCCCCATCCATTTTAAACTTTAATGCGATTGTTAAAAACTTAAAATAAAACAAGGCATATTTTACAATGGAAACTCTTAATACTGATTTTTAACAAATCTCTAATCTTTACCCCGCATCCCCAAGGGGTAAAAACGCACCATATATCAACCCATCATAGCAATCCACTCTAATAAAGCCAAAGCTAAACACCAATTGCTGATTCTCTCAGATATCGGAGGAGCGAATACCCAACACATATTCATTTGGAATGTAATATTTTGTATTGCTGGTGTTTCAATGAGTAATCCAGTTTCAATTTCTTTTTCAAATTTAATTTTATTTCTATTGCTACATGTAGTTGAAATTGTTCTTACGGCTCATCCTACAAATTAGCCTTAATAGTTAATGTTCCCGTCACAACAAATGAACCAAACACTCACTCTAGGGTTGAAGGGTCTTCTTTGATAGTTCCTTGTTGAAGTCTCTGGTGCATGCAAATCTGAAAGAGCGGAGGGTACCTATAAAAGACATTTTAACGCTCAAGTAAGAGTTTGACTCAGAGTTGTTAATAACATCTAGTGAGTACTCAAGAATAATCAATCATCTTACCTAGAGGATTCTCCCCTTTATATACTAATCTTACTGGACCTTGGATATATGAGTCTACATGTTTTGATTACCAGTTAGGTAATATGCCTCTTAATCTTGCTTAGGTATTTCTAATCAGGTAATTACCCTTAAGATGGTTTATTAGCGATAATTATGACCGAATGGTACTCGTCAGTTGTATTTGCTGAAGGCCGAGACGTATTGTACCAAATATGTGGGTATATGACCAAGAGGATACTCAGTTTGATACATGTATCCTCTAGTCCTGAATATTTACTGGCCCCCAAGTCCGTTTTGGCCTCAGCAAAAAAGAAGGACTTTATGCTGTGTGTCAAAATGGTTACTATTAACTGCTCTAATCGTTATGCGGTTTAATTGACACGATGTAATGGATACAGTTGAAGCTTACAATAGGCTGTGCGAAAGAAACAAGTGGACTTCACTAAAAAGAATTGAAAGGGAAACATGTTAATATTCATGCAAACCTAATGGACAAGCGATGTAATTGCCACTCAAGATAGAAGGGGACGGTGGAATCAACAAAAAACATACGTTAGAAGGGAAACGACGTTAAAAATTTGACAAGTTTAACGAAACAGTGACATTACTGGTGATTGTTATAGTGATAGTTAGTTATGACGGTAACAATGGTGATGAAAGTGATAAAAAAATATCATTATCAAATATGAAAAATATGTATTTTTTTAAAACTATAAACCAAATTCATAAGACATTTTTTCATGCTTTTGAAAATGTGTAAAAGTATTCTGAAAATGATTTAAAAATCATTACAATTCTATTTTTGCCAAACACATTTTATTTTAAAAATTACATTTGTGAACCAAAAATAAAAAACTTGCAACCATCCCAAACAGACCTTAAGAATTTTAGACCCTTCACTTAAAAGTTTAAGCAAGCTAAATAAACAATTATTTTCTACAACTCTTTCAAAACATTTAAAAACAAACGTCATGCTTAAATGGGCCAAATTTCGTGCGCCATCTATAATTTAACTTTTATTTAGATTATACTCGAAGAATGACTGTTGAATAATTTAGAATGTTATAAGCTTATAATCGACTCTTCTCTTTCACTTTCTAATTTCGAAGAAAAATGTAAAATAAATTTTCTCATAATTTTCACTCTTCATATCCACAGGTTTCCAAACAAGATAATGTTAAATGCATTCATAATCTTCAATTCTTTGAAAACATTTCTGAATATTTTTGTTCTAACAAAGACTCTTAAGTCTGAAGAAAAAAAAATAAGAATGACAAAAAAAAAGACTCTATTTTCCTTCTTTAGACGTCATCAAACGAATCAATTTTTTCTTTTTTTATCCTGGAAGAGCCGAATCAAATTGTAAAATATTACATAATGACCCAAAGGTCAAAATCAGGTTTTGCTGGGAACATATTTAACGAATCTACTACAATAAAGACTATCTAACGCTCCTTATTTTCAAGTGCATTGACTTCCATGGAACAATTTGATATTATCCTGACAAGATATTTCATGCAACTAATTTCATTCCCAAAAGCATTTAGCATTCCCTCCATCTCTCCTTCCAAGGGGTGTTTTATACAGATGAAACTATACGACGATAAAGCAAAGTTCATGCTAGATGGAAACCAAACCCTACAAAATAGTTAAATTACCAACCTAACATATGGTAGGCATGGGTGGTTGAAACCTCGGCATGCATGAGAACTTAAATCCATGTGAAATCTGCGCAAGGAACGCAAAATAAACAATCAAACATTATTACAGATTGTAGCTTGGGTGCCAAACTATCCAAACAAATACATTATTCCTATTCATATTAACCTTGCCAAGCAATTCAAATTATTCTGCGGACCAACCACAGTTTGCATTATTTCAAAAGCATTAATGGAAGAACAATATGAGAAGGAGAAGGAGGCTGAGGGAAAATAAAATACACAAATCAGACTCAAAGACAACACCCATTCTTATCCCATTGAAACCTTGGAAGGGGGATTAATTATTAACCATGAATACCCCAAGTTAGCATTCATCTTTGAGGGGGATCAACTGTGCGAACATTAGCAACTGTCATTCCCTCAATTCGGTCCTTTGTGATTTCCACAAAGTGACCAACAATCTCATGAAACTGCTTAAGCCCTGACAGGGGAAGAATGATGGAGGATCTATCAGAACCCGCAACCTGCAATTAAATTACAAGAATTTACAGCAGAAATTCCTCTTCCCACAATATATAAAACAAAGGAAAAAGGACAGAGAGATAATAACAGCACACCTCAGATATTCTTAAGAAATGACCCCTATTATTGCTCCCAAGATCAAAGAAGAATCTTTTCTGATCAGCCCTGATTACTTTTGAGACCCCCAAGTTCCCAATTTCATCCTGAGGCGGCAAATCAACAGACCTGTCCACATTCAACTCAGAAGAAGTGGCAGGTTGAGTACTATGACCAGATATGAAGCCAGCACCAACATCATCCGAAAGTCCAACAAGACGCTCTGAGGATTCAGAATTTTGCTATTGTGGAATGCAAACAAGCAAATAAGATGAAAAAAAAAACAACAACTTTGACAATTCTTGTGGCTAAGCAGGAAGAAAAATGTCTATTTCAAAAGAAGGAAACCTGATTGGGCAGAATGAAAAGCCTTGAGGCTTCATTGATCTCTGCCAAAACGTTCCTGAATGCTGCCCATCCTTCATCCCTGGAGCTTCCAGCAGGAACAATTATAGTGCTACGGTTTCTGCTGACAGAAGCTTCAGACACCTTCAAAATAATAAATAACAATCATAATCTCGAAACAAAATATACATATGGATAATATTCTTCATAAGAAAGAAATTCCAAAATAAATGTAGATATGGAAGCCAAAAATGATGAAAAACAGGGTAACAGTTTTTCATGAGGGACTTCATGCAATTCATTAAAACATTTTTTGTGCAGATTTTACTTAAGGATCACTTTTGCCAAATTCAAATGCTTATAGAAGATAAAGAAAAGATTATAGACTTCTGGTCTCTAAACATTTTGGGATTTATGATTTTAATCCTTAATCTAAATTTTGACAGGTCAAAGTCCTTAAATTTTTTTTCCGTTATCACTTTTAGTCCCTATTGTCAAGTAACAATGATTATGCAACAACATTGACAGTCTAATGATTTGTCACGTCATCAAAGAGTTTGAAGGGGCAACCACATGTAATTTTTTGGGTAAACTACGTTTTTAATCAATCATTTGTTTTAGAACAATTGATGACATCAAACTAGTTGATGAGGGATTAAAAACATAGATTACCAAAAAAATACATGTGACTATCCCATTAGACTTCTTGATAATGTGACAAGTCACTAGGCCGTCAACATCAATGTTATGCCATCAATTAATTTAGATTATGGACTAAAAGCAAAAATCTAAAAAGTTTAGGGACCACAAAGATAGTAAACCCATAAAGGAATTACAGAATATAGTAGTTGACAGCATAGGCTGCTTTTTAGTGGTGCAGATTGGTTTTCTGTTGTTCCTATGTTCCACACCAATGCATACTTTAAATTTTGCTTTTGTTTAATTGTTTGGGGTGAATAATAAATGCTGTTACACATAAAATCCAAACAGCAATTTTGGTTTTGTAACAATACGTGTAAAAACAGACAGAACCCAACAATACTCACATCCCAAAACTTCCAATACAAATTTATCGGGTCTTTAACACCTTTCCTACCATCAAACTCACGTTGTAGGCACTTCAGTTAGTCAATTACACAAGGGCAGGTCTTATATATGAACAACAATTTGGCAATAAGAATATAAGGGGACATATAAGATACCCCTTAAATACTGAATATGGAAAATTTTACACAGACAAGATAAAAGGTTGATGTCTAAGCATAGTGTACTGGGCAACAAAGGAACAAGTGCATGTTTGATTTAGCTTATTTTGGAGTAAAAACACTTTTTTTTCACCATTCTAAAAGAGATTTTGAAAAGAAAAAAAATATTTCCCCAAAAATAATCTAACCTAAACATGCGCAGAGTTCCTTGATTATTTCAGACCAGCAAAACATAATTCACTCCTCCCCCTTGGAAACCAAAAGTTGGTATGCATAGTTTCGTGAATTTGTTCTTGCCAATTCCCTATGCAATTCGTAGAAGTGATGAACCTATGGCTAAAGATGGAACTTAAGGAACCATCAGATTTCCCCTCTTTAGCAGGTTGTTGTCCCCAAGTTTCCATTCTGCCACACCTTCCAGTGATTCGAGCTTGACTTAAGATTTGATTTGGGTGGGAGATTTGGGATTGAGAGAGGAAAAATTCTAAAAAAAACTTTCTGCAGCGTCTGAATATGAAGGTGCTTTGCAGTTTTCAGGAGCCATAAGGAAGACAAATGAAAGGGAGTTGAGAAGATGGATGAGTGGAAAACCAGGTCATTGGTTAGGAGTTTGGACCTTTGAGGAGATTAATCATCCATTACATTTAATATTTTATAATTTCAAATATACCTTTGGTGTTATCTTTTTTGAATCTGTCTTTGATAGCAACAAGAATAGGAATGTCTAACAAAATGCCCAGCCTTTGCCACACAAACCAAATTAAAAATTTAGTTTCACTTTTCTACATTTTGATAATAAAACCTCATTCAGAACCCTAAGCTTATTAAAGCCCCAACCTCTTACACACTCAGCTCTCAGCTCTTCCTCAGGTTGCAGACCTCATTTTCTACCTTTTTTGTACATGCGATCACAGATTGGGTTAATTAACAGCTTCATTGTCATCATTAAATTTCCTTATTTGTCACGAAACAGAATGTTGGGCGGTCAAGAGCCAACATGAGAATAAAGTAGGTGTAGCGGAGATGAGGATGTTGCGGTGGATGTGTGGTAAGACTCGACAGGATAAAATTAGAAACGAAGCTATTAGAGAGAGGGTTGGAGTAGCGCCTATTGTAGAGAAGATGGTGGAAAATAGACTTAGGTGGTTTGGGCATGTAGAGAGAAGACCGGTAGACTCTGTAGTGAGGAGAGTAGACCAGATGGAGAGAAGGCAAACAATTCGAGGCAGAGGAAGACCCAAAAAGACTATAAGAGAGGTTATCAAAAAGGATCTCGAACTTAATGATTTGGATAGAAGTATGGTACTTGATAGAACATTATGGCGGAAGTTGATCCATGTAGCCGACCCCACCTAGTGGAATAAGGCGTTGTTGTTATTGTTGTTGTTGTCACGAAAACACATATATGCCTAGATATTTTGACCTTCATTCAATGACAATATAGAAAAGCTTCTCTACATACAGAACCAGAGTATATAAACAAACCAAGGTAAAAAGTCATATTAAAACTTATCCTTAATTCAGACATATATACAGACACCCCCTATTCTAATTCATTGACAAGTAAAGCATTCAAGGAACCATTATTTTGACACAGCCAAACACACTCAATAACCATTTTTTACCAAAAATATTACAGCCACACATCAAAACAGCATATAATTAGGTGAAAAAATGTTGTACAATTCACTTAAAAGATTAACCTATACCTATCAAAACAAAGACAAGCAATTAAAACTGGGTTATTATTATCACACACTCAGCTTCTTATACATCTCACTTCCACCCCCATTTTTTCTTTCTATCTCTCTTCTCTTTTCATTTTCGCCACATCATTTGTCACATTTATCAGCTTTTCTCTTTCAGTTAATCTCCACCTCTATTTCTATCTTCCTTCCACTTAGACACACATCCATCAGTTTCTCTCTCTTCACTTATTTTCCCTGAACAAACCATCAATTTGGTCCCAGAAGTATCACCCTCCTTCCAAATTAGTCCTTAAACTAATGAAATCATATAAGTAGTCCCTATAGTATTACAAATCATGTTACATAGCCCCTCAAGTATCGGAAAATTCTTCAAATTAGTCCCTCAATATTAGTAAAACATATCAACCCAGGGACTAAAATGATATATACTTATATAATTTCATTAGTTTAAGCACTATTTAGGAGAGAGTGAGAGTGATACTTCTGGAATAAATCTAAATTGTTACTTTATTCTTTTCCCCCCTGTATTCCTATCTTCCACCCATACACCCTTAAATTTAACATTTCGGGCGTAAGAGAAAGAGAAGAAGAGAATCAAGCGCCAAATACCTTCAAAAAACGGCCCCTCCGATTCTCACCAATGTCAAAATAGAAAACCTGAAGAGAAAAAAAAAAAGCAAAATCAAATCAAATCAAATGCTACAGAGCGAAAAAAAAAGGGAGTCAAATTAGGGTATTACTACCTTGGTGTCGAGCTGCAATTCCTTGCTGAAGAGGTCCTGATCATCGGAATTGACGTAGTAATTGAAGAGATCGAGGAACCAGGAAATGCCAGAGAAGGGGACGATGATGGTGGACCTGGTGGCGGAGGTCTTCTCGGAAATCTTAAGGTAGCGGCCGCGAGGGTTCTCCTTCAGATCGAAGTAGAAGAGCTTGTGCTCCACCTGCAGCGTCTTGCAGAGCAATTCCACGTCGTTTCCGCCGCCTCCTCCGCCGGAGTTCCCCTCCATCTCCCTCCGCCAATAACCAATTTCGATAATCCCGCAACAGATCTGAATCGTCACTCACTAGTAACCGCGCATTTAGGGTTTGTTTGGTTTGGTTTGCGAATTTTGCTTCACTTCAAGGTCACAGCAACAACGGTTTCTTTCTTCTTCTTCGTCGACGGTTACAGCAGCATCGGACTCATGCGTGTGAGATTGGAGAGTGCTCACAACGCACGTGTGTGTGCTCGCCGCAGGTGTTTGTTTCTTTCTCCGATGTTGTTGTTAAACGAAGAAGACTCTTCTGCTTGTTCTCTGGTTTTGCAGATCCATCTGTGATGGGATTCTTCACCGCACGAGTCAATTAGTAGCAATTGGTAAATTACTGGATTGGCATGTTTCTCATCATAAATTCATCAAATTTAGCCAAAAGTCAAAGAAAAAAGATGAAAAAAATAAGAGAAAAAGGGAATTTTATAAATGACAAAAAAAAAAAAAAAGAGGACGCGTGACGTGTGTGAATGAGAGGTAGTTTAATTAATTAATTAATTAAAAGGCTCACTTATCCACTTAGAAGTTAGAAACCCCACCACAAACATGTCCACCTAGAAACGTGCTTATATTTAATAAATACTGGATTTATTTTCTTAGCAAATGATAACCATTATTCTTATCCTTAAATATATTTTTGATAAAATATTTAACAACCAGATAAACAAGTATTTTTTTAATAGTTTTTAATATTTTTTAAGATGTTATTTGAAGTAATATTTTTTTAACTTTTAGTTTCTAACTTTTTTATATTTTCTTTAATTTTTATTTTTAATATATTTATTCATTTTTTTAGTTATCATTTTTAAATAAATTGTTATTTTACTATTTTTCTATTATTTTTTATTTTTTATTTTTTTTACTAAATATTTATAATTTAATATGTTAGTATCTAACTTCGTAGTTGATTTTTTTAACTTTTAACTAACTTTTTTAATTAGTTTTATCAAAAAATAACCTAAGACATTAGTTAAAAAACTTAAAGTAAGTATATTTATATCATTTTTTAACGTTCTCCAATTATTTTCCCACCTAATGCTCTTTTATGGGATTAACACCCTTCTTTTTTACAACAACACCTTTTTGTAATATTCTTTTTTCTACAAGTTTTTGTAATATTCTTTAATAAATATAAAAGGGAGTTATATGATTTTTTTTATACAAAAATGGTGAAAATGAATTTTAAATCTAATACTTCATACAAATTATTCAAATCTTCCACCAGTGAACCAATCATAGTGAAATAATTACATAACATTTATAAACACAAATAAAAGATTAGGATATTAAATTTATGTTAATCTATTATTTTATTCTATTACATCAAAAATCATTATAATAGATAATAAATATTTATTAGAAATAAAAAAAAAATCTTGACTCTCACTCTTTATTTGAATATTAAGAGAAAGAAATACAAAAGAAAAAAATAAAGAAAGAGAAGAAGAGATTTGTAATACTGCAAGAAAATTGATTTAATTCAATTAGGAAAATATTGAGATTAAAGTTCATTTTATTTCATCTAATATTTCTAATTTATGTTTTTAACTCAATTATACCTGTCCCTTTGTCTAACAATTTTTTTTAATTTATTTAAATTATGATTTCGTAGTAATTAAACAGCCTTTACAGTTTGAGAGGGATTTGCCATTCACACAAAGAGATTGTTTAGATACAAGTTAGAGGAACTCATAACAGTTTTCTACTAAATGTTTAAAACTTTTTCGAGTAGAGAAGCTCTTAAAACAATACCTTTTAGTGTTCGTAGATAACTTAGTTGACATTTATCTCTTGGGTCACTCCTTATATTGGTTTAGTTGGATTACAATACTATCATTTGTTCTGAAAAGATACTCAACCCCACTTAAAATTTATGCATTTACTTGCTCCTTTGGTATGTAGATTATGGAAACTCTAGTGTTTTTTTTATAAGGATTCCAAAACTTGACACTTAATTCTAGTATTTTTCTCAGTTTGTAAATCAAACAGATCACTTAATCTGCAGGGTTGTATATCATGTTGGTTCACTTCATGTTTCTATCTTCACGGCAATTACGAGATTTAATTTTTTTTGGCTAGTGATAGAATTAAAATTCAAAGATAAAGCCTCACAAGCAAGCTGAAGTGGGTGGATGAACGTAAATAGTGAAAAAGAAACAAATAACACAGGGTGTTCAAGAGACCATACAATGAGAGAATTATGGACTCAACAAAAATAGGGGACATGTTTTGAGCTTTACATACAGAACCAAGACTCACAAATTACGAGGCTGATAATCTAAACTCACATAAAACCAAAATTTTTCACATAAGTATCTTGTTTATTATTTATCTTTTTTTTATGTTTTATGGGTATGTTTGAAAAAAAATGTTTTATGGGTATGGAAGAATCGGTTTGATTGAATATTATTTGGAATTTATCCTGTTCGCCTCCCCTCATGTCATTCTCTTTGCATTATATGTTGGTCACTGCATTATTGCTACATTCATAAACACATTTTCTCTTATTTTAGCATAAGGTGTACTTTATTCCATTGCCTTTGCTTCCTTTAACTTATTGTCAGGTTTATTATTTTAGAACCAAAGACGTGGATAATATCTAATCCCTTTTATAGTTTTAATGTTAATTAAGTTACTAAAATTTGATAAATTAATGAGGTTTATTAAGTATTATAAGACACTTTAATTTGGACGCAAAATGCACTTTAATTTATCATGCGTCCAAAGTGAAACACTGGACTTTATCATATGTTTTCAGGGAGAAATCTAGCGTACAACATATATGCTCTGACCGACATTTATTCTAATCAAAAGTTTATGTCCTTTTTGTTCCCTTGCCTTTTCAAAATTATTTCATCATTTGAATTTGAAGTATTTGACATGAAAAAAACAAAATTAGGACAGTTATGTTAGTAAATATTTGTTTTATAATTTAAAATTTATAAAAACATATATTATTTATATTAATTCTATTTTTATAAAATAAAATATTTATTTTATAATTTGTTATGTAAAATTGGGTCAATTTGGTTTGTTAAGTGTTTATTATGTTTTTTTTTCAGCAAGTTAGTTTCCAATGTTCGGTTTGCATAAAAGAGTTTACACTTATATATATATCTCTTTTCTCCTTTAGTCAAGACACACAGTAGAAAAATAATTTAACTTTTTTTTCTAAATTTTATCTCTTCCTTTTTTTATAAAAAAAATATTTTTTAGAGATGTTCAAAAGATTCAAGGATCCTTTCACATTTTTTGGGAGAATAGCATAATTAAATTTCCTACCACGAGAGTGTAACATATGTTTTCTCTTTAAAGAATAACGTTTGTCCACTTTGCTATTTAAAATTTCTCCCTTAATTTTTTTTTTACTTATTGTATGTTATATTACATTATTAATCTATTTTCTGTTATATTCTTAAGTTACTTTGTAAATGTTATTTTGTTATTTAGTTTAAAGCTTTGCATTTTCTTTTATTTATTTTTTTATTTTACTTTATTTTTCTAACAAGTTATAGGAATTTTTTTAAAAAAAATAATGTAAAGTAATACATAAGTAGATTGTTTTAAAAAATAGTATATTGCGTGAAAGTTACATATATAAAAAATGTAGATTGCATGAAAGAGACTGAACATTTGAAAAAAACAAAAAAGATGCCCCGGGGCATGGGTCTGCATTATACTTAGAGCTATCTACTTTAACAGGAGAATTTATTCAGGAAAACTGGGGTGATGGGTGTGCATCAAGAGAAGGTCCACAACTTGTCCATTAATTCAATCACACAGGAACCCCTAACTCGTTGATCTTCATTATCCGTTTGTTCAGTGAAGATCTCTGACGCTTCAAATTTGAAGCCATAGAAGCAACCTGTCACGTGTTTGACGAAGAGAGAAAACAATGAGAAATGAATATTACTGAACTTTTGAGAAACACGCAGTAAGACAAAGTTAGCTTGCCTCAGCTCGAAGTACCAGAGCTTCACGACTAGGTATATACCGCAGCTTGTCAAGCAAATCTGAAGCATGATAAAAGAGGGTAAATTCTAAGGTTACAATATATATCACACAATACCCAAAGCAAATAAGAAAGGGAGAATCACAAAAGGAGCTCCTGATTTTCTTCTTTTTTAAAAGAAAAAAACAAAACATGGAATGTAAAAATTTAACCAAACCAAATGCTATTGTGTGATCCATGTAACCAACCTCCCCTAGTAAGATAATGCTTTGTTGTTGTTTTTGGATAAAAAGATTGTTAATTGTGTATGAGTTTAATTTTGTTATATCATCCGCTAATAAGTTTTACGCTATCAACCAATTAAAAATTATCTTCGATATGGCTGTGAAAGTAATGAGGAGGGATCAAGTTCCTCATCCCCACCCTTCATTTTTTTTTAATCTAACGGTTCTAATAAGTAACTTACCTTTTAAGAGAAAATGAAGGTTGAGGATGAAGAGTAACATTTTGAGTTAATCTTTGAGTAACTTGATCCCTCCTCTAAAGTAATTATTACAAAAGTTAACAAATTTGTGATCCAGGATTGGATGACAGTTACATTATCAATATATTCTAATTAAATTTGATATTGTTATTAACTTACTTAAAAGAAAAACAGAGAAAAAAAGATAGCATACCAGCAGCTCGGGTTTCAACCTTGTAAGCTGATTTTGCCAGCTGTTGAAATTGGGTTCCAGCGCTCCTATATATTTATTGAAATTAACAAACTTCAGGCATACTTCAGCAGTAATCAAATAAGTCATATCCTTTCATTAACTGATAATTACATACACTAGTTCGGTATGCCCATATTTCATTTCCTTCTCAGCAAGAGCTGTCCTTTGAAGCAATTTTACACTCTCCTTCTTCAGTAAATCCACCGAAAGGCCCAAGTCCTTTACATTCTTCTCAGTTCTAGCATACCGTACCTTCATAAGCATTCATGTGAAAAGGTGAAAGAAATAACAGAACATGCACTGGAGAAATATTACAACTTTTAATACAAGATCTTAAGAAATCAAGTTACAAAATAAGGAAAGAGCAGGTTATGCATCACAAATAGAGAGGAGCAGTACGTAAGAACATAGGTAAGGGATGCATCTTGATTGTTCAACTGAGTAATACCTCCTCACTTTGGAATCGACCCAATGTATGACGAAACAGAAACCTTCTTGGAGCTGCAAAACCAAAAAATACTTCAGCTTAAAACAAATACAAACTCAGTAGAGACCTGATATACAGAAAATGGCATAGAAAAAACTGGTTTCAATCACAAGCAATATAGTACAGAAGAGTCATAATGACTAATCACATTTTCCATGAAAGATATGCAACAAAAACAAATACATGTTATACCTTGACCTTGCTATAAGGGGCAGCGACACAGATCAATCAATGCCATTGGGCTATATAAAACCAATTCAAGCAAAGTTATTTTTTAATGGTTTCTTCTACAGTTTTCTCAGGTCTTATAATTGACCCCTATTGTCTTACATCAGCTCCCCTTCACTTCAATTTTTAGCTCGGGCTTGAAGTCTTCCACTCCATATTCATAGATATTTTGACCTTGCTATAAGGGGCAGCGACACAGATCAATCAATGCCATTAGGCTATATAAAACCAATTCAAGCAAAGTTATTTTTTAATGGTTTCTTCTACAGTTTTCTCAGGTCTTATAATTGACCCCTATTGTCTTACATCAGCTCCCCTTCACTTCAATTTTTAGCTCGGGCTTGAAGTCTTCCACTCCATATTCATAGATATTTTGAATATTTGAAAACCATGAAATTATTTTGTGGCTTGACGTCCAAATTTGAGCAATTAAGATCCCTTCCACTAGCACCATTAATAGATTGATATGTGACTCAATAAATCAATATTTTCTAATACAGAAAATTCTAATTGTTCAGATGCCTAAAAACTCGTATTATACTATTGAATTTTTTTCAATAGGAAAATTTTCTGGAATACATTATGAATAATTTTTTATCTTTGATTTGGTATATTATCTTCCATTTGTTTTGTGATTTCTTGATTGTATCAACTAAAAAACAATTTATTCATTGAAGTCTTCATGTGGTAAATCAAGTGCCTTTTGAGGATCTATGATTCATCGGGATATTATAGATTGGTGGAGAAGTCCCTCATACAATGATGTTTTACTCTAGACTACTTTCCGGACTGCCTACAAGTGGCTTGTTTATTTTCCGTGCAGACTCCCCACATGATGCTTGTCACTGTGAGGTGTGTGTTACACATGACAAATCTTCAAGCATATGCCAAGACAAATCCAATTCTACTCCCTCACCACGTCTTTAGTACCATTTGATGCAAGGAAAGTAGAAAATAGCAGCTTCGTAACAGAATTACAGCTAAAAGTTGGGAAAATATATATGAAAGATGAAATACAAAGTCCTAAGGGCTATTTATACCAGGTGAATTGCATATTACCAAGTCCAAGCCAAATTACATTAGTCACATCTAAACCCAGCTTTCCAGTCATTAAAAGTTCAAATGCTAACCAGTGACTAGTTAGTACAAGGGAAACTACATGAAAAACAAAACCAAAAGGAAAACAAGGAAATAACTCAGAATACATAAAAAAAAGAGCAGTGAGCCTGCATTAGTTTCCAAAGTTTGGCCTCGATATAATAATTTGTATTATGATAACATATTTAAAACTAAATTGCCTATCACAAGAGAATTTAACATACAGAAATATTGAATTGAGCCTTTAAGAAAAACTGAGCTGCCAAATTAAAATTTGTTACTTGTATGTGCAAATGATACCGAAAAACATTTACCTCGCATGGCCAGAAGGGCACCAGAAACAGCTAAACCAGCACTTAAAGCTGGATTCTCCTTTGCAATCATCAATCCATCTGTAAAAGGTAAGAATATAAACCAGTGCTATATATAAAAGATTACCAGAAAGCAGAAACAACTCTGCTATTTCTATGTCCATCAACTTTTTTGAGGATTGATAACATTCAGTGTTAATTCATCTAAGAAAAAGAATTTTAAAGATTGATAACATTCATTCCTTATGGAAAAAATAAAATTCAGCAAGATATCATCATTCCTCTGCATGCTAGACAAGACTCGAGAGTCCTTTACTACTAGGGTAAGAAAAAAACAAAATAAAATAAAATCATGAAAACGCTCATCAAATATAGAAAGATCTTTCAGCAAATCTGTTAGGATATAAGGAGAAGGGAGAGTTAGTTAAGATAGTTAGACTATTAATGAGTAAGTAAGTTGGAAGGGTTTATTAGATATAAATAGGGGAAGAAAGATAGAAGAGGAGATTTGTTGTCATTGTAAATTGAGCATTAGCTCCCTGTGAAAAGAGAAATCCTTTGTGAAGGAGAAACCCTTGGAGGAGAGTTATCTCTCCTAATTTTTGTTCTTTTACTATCAAGAAATTTCATCTTTCTTTCCTTTCTTCTATATTCTAATTTGGGTTCCTAACAATTGGTCTGACCTGCCAGATCTTTGAAGGAGAGTCAGTGTTAGAGATGGAGGAAGCACAAATTTGGGGTAAGGGGAAGCTGCCAGCATTTGTGGGGAAGACCCAATTTGTTGGATTGCTACGGCAGAAAATTCAGAGGTACAAGAAATTCCTTCATTCCATAAGCTACAATATGCATTCATGAGCATGGAGGGTGCTGCGATGCATTGGTTCTACATTTGGAGCCAAAAGAACCCAGATTCAGATTGGGAGTCATTTTCCACAGCTTTAAAAGATTCAGAGATCACTATGGTAAGTCTTTAAAAGATTGAGTATCTTGAAGCAAGAAGAACAAATTGACACGGAAACCCACATCCAAAAAAGGGAGAGTTCCATAGTGTTCTTGAAAGAGAGGACCAACATTTTAGAACTGAAACACATGCTGCACAAGTTATTGAATGAAGAGGCTGATCCTCAGTCAACTGAGCAAGAAAAAATAGCATGGAGGGAAGTGGGTCTGAATGCAGTGAAGCAAAAGCCTCTTGGACAAGAAAGGTGTACCAACCTTTGATGGAAGCACAAAACAGGGAACTAACTTGAAGGGTAGCATTTTTTAGTGTGATGATGATCCATTCCAATTCTTGAAATCAGAAAATAAAAGTAAAGAAGGTTCAATAATCAATAACCACACACTTTATGGTGGAGAAAATGATGAAGCAATATTAGCAAGAGAAACAAAGATTGAAAAAGTTATGATGGAGGAAGTTGATTCTTCGATGAAGAGGGAGAAACACATAAACAGAGTGAAGAATGCAAGTTGAAAGGGGCAATGCAACCTAGACTTATTATTTTCAAAATCCAGATTTTCTTAAAAAGATTGTTATGATGAAACAGAAATCACTGTTGAACCCAAATTCGATCATGAAGGTGGTTGGAACATCAATGGCATTGAAATCTTGGAATTTCAACTTGCTGGGTGATCCTTTAGCATTAAACTTTGTTGCATCTATGGCTGATAGCTTAGATACGGAGCTAAGGCATAAGGAATGTACTGAGGTAGTCATGGTGATTAAAGTTATATGGAGTCCACCCTTGTCCCCCCCACATCACCAAAGCTGCCAGACCTGAGTTTGCATGCAGGGGCAGTAGGTCGTTCCCAGTTAAGCAACAAGGGGGTGCAATTGTCTACCAGTAATCAGAAAAAACTTGAGGAAGTTTCATTTTGCAATTCCAGTTTTCAAATTTCAACCTTGAGGACAAGGTTGATTTTTAGGAGGGGTGTATTGTTAGGATATAAGGAGAAGGGAGAGTTAGTTACGATCATTAGACTATTAATGAGATAGTCAGTGAGTTAGTTAGTTAGAGGGGTTTATTAGATATAAATAGGGGAAGAATGATAGGAGAAAAGGAGATTTATTGTCATTGTAAATTGAGCCATTAGCTCTTTGTGAAAGGATAAATCCTTTGTGAAGGGGAAATCCTTGGAGGAGAGTTCTCTCTCCTATTTTTTGTTCTTTTACAATCAAGAAATTCCATCTTTCTTTCCTTTCTTCTATTTTCTATTTTGGGTTCCTAGCGAAATCAGTAAGTGAAAATCCTTGAAGAAACAATTATGAATTGAACACCAAATAGAAGCCATAAACATAACCTATGACATAACAGGTATAGGTACAAATAGCAATCTGAAGAAATACAAGCATTTCCTACCAATTTTTTAAAATTATCACATAAGTTACACACTGCCATAAAAATTTAACCTTACTTTTGCCAAAACCTTTATACTATACCAACAAAAAGATCATAAAAGTTGAAGGACACAACCAACACTCACAAGATCAATACTATCAATTTTTAATCACCTTTAACTTTATTGACGAAAGCATCCTCATATGTTCTATACTGTGGTACTGCTTCTGGTAAAAAATTCTGCAAAAGAATCATACATAACCAGATGAGCTTTGGAGCCATTCATATTATATCGAGGGATAAAAATGGGATTACACATGGTCAGGAATTTCCCAAATTCATATAAGATTGAACGTGGAAAAAAAATCAGAGGATGGGAAAAGATGATATGGCATTAGAAGAGTGGTTATTTTCTATAAACAAGAGTAGGAAAGCATATAAAAATATCCCACCAACCTCTTATAAAAGAAAATAAAGAAATGCAAAATAGAGTCTTCAGCTTATGTACAATATTTCAAAAATATAATGAAAATAACTTAGACTTGATCTTTATAATTATTTGACTTTGTTTACTATTTTCTTATATATTGTTAATGATGCAGGCCTTATATGATATCGAAAAAAAGAAACATGCTTCATTACTTTAGACAGGTTTAGCAGGTTAAATCATATGATAACATTATTAAAGCTTCAAATTAGTTCAGAGCTTCAAAGTTTCCACATGACTATACAAAGAATCAGGAAATGAAATTACAAGTCTAATTCTAATGTTTGAGCGAATAATCTAGATGTTTTAAAAAAAACAATTCTACAATATAGTTGCTATATTTTAAAACTAAATAGATATAAATAACATACTAATATTTTTATGATGGACACAGAGATAAGGTGGCAGTCGTGGTTCACTGATGAGGACATGACCAAGAGCAAGGACAAAGATCCACTTGGAGGACCTATGACAAGGACTAGAACAAGGAAAGTCAAGGAAGCTTTTCAACAAGTGTTGTCCATACTATTTGAATACAAGCCCAAGTTTCAAGAAGAAAAGTTCAAGGTTGTGAGTTGTTTTTTTTTTCAGCAAAAATATATATTATATATATAAAATAGTACCAGAGGTACTGTAGGTACAGGTATAATTTAAAGCATAGCTGGTACAGAAGAATTTAGCTATTATGGCCCAGCTACACCCCAAACTTAATTACATATATGCTGCACTTCTTGGAAGAGGTCTCAGCCTTTACCCTCCCTTTCTAATTACACAAAGACATCTGTCAAATTGGAAGACCACTGATTAAAATGTGTATCAAAATCTTTTTCAATAGCTTTGAGCCAGGACCAGAGTAGAAAAAGCGCTTCATCCATCAGCTTGCTTGCATTAAAAGTTTGGTTATCAAAGACCAACTTGTTTCTATGTTGCCATATGGTCCTTGTGAGGGCTATCCACCAACATCTCCATCTCATATCTTTTGTTCGTGTAGCATTCCTTCTGCTGTGTTGCATGAAGTGGTCTTTCGGTTCTTTCGGGAAAGCACCCACTGATTTGACCCATGAAAGTGTCTCCCACCACAAGGGGAGAACCTTACTGCAATTGAAGAAAAGGTGTACTGCATCCTCCTCCGAATGGAGGAGGACTAAATGACACCAATGACACCACTTTATCTCAATTTTAGAGTGTTTAGTTTGTCTAAATAATGACCCAATCCTAGTAAAGTTGGCTGACCAAAAATATGTTTTAGGTTAATCAACTAAAAGGGCTTTAGTTTGGTTTAGTTCAAGTTGTAATAAGGGCCCAATTGGCAACCTAGGCATCAGTCATTTTATCAATAAACACAAGTTGAGTTTTATTCAGAAAATTAGAGTTTATCTCTTTTATCTTAGTGAGAGTGATTCTCCTAAGTTCTTGAGTGATTCAAGAACACCCTGACTATATCAAAGGACTTTCACATCCTTTGTGTGTTGTCCTCGCCGAAAAGAGTGATTATTTCATTCCTTTCATCTTCAACCTTATTCTTTCAAACCACAATTCCAGAAAATCCACTTCTGCCCAGAATTATCTCGGGGCCATAACTCCCGTTTTATGCGCTCAAATTAAGTGATTCTTGAGCCTAAATTGAATTTCAAAACAAGAACTTTCACCTCGTTTTGGAATCACCTCATTTGGAGCCCTGTAGCTTGAGTTATTGTCATTTCTATATTTCTGTCCAGCCACCACTTAACCTACTTTTTATCATCTCATTCTTCCATTTTATGCCAAGAACTACCTTATTAAGGCCCACGAAATTAGCCACTGCCCAACCCTTAAATCTTGTCAATTTTTCATCTTTTCCTTAATCAATTTCCGCATTTTCCATCAAGGTTTAATCCTAGACGATCCTAAGTCAGCCTTTGTGCAATGAAGGTTCATATCATTCACACAACAAAGACCATGATAGTCAAAATAATATTGATGGTTGTGGCAACAAACATGAGAAGCAGGGTTGATGGTGGCAGTGGCAAAGGCTACCATGCTTGGTGTATTTTGGCACTAGTAGAGGGACAATATAGAACTATAGACGTGGATGCAACAGCAGTGATATGTATGTATGATATACAGAACCTGTAAACTACTGCATTATCTTGAATAATACAGCATTCCCATTCTCTAAATTCTCACTAAAATATTCTGTTCTATCTTCTAACAAAAAACTAACCACTATCATTTGCGGATAAAAAAAATAGTATTGGTATCATATAATGGGGCAGTGGCAGAACTACAAAATAATCCAAGGGTCACTGCACCCCGACAAAAAAAAATTATAAAATTAATTATGAAAACCCGCGAAATTTTCATAGATTAATTTTTTCACCTAATTAGAACAACAGAGGAATGGAAATCCCCAATTCCACATTCAACTTCTAACCAACTAAAACATAAATCCAGCAAAAAGGGGATAATGCAAATAATATACAAGATCAAGATATGAGAAGAGAAGAGGATGGGGAAACCTGAAAGGCACGGAAATGATTTGTAGTGCTATGTTGCACAGTTCGAGCAGATTGAATGGCGGAACGCTGAAGATTCTCCGCAATCGACGCCAGCGATGGCGAGGGTTCTCCATCTGAAGAGGAGGAGGACGAATCTGCCTCTGCCATTATTGTCCGATGGTTGCACTGCACTGCACTCGGTTGGCTGACCCCGAATAAAAACAACCAGAATACCTTACCAAACCAACTTCATTCTTTGAATCTTTGGGCTGTGATTTAGTCCATTTAGTGTGTATTGCAATAAATATTTGTTTTATTGACTAAAAATTAGTATAAAAAAAACCAAAAGAATAAATATTTGTTTTTCATATAATTAAATTTAAAAAATATTTATAAGGATTTAATGAAGTTTAAGAAAAAAAAGTTAAAAACAAATCAGCCGTTCATCTTAAAAAGTTGGAAGAATAGAATTCATTTAATACTAATAAATGTAACACCCTTTATCCATAATATGTTTATTAACTATTTAATATATTATCTAGTTAAATTACTCTATTCAAACTCATTCTTAGTGTTTCTACATGGTATTTAGAGCTATACATTGACTCACAGAAATTGGCAACATAAACAATGTCTATAAGGGTTTCAAAAGTCAGAACAAAATGAGGAAATATACATTGACTTACAGATTGTTGTCTTACATTGGAATCTAAATTTTACTCTAGCAGAAGACATCATTCGTGCACACTAATGCTATGATGTATTATTTTATCATCCTGTCTCATTTCATACTCTTATTTTAGGAGCATTCCTTAATAGAACCATAGTTGTAACTTAATAGCAATACAAAGCAGTCAACCCCAAAAATGCTACAGCAGGATAGTGAAATGGTTGTTATATTGAAGATTAAGGATACAAGATAAATAATTAATACAACCTACAAATGTTTAAAATTTAAACAATCTCAAAAGCAGTGGTTACAACTGCCAAAACTAAATAAGTTAATGAAAATAATAGTCAAGTTGCAAAAAAGGAGGGGGGAGAGGAGTCATGACTCATGAGAACAAATTTAGAGGACTATGAACTTTAATGTACTGCACCAAAAAAAAATAACTGCAACATTTATGAATCAAGCCAACAGATAAGGGAGCAGAAAATAAGAATTGACCAAACTAAATAAACATAAAGTATGTGTGAATAAGCAGAGGGTTAAAAGCAATTAGTGGGTTGTAGGAATATGCCAGGCTAGGCACAAAAAAATGCTGCCAAACAAGCAATTGGACAATCAGACTTGGCCATAAAACGTTGCTTCATAGAAAAAAGGATTGAAGCTTGCCTTCTCAATAAAGGAGGGAGTGAAGAAACATAAGCAGGACTAGTGAGACACACAATGAGAAATGCATGCAAAAGGGTACAAAACTGATAAAAGAAAGGGTAGTAGCCATTTGTGAGGAAGAATGGTTTAGAGGAGTAGGATATGAAAGGAACGAAATACACTATGAGAGTGAAATAGCAATGAAAACATTTCATAGACCTTAAAAAGTTAAACTGATTATACACTAACAGGAATGATAAGGTGATTTCCCTAATGAAGAGCATAGACCTCCTTCACGTTCGCACACACACTACCATCAAAACACTCCATCGCAGACATGTTTTCAAAATAGAAACAAAAATGAAGCAAAATCAAAATCAAAGGCAGTAAAAATAAACACTACCATCACAGTTTCACATTACTAGCCAAAAAAACAATAGAATAATAAAATAGTGTTATGGAAACCCTCTAAAGTGATCATTCTGTGTAACCACGTGAACAAAGCTACTTTTTTTCGGAACTAACAGCATTTTCGTGGGCAACCATTCTCTCAAAACACAGTGAACAATATTTTAGGTCAAAACATAGTGACACAAACATTTGAAGAATTGTGGCAGAGACGTACCTCAATCGTAATGACTGAGAGTGAATGGAAAGACACACAGGTTGCAATGACAATCGCGGCAGAGATGAAGTCCTTTGCGGTAGTCGCAGCTTCAATGGCAATGGTACCTTCAGCGCAGCTTCAATGGCAGTGGTAGCAAGAAGAAAGAGGACAAAGGAGAAACGGCTAAGGTCTGAGCACGAGGGGCCAAAATCATTTTGTGTTTTAATTTATGAAAAGAACAACAACGATTTTTTCAAAATAACCGATGTTACCTGAATTGCATATCATCAGTTATTTAAATAACTGCCACCGTGCTTTTCTTAACATCGGTTTTTAAAAAACCGATGTCAATCGTGCGATGTTAAATCATTATTTTTTAGTAGTGATCGGGGTTGTCTAGCCTTACAAGGATACTCCAACCTATGGAATCAACATGAGCCACATGGAGATTCCAAATCGAATAACACCACTAAGGCTAAAGTCATACTTCAACTCATTCATGACTCTCCTATTAAGCTAAAAAACCATATTCTGAGAAAAAAAAATATATGCATATTCATGATGCATGGTCACATAGGATGCACATGGCTCTACTTAACATATCACCTGGAGAATTCTATCCCACATGGACCAGGTTCTCTTAACATTTCAAAGCTTACTCATGTACCATGGCATCTCTCCAGCCATATTCCATATGTATAACCATCACGTACAACTTTACAAAATTGACATTCATAACATTTCGTAAACTTAACGATGAGGAAAACAACTCATGTTAAACTTCAACATGTAGTTCCCTAATTACAACTTACAACTTCGTTTAATTAAGAAAGCACATGGCACATGAACATAACATAATTACAAGGTCAAAACATTAATAAAAGCATGAATAATTTGCCAAGCAAGCCGCACTTAGCACAAGTCATTTCACATTTAACTTGGAGAGATTAGAGAGCATAAGTGTTTACTGCCCTTCACGCACTAATCCAAGAAATTCCCATGCCTAACTTGGAGAAGCCAGAGAGCAAGGGTGCTTACTACCCTTTTCATGCTAAGCTAGACAATTCCCATGCTTAGCCTGGAGAGGTATGGCAACATTATGTTTTTTGTGATTTTATACATAATTTGGGTTTCCATTACTCCTCAATTGGCCAAAACTTTAATACACAAAAACTAAATATTAAGTCCTACATGTTTCTAATTGATTTTAAACACAAAATAGCTAATCCATCATTCAATCCCAAATATCTAAATTCCTAATTTTTCAAGAACATGAAAAGGTGTAAAACCTCATGAACAACCAAACATCCTAACTTAATAAAATCAACAAAGTGTTTTGGGTATTCACAACCTATTCAAGAAATTTAAAGAATCATAGACATAATGCAATCCTATGGGTCTAAGACCAATCTCACTACCCAAAATTCAAGTCCATACCTACAGGAGATAACCCATTCCCTTTACCTTGAAATAAGTTTCCCACAGTAAGGGATGCAAACAACCATGACAGGTCTCACGATTTCCTCCTATTCATTTTTTTTTCTATTACATGACGACTAAATCTAGACTTCCTCCCACACTCCTTTCTTATAACACATAGGTGGTCTTAGTCTCTAGTTAGATCTTAGTTGCCTTCTAAGGTTCTATTATCTCATTCTTACTAATTCTTAGCACTAGAGCATAATGACATCAATAATCATGACAACATCACCTCCACCACCACCCTACTATATTTTCTTTTTCTTTTTATTTTCTCTCTTGCATGTGTGTTGTGCTTGGGACTTACACTCTTGTGGTACTTGATGATTGTGATTTGCTTTAGGAAAAAAAAAAGAATGACGCCGAAAAGGTTTGAAATAGCAACCTGACACTCAACTACAAGATGGTCAATTAGATACCTCATATAATATATATACACAATATTTAATTTATTTTGTTGCTTATCAATGTTCATGCAGTTTAACTATCGATCAACTATTTCTGGTCCTGAGAGAGAGATTGGATATGTCTTTCAACATATTGGTTATAAATTAATTTCACTTGCGATTGATGACTATTACTATCCTAAGAAAATTTTACATACAAAAAAATCAAACTCCTATATATAATAAAATCTTATATCATTGTATCAATTTTATGAGTTAAAACATGCTTAATGGTTGATTTGATTGGAGAGAAGAGAAAATAAAAAAAATAATAAGAAATATTTAAATTAAAATAAAAAAAGAGGTGTGTGAATCTTAAATCCTATTTTTAAATTTTTTTCTCAGTTTCCCTGGTACTTCTCCGTAGCCAAACTAATCATGAGAGTGACCATAATCAAATTACCCTTGGCATATAAGGGTGCTACATCCTCCAAGCACCTATTGAAGCCTAGACAAACAATTAAATTGCTGAAAAATGGGTTAATTCTCGCAGCAGGTACAAAGAATTCCTCGTTTAATATTTGTTCGGCATATAAAAATCGAAGTAAACTCCTTTAAAACAGTAAAAGTAGTAAAACTAAAAAAATGAAAATTTTAATTAAATTTTTGAATATGTAAAAATATGATTTATTAGTTTCACAGATAATTTAATAATAAATTAGTTTTTAAATTTTATAATTTATTATTAAATTAATTCTTGTAGATTATAATTTAGTTATAAGATTAATTTATCATATTTTTTATATATTTAAAAATAAAAAAATCGGCTAATTACCAAACTAAAAATTCATTCTTACCAACAAAAACATTTTGTCAGTACATATGCTGCTGATATGCATCGAAAGCAGGGAAATGAAATAATTGAATTGGAGCGGAGCGACAGAGCATAGAGAGAAAAAAGTTTATTACAGGAGTGCGAAAGAAAAAGGGGGCACAAATATAAAGTTCCAAACAATCGCCACCCCAAACCAAAGCACTGTTTCTTTCGCTGTGCGGATTTTCCCTCAAAATGGCAATTGCTCGCTAGTCGCCAGCAAGGACACACAAAAACAAACAGAAGAAAAGAAAAAGAAAATGCAAAACGAGAGTGTGAATGTGAACGACAAAACACAACAACAACATCATCGCAGCTCTTAAAAGAAAAAAAATCTCAGAGAGGAAGAAGAAGGGGACGATGCATTATTTTTCACTACACGCTTTTGCTCCGATTGATTCAGATTGAGAAAAAAAAAAAGAGCTTAATCACCGGCGAGAGGCTTTTATGATGCTTTGTGGTTCATTCTGTTTGAATTTGCGAGATCGAATACAGCCATGGATTCGCGACTACGATAGGCTCCAGTCTTTCGCGGTCATCCTCATTTACCTTCAGGTTCGTTGTTAATTGCATTGTTGTTAGTTAATGAATTTTAATTTGCATTATTATTGTATTGTATTGAATTGTTGAATTAATGCGTGCGTGCGTGCATGTGAAAATTTGGAAAATGATGCAAAGATTGGATGCGCGTTAATTGGATCTCTGGGAGCATCGTACAATGGCTTGTCGCTCATAAATCTGGCAATCGCGTTGTTCGCTTTGGTCGCAATTGAGAGTAGTAGTCAGAGCCTTGGCCGCACCTACGCTTTTCTTCTCTTCTGTGCCATCTTGCTCGACATTTCTTGGTTCATTCTTTTCTCCAACGAAATTTGGTGCGTCCAGCAGTTTCTTTCGTTTCTTTCTTTTTTATTTGATATAATATATTGTAATTTACTTTTCATGTACCGCTATGGACTATGTTGTTGAGACCAAGTGATTGAGTTTTCGCTTGCTTGTGTAATGATTCTTGCCCCTAAGGAAGGTGAATTGACTATGACATTGTCTTTTTTGTATTATTATGTGACCTAAGGTTATATATAAAGTGCAAATATGGATTGTGACAAAATTTACATGCAGTTCCTTAGGTGTTTTTCGTGCTGTTGTTTAATCAGAATTGAAGTTTCACCTCAATAATGTAAACTTTTATTACGCGGATGAAACTCTAATTTTGATTGGAAAAGAGTACTAAAAGCGCCTATAGAGCTGCATCTAAGGAGGGGACATTGACTATGGCATTTGTCTTTTTTGTATTATGTGACCTTGAGTTATAAAGAGCAAATATGGATTGGGACAAAACTTGCACACATACAGTCAGTTACTTTGTGCTTGTTTTGGTGTTGTTTTTCCATCAGAATTGAAGTTTCATCTTGGTAATCTATGTTAATCGTTAATGCAAAAACCTTTTATTATGCGGATTACTGAGACGGAACTCAAATTTTGATAAGAAAACAACACTAAAAGCACCTATAGAATTGCATTTATGTTTTGTCATGGACTATTCTTTTGCCCCATAATGGGTGAGATGAGATATGCCTCTTTCACGTGACTGAACTTCTTGTTAAAGCCGAGTTTGAAACCACTTGCTTGCTTTGTTTCATTTTGTTTGTCCATTTTCCCTAGATTTTATTCCAGAATTTAATTTCCTATGTTTTAGATGATGTTTCTTGAACTTGGAGAGGTTTTTGTCCCCATAGTGTATAATTGCTTGCTAGGGAATTTCCATTGAGCAAGTTTTCAATGAAGTGTCCTATTACTTGGTCACACTGATGTTACTACCAACTCTTTTAGGCTGTGATCATTTCATCTGTCTTTCTAACTTATCTTTCCTGCAATGCTCATCTCTTTGACATCTACTGCATCCTTGAGTTGTTATTTCACCCATGTTTCATGGAGGCTGCTGAATGCATCAAGCTTATTTTCATTTTTAAATTGTTTATTTGTACCAAGCTTAAAGCTCGGTAAACTTTAATTTGAGGGGGAGTGTTAGAATATATAGATATTGATTTTAGTTGGAGTATCTTAAAAAATCTTCAAAATATATTTGCAACATCTTAGAATATATTGTGGATGTCATCTAATTGAGGAAGCAATCTTCAGAGTTAATTCTGGATTTCATTAAATTTCTTGATTTATTTCCTTATTTAATTATTGTTAGATCACTTAGTTGTGTTATTGTATTTGTGGGTTTCTTGTGCTAGTAATGCCTAATCATCATTAGTATAAATGGAACCGTTGATTTAATATTTATCACATTATTACACATCATATCAATCAAATAGAATATTTTCAGTCTTTATTCTCTCTTTCCCTTGTTCGTTACCTAAAGTCTAATTTCAACAGCATGCATCCCACATTTAGTATTATTTATCAATTTAACAATATGAAGTCACTGCTGTATGCAGCGAAGAGATTCATATGAACCAATTTTCTGTACTCTTAAGAATCAAACATGTTATCATGACTGTGTTTTTCATTCATATCTGATGAAGAGCATTATGTTTGTTTGCAGGACCATTTCTACCAAGGATTACACAGCATTTTTCACGTTTTCAGTGAAACTTACCCTGGCCATGCAAATTGTTGGTTTTACAGTGAGGCTATCATCCTCGTTGTTATGGATTCAAATTTATAGGTTGGGTGCTTCCTATGTGGACGCAGCTTCTCGAGTAGCAGATTCTGACTCGAGGATTAGTTTTTTGAGTCCCATGGCACCTGCAGTAGTAAGGCAATGCTCTAATTCCAATGAGATTCTTGGAGGCTCTATCTATGATCCATCATACTACTCATCCCTATTTGAAGATGGTCAAGAAAACAAATATTCATCTGAGGTAGGCTTAACTTTGCCCAAAACCATAGCCATGATTACTTTTGAGTCGGTATCAATTAGGCACTGTGCAATTTTTCTTCTGCAGTACTAGGTCAACCTGTCATCTAATTGTTAGCAGCTTTATTTACTATTGAATTGAATCTTGGTGCACAATTCAATGGTCAATAAATTGCCAACAGGGCAGAGAACTGGTGCACTTTGGGCACTGTTAACTTTTTTTACTACGTAGAATATCATTCTTGTTATATTTTTTTTATGATACAAAAGAATCTGTGTACAAAGTCATTCTTGGTCCTTTTGTGAATTGTTCAGATAACTAACCTAGTACAGAATTCTTGCAGAGTGATACATTTGGTACTTTATAATTATGGATATTTTCAAGGATTAAAAAAATAGGACTGGTCAATCCAGCGGAAAACTGAAGAACTGTTCAGATCAGCATGGTTCACAATTTTCATCAAACTAGAGGAGCAAAAAAAATGGTCAAAAATCGGTTGAATTGCACTAGTCTAAAACAACTAAAATCAGTTTGATTTTTTAAAAAAGCTTTCAATTCCTTTTTCTTTTATTTTTTAATTGCTTGAAAAAAAATTGACAAATAAAGGTCCACATGTGGATTGCTATTATATATATTATAGCCTATTGTTATTTGTTGTTAACATTGTTCTTTTATATTAATTTAAAATTTTAACTAGATTTCTTGTGATTTTAATTTTACTTAATAAAAATGGCAACCTGGTGCTAAAAAGCTCCTGCCATGGTGGAGTCCAGGAAAGGATTGGACTCATTATAGTTCTATTTTAGGCTGTTTTACCTTGCACTTACAAGAGCCTGATTCCACAACTTGAACTTGTGACTGCCTAGTCACTTGGCAACAACTCTAACTGTTGCATCTAGGGTCAACTGGTCTAGGCTCCCCTTTGTGAGTTATAATTAATAGATTTTTTAATATCAAAAATATATTTAACTATCACCAGCTTAACAGCAGTTCAACCATTGGTGTTCAGTGTTCCCAATAGCCTTCTTTGTTTGTGTCCATTTTGTCAAACCAATTAATTTTTATTTATTCCTCAGCTTGTGGTCAAATAGACAAATATTATGCATCCAAGTGATGAAATTTCAATATTTCATACTTTAACTCTGTGCTTCCCTCGCTATTGTAAGATTTGTGACAAGGGGACTTCATTTATTGTTACTAGTCCAGTTTGTGTCATGTTTCAGAGATGCACTGTGCTCCCACCAACAGTTTTAAGTTTTCACTATGGAAGAGTTTGATATCTCTTGGATTTTATTTTCAGGTGTGTTGGAAAGTCGCTTTAATTGTGGTCACCCCTTGTCCACTTAATTTTGGCCTCTTTGGGTTGCCTTCATTGTAGCCTCTAGCACCTTCATTGTGCAAGGTGTGAGGGGTTGTTTAGTCTTACATCAACTAGAGATATGGCTAATGTAATCCTTATAAAGCTTGGGCAGTCGTCACCTTACAAACCGATTTTGTAGGGTTGAGTTAAATAGCAATCCCAAATTCTAATATGGTATTAAAGTCTATCCTAGATCTATTGTTAGGTCACCCGCATTGCCACTCTCCAGGTCCATAGCCCTAGGAGCAAAGGGGTGTGCTGAAAAGTCTCCTTAATTGCATTCACCCTTGGTCACCTTAATTTGGCCTCTTTGTGTTGCCTTCGTTGCAGTTTCCAACTCCTACATTGTGCAAGGTGTGAGGGGGTGTGTTTAGTCTCACATTGACTAGAGATATAGCCAATGTAGTTAGGTCTTAAAACCCAATGGCAGTCCTCCCCATACGAATCGATTTTTTGAGATGGAGTTAGGTCTTAAAACCCAAATTATAAGAAGGATCCTTAATTATAGGGAAGACTTTGATTTCATATCTTATCATCATATTCTGTTATCTATTCATTCTCATTTTGGATAAACCTTATTAAGATTTTTGTCTCATTTCATTTGGTTGTAGATGCAAAATCATGGCACTACCCAGAATGAGTCAACATCATCTGCTGAAGTTTCTCTCAAGTCAACCATGGGAAGATCTTTCCAGGCAGCGGATGTAAGTATCTAGTTATATGTCCTTTTGTAGTCTATTAACCTTTTACAACATCATCAATTTGTATTTAGTTTGTCTAGAACCTCATTTAGTCATTTACTCTGATCACATAGTTGCAAGGAACTAGATTTAAAACAGTTTACCAAGAATTTCGGTCAGGTAAGTGTTATACAGAATGGTGCAGACGGGTGTAATGTTTTTATTGGGTTTTTGGAACATAAACAATGGTTAGTTTAGAGATTTTATTTATTTAGTGTAGATATTTTTATGGTAAATATAGTAAGATTAGGAGGGCCTATTAGGATACTTACTGAGGAATAATTTAACTGTCATCCCAATTGCATTGTCATTAACTTGACATACAAATGTCTTCTTGCACAGTGATTTTTATAGGAGGGAGTTTGTATGGAGAACCACCTGGTTTTGTTTTTGGGAGTTTAGATTAGTTTGGATTGGTGTGCAGACTCTGTAACTCTGACTTAAAACAGCTCCCTTGAGCTTGGTTTGGCCACTTGATCACTGTTGTTCAAGACTTAGACTTATACTGAAGCTGATCATTCTGTCTTTTATTGGTGTTCCATCCTCCAATTGTTGCATTTGTCTTATATTATTTTTCTTATCTTAACAGGGAATAATCAAGTTACAATTGAACAATTAAAGCAGTATTTATTCAAGCCTCTCTAGTATTGTTTTCCAGTACTGCATATATTTTTTTCTCCACACAAATACAGTTTCAATTGAATTACCTCATTGCCCGCAATATTTTTGTTTCTTACTGCAAAGAAAGGAGGCGATGTTTAAATTTGCTTCTTTGTTTACTCGAGTTTTGATTTTATGCTTCTCATTTTGATGTCTACTCCTGATCCACCAAAATCAAACTATCTATTTGATGTTTAAATTCCTTATTTTGAACATGATCTGGTTATCTTTCAAATTCTAATCATCTTGCAGGAAGAGAATGGGTTAATCATCAAGAAGGAAATCGTTTGAAATAGATCCCCAAAAACATTCTTCTCACTCCTGTTTTGGTACAAGTTTCTTTTTCATTATACAGCAATCTGTATGGGAGTGAGTCTTGTACCATATGCAATTTGTTGACAACTTTCTCATTGTGAACCTTGGCGGAAAGGAGAGGCACATTGACTGGTACATCATATGACAAGAATGATATCCTGTTTTTCCTTGAAGCAGTACTTGAATATGTCTGAAATTGAGCTAAGGAAGCCATTCTGGTTACTAGTCAAAAGATTAGGGTTTCACATTACCCACAAATCTGCAAATGGGCAAGCAGTTTAGCATACTGCACTCTAGCTTTGCATGTTGAGTCTATAGGTGGAAAAGAGGCCTGGGGATATATTATCTTTTTTCCAGGGTTCTATTTTTCTTTTTGTTTTTTCTTTTGCAATGATTGATTAGGAGGTCAGTTACTAAGGAAATACAAGCAAAATATTTTTTCCATTTCAATTTTTTATTAAAAAAAAACTAGACCATGAGTATATACGGTATTAAAGATGCTTTGAAATCATTTAGTGTTCATATTGTAATTGAACTGAGCAACATGTGAACTATTGTAGATTCTTCAACACTAACTGATCAAGTAGAACTGTAAAACATCGATCAACGAGAACTAAAAAAACAAAAATGTAGAATTTATATTGACTAACACAAAAGCCTTGTAACTTGATACTTCGCGGGAGCATTGCTTCAACATATGATTGTGTTATTAGTTATTACTTAGGTCACATGATAACCTGCTTTGAGGGTATGAGTATTAAAGTAACTGTGGTCGTACTCAATCCACATTTTCCGTTACTATTGCTGCTTCGTGACTCCAATATTGAGGTTTGAAGACTAAATCAAATGTTCTAGCAATAAAATCCACCAGAATTAAATTTACACATTTTACCCAAAAAACAATCTAAGCCTTACGCTGCTAAAAACAGTGAGGAGGTCCTTCCTACTAAATTGATCTTTTAGGGTTTTTTACATTTATGAAGTTATTGAACATGTTCATGAGTTTCGTATTATCTCATTGTATTATCTCATTAGTCCTCGTGACATGGTTTACATAAAGCTTAAATGAAAGGTTCGTGAACTTAATTTGAAACCAAAACTAATTCATATCTTTACATGACGCGAGTCGCAAGCTAAAAATATAATTTATATCTGGTCAAACTGAACTTTAACATGGTTTAATTTGGTTTGTATCCCCCATGCAATTAACAAGTATGCTAATTGCAAAAATACCTTTAACTTAAAGACCCCGAAGATAATGTGCTGCAAATTAGAAAAGCAGATGCAGAAGAGTTTTTCCACTAATCATTGACATCATATATATTCATAAGAATTCAAAAAGGTCATGTCATTCACATATAGAATACCGGGAAATAGGAAGGAGGGCTGAAAAGCAGTATGTTGGAACAATTTTCATAGAAAAAAAGATGAAAAAACCCCTATTTTATTCCCCAATGACAAATCCCGAGGCCAGCAGTTCTCATCATTTCTCATCCTGTGTATTTCTTTTTTTCCCCCTCTTGTTTTGCCTGTTTAATTTCTATTTTTTATTTTTTTAAAAAATAAGTTTATTTCCCGACCCGTCGTAATTCGAATGGGTTAGCTTTATCTAGTATCAACTCACGGTTGAAAAAAGGAAAAAAAAAAAAGGAATAACCCGCTTTGCCAATGCTACGAAAAGGCATACACTTCTCAATTAAAACAACTTTAGACCGTAGAATTCAAAATCCAGAAGTGGCTAGTTTTTTGGTTCACCAAAAGCCTCATACAAAATCTTAACAAATGAAAGCAGGTGGCTGCTCGCCACAATGATAAGGCAAATGTAACAAAAAAAAACAGTAATATAAGATATGTGAAAAACAGGTAACCCATCCTGATAAATGCTTTTGATTGAAGTTTGCATCCAATGTAGATATGAAGAGGTATAACGAGACCTCTTTTGCACCATCTAAAAAATTTGCCAAAAACAGCAGAAGAATTCCCTGTAATGGGGTGATCATTTCACAGTCAAGATCTTGATGACAGACGCAGTGCCCACACGATGAAGTGCCACAACCGAATCCCCATTGTGGCAGAGACCCTTGGACTTGGCATGTTGCATGGCGAATTCTATTGCTTCTTCTGTTGTTTCAGCATGAGAAGCTCTAGCAGAAGCTGCACTCAATACGGGAACCAACCCGCGGAATATAAGGCTATGTCTTGCAGGGGCCTCATCACTGCATGCCCAGTCAAAGGTATCGGTCTTAAGCTCGGGAACAACCACAGAAAGAATTGGCATGCCTGGCCTGTATTTAGCCACCAATTTTGCAGTACTCCCTCCTCTAGTTAAAACCAAGATAAGAGCCGCTCTAGCCGAGTTGGCTGTTCTAACAGCAGAAGAAGCTAGACTCTCCAATGGGCTCATGGGTACTGGTGAGTGCTCCATAATCCTTTTGAACACATCTCCATAGTCAAGGGTGCTCTCTGCTTCAATGCATATTTTAGCCATTGTTCGAACAGCAAGGTCTGGATAGGCTCCAGCAGCGGTTTCACCACTAAGCATCACACAGTCTGTGCCATCCAGAACTGCATTGGCAACATCAGTAGCTTCAGCCCTGGTTGGCCTGGGAGATTTGATCATTGACTCCAACATCTGGGTTGCAGTGACAACTGGTTTTCCTTGGATGTTGCACTTGTAAATCATCACTTTCTGTGCAAGAAATATCTTCTCTATTGGAATTTCCATTCCAAGGTCACCACGTGCCACCATAAATGCATCTGAATTTGCAAGGATTTCATCAAAATTTGCAACCCCTTCTTGGTTTTCAACCTGCCACATACATTTGAAGTAACAGACAGAATAAGTGACCAGAAACAGGTAAATACAAAGATATGATAGCAACACACTTTTTTCAAAATACTTTTAAATCTGAGACCCAGTAAATAAAGGAGTGGACCTGTTAAATAAGAAGTGAAAACCACATCATTTAATAGGACCCACATTGATTTCACCCAATAATAGTGTGTTAAAAAGTTGTATAGATTAAGGATACATCATTTAAATAAGTGAAAACTACATTTAATAGGACTAAATAATGTTGTCAGCATTCCTCTTAAATATAACATTATATTAGAGATAGCAAATATTATTAGAAACACACAAGATAGTTTCTTAAAAGAACATCACAGATTTGTTACATGATATCCTATAACATGCACTAGTGGAGATGTAAAAGGTTAGCATCTCAAGGATATCACAACTAATTCAGAACACTAACATTTTTTAACCAGATCCAGAATCACTTATCTTTTCCATAAAAGAGAACGCAACACGACATACCTTAGACATGAGCATAATGTTCTTGGCATGTTTTCCCAGAACTTTCCTGACTTCCACCAGGTCAGAACCTTTTCGAACAAAAGAAAGAGCAATCATGTCAATTTTATTGGGAACTCCCCAGGCCAAGATATCTTCCTTGTCTTTGTCTGTCAAAGTTGGGAGATCCACTATCACTCCAGGCAAATTAACATTCTTCCTCTCACCAAGAGTGGCAGAGTTCTCGCATCGGCATTGAACCAAACCCGCTTGTTTGTCACATGATAAAACTGTAAATGATATGGTGCCATCCGCGCAGAGTATGACCATCCCAGGCCTCACATCCTCAGGCAGCTTTTTGTAGCTCATACAAATCGTCTTCTCATCACCCTTTAGGTCATAGTCAGTGGAAATGGTTATTTCATTACCTTGTTTCAGTTGGATAGGCTTACTGTCCTTGAGAAACCCAGTTCGAATCTCAGGCCCCTACAGCAATGGAAATAGTCACATAAAATGAAAGATAATCTTAATTGTATGGAAGTTTTTAAAAACTGGTCCACATGGTCCAAGAAGCAATACCAACACAATATCAATCCAAATAATTGATCATGCATATTCATCTTGAAATGAAATTATATACATACTGTGATAAAATACGTATCAAAAGCCCGAGGACAATAGCTCAGTTGGATAGAGCACCATGTTTACATGATGCATATTTTTTTTTCATTTTCAGGAGTCCATCTTGTAATCAAGAGAGTTTATCTTAGTAAGAAATCGATGTCTAATCCATCTTAAGGAACAAAACAAGGCCAAGGGTTTAGCCATAAAATGGAATCCATCATTGATTCGAGATATTGATTAGGTGAATACCCATTTCTCTTCATTTCTAGGCATGATGATGGGTATAGAGTGACCTCAAAAAATTCTCATTTCTTATTATCTTTACAATATGAAGTCTCAGTAACATTTGTTCACAATTTTCTACAATATCAAAGATCTCGACTAAACCGCATACCATAATTGAAATCCGTATGTATACATACATAAATCAAGCGTATCATACCAGGTAACCTCGATTCTCCAACATCCAAATTCAAGATTAGATTCTTCACACAAGTAAGTACTCAAATTTCAACATTTCACTCCCACACACACACAAACATAGTTAGGTTAGAATTAATTAGATAATAATAATAACAACCGCTTATAACCTAATCCAATAAATAATCATAAACATTAGCAATTAGAACATAAGATTTATAAACAAAGAAAACAAAATCGGCGATGAGAATATAAATATAAACACAAATCAAACAAAAAGGGGAGAGAATATGAAAAACAGATCTGGTGGGGCGTGCCTTGGTGTCGAGCATGACGGCGCAGAGAATACCGGTGTTCTCCATGGCGGCGCGGAGGTTGTCGAGGGTTTCCTGGTGGTACTCGTGGGACCCATGGGAGAAGTTGAAGCGAGCCACGTTCATGCCCGCCCGCAGAAGCTTCTCGATCATTGGGACAGAGCGCGATGCGGGCCCCAGCGTGCACACAATCTTCGTCTTCGGCTTCTGTTCCGCCACCACCCTCGTCGCCATCTCTTCTCTCCTGTGTGTCTCGCAAACGATGAACAAAAGTGAAAACCAAACCACACAACAACAACACACACTCTTTGTTTTTCAACCTACCAATACGATACGATACACAGAAAGAAGAAGAAAAGTAGAGAAAGACAAAAGCTTGAGATGCGACTCTTGTGTTGTTATGCTCTGCCTCTGCCCATTCACTGACCTATTCACCTTTTTTTTAAATAATAAAAAAAAAATTGTGTCAAAAATAATTTTTAATCTTTCTGCAAATCATCCTATTATTTTTTCTGGAAAATTTTAAATCTATTTTATACTTTTGTGATAATAAATATTTTTACTTTTCATTCAATATTTATCATAAAAGATAATAAAACATATAATAGGAGGATTTAACATTATTTTAGGAATAGGATCCACACATTTCTTTATTGGTGCTATTAAAATTTTGTGCCACATTAGTTGAATTTCATATGTAAAGCTCGTTATATTAGAGATAGGGTTAATCAAAATTTTACATGTCTGCTTTTTTAATTCATATAAATTTTTTGACCAATGTTAGTCTCACATAGTTTCATTCATTAATATTAGTTTATGAAAGACTAAAAATAGATCAAAATTAGTCTGTAAGAAAGATTAATTTTGACAAATAAAAATAAATTAGGAATTAAAAATGATAAAAAAATTATAAAAACTAAAAAATCATATTTTTTTTCTCTCAACTTATAATGATATTTTACTTTTAATCATATTTTTTTTCATTCATTCATTCATGCATGTGACTCACACGAAAATTAACTTAAAAGATATAGAGTTTCGTTTTACTCAATACTATGCTTCAAATGATATATCAATACTAAAACTAACATTCTAAAATATTTTGAGGGAATAAAAAAGTAAACAAATACAAAAGATTGTTAATTGTCATGCGGCTCGTATTAGTTATGATAACTGCGATGCCATTCACTGTCGCTATCTAACTTTTTAAAAAAAAGAACGTTTCACTCTTTTTGGGAATAGGATTCTCACTTTTTTAAGGTTTAAATATTTTTAATATAGTAAGTTAGTATTTTTATTATTATTTGTTATTCTTTAAGTTTATTTTTCTAATTTTAATTTTTTTAAGTTCACGTTTTTTTTAATTTTGATTTTTGTAAGTTTTTTTTTATAACCAAGAGGTGTAAGTTTTTTTTTGTTTGTTTTTTTTTATATTTTTAGTTATCATAAGTTTGTGGTTTTTTAATTGACCGAAATATGTTTTGGTTCATGTAAGTCAGTGTTTTTGTTCATTTTTAGTATATGTAAGTTTGTATTTTTTTAATTTTAGTCGTTTTAAGATTTTAATTTTTTATTTATAGTCCTCATAAATTTATATTTACATAACCAAAATTAAAAAAGCACAAATTTACATAAACTAAAAATAAACAAAATATCTTACAGAAATCAAATTAAAAAAAACATAAACTTATAACAACTAAAATTAAAAAAATGAATTGAAAGACACCAAAAATGAAAAAGTATTAATTTTTAGAGACAAAAACATATTTAAATTTTTTTAATTGTAATCTCTTTAACATTTTAATTTTTTCATTTATGATCCTCATAAGTTCACATTTATAGGGATCAATATTGAAAAAATATAAATTTACTTGAAACTAAAAATAACAAAATATATTACATAAGCAAAAAGTAAAAAAAAAAATGTATACCTAAAAAAATAAAAATGAAAAACAAATTACAAGACCAAAATTAAAAAGAATGAACTTATATGGATAAAAAACATATTTAAACTCATTTCAAATATGTTTTTTTATCTATATTATAATCATTTAATAACTTTATAATTTCACTTTCAACTTCTTATAATTAGTATCTTTTGATATATTTCTATTTCATTTTATTATAATATTAATATATAAATAAAGATCAAATCTGTTTATCAAAAGTGCTTCTTGGATTGATCAAGACATTTCTTTTCAACTGACAAACAAAACAAGATCATTTCGTTCTTTTCAATCAAATATATGTCTTTTTTCTCTAATTTTGGATAATTACTATTATTTTTTTATAAGTATTATTTGAAATAAGGATACCATGAATTAGTCCCTCTAACTTTTCATTTTTTTAATTTTGGTCCTGATAAGCGTGAATTTATAAGGACTAAACATAAAAATAAAAGTTTAAAATTTCAAAAGGATTAAAATTAAAAATTTATAAATTTATAGGAACTAAGAATGAAAAAAAATCAACTTATATAGACAAAAATATATTTAAGTCTTGTAAGTTAAATTTGATATGTAAAACTCCTAAAATTGGATGTGAGACTCACCATTTTATGATTCTTAATAAATTTAGTCAATAATAATAAATTATATTTAAAAGATATGATCCTTAATATACAAGAAGATGACAATTTAACTCCTCAAAATAACGAAAATTTTAATTTAGTTTATAAATATATAAAAGTACAACAATTACGTGATGCCGTACAATAAAAAATGATTTTGGATTTATAATTACTAAAATGGTTTTTAATATTTATATATAGTTTTTAGGTAAACTTTTTTATTGTAATAATTATATTATTATTAGTATATACATTAATAATTTAAAAATAAATAGTTAAGTTGGCAATATTTGTTACAGTAAAATAAATAATTAAAATATTTACAAAATGAAACTTAATTAAAATCAATAAGACGTATTGATTATTAACACTAAGAAAAAAACCAAAAAGGTTTGATATGATCAAAATAACACACTGCATTAATATTTGCAATTAAAAAACCAAATAGGGGCATTGCATTACCCGTAAGAAGTGTAGTATTCGGTGAGTGTAGAGTGTTAGAGAAAAATAAGGGGAACCGATTTCACACTCATTTGTTCATTTGTTTTGCTGTTCTATTCAATTTTTCCTGTTTTTCACAACTCAATAATTTTGGCCTTTGTTCTGTGATTTCCATGGTCCAAGGCCACGAGTACACCCATTCATAGGCTTGTTGTGTTAATCTTAGAGAACCGTCCACAATTTGAATTGCAACACGAGATTCAGTCGGATTTTGCTTTCAGGATATTAATTTCCAGGACACAATAAACTTTCAATCAGTTTTCTTTTGTTTTGTTTTTTTAGTGTGTTTTTCTCTATTTTTCTAACATAGAGTATAGAGAGAGGATGATAAAAATGAGAACCTAACATATTTAAACACAAAATCAATTCTGAATGGATGCAGAAGCTACTATTTCTTGCTTCAAGTTGAACTCACGTTTTTCATTTGGACTAAGTCTGAAATTTGTTTCCAAATATCTCTAATTTGATCAAATCACGTTACTATGAGCTGGGACCCACGTTTTATGGTTGCAAACGTGTAACCAAGCATGCTTTTAGTTGATTCTCTAAAATCACGTTGAAATATTAATTTATGTGATTTTGGATATATTTTCATATGTTTAATTTTAAGTTGAGGAATTGATTTTGGATCTAAAATTGATTCAGTTAAAACAACTTTAAGTGCATGTTTGGTTTCATGTTGGACAATTAATCTTGTATTCAGAATTGATTTTGAATAAATTTTGATGCGTTTGATTTTATATTTGGAGAAAAAAATTAAATTGATTTTGGGTTTAAAATTGACTATGGAAGCAACTTTGAGTAATTTTTTTTGTTATTCAAAATTTTATATTGAATTTTACTTTTAACTTCATTTTAAAATAAAAGCATCCAAACATAAAATTGCATTATTTTAAAATCGATTTTAAAGAAAATTAATTATATTCCAAATCAATTTTGCCACCATCCATCCAAACACACACACTAACTAGTTTTTGCATTGGATAGAAAGATATATATTAGGTTTTATTGCTAACTTGTTTTTATAATTAAAAAATATATCTAAGCATAAATCACATAACATCTATATCAAGTTTAAATTTAAGTTAGATTTAAGAAATAGTTTTTGAAAACAATAAAAAAATAAAACCAAATGCTTGAGTTATGATAATTTGTTTAACACACTTTAATACTAATTAAGATTTGTGATTCTTTTTTTTTTTACGAAAGATATGTGAATCCTATTAAATAAAATAAGAAGGAAAATAAAAATAACTTTTCCATATTTGAGTCCTTTTTTATAAGTTAATTTATAAAAACTCTCATTCTAGCTTCTCCAAAACTTTCTTAAAATGCTTATTCTTAACTTTTACATAAGTTAATTTTAGCTTAAGGAAAAAAAAATTATTTCATTTTTTCATGAATAATATATTTATTTATTTTATACATGAACGAGGACTCTAATTTATAATATAAGGGTAGCTATGATAAAGAATTTAATTAGTAAAATGTATTGACATTGTAAATTTTTTAATTGTTATCTAATAATAAATTGTCATATAATTAAAAGTTATTTATTTTTATATTATTATTTTTTAAAAATATACTTAGTGATTTCTAATTGATTAGATGTATAAAGTCTTAAAACTGACTGCTTTAAATTTTAACCCATGATAAAAGATGTATTGTTAACAATTTTTTCGTTAAAAAAAAAAAAAAGACACTGCACACTTTTTGACACGACACTTCCAACAAACTCTTTTATTATTAGGTAAAACTTAAGTCTCTAATTAAATTATATGAGTCTCATCCTTTATTTAATAGGACTCACATATTTTAATTAATAATAAAGTGTGTTAAAAAAAATCATAACTCATAAGCGTCTTGCTAGAATTATTCTTTTTTGGAATTGTTTTTGTTAAAAAGCTTTTTTTCTTCTTCTAATGATAATATAACATATTATCCCGTGACCAAACATGTCAACTAACTTCCTTTTTTCTGATATTTTAATCTCAAGCATAATAATATTTAACATACTTTGATTTTAGCATAACTTTAATAAAAAAAAATCTTAATAGGAATTTTTTTTATTTAAATAAAAATAGTAAACTTCCTTAAGTAAAATTCAAACAGTGCACTGACCGTATAACGTTTGTGAACAAAGTGAATCTCATTTTCTCAAACGGTGCATTGATCGTATAACGTTTGTGAGCATATTATAGTGTGTTTGGATTTCCTTTCCAACACCTCAAGCGTCCGTTCATTTCAATCCATACAGAGAGAAGTTTTTCCGTTTGGATACATTGAAGCGCGTGTGCAAACAGTTATTCAAACACATCTTAGTGTTTCACCAACTCACTGAATATGCAATAGTAGTAGTTGGGTAAATTACTTTGAAACAGAACATAGTGCTCAGCATAAAGGCCATTCTGGTTTTGATTACCATTTTATCCATTAAAGGCCATTGCAAGCTTTAATCTGAAATGGAATCACTTAATGGAATCATAGTAACAATGCCTGATACAATTTAAAGGAAGGTGAAAAGCTAGAACTCTTGCAAATGTATTAGTATCAACACAGTCCAAATCATTTAAAAGAAAAATGTTATGTAATTGGCACTGAGCCACTGGCATTTCGTTTTATACAATCACCTGTAGCACAAAAACTTGGAATAAACCAACCACGGGAGAGTTATAAACAGTCAATTAGAAGTAACATCATTATAACTAGGGGATGGGGATCTTGTATTAATTGTTTACAATAAGTTATAGTCCTCTATATCAAACTTGCCTAACAACTCCTCCAGTTCTTATACAGCAACCATATAATGTTCCCGTGACTGTGCCCCTACTTCTAACACTGGAAGAGCACTGTTGAACAGATGAGTATACAAGTCCACAGGGTTGTAGGTATCAATGTTATCAGAGACATGGAATTGATTAAACGTTTGCTTGAAATCCCTTCTCCAACGGTTCAGGATGTACTGAGATGGGATTTCCTCAATGCTGTTATAATTGAGAACATTCAATGCATGCTTGCACAGATATCCTTTGTAATTGAACAAACTGCAAATGCAACGAATATCCAATTCTGTAGTCTCGTATAAGTCTTCAAAACTTTTAACTCCCTTCTCATTCCCCTCAACTTCAACACTTTCTTTCACAATGTATGTTATTATAGATCCATTGACACTTACCTGTCTTGTGTTGAAGCAAGAGTACATGCCATCAACCTCAGATTGAAACTTTTGAAAGATTTCTTTTGTAAACCCCTTTGCAAGCTGGACCTCAAAATTACATCTCGTTTTCAATTCAAAGCTTACTTTTCTAGACTCCAAATCCGCCATGGCTTCTTTCAAGTGCTTCCTGTGCAGAGCCAAGTCATACTTGTCAAGAAATTCCTTAAAGGATGTGTATTTATGCACATATCCATCAAAAACGTCGTAAGGCCCTGTTTTCTTTAGTTGGGATCAGTCCTATAAAAAAAGCATCTTTTAGATAAACAGGAACCCATAGATGCCTATCTTTATACAATGTCTGAAGCCACTTGTTATCTACCAGTCCATGACATTTAATCATATCAGCCCAAGAAGATTCAAACTCAACTATCTTTAATGACTCATAGACAGCATTATACAGCTTTCTTCTGATTGGTCCATATCCTTGCAACCCTCCCAACTTTTCTGGAACTCTTTGCATGATATACTGCAAAGAATAACAATGACGAGCATGAGGGAAAACCCGAGCAACTGCAATTTGCAATGGCTTGCACTGGTCAGTAATAACATGTGGAGGACGACCAAGCATACACTGAAGCCATGCCTTGAATATCCATACAAAATAATCCACTGATTCATGTCCAAGGAAGCCACATCCCAATAGAACAGAATGTCCATGATGGTTTATACCAACAAATGACATCAAAGGGATCTCATATTTGTTTGCCAAACAATTTGTGTCTATTGTAACTGTGTCATTAAAGTAATTATAAGCAATCCTTGGCCTGGAATCAGCCCAGAAAACATTTTTTAGATGCCCATCATCATCAATATCAAACAAGTAAAATAAATTTGGATCGGTCAACTTCATCCGGCAAAAATAATTATATATAGCTCTGCCATCCCCTTCTCTATGTTCCAAATATTTCAATTTATCAAAATTGGTGTCATGACTTTCTTCAAAATTTGAGTAACCATTGTAATCAACATCCATGAAAGTGGTTTATACAACCTAATGGTGTGTACTTCTGTTACAGGCTCTGGCAGTGGTCGTGATTTGCTGGCTTCAAGAATCATTTCCTTATGTGACTTGTAAAACCGTTTGCTCTGTGGACTCACTTGATGGTCGTGTTGAAGCTCAACTTCCACTATTCTCCATCTCTTGGACTCAACCATTCTAATCACTATCATTGCAGGACAACCAGTTCTTGTTTTTGGTCTTGGATTATTGGCTTCACTTTTTTTCTTAAAACCAGCACTACTGCAGCTAAGTTTTGCTCTATAGCACTCTTTTTTTTTCCGATCTAAACCATGAATTGCTCACTCTGATACCAAAGCCTTATTCCTTTGCATAGATATTGTAGAAGTTGTAAACTTCATCAAAGGAATCAAACTCCAGACCCACAGTTGGAAGTGGAGAGTTATTCGTTTGTGAGTTTAAAGATTCAAGATCATGTTCTGCGATAGAAGAGTTCCCCTCAACATCAACCTCATTGCGTTCATCAAAAAGTGGCTCACTATTCAGACAAACTTCTTCCATCTAAAAGAAAAATTAAAAGAATTAAAGAAAACAACACATCAATAAAGGCTGCTACTATACCATATACAGCCTTTGGAAGTAATGCATAACAAATCTTTTGTATTGATAAAGAAAAACTGTCAACAGGGGAAAGTACAAATAGGGGAAATTAAGAAATCCTCTTAAAAAGAAAAAAAAAAAGTAGAATAGGGAACCACAAAAAACTTGACTAAAACAAGGTTGAACACTAAATAACACCTCATTTGAAACAGCTGTGAGCAAAACTCCAGAAACAAAAGCATAACCATATCCTCAAACATGTTGAAGAGGAAAGACACCCTTAAAAATGTAACCATTCAGCCAGAAAAAAGGACTGTATCAACTACATCTTGCCAGCAAACTTTAGCCTAATATCTTTTACCAAAATCTTTAAATGAGTCATCAGAAACTACTATACAGTTAGGATGGCAGACACACAACCAATGCTCACCCAAAACCTTGAAAAGGTTGTTCTCAAGGAAAATGAGCACCTGACAAAACAAGAATGAAGGGACCTAATGTTTCCAAACTAGACCCACACACAACATACATCTTGTAGATTGTAGAAAGGGAATTGTGAGACCTGTGAATATGTCATTTGTATTAATTCTGTTAAGTATCACTGTTCAAATAAATTACTTGATCTTAGAGAGAGCTTTGGGACTTCCTGATCGGTTTGTCAAAGAGAATGAGTCAGTTCTTTGCTATTGACTTATTGCACATATATGCATACCCACGGATTCAGATATGAACACTGCTTGTGTTTCCTAATCAATAATATTTCCCCATTAACATACATACAAATATGTGTTGCATGTGTCATAGTTGTTAAATGGTGGTATGACCCCACCATAACAGAATAGTGGGAAGTTCTGAACAACCATCATTGGCCACCTGCCTTGATGCTGTCTTCTGCCATTTCATGTTTTGCGGCTGTCATCCATGGCAGACATGGACCCTTTTTTTAGTTGTATTTTGAAGAGTTTCAAAGGGGGTTTTTAAAGCCTTCCTTCACTCTCCTGTCCTGTGTGTTATCTTCTCCCACTCTTTCCTGGGGCAATTGTCACTCATCCTTTCCCTCCACCACCCACCAGCAATTCCAGCTACAACAACCCAAACTCCGGCAACCACTGTGAAAGTTAAATCTCTTCTTTCCTTTTTTCTGTTTTTCTTTTCATTTCTTCTCAATTCTTCATTTGCTCTTTTTTCTTCAGTCTCTTCAAGTTTCTTTTTTTCCTTTGTTTTTGTCACCATCTTTTTCATCATCTTTTTTCCTTCTTTTTTCTGTTTTTCTCATTTTCATGATCCACCCACCTTTTTTTTACTTCATCGTCTCCCTCCAACTTCTAGGACATTTTTAGTTGTGCAGTGTTTATCTATTCTTGTTAGTTTATGACTTTGATGAATTTTATTTCATAGGATATATTTCTAAATTTTTTTTATCTTCATATATGCTATTATTTTTTATAATTTATTGTATATACTATTTAGCAGATATGTGTGTGTATGTGTATTGCATATACATATATTTTTTTTAATTCTTCTGTCATGCTTCCACTATTTGTCCGCAATGTCATCAGCCATGTTGTATGATGGATTTTTGGCTTTTCGCCATTGACTGCCATCCGCAATTGATAATATTGATGTATGTAGGTGCTATTTTTGGCTTTTTTATAATGAAGATTTAAGAGGATACAAAGTGTGTATAATAAATCCAGTTCACGCAAAATAAATACAGGGAATCTACAATTTAATCACTTAAGGACACAGAACCATGTAAGCTAACACCAGTGTATGCATAATAAAACATGTACAAAGATTGCTGAGATCTACATACGTGTTTCCAAAAGTGGAAGGGCTAAAATCACTCTTCTTCTGGTTTTGGTTCAGTACAAAATCTAACACAATACTTATCAATTAAAAAAATCTCAAAGATCAGAATAAGGCAGATACAGAGCTTTCACAACATGCTATTGGCCATAACAGTGACATGTTTGGCCACTAAAATTTCAATTATATAATACAGATAGCGTGAAAATAAGGTAACCACATGATAATATAGTATTGTCAAAACTCATCCAACAATCTAGGGAGATAAGATGGAACCTATGGGGCACAAACACAGGGACATTCCAAATTCTATATTTGTGTGCATCCTTGAAAATTTAAGGAAAAAGTTCCACAGTTCATAATATCATTTATTTAAGGTTTTAGATTCAAAATATCTTAATTTATGCCATATGTGAAAAAATGAAGCAAAAAAGTTGGGGAAAGCAAAAGGCACTCCTGCCTTATTCTTTTCTATTATTTAAAGTTTCTTAAAAGTTTTACACAAACCAAACCATTTTTTCTTCTTCTTTTAATTTTTAATGGTTGTGTCCAACTGTGTCTTCGCCGTGTAGGAGCAGAATATTTTCTTTTCAAGTGGACTTGTCACTTGCATGGTGAACATGTGTTATCAATTATTGTGTCCGCCATGCCACACCACATACCAAAATGGTGTGTCCACTTTATAGGATGGAATGAAAAGTCAATAATATTGCAAGGAAGGGCAATGACAGAGATTTAGCCAATCTCAATATTGTATGTCTTGACAATCAGCAAAACATACAGGAGGAAAAGAAGGGTTTTGTTTCTGGCAAAAGAAAAGAAGAGAATAATACTCCATTAAATATAAAGGAGACTCATTAACTACACAAATGTTGAGTACTCAATGGAAAATAAGGGGATGAGGTAAGGTTATATACATCTAAACCTCTCCTACTATATAATGGCAGGAACCTCATTCATTGCAATGTACATTGAAAAAGTAAAAATACAACCAATTTTGTTTACAATTCTATGCTGAAGAGCCAAAATGCAGGTATTTGGTAGCTAACTTGCAATGACAACTTACCACCGTGACTGTTTCAAGGGTTAAAAAAACACATGATGAACATTTTTTTTTACTGTAATTTATTATACCTGGTGTGAGGGCGAGCCCTAGCGCAACCCTAAAGTTGCCAATTGTGACTGGTCGGTCATGGGTTCGAATCCAGAAGCAGTCTCTTTGCATATGCAAGGGGGAGGCCGCGTACAATAACCTTCCCCCTACCTTTGCAATGCGAGGAGCCATCAGAATTTGGAACTTGTAGTCAAAAAGTGAAGGTGGTAAGTTTATTATGCCTATGTTTGCATTTTATCATCAAAACCTAAACCGTTTGATTAGTGAACCTAGATCCTAATTTTCCCAGTGTACAGTACAGCCATCAGAAAATTCAAAAAAGAAAAAAAAAAATCCACTGGTGAATGAGAAACAACCTTTTAAGTTTCAATCAAGACAAGAACAACAGCCTCCCCTGTAAAAGCAAGGGCAATTATTATAATAACAAACCATACTCGGGTAGTTTCGCTTTTGCAGATGCACACATTACATATACATACATACCGAAGAAGATTATTCGATTGTATATGAACAAACAATTTACAAGGGTGAAATTTGAGATTGAGACACGTGAAGGAAAATTGAGAGAGTGAACATTAAACATTATAAGCAGTTGAATTGAAAAGATACCTATTTTGGTGAAAGTTTGGGTATTACGCGCATCACACTCTTGTAGGCTGTGGACAGGTCAATGCTGCTCCTTAGTCCTTACTCCCCTTGACGGTGGCAAAAGCAAAATAAGCATGGGCATCACTTCTCACTCCCACAGCCACCATGTTTTTTTTTTTTTCACTTCGACTTATTATATGTATTAGTAATTTAATTTTAAGGGAAATTTGCCATTAACTCACCTCAGTTGATATTGAATCACATTCACACACTCTAATTTTTAAAGTAGATTTGCATTCATGCTAATTTTTAATTTTTTAATCTAAAACATTGGTTAGCACTTAGCATTTGTTATTTTTAAAAGATACTTACTTCTAGATATGCTACTTAAGAAAGAGAGAGAGGGAGAGATAATGAGAAAAAATAAATAAAGAAAGAAAAAAAAATAATAAATAATAAATAATGTGATAAAAAAAATTAATAGAAGTTAAATGATTAAATATAATAAGAGAAGAAAAAAGTACATTAATAATATAAAAAGTTTTATATTATTTGCATGATTATTAAACTTATATAATAATATAAAATAAGAGATGTATGTCACTTAACTAAATAATAAGTATTTCTTTAAGAAACTAGAAGGAGTTGTATAAAAATAAATAAATAAATGGAGAGTGGAAGTACTATTTTCTCCTTAATTTAATTGAAGGTAAATGAGTTATTTAATAAAAATCAGTCATGTGAGTAACTTAGGTCCATCTGGAGTGATTGTCAATTTTCAATTTTATGTTTTAAAATATAATTTTGAAATGGAAATGTATTTGGTAAAAATTAGACCGGATTGGTTTTTTACATCATTTTAAAACCGTCTTACACCCCTCATGAAAAACAATAAAAATTGGTTTATAGATTCTTTTTTTATGTTTTTACCCCTCCCTTCACGCTCTCCCTCTTCCCCTCCCTGTGGGGCATTGCTCTAGTTCCCTTGCTCTCTTACACTATCTCATTTGATCTATGGTGGTTGTTGGTGCAGTCTTGTGGTGGTGAGAAACTAAACCTAGAGTCTAACTCTACAACTGATCATCATGATGCACAAAAGTAAGAGTGTTCAAAACTGATTCAAACCATTTCTAAACCACTAAATCAATCCAAAATAATCAAAACTTACGAAAACAAAAAAAAATTAAAAATCGCATTTTTTTGTGGTTTGGTTTGATTTTTAGACCTTGTTATAAAAAATTGAATCAGACCAAACAAATTGTATACTATAATTATATTGATTTTTATTGTTATATTTAATAATAAATATTAAATAATTTATTATTTTTCCTTTACTTTATAATCAATATGTATATTTTACTTTCATATGTTAAAAAATTATGTACTAATATTGTAGAAAAATATTATTAAATATCAAGTGATACACAAATTATCATGATAATATATATATATATATATATATATATATATATATATATATATATATATTATAATTATGTAAGTTTAGTTCATAGATTTAAATTATGATAATGAATTTAAAAAATAAAAAAGACCTTGAAATCGAACTAAACCAAAGAAAACCACATCTTTATTTTATGTTTGGTTCAAATGACATTTTGTCTAAAAACAAAACTAAATCGCACCACTAACACCCCTACATGAAACCCACGACCTCGCGGTCCACTTCTACTTTCTATATTAAAATAAAATTATTAGATAATTATATTAATTTTTAAAATATCAAGTAGCATATTAAATATAATTATATTAAAATTGAGGAAGGAACTGATTATATTTTTAATTGAGCAATTTTTGTCATAAAAAATATTAAGCTTATTAAAGTTTATTATGATTTTTTATTTTAAAAAAAATTATGTCTTAAAGAGTTAAATATGTTAGGGATAAATATGTATGTCTAAGATCCAATCCATCATGTTATCAATTTTAGTAAAGAATTGTTCTTTATTTTATTATCATATTTATTGTTTTATTAAATTGTTAATTTGACAAGTCCTTAATTAAAATTAGTGACTTATTATCATGATAGAAATTACCATAATGAGAAACAAGTCCTTTATAATTTTAATCTAAATTGTTCTTAATTGTAGGATTATTGTGGATAGGTCATCAATAATCCGGATAGATCAATATATATGTAATAGTCTTTATTGGATAAATATTAATAGATATCATTTATTAAATTGCATATATAGATGATGTATATGTGGATGTCATCATTGAAGTGACTTAATTGAGGATTTCTAATAGTTAATATTTCTTTGCTAAGTCAATAGGAAGTTCTTAAAAAAAAATAGTCCTTTATAATTTTAATCTAAATTGTTCTTCATTGTAAGATTATTATGGATAGGTCATCAATAATCCGGATAGATCAATATATATGTAATAGTCTTTATTGGATAAAGATTAATAGATATCATTTATTAAATTGCATATATAGATGATGTATATGTGGATGTTATCATTGAAGTGACTTAATTGAGGATTTATAATAGTTAATATTTCTTTGCTAAGTCAATAGGAAGTTCTTAAGAAAAAATATAATAATTTCCTTTGACATGAGATTATCATAATAATTAACAAGTTATTTGTTATATTTTAATTTCTGACACCTAATGTCTTAGGGAATTACTTGAATGAATATTGGATATGATTAAATAGTTGTAGAATTAATGATGAATCAAGAAAGAATTCATCAACTATAAGTAATAAGTTTGAACTCGATAATAGAATTAAGACCTTGGCGAAACCAATTGAATGAAAGAAGGAAAGAATTTCTTAAGTCATTAATTGATTAAATATGTTAGCTTAGTAGAATTTGACAATAATACTATACTCTAGAGTTAACCTTAAGCTATAAATAATGGAAGGAAATATTACATTACTATTCTTCTATTGATTCTTGGAAGAAAGAAAAGATTGATGTTACGTTAAGGAGCTTTGTTAAATCCCTACCTTGATTAGTAAATTAATTATGATTAATTTACTATTGCTTTAGTGTTGTGTTACATTTAGAGAGAGATAAAGAACTGATAGAAATCATAATTGTGTTTTCATTATTGATTTGATGATTACAACAAAGGTCTATATATAGAGCAGAGTTCACAATGAGGCCTAACTCTGACTCTAACAATTACTAACTGATTCTGTTAGTAACTAACAGAATCACAGCATACTAACTAACTAAGAAGAGACAACTAATAGTAACCACAAACAGTTTTTACAACTAACTGAAAACTAACTGAATTTAAGACTTCTCTCTAACACTCCCCCCACAAGCTCAGCAGTACTAAGTACTCTGAGTTTGGAGCGGAAGTTGTAGAACAAATGCTTGCTGAGTGATTTGGTAAGTATGTCAGCAACTTGGAGTTGTGCAGGAATGTAGGAAACAACCAAAGACTTGTTCAAAACCTTTTCCCTCACAAAAAAAATGTCTAATTCCATGTGTTTCGTTCTGGAGTGAAGCACAGGGTTGTGACTAATAGCAACAACACTTTGGTTGTCACAATAGATAACTGGAGGAGGGATGGGAACTTTGAGCTCATGGAGAAGAGACTGGAGCCATAGAACTTCAGATGCAGCATGTGCTAGGCTCCTGTATTCGGCCTCTGCACTAGATTTAGCAACCAGAGTTTGCTTTTTAGACCACCAGGACACAAGATTAGGACCAAAAAAGATACAAGCACCTGAAGTGGACCTCCTATCATCAATATCAGAGGCCCAATCTGCATCACAGAAAGCATTAATGCTGAGAGGGGCACTGGTGGTGGCAGGCAGAAGGGTGAGACCATGATCAATGGAGCCCTTTAAGTATCTTAAGATCCTTTTGACTGCACTCCAATGAGAGACCAGTGGCTGAGCGAAAAACTGACACACCTTGCTGATTGAGTATCCAAGTTCAGGTCTGGTAATTGTAGCATACTGCAGGGCTCCTACAATGCTTCTGTACAGAGTGGGGTTGTCAAAAGGGTCAGCACCAGTTTTGGACAACTTAAGATTTGCAGGTAAAGGAGTGGAAATCCCTTTGCAGTCTTCCATGCCTGCTCTGTGAAGTATATCTCTAATGTATTTAGCTTGAGATAAATGAAGAGCACCAGATGGAGTAAGCTTGCATTCTATGCCCAGAAAGTACTCAAGAGTGCCAAGCTGCTTAAGAGAAAAGGTAGCATTCAACTTGTTCACAATGAGGTTAATAGCAGTGTTGGAGGAACCCGTGATGATTATATCATCTACATAAATGAGAATAAGCAGGCAGCAGCCATGTTTGTTGAATATGAGAAGAGAGGGATCACACTTGGATTTTTGAAAACCAAAGGAGATGAGAGTATTTGTCAAACTCTCATACCAAGCCCTTGGGGCTTGTTTTAAACCATATATTGCCTTGTGAAGTTTGCATACAAGAGTGGATTCACCCTGAATAAAGCCTTGAGGCTATTGCATGTAGACATCTTCATGGAGTTGCCCATTAAGAAAGGCATTGTTGACATCAAGTTGAATAAGGGGCCATTTGGAAGTAAGAGCAATGGTGAGGACAGTTCTCACTGTGATTGGTTTCACCACTGGAGAGTAGGTGTCACTGTAATCTTGACCATATTTCTGGTTGAATCCTTTGGCGACCAAGCGTGCTTTATATTTGTTTATGGTACCATCCAGGTTCTCTTTGATCCTGAAAATCCATTTGCACCCGATGGCTCTTTTATGAGGAGGAAGAGGTACCAAGCTCCATGTTTTGTTAGCTTGAAGAGCTTGATACTCTTGTTGCATAGCTTCAGTCCGGTGGATAGATGAAAGAGTTTGCTGCACAGTGGTTGGTTCAGTGGTTGTTAGATTGATTGTGGGAAAGAGAGGAGGTTTGAGATGGCCAGTTTTGGATCTTGTAAGCATATGATGGGTGTTGCTTGTAGGTGAAGGAGAGGAAGTGGGAGTGGAGTTAGGATCAATGGTGGAGGAAGCTGTGGAGGGTAAGGTTGGAGTTGGAGAGGCAGAGGCACTGATGTATGGTGAAGATGTGTGGCTGGGAAAGGTAGTTGGTGTGTGAGGAGTAGGTTGGTTGTTTGGTGTGAGATTGTTTGGTGTGTGAGGAGTTTGTAGGGGAATATGGTTGACAACTCCAAGGGGAGCTGCTGATGTGACTGTTTGGTTAGGAGAGCAGGTGGTAGGTGGAGTGATTTGATAAGGGAAGTGCTTCTCATTAAACAACACATCCTTGGAGATATAGATGCGGCCAGACTTATTGTCAAGACACTTGTAACCCCTGTGAGAAGTAGAATAGCCCAGAAAGATGCATTCTTTTAACCTGTATTGGAACTTAGGATTGTTGTAAGGGGTTAGAAGAGGATAACAAGCACAACCAAAGGCTCTGAGGAAGTTATAATCAGGAACATTATTGAATAGAACTTTGAGGGGAATGCAATGATTATGAGATGCAGGGAGTCTGTTTATGATGTACACAGCAGTATGAAAAGCATGGTCCCAATAATGATAAGGGAGAGAGGAGTGGGAGAGTAAGGAGAGGCCCATCTCCACAATGTGCCTATGCTTTCTTTCGACCACACCATTCTGATGGTGGGTGTGAGGGCAGATAATGCGATGAATGATTCCTAACTGACTGAGATATGATGTAAAACTTCTGAATTCACCCCCCCAGTCAGATTGAATGGCTTTTATCTTAGTGTTAAGCTGTAATTCAGCTAATGCTTTGAATTGTTTGAAAATAGTAAGTGTTTCTGATTTGTCATGAAGAAAATAGACCCAAATATATTTGCTAAAAGCATCAATGAATGAGATGTAGTATTTGTAGCCCATAGAGGACTGCATGGGGGCTGGACCCCATAAATCACAATAAATTAACTCAAGAGGAGAATTATAAGTGCTTTGAGACAGTTGGGAAGGCAATCTGTGTGACTTGCCCAGACAACAAGAGATACAAAAATCAGTTTTGTTTTTATTGAATGTAGGCATATTACATGATTTCAAGACATTATTCATAGTGTTTAGATTTGTATGGCCTAGCCTGTGATGCCATTGAAAATACAAGTCATTGTGACTAGTTACAATAGAATGAACAGAATGGTGTCTAGAAGAAAGACTAGAAGTAGTTGATGACTGAGAGTGAATGGGATAAAGTCCAGCCTTTTCCAATTTTCCTTGAAGCAAGATTTGATCATTGTCCTGAGATTTCATGACAAAGTGAGATGGATGAAATTGAATGTATGCATTATTATCAGATGCAAATTTTGAAACACTGATCAGATTTTTGTTGATGCTAGGAACATGCAAAACATTATTTAAATGCAATGTATGATGAGGATGAGAAGGTGAAGGAAAAGCATAAGAGGAAATTCCAGTGACACGCAAACCTTGATTATTGCCAAGGAATATGTGCTCAAGGTGAGAAGGAGGAGGAGCAGAGCCTGGAGGAGGTTGCATGAGAGTAACATGCTGAGTAGCAGCTGTGTCAAGATTGTTGTTCATGGTAGGGTGCATAGCATAACCAGTGAAATTGGTCTGAGGTGCATATCCAGTGAAGTTGGCCTGAGGTGCTGCTTGCTGCCACTGAGGGTTACTTTGAGCCCAATTGTTGTTATTTGGTGTAGTGTTCCTTACATACTGATAAGGGTTGCCATGAACATAAGGTTGATTGCTTCCATAAGCAGCATTAAACCTGTGATAACAGTAGGAAGCATCATGGCCTGTGCGATGACAGACTTGACACTGAACAGTGGAACGACCCCCACGACCACCACGATTGCCACGGCCATTTCTTCCTCCACGGCCTCTAGATTGATTGTTGTTCTTGAAATTGTTGTTTTGAGAGTCGTAATTGCCTGAATTTGAGTTCCCAGTTGTCCAATTGGCTTGAGGAGCAATCTGGGTTTCTGTCGCAGAATTAGGGTTCACAGAATTGGGGGTTTTTGAATTTGGCTGAGATTGAGTAAAATTGAGGGATGCAGCTTCTTCAGTGATACGTGCCTTATCCAATCGCTGCTCATGAGCCAGAAGAAGGGCCCTAATTTCCTCTAAATCGAACCATTCGATCTTTGAGTTGATTAGGGTTACGAGACTTTCAAATTCATTAGGAAGACCTTCAAGAATCACATCAAGTTGATCTTGAAGGGAAACAGACTCACCAATTGATGTCAACGAATCTGAAATGTGTTTGATTTTTGCCAAGAATTCAGAGATTGAAGATGATCCTTTCTTCGTGGTGCGTAGCTGAGTTCGCAATTGTCGCGCGTAAGCCTTGGTTTTCGATTGAAAGGATTGGTGGATATTTTCCCAGAGTTGGAATGTGTGCTTGCAACCAATGACAGAAGGAAGAATGGCAGGGGAAAGAGATGATTGCAGCCATGCTAAGAGGAGCTGGTCCTGTAATTCCCAGTTGCTGAAAGCTGGGTTTTCAATATTGGCAAGGCGATCGTGTTCCGAAGCGTATTGAGGAGGTATCTCAGGAGTGACACATAAACGATGAAGGCGATGAACCCTTAGGACTGGTTCAATCTGTTGCAGCCATACAAGATAGTTTGTTGCATCTAATTTGACAGAAATCTTGTAGTTGAAAGAAGATAGAGGTGTGATTGTTGAGTTGGGTGTCGCCAAGATTGGTGGTGTACGAGGTGTGTGAGGTTGGGAATCCATTGAAGAAGGGAAGATTCAGAGGAGAGAGGAAAGAAATGGAGGATCTTGCCACGCTTGTGGAAGAATCAGAAGGCTCTTGATACCATGTTACATTTAGAGAGAGATAGAGAACTGATAGAAATCATAATTGTGTTTTCATTATTGATTTGATGATTACAACAAAGGTCTATATATAGAGCAGAGTTCACAATGAGGCCTAACTCTGACTCTAACAATTACTGACTGATTCTGTTAGTAACTAACAGAATCACAACATACTAACTAACTAAGAAGAGACACCTAATAGTAACCACAAACAGTTTTCACAACTAACTGAAAACTAACTGAATTTAAGACTTCTCTCTAACATGTTGAACTCACATGATCACACACAAATGAGTATTCCAATCTTAACAAAAGAAAATAATTTATTTGATAATTAAATTAAAAAATTTAATTTAATCAAATAATTATTTTAGTGAAATATTATTGTATTTTTTGCCAGTACCAAAAATATAATTAATATAAAAAAGGAAGTATTATTTTATAACTATGGAAGTTGTCCATAAAATAAGAGTAATATTCTATTGAATCAAATCATGAGATTAATTATCATAACTAGTCATGCAATTAATTGTGAATTATTTTTATTTTATATAAGAAGCTTCTTAAAATAAAAGATATGAGATATTTTTTTTATAAAGATAAAGAGATATTAAATTATTTTAAATATAATATTTCATTTTTTCTTTGAAAAACTAATCAAATCCATATCTCTTTAACATTATACATAAAAACATCTACTTGAGGCAAGGTACACAAACATAAACTAAAAAAAAAGTTCAAGTCTAATTTTAGATTTAGAAAGTAAAAAGATGATTTGCTCTTTCGGGTTTTACTCATCAAAGAGTTGATAGGTAGTCTCAGTGTAAATACACAAAGTTTTCACACGGATACATTTTCGCCCATTCACTTAAAATGTTGGGTGCACTCGTAATAATGTTGAGTGCACCTAACATCACCCTTTTCGTTATCGATTGATCAACTTTCAATTTTTTCAGATCAAATGTATCCTTCCTTTGGGCTTTCTCCTGTGAATTTTTTGTCTGGTAAACCATATATCTCTATTTAGTCTCCTCAAGAGGCCAAGCAAACAAAATATGAAAATTCCACACACCACATATCCATCTAAAAATCAATAATAACGTGAACTCATTTTAACAAAAAAATTTGGCTCAAGAAATTCTGACTGTCCAGTATCTTGCATAGTATAAATATCCGCCTTTTGGTAATGGAATGGACAATTTCTAGGAGAGGCACACAGACCATTTCGTAATTGAGTTCAATAAAGGAAAAATGTGCAATGGGATAAGCATATTAGAATGTTGCAAACTCGGACAACCATAAGGATTATCAATCCCAAGTCGAATCAGTTTCTAGCCTCTCCCTAACCTCCCCCAATATTATATTTGTGTAAGCTCTAGCATACAAAACTTAGGGCACCACTTCCTCAGTTGCTTTATAACCATCATACTACCTGTTCAAAATAAAATTTGATCAACTCAGGACTCAAGTCTTAAGCGAAAAAGAATCACAGCCTAGTAAAATTACCTGTTAAACTCCATCCCGGTTGTTCACAACTCATCATGGTTTGATGGTATTTCCGAATTCAACAAGTCTAGCTTGTGTTGTAACTCCTGTAAAGTTCCACGGTTAAAATTAAATACCATATCGAAAGGACGACATTTGTTATCATGTAATTATAGTACCTTCAGCCTTTCCTCTTGACAAAGGGCTGGGGTAGATAATACTGCTACATATCTGCCATGAGGCCAGTGAGACAACAATGAGAAAAATGGAGAGTATGACAGAAAAATTTGACAAAAAAGAGAAGAGCGGTAGCAGCAGAGGAAAACAAGACTCCCTACTCGCAACGGCTTGGTTCATCTACATCAGTAATCTCGTTTTTCAACCCACATCTTAGCTTGACCTGTTAAAAGCACAAAGCCATTAAATCACAGGGGGTCGACAAATTGGAACCTTTCAAGTTCTTATTTCCACGTGCAACTACTCCAACTACTATAATACAACTGCAGAGAATTTCCACCACTGGGTTACTATGGTTTTTATTATAAAAAATAAATTGTTAGTTTAGTTTGAAAAACTTGCAGCGTTAGGATTTGGATTGCACCTGTTTCCCGTCCCAAACCCAGAAGGCACTATTTATCTATTAACATGCTCTTATGGAATAAATTAAATTTTATATTATACTTCTACATCTAATGAAAGTACACTTGCTACATCTAACCAGACAGTTTATTTAATCATTATAGAATGAATAGAGACAATAATCTAGCCAAAATTGTAAGAAATGACAGCATATCATTTTTAAAATTTGAAAAATATAACCTTCAAACTCCTATCAGGACCATTCCAGCATTTATCACCATTAGAAAACACCATTACTCTGTATGAATCCTCAAATTTGTCCCAGCTCCTGTAAAAAAGAAGGAAATCGAATTATTTGCCTTTTTAGAGGGGGGAAATAGAACTTTGTTTTCACCAATTGACGCTTGCACTTTTTTATACTGAAGAAAAGCACCCTAACAAAAATTATCAACTAGTTACTAAAACCTTACCCCAAACGGGTGTTGGAATAGCCCTCCTCCTGAGAAGCCTGTTTATAGGGGCAGACTTTGTAAGTGTACCTGAACAAAATTTCCATCACCAGAAAGTGAGATGAACAGGACTATCAAACCGCAGATACGGAAGGAAAAAAAAAGAAGAGAAGAAAGCCAAATACAACAGAAAGTAAACTGGTACGGAGATATAACGTAACTTGTTCTCCTTGCCCTCAAAGCAATGATCATAGAATGAATAAAACTCCTTTGCTGGACCTGTAATATTTAAGTTCTACTTCAGTTTATTCAAGTCAATTCCATAACTTATTTTTACAACTCATGCTATAATGGTTACAAATGTTACTAGCAGCATACTAACCAAAATCATGTTTTAGCTTTTGCTTCAGACTTGATATTCTAGACTGTATTTTAGACAACTTGGCACTTGATTCATCATATTCCTTGCGAACACGAGCAGCATCTAAAGAACCCAAAGAGAAAGGCTTAACTCTTAAGTTATACCTACATGGATATAAAAGACAGGTAATAAAGTGTTAAACGTCTACCTGACTGGTTCACTGGAGCCTGGAATAAATTAACAGCCTGAAAAATATTCCGCACAGTTCTCTGTATTTTCTCTAACCAAGAAGGATTATCTGTTGTGGTACCATATGAGCTCTTTTAAATTATCTCATCACAACTCCATCTATATACCAAACTTGGATAAAGATTATGTAATGTCTATAACAAACCTGACAAGTCTGGTTCATTATCAGAATCAGATTTGTAGGAGGAAGTAAGGTCATCATGCTCATCCTCTCGATACTCTTCATCAACTTCATCTTCATCGTCATATTTGTGACTGTCATCATCATATTTGTTGCTGTCAATGTCATCATCAGTTTCAGAAGCATAGCCTTCATATTCCTCATTATTTGTCCCCTTTGGAAGATCTTCGTGATCTTCATTGTCTAATGTCGTATCAGGTTCAGCACTTGACTTATCAGTATTTTCTCCTGTCCAGCGTGAAGCAACAAGCCGGCCCAACTCTTCCCTTGATAATCCCTCGGTATTTTCAGATGCATCATTCCCCTACAGATATGCCAACAAAGAGAAAATAACAGACAGAAAAGACAAGCGGAAGAAAACTGCGAAGTTGAAGATATTTCTTAGCTAAAATATCACCCATAACTATCAGTTTGTATGAGATAGAAAACAATCTCATCAGAGCAGGAGATATAGTAAGAGCTGAAGCCTGAAGAATTCAAAAGGGCACATAACATACAGTATATTGTTGGAAATAACCACCTTCAAGGCTGATGGTGATTGTATTCAGTGCCAATGACTACAAAAATAAGTGCAATGACACAAACAGCTAGGATTGTTAAATACCAGAGAACCCATGAACTGAACCCATGAACTCTCGCCATCACAATTGTCTAGATGCAAAATCACTCAGACTCCTGTAACATTGATAGAGGACTATCCAAGGAGGAAGTTTTTGGTTTGGGTGAACTCAACATGAATTAATAACTAGTGCACGGAGTAAGAGATTTCAAGAAGAGATTGGCGAGAGACTAAATTCTCTCGTGTAGGAAAGAGAAGAAGCGGAGTTCATAAATTTTAGCCAACTTTTATAATAGGATTTATTTTATTTTTTAATTGTATTTTGGGCCTATTTTCGGACTTGTAACAGGCTGCCACAATCTTTTATTGTTATTTTCAAGTCTTTTAATTATTAGATTAGTTATTTGGCCTTAGTCTAATTTAGGGTTATTAGTAGGAGTATAAATAGACTCCTTGTACACTTTGTTGGCAGTTTTTTCATGAAATTTCAGATTAAACACATTTAAGAGGGTGTCTCTCTTGGTTCTTGTATAAAACCTTAGGTTCTTATCAAAGAATTTTATTCTTTGTGACGAATCATCCTCAACTCATCAATCTTCCAAGATTGTGACATTCTTCTTTCCATCTCCTTTTCTAATTCTTTTTTTTTTTCTTCTTTATTTTTTTCAATTTCAGAGAGTCTCAGATAGGTTTCCCAGTTTGTAATTAGATCCATAAATTAGGGTTCCATCAATTGGTTAGAACTAAGTTCCCCAATTTATTGGGCCTTGGAAAGGTGTTGCACTTAGTAAAAATAATTGTAACCCTACTCCAACTTCTTCAAAAACAAGTTCTACTAAATGTTTTAAGTGTTTGCGAAAGGGTCACATTGTCTCCCAATGTCCTAACAAAAGGACTATGGTTGTGTTGGGTAATGGGAATATCACTAGGGCATCTTCTTCTAGCTCTTCTAGTTCTTCTAATGAGAGTGAAAGTGAATGTGATGTACGGCTCGTTGATGGTGAAGAGGTTAATGGATAGTGTGTGTAAGGATAGAGATGAAACTCAAAAGGAGAACATTTTTCATACTAGGTGCGTGGTCACGGGGAAAATATGCTCTTTGATTATTGATGGGGTAGTTGCACTAATGTAGCTAGCCAAAGTTAGATTGAAAAGCTTGTTTTGAAAACTTCCCCTCACCTTAGGTCTTACAAACTACAATGATCGAGTGAGAATGGGGAGCTAGCTGTAGATAGACAAGTTTTGATATACTTGTCCATTGAAAAATGTTAATGAGATATTGTTTGATGTCCCTATAGAGACTAATCATCTTTTACTTGGAAGGCCTTGACAGTATGACAGGGATGTAATCCATAATGGTGTCACAAATAAATTTTCATTTGTACATAAAAGACAAAAGGTTACCCTTACACCTTTGTCTCCAAGTAAGGTTTGTCAAGATCAACAATAAATGAGAGTGAAAAGAGAACAAGAGAGAAAAGAAGAAAAAATCAAAAGTGATAAAAAGAGAAAGAAACATGAAAGGAAAGAAAAGAAAGAACAGAGTGGAGATAAAAAAAGAGTAAAACTGTAAAAAAGATGAAAATCAAGAGGAGAAAAAAAAAAATACAGAACTTGTTCATGAGAGAAAAAGAGATGAAGAGAGTGATGTTAGCTAGACAACCTATGTATTTACTAATGTCTCATGATTACTATTTGTCTTCTATTGCTAGTTCTTTGCCTCTAGGTAGGGAAGTGTGGAAGAATTATTGAAGAAGTTTGGGGATGTCTTCCCCAAAGACACCCCTCATAGGTTGCCTCCTTTGAGAGGGATAGAACACCAAATTGATTTCATGCCAGAAGTTTCCATACCAAATAGGCCAGCATATAGAAGTAATCCGGAAGAGACAAAAGAGAGCCAAAACTAGTGGAGAGCTTGACAAAAAAAAGATGGGTGAAAGAAAGTTTGAGTCCATGTGTTATGCCCGTCATCCTGGTAAATCAAACTCTATCTCAACTCCTAAGGTACTTGGTAGGTATGAATTTGAAAACTTGGGAGGAATGCCCACCCATGCTGAATTTGCTTATAATAGGGTAGTAAACTCTACTACTTCTTATTCTCCTTTTGAGTGGTTTAAGATTTTAATCCATTGTCCCCTCTTAATTTGTTACCTTTCCCTAACACTTTTTCTGTGATGAATAGGGATGAACTTTCTAAAGTCAACTTTTTTAAGAGTTTACATGAAAAGATGAAAGCACCAATTGAGAAAAAGGTTGAACAATATGTTAGATATGCCAATAAGAATAAAAAGAAGATGGTTTTCAAACTGGGGGTTGGGTTTGGATTTACTTGAGGAAAAATAAGCTTCCTTCCAAAAGAACATCTAAACCTCAAGAAAGGGGAGATGATCCTTTTAAAGTTTCGGAACGCTGCATATAAAATTGATTTACCACTTGACTATGGTGTGAGCATCACTTTTAATGTTATTGACTTGACTCTTTATGATGTAGGTACCTACGACATCAATTCAATGGCGAATTCTTCCCAAGAAGGAGAGAATGATGGAGGACTATCTAACGAGGAAGAGTTTGACTTGGGTGGGCTCAACAAGGATGAACCGATCACTAGAGTAAGGATAATAGATTTCAAGAAGAGCTTGAAATTCTCTCATGGGAAAAAGAGAAGAAGTGCGAAACTCATGAATTTTAGTCAACTTCTAGGATAGGATTTATTTTCGTTTTTAATTGTATTTTAGGTCTATTTTCGGACTAGTAATGGGTTGTCGTTACCTTTTATTGTTATTTTCACGTCTTTTAGTTATTAGATTAGTTATTGGGTCTTGGTCCTAATTTAAGATTATTAGTATGAGTATCAATAGACTCCTTAGACACTTTGTTGACAGTTTTTCATGAAATTTCAGATTAAACACAGAGAGTGTCTCGGTTCTTGTGTAAAACCTTAGGTTTTTATCAAAGAATTTTATTCTTTGTGGCGAATCATCCTCAATTGATCAATCTTTTATGATTGTGGTGTTGTTCTTTCCATCTTTTTTTCTAATTTTTTTTTCCTTTATTTTATTCAATTTCAGAGAGTCTCAAATAGGTTCTCCAGTTTGTTGATGCCAAAAATTAGATCCATGAATTAGGATTCCATCAATTGGTTCATGAGCTCAAATAGTGAATGAGGTGGAGAATGATGCTCAAACTTCAAAGAAGACAAAAATGTGGTTCAGTTATTAAGTGGGGCTTTGAGACAGCTCGTGATTGGGTGAGTCATGGTGGATCAAATAAAGTTCTCAAGAAACCAAAGAGGTCTTCCGTGCTTCACAGGTGGGTTGCTAACTTCACTTAACTGCAAGTTTTTATGTGATTGTATATGGTAAGCTAAACTATCAGTTTCATGAGAAGTGGGAAGTTAGGAAAAAGGACCTTTATTCTCATTGGGCTTGTTTGTATAAAGTTCTCCATAGGCACTTATAGGAGAAGAAAAAAGAAGGAAAAATGAAATAAGCTTCTTTGTTAGCTAAAATTTGCTTATGCACAAGTTAAAAATGAACTTTTGGAGAAGCTAATATGAGAAAGCTTCTACAAATTAGCTTATGAATAAGCTAATTTTAGCAACTTATTTCATTTTTTCTTCTTATTTTCTTCTCCTATTAGTGCTTATAGACAAGTTTACCCAAACATGCCCATTGTTGTTGACTTTAGTGGTTGATGTACTTCTATGCCAAATGATTTCATGTGCCATTTGATAGGGATCTCAATGAAGGTAGTAGTAAGTAGATTCAAAAAGGCATTATGGTTTTCCACCTCCAATTAACTGGATTGTTGAGGAAGAAAGAAAAAGAAGGATAACAATCAATGTCAAGGTGTTTCGGAAGCTGAAGCATTATATTCCCATGTTTGAAATAAAATTGGCAGGATTGAGTGAGATCATGAGATCCTTCTATAGATGCTTGGTCCCAATTTCCCAGTTGGTAGAATGGGGAACAGGGATGAAAACCCAGCCCCAAGCCATTACCTAATAGACCTGTGACCACTATTGTGTTGCTGTGATGTGAGACTTGAGCCTGGGAGTTGTCTTGGAACAATGGCTGCCCTAAACCTTGGTGCTATAAGTGAAAGCTTGGTACCTGCAACTTCTTTTGCATCTATAAGAGTTGCGGCTTCTTTATTGACATTCTTTAAGTGCTGCAAGCTGCAAGTGACCCTTTTTGCAAGTAGTTGAGTGCATTGTTATTAGTATCACACGATTCACGATACGATTCAAGCAGCTGGCAATGCAAATTGAAAGCTGACATGTTTTGGTGCTTGAATTGCAAGAAATGTGGTTTTGAGGCTGAATCACACGATTCTATTGCAATGAGTCACACATCTAGCTGGGTCAGGTCATGCCTGACCCAATTCTGGAAACCCTAAAAACTAGTTTTCTTTTCCAAACAAATAGAGGAAAAGAGAGAAATTCCCTCCAATCAGACCCAGGGTGGGTCCATTCTTCATGTTCATCTCTTTTGCCTTTTCTTGTTCTCTTCTTTGCCTCTCCCCCATCATTCTTTGTGTGTTTCTCTTTCCACATTATTTTACTTTGGGTTCTGGTCACTGTCTACAACTACACATGTTTCTCTTTCCACACTATATATATGGTTTGACTTTTGATGTGCTTTTTAATGTTATAATAATGCTCCTAGATTTATGTTTTTAGTTATTGATCATGAATTTGTGCTTTTATAAGCCTTGTTAGTAGTATATGCTATTTTTTATTATTCATAATGAATTTAACAAGCAGTATACATCAATTGAAGTATTTAACTATGACATGAATGTAAAATAAGAGTAAACTCCAATCATACCATGAGAGATTGAGTATGGGCTAGAGAGATACCTTATTGATGATTTCAGCAGAAGACTCTTTGTTTCCGACCTTTATATCAGTTTCAGATTTCACAATAGGTTCTTCCTCAGCTTCTTTTGCATTCTACATTGCGTGAAAAACCAAACTAAAATGTTAAGCAAGTCTTAAATCTTATGTGTTTGGCAGAAAATGCCATTTCAACTAACAAAAATTCAGAAAAGAAGATAAATGCAAAAAAATAAAAATAAAAAATTCACCTCTTCCACTTTATTATGCAAAGATCCTTCACTCCCAGGACTATCACTGGCTTCATCATCGTTATCAAGTACATCTTCTAATTTGTCCCCTGCTTCATCCTGTAAGAAAGCATGGAATGTTAAAATAGAAGAATTAGACTACTACCACATGAAGTCGTGTACACACACAAGTGAAGGAATAATGTGTAGGAAAGACAAAGCAATCTGCTTCACAGTGGGATGGAAAATAGTCATTATTAGTTGTTTTTCTACCAGTGCTTGCAAGTACAGGTAAACATATTAATAGCAAAAAAAAATAATTTTTCTTGCAAAAAAATATTCATTATTCACATGTTATTTGGTAGAGCATTTCACTGCATCAAGAAACATGACAAGGTAGTACTCTTTTTATCCTAGCATTAATTAACCTAAGGATGATACAGGGTTAATGAAAGATCAGGAAAACCTCTCTCACACACATATATTGTCACCTCACATTGACCATTTACCAGATTCATGCATTCAAAAGTTAAACTAAAATTCTTCAGTATGGCGCATTATGATTGTACAGTCAAGTTCTGCAACCTTAATGGCAACTGCAATCAAACCTGATCGGCAGGAGAACCCTCTAGATTTTCTATTTTATCATGGTTATTTTCTACAGAATTGTCTTCAACATCTGAATGCTTTTCAGCTTCATTTCTATGCCCTGTATCTTCATCAGCTTTATCTTTTGCTTCATTAGCTTTCTCCTCAGACTCCTTTTTCTGCTTCTCTTCTTTTTCTTTCTGTAAACGCTCCTTCTCCTCTGCCTTCTCTATTTGTTCCTTATGATCTGCAATGGAAGCAAAATGAATTTGTCAAAGAATATTCCATTGCTAGGATAGAAAATTACTACACAAGCAAAAAACTTACAAAAAAATTGTATATTCCTTTTTCTCCCTGATCAAAATTCCATATACTTTACAACATAGCATGAAATCTGTAAACTTAACAGCCAAACATGTTTTATCATGTTTGCTTTTCAGAACATGTAAAATGCTGTCCCCTCCTCAATTATACAATTTGAAAAATGTCAAAAGAAGAATCTTCAACTTCCACATGCTAAATAGGCTGATAATGATGATCTGACTTCATCATATGTCACTCATCAACTGCAAGAAGTTGCTTGTGGTCATATGTGTAATTAAACAGACCATTCAGAATACCTTGCACACTTGCCAATTTGTACTCAATTTATATATTCAAAAGGTTTTTAGCTAAACCGGTATAGGCATCTAACACTTCAAACTGAACGTAACACTAAACACATTCCTGCATCCCTAATCCCTAATTTATACATTAAAAAGGCTTTTTGCAAAACCAATGAAGGCATCTAACACTTCAAACTGAACATAACACTAAATGCATTCCTGCATCCCTAACCAGATTTCTCCATGCATTCACTAGATCCTCTTACCAATGAAAAATAAACCTATTAGTAGCATGTTTAAATTAGTCAAAAGTAGATTTGACACATTGCCTTTCCATTTTGTCTTTGTGTGGATGACCATTTTTATGATCAAAATCCTTAAACCAAAGTTCCATGTAGTTTATGTATATTAAGTAAAACATTCACAAGAACAGGACAACCAAAAAGTGATACCCTTTAGCTGTTTCACAATCCCTTTAAGTATACTTTCTTCCTTTTTCAGTTTTGAAAGTTCTGCCTCATCCTTCTCCATAGCTACTTTAGCTTGTTCCATTTCTAGCTTTCGCAATTTGACGCCCTCTTGATAAGTGGCAATCTTTTTTTCCAGTCTATCTCGAGCAACTTTACCAGCCTCCCAGCAGGTATTTGGACACTTTACTTGACCATCATATTCATCAGTTCCATCACAGCAATCTACAAATTATGGCAGGAAAGCAAAACAAATTACTTCAGAGCTAACAAAACTCACAAGTCTACCAATAATCCAAACTACAGACAAGTAATTTATTGGATAACAGCACTTTAACTTTATAACACAGACAATTTGAATGCCATTATTTAAAAGAAAGGAAATCACTTTCAGAAATGATGTGCAAATGCACAATGTTAGTGAAAAGGATCAAAACATAAAGTGCACTCTCCATACTCATCAATTTTGTTACATGGTAACAGAACTTAGAATCCATATTGAACTTATAAAATATAGAAGGAATAACTGTAATGGCAATGTCCAAAAAAATTTCCATCTAGATCAAGTGCCAGCATTATTCCACCAGCTTCTCCAATCACTATGCCACATATCTATATCATAAACTCCACGAATAATACCAGTGAGAGTAACAAGATAAAACAAAAGCATTCCTGTAAGTTCAAAACATGTCCACCAGATCCAAAATGTTTAGCTTATATATCAAATGGAACACTGAAAAGTAACAAATAAATGCATAATCATAGTCAACAGATCCTTCTAAATCTGTACTAATAGGACCTTGTCCATGTATATCTATCCAGTTAGGATATTCTTCTTCTTTCAATTTCCCCCTTTTTTTTGTTGTTTCAACTTTTCAGCTTAACCACTAATTCTAACCATACCATAGGAATTACACAATGCAATCATAAAAATTAAAAAGATAAACATGTCGCGCTCACCACAAATTCCATCGTTCACTCTAGATGAAAACAAGTAAACAGGAGAATGTCCTGCATTCCGACAATAAAATTTTCCACCCGGACATGCCGATGTGCCTGCCCCCAACAAACACACACACACACAAAGAATTTCAGGAACAGCAAATGATCCAATATGAAACAAATAAAATAAACAAGATATTCTTAATTAATTAATAATTAAAATAAAAACCAGGTTCATCGGTGCCATCAGCGCAATCACAGAAATCGTCGTTGAGCTGCGCCTTGGTGAATTTTCCGGATCCATCTTTACACCTTATTACATCGGAAGCCTTGTAATACTTGTCATCTGCGAGAAATAGCAACGCGCATTTCTTCAATTGAAATATAAACAATCACAAAACTGTAAAGATATAAACAAAATTAAAAACGATAATAATAAATGTTGCGTGGAGCTAAGGGGAGAGGTACCTTCGGGGGAGATTCCGAGGAACGGGTCTTTGGGTTTGGAAGAAGATGAAAACGGCGCGCACAACACCAGAAGCAGAGCAATGAGCAGCTTCATGTTCTGGCAGAGGAAGAAAGAGAATTGAAAATTGAAAACGCGAATAATAATGAGTGAGGAGTTAGATCAAGGTGAAGTTTGTGAAGTGTTAAATGGTGGTTGTGAAAATTGAAAATTGCGTTATGCGGAGTGGAGTGTGATCGGAGTGAGTAAATGTACATACGAGTGCAACGACGCGAGCGGAGCGACCTTGCGGTTTTCCGACTAGCGATTGCTAGTGACGCGTGATGATTAGTGTGAAAATGAGATTCGAGAAGCTACTGTTAATTCAAGACGGGCCAGCCCAACCCGAACTAACTTACTTTTTGTTGGGAAATTTTAATTTTAACGTGGGGAAGTTTTAGTAAAATCAAGTACGTGACTTAATGGTATTTTTGGTTCACCAAGACTCACTTCCGACGTGCATTCCTTGTGTTTAACGTTTGATTTAAAAAATGACTAAGGAATGATATAAAATAAATAATGATGGACTGAAAAAATATCAAAAAATTTGTAACTTATCAAATTTCGTACAACTTTTTATTTTGTGTCTAACAAAAGTAAAAATACAATATTATTCTTATTTTCTGACTTTTCATTATCTCATGTATTTTTCTTTTTTCATATATGCCTCCTTCTCTAAACCTCTCTCTCCAAACGTCATACATTGGCCGCCAACGAGGGCCACATGGACTACTGTTGTTTCCTTTTTGCTCATTATTTAATTTGTTTGAAATTTTTGGACAAGAGAGCCACTTCATCATTTATGGATCCCTCAAAACTATTATTTGAGCTATCCGACTCAGCCATATGTATTTTTAGAGCTTTAGAAGAGTGTTTCTTTTCTTCTTGTCTGGAGTTGACTTGTCCAGTTTTGAGGGTAGCATAGTCTCTCTTAGGCAGATGATTTTAGTTCTGATGGTGAACTTCATGAACTCTTAGGATACCTAACAATTCATCCTATGCTAGAGTTTTCATATTTCTAGCTTCCTGGATGACTTGTTTTTGGTTTCCACACCTTGGGAAAACTGTCTTGAATCTTCAAATTTATTTGACCTTTGGTGAATGTGTGTCCTAGAGCTTTAAGGCCATTCAGAAGCACTTGAACTCTTCCAAACATGTCATCCGCATATTCTCCTTCTTTCATGGAGAAACTTTCATATTGATGTGTTAGAGTTGCAGGCTTTCTAAGTTGAACATCTTTTGTTCCTTCATAGTTGATGCTTAGTGAGTCTCAAATCTCTTTGGTTGTCTTAAGTCTGCATATCTTGTTGTACTAATTCCTTGATAGAACGCATGTTTGAGTATAACTAGTTTTTGTGTTTAGCTTCATTATGGGAAGGTCTACATCTGTCCATTCTGCTTTAGGTCTGGGAATAGGTATATTTCCATTTGTGATGATTAGCTAGAGTCTATAGTGGTTGGACTTGATGTACATTTCATTTTGTCTTACCAGTAAGGATAGTCTTCTCCTATGAAACCTGGTGGCCTCGTGAGGGATGCTCCCTCAACAATGAACTGATTGTTGTTGTTGTTGTTGTTGTTGTTGTTGTTATATGTCATCATGATCTTTTCCTCTAGACATTGTTAGGTGCTCAACCTTTAAGAGACCGAGCTCTGATACCAAATTGTAAAGGAAAATATCACAAGAAATGGGCTTCAATTATGATTTTCACTAAATTTAAGTCCTTTTCATAAACAACAAAGTTATCGTCTGATGAAGTAAGACTTAAGAAAACAAATATTAGACTTTTGCAAAGTGAATCAGACGATAGTTTAAAATCTTTGTAAAAAAACAAAGTTTTTCAAACGCAAAGATCAAATTCAAATCCTAGGCTAGTTCAAATAGCAGAAGAGAAAATAATAAGAATAAGACACATGAAACTTATACTAGTTTGTCTCAACCATCGAGATTACGTTCAGTTCTTGGCAAATCACCAAGTTCTACTAACTTCAACAAGTTGCATGTATTTGCCACTATCACTTATGACTCTTTAACTCAAGCTTTACTCCAAGCTTGTTACAATCAATATTATTTGTCCTACCACACCACTGTTGGCTTTAACACAAATTAGAAGATTTATTGGTTTGATTGCACAATGGCTAACACTCTATTGTCTTACAAATGGATAAACAAATTCAACACTTGGTCTTCTCTCTCAAAATGCACAAAGTGTTTTGAGAGCTTTTCTAAACTTTACAAGAATTTACACAAAGAGTTTGTGATACAAAGAATTTGAATAATGAATGTTTTTGTTCCTTCTTCATGCCTTCAAAGCCTTTGGTATTTATAGGCCTCCTTCAATCAAGTATTTGTTATCTTTAAATCGGACATATTTTCTCTCTTAAGCTTGCGTATGAAGAATGTGGTCGTTGGGACATTAAATATGTGCATTAAATGCACACACTTCTTTATGTTGGGAAATCATTCTTTGTTGTTGGCGCGTTGAACACTACAGTAGGAAACCACTTCCTTTTGTGTCAGAACAAGTTTCTGCAGTAGAGCTCTTCTTTTGATGGCGATTGAAGAATTTCAAAACTTGATTTCATTTATTCTTCATAGGATTTGACAGATTCTAGGAGAATGTTTTTGCAAAATAGATCTCAAACACAAAATATTAAATAAAATCTTAAATGTCAACTCTAATGTTGTATCATATCATTATTACCATTTGAAACATCAAACTTAGACTTTGTGGAACATGCTTTGGTAGCACATATGACACAACTTTTAACCTTTTTATTTGTTTATATATAATCAAAATAATTGATGGTTCTGATTCGTCTTAAGACATAAATGTCTTTCGACCTAACACATAGCAACATCCAAACCCACCAATTTATCCTTATATGCCATAGACATCGTTGGAACAAGTCCTTCTTCCCTTGAGATTTTGACCTTAGTACTCTTGTCTTTGAGGTTGTTGACACTGTGGCAGCGCCTCCCAAACCACTACTAGACCCCTCGAGTCCTTTAGAAACCCTAGAACTCCCACTCATGATCATGCATTCTTTTTTTTCCCTTGGTGTCTTATATAATTATCATGTTCATCATTTCTTTATATTCAATTGTTTGTTTATTGTGTATTATATACAAATTAAAATTTTCATGTTACTTTGATTTATTTTTGCTTAATATGTTCCTTAAATTATAAAAAGTACTATAAATTAAAATGTACATTTAATTTTATAATACAAATTTTTTACAATATATTTATATAATGGTGATAGTTGAGAGATATTGATTGATATGAGAAATGAGAGAGAAATAATTACTTTAAAATTGAATAATAAATTATATTTTTAAATCAAACTTATTAATACAAAAGAATTTATTGATTTTTTTAAATATTTATGGTGTTAGTAGTTAATGCCCTCATACTAAAAAATGGTGTGTGGATAACCGTTTTTATCATAATGTTTATATTTAACTTAATTTTGCCTATAAGAATATAATATTTATATTTATTTATCATTTACCATAACTAGTAGTGTATATACGTTAAGAATATGTGAGATACTTGCAATTATCTTCGGTTGCAATGGAGGGAGTCTTGCTTCCTGTGTGTCCTTCCCCTTCTTCTTCCTCTGCAGCTCCTAAACCCAGAATCCCCATTCCTCAACGCTCTTCTTTCCCTTCTTCACTACCAACCCATCTCTCCCTCCCCCAAAACGCAGCGTTTTCCCTTCGCACCTCTCTCCGCACTTCCACCTTCGCACCTCTCTCCGCACTTCCACCTTCGCACTCGCGCCACACGAAACTCCCGTTCTGGACAAACCCGACAACAACAGTTCTTCTCCCTCTCTGCCCAAAATCGACAAGACCGGCCGCTTCTGCAGCCCCCGCGCCGCCAGAGAACTCGCTCTGTAAGTTTTTTTTTTTTTATCTGTCAATGTTAGTATATTAGTGGGAATTCAAAGTTCGAACCCACGAACTCTTCTCCCTTTAACCCTTAAACTCCCATCCACAATCACCAACATAACCTTATATTATAACTCCTATTTACACTGTAAGTATAAATCTCTCCGTTCCCCTCTTCACAGCAACATAAATTTATTAGACTTGTTACTCTGGTTTGTGACAAGAGTCCTTTGTGCAGGTCGATAATCTATGCAGCGTGCTTGGAGGGGATGGACCCGGTTCGGCTCTTCGAGAAACGGATGAATGCCCGACGAGGTAACGGTTCAGCTTTGGTGTGAATTGTGGTTACTGGTTGGTTAGTTTAGGCTTGTGTTGTGTTGAATTGGATGTGTTTGTTTCAGAAGCTGGGTATAAATTTAATGAGGAAAAGTTGTTGGAGTATAATCATATGAGTTTTGGAGGGTCGCCTGTTACTGTTGGATCGGATGAAGAAGCAAATGAGCTTCTGCGGCACATTGAAGAAGAGTCTGCCATTGGTAACAAAAAAATTATAGATCCAGAATTTCTCACTTTTTTCTTCTTTGTTTTATATAAAATAAGTTGGTGAAGATGCTTGGATTGTGTTAGAAAGTTCAATGTCTCTATTTTGCTTTTCTTTTTCTTTAACCTTTGCAACATTTTAAAAAAAGAAAGCATAAAATAAAATCAACTGGATTTGCCACTGCTTCATGATATTGTGTATGCATAATTGTATGTATATACATATTTGTTATAATTTGTGAATGTATATACATATGTATGTCGAGTAGTCTTTTTATCACATTGTTGATTTGATGTCTCCTCTGCACGGCACACTTTTGTGACTTATAAATATGATCGGTCGACTTGATTTGCTGGTCATATTGCAGTTTAAGCAGTCATTGGAGATGAAAGTCAATTGTCTTTATTTTGTGTTTCTCTTGCTACCTAGGATTGAAAGTAAGCATAGGTGGATTTTTTTTTTGACTTTTTTGTGATCATTTAAGCTTATAAGTTGTAGCATTTGCAAATCAGTAAAGCATAGGAGTACAACATCAAAAATTTTAGTTTAGTAATCAACGGAACCAGAAATGTAAAATAAGTTTTACCTTGGTTGTCACTGCAACAAGGTTTTGCGTTCTGGTACTGTAAGTTAGCCTTGAAATGGTACTTATTTATGCTAATAGTATGTTAGACAAGAGTTTATGTTGTGATTAAATTGTAAAGCCCCTTTACAAGTAACATTATGGACACTTAAGCACCAAGTTTTTATTTTTATTTTTATTTTTTTATTATTAAATTGTTTCATATTTATGACATTTATTTGGAAGCTTTTAATTCAGGCACCTCGTATTATGGGTGAAAACTTTTACTGTTATGGTTAGGCATTGTAAAATAGGTACAGCCTTCCTTATTGTATTACATTCTTTCATATGACTGAAGTCTGTGTTGTCAGTGACAACACTCTGTCACATATACCCGGAGAAACTTGAATGGGTTGTAAAGCATTTATTATCTGTGCAATTTTCTGTTGTTGCTTTCGTCTCTTGAGTTTTATAATATGTTCTGCATGGCAGAAGCAGAAGTCCTCACAGCTCCTCCAAAGCTGGTATACAACACACTGATTTTGAGGTAAATGTAGACACTTTACATATAATTCATACTTCTAATTTATACTGGTAGCTAGCTAAAGATTGTCATTTCATGCCCCCACCCCCTCCCAAACACATATATGATGCAAGACTGAGTGCTTTTGTGTGTGTGAAGGTTTGTGAGCAAAGATAATAAGCTAACACCATGCTTTATCTGCAGATTCACCAAGAAACTATTGGTTGCAGTCAGGGATACATGGGACAGTCATGTCCTGGTCATTAACAAAATCGTCCCACAAAATTGGAAGGTATGATAATTGATAAACAGAGTAGCTTGTAAAAGGGCAAATAGATAAAGTCAATGTTGAAACTTGTTTGGCCCCTGCTATATTTGTCATCCTTAGCAACAACCCTATAGTTGAATATAAAGGCAGAAAATTTCTATAAAAGTAGAGCAATGAGAAGAATAAAATATCTCATGCAAAAATAGTTAAACATAAGCTTACAAATTCAGAGAGACATGGCTTCCTTTTATGCTTCTTTTTTCATATGTCTCTCCCATCACCAATTTTTACACATAACGTATTTGTAATGTTGTGCTATTTTTGCTTTATTCTTCTTCCCTCCATTTTCTGGTTATATGATCTGTTTGTGTGCAGCAAAAGTTTTTGAAGAGATATCTGTTTGTATTTAATTTAAAAAGAAAAAAAGTATATAAACAAGTAAAAGTTGTGTAATACATAATTTGGAATTGTCTTTGGTTACATCTAAAATCTGCTGGTTTCCCATTACTGATATTATTAGGTATCAATGACCTGTTGATGTATAATGATAAACCTAGAATACTCTTCTAGGGCATATAATATAACACCCTGAAGAAAGGAAATCTTAATACTTTATATTATTATGCAAAAAAAAAAAAATAGTTTATCAAAGTTTACACCGATGATCTATTTAACATAACTTTATTTCCTAATAAAATAACCCTACTGTATACTGGAGTAAGATAATCCAAAAGGGATAAAACCCCTAAATAAAAAATCATGAAACCTAATTTAAAAATTAAAATCTTAAAACAATTTATATCATTATCACCTTTATTGAGTGTTATAAAACTGTTGTGAGATTTCACATCAATTATGGAGGTGTTGAACTGTTAGTGTTGATCATGTTGGAAATAGTAATAATATTTACTATTTATTGTTGTATTGGAAGTATTGAAATTATTAAGCAGTCAATCTTGGAAACAACAAACAATAGGAGAGGAGTTAATGGAGCGTTGAAAATCTAAGATCATAGGAAATAATTTCATTCCTATTTCTTATTCTTGTGAAGATGTATATATTCTTTGCATATAAGTTCAGCTTGCTGAGTGCAAACTGCTCAAGCAATTCACTCGAATCTTCTCTATTATTTTCCCAGGCCATTTCTATTATAATCACAAGTCTTCCCTTAATAGCTTAAGCTTTTGAGAAAATTGGTTCTTGACATGAAAACGTTCTTGGGACTTTGCCGAATAGCTTAATCCTTTGGGAGAGTTTGATCTTCTTCATAGGGAAAATTACTGGTCAATGGCTGGGGTTTATTTATAGGAGATGTCATCTTTTTCTGTTCATACTCCATCCTTCCCCTGCTTCATTTAATATACAGAACATGAAATTCCTCCTATTGAAAGGCAAGTAAGCTGTTACCCTGGGCAGATTACTATTTTTTTGGATCCTAGATTATTATCATTTTCATTTGATCACTTAGTTTATTTGCTCATCGCTGCTAATTACTTCTCATTTGTACAACATCTTGACAAGTTAGATACATGAACTTAGAAACCTTGCACATCACCTGTTGCACAACCATTATTAAGTTTGGTGTATCTCAGTTTATCTGTCTTTCATTGCCAAGTTTTTCGTTAGCATAGCATTTTTTATTATTATTGGTTTGATAATCTTTTGATGATGTTTATTGTATCTACTTCTGTTTATGTATAATTTCAACTTTGCTTCTTTTTATTTGTATCCCTTCTGTGGTTTCAGAAGCAGATTTGTGCATTCATGTCTGGCTTTTAATAACTTATTTCTGTTTCATTCCTTGCACACATATTTTACTAATTTTTAAAGATCCCTTTGTTTGCTAATGCTCATAGTAGTTTGCATCTTATCTATTGATAATTTCAGAATGAACCAGCTGGGAAGATTTTAGAGCTGTCTATTCTTCACTTGGCCATGTCGGAAATGGAAGTGCTAGAAACTAGACACCAAATCGTCATTAATGAGGTACATCTTAAGTTTATGTGATGAGATTATCACCAAAATATATTTAAAAGAAATATTTCAAAATGTTGTACTTTTAAATTTACCAAGATTTTGGCAGTGTTTTCTCTATAATTAAATAATTTTTTTTTTATTTTGTTTATGATAACATGCTTATTTTTAAATCTTAATTCTCTCTTGTAATTTAAACTTTCTATTTTATCTTTAGATTAATTTTATATATCATACTAGTGTTATATATCCATGTCATGTCTTGTTATGTTTAGAATTTTATCATATTCATGTGTCCATGTTGTATCAAAAATGTTTATCTTGTATGGTATAGTTTTCACACAAACACCAAAAATAACTCAATGTATATTATTGTTTTGAAGGCAGTAGATCTTGCTAAACGGTTTTGTGATGGAGCAGCCCCTCGCATCATTAATGGCTGTCTCCGCACATTTTTCCGAGAACTGGAGCTTGAAGCATCGAATAACCGGGTTTAGTTGAGCTCCATGTACATTGTCAGATTGTCTACACGTTGTAGTCCTCGGGTCGTTGAAAAGGTTGACATGCATTTCAGGAAATATCACCAATGGTGGTTTGATAATTTGCATATTGACCTGCAGGCAAGGCCTGAGTTAGGAATCGTGTTGTTTGAAACTGGTAGATAGTTATCATGCCATTTTGTTTTTACAGCAGTTATGACATTGCAATATTGTAATCGTGTATATGTATGTTATATTTTATGTATTTTACCTCGTGGGATTTGTAATAAATTTTGTTTAAGTTAAAGAACTTTTGAAATATAATTTAATTAAGTACTTTTGAAACATGGTACAATTAAAATGTGTTATTTCACACTCTTTCTGTTTCTCAGCAAACAGCACCTCACACAATACACTCACTTTATGTTCATCCATTCACACATACTATTGTTTTATCTTTAGTTTCACTCTTATTTTGTTTGTGATTTTATTCATTTGCTTATGGAAGCTCCATGGTTGTTACTCTTTCTGCCAACTACTGTTTCGTTTGCTCTACTTGTTCACTCCTCATTTTGGTTTGCTTTTTTTTTTTTTTTTTCTGATGGTCTGTGTTTAGATCAGTTGAGGCCTCTTATTTTTCAGTGCTTGTTGAGCTTAACATGATTTTTATTTTTGTTTGCTTTTACCCTTTGTCAAATTGATGGACTAATGCAATACATAGGGGCCATAGGCTGATGTATCCGTGGATCAGGCTCTAAACTTAGTGTCTTTTTCTTATTTTCTTTTGCGTTACACTAGGTCTATGCCTTCTCATCTAAACAGACAATAAAGTGAAAGAGTTATGTCTGGTTGATGGTTTAACCAAGTTAAATATATGGGCATGGTACATCTGTCTTTTTTTTTTTTAATACTTATAGCCTAATACATCCATCCTTATATTCCTTACTCTTTGTGCATCGCTATTTAATTAAATTGAAATGAGACTATTGTGTGAACAACAATTTATAGTTAAATTAAAATTGACAGTGTTGTAATTAAATTATTAAGAAGCTAAATAAATATAATTCTGTACAAAAAATCATTGACAAAAAAAGTAATTTTGTCTTCTCAATCTTTTTTTTTTCATTTATTCTATTTTATTGTTTACTTCTAGGATTTGTAATGAAGTTATGCACGAAAATAAAAAAATTTCATCTTCTATAAAACTTTAAAAAAAAAACATTCATGTAGCAAACCACACTCAAAAGTCATCATTCAATTCAATTTAACTGGAGAAATCCAAGGTGTCAAGACTCTATGGACATTTCTTCATCAGTCATTCAATTTAACTTGAGAAATCCAAGGTGTCAAGACTCTATGGACATTTCTTCATCGCATTGCTTGGATTCCAACCTTGTCACAAAATAGTGAGTTGAAAATGGCCTGTTCAAACTTGAGCATGACTCAGGATAAAAACAAAAGTTGTTTTAAAAAGAAAGAAAGGCATAGATATAGACAGCAATTGACTTCTTTTTTTTATTCCTTTATAATGTTTTAGTCCTGCAATAAACTTAGTAGCAAAGTTCTAGTTGAAGTTCTAAAGCGTGGTTAATCGTTAAGAAAAGCATGCATGTCGAAAAAATGCATGAAGGGTGACGAGAGTTATGGGTTAGAACAAAAACACCAAGCATCTTGAGGGATCCTTTGCAAATTCCAAGTAACCTATTACAAGACCACAATTTAATTTTTTTTTGTTCTAACCCATAACTCTCATCACCTTCATACATTTTTCGGCATGCATGCTATCCTAAAATACCTTTAATGGACTTGTTCAAGACACCTAAACAAGATTTTGTCCAATATGGATTTGAACCTAAGCTAAAGATAGAATAATAGTAGGGGGTTTCTTAGGAGGGTGTAATTCAAGGGTTTCGTGGGTTCAAAGGTTGTAATCCTCACACAAAAGGATTTGCAATATAAGAAGAGAGAGTGATGGTATGAATCTCTTAACTTTCTATGTATCCCACCCTATCCAATATATCTTCTCTTGCTATGTGCTGTACTCCATCATCATTGTTTCCTTAGCTTTTAGCATCATATTCCAACCCCAAAAATATATGTTTAGATATTGTGTTACATCTTGGTGCTTTCACTAAGAGTCGAACTCAAGGCAATAGAAAAAAAATTAAGTATGTGAATTAGTGTTGTCGATTTGTAATTAAAACATGAGTAGCACAACAAAACATAAGCACCATCCTTGCTTGAGAATCTGCATAATGTAACATCATGTTACGTTATATACCACCTATATTAATTCATTTATCTTAATTAGTAAAAATATGATTTTTTTTGTGTTGTCTTGACTTATAAAATACAAAATTTAGAAATGGGATAAGAAAACTTAATGTCACTTTTGGTCCATTATATTTCACAGTTATTTTCATTAAGTTTTAAAAGTTTTATTCTAGTCCTTTATGTTTTTAAAATCTATCATTTTGATCCTTTTTTAAAATTTAAAAGTTAATAGAACACTAATCTTTGTAATAAAATATTGAAAAATGATCAAAATAATACATTTGGAAAACATAAAGGTCCCTTTTTGGATTGTGAAACCCTTGTGTCGCTCCCGACGAACCACCAACCACTTCCGCCACCACTCTCTCCCAATGAATCTCTTTTGCAAAAGGTAACATCTCTTCTTGAGAACCATGGCCGTCGAATCTATATTTGAAGGTGTCAACTGCATCTTTTGTGGAATCTTCTTGTTCATGGCAAATCCGGTGTTAAAACAACTAGATGTGGTGTCAAAACTCACTCGATCAAGTTCCAAAAATGAGGTTGGTTAATTGTTAATTTTACTGCAAATTTGAGATAGTGTTATTATGGTAATACATGAGTATGATTTTGAAAATTTTCCTGTTAAATTTCACCCTCACCTTTATTTTAGATTATGAAAAAGTTTTTTGAATGACAACACTTTATAATCTTTACATTGTCAATAAGTACAGTGGATTGATATTATAAGGTATGATTGTCTGTATTCTCTATTGCTCATTAATTCAAACTTCAAATTATTTTCTGTTGGGTTTCTAAAAAGTTTATTTTATTTGCCACTAAAATTGATGGCCAAAAGCATTGATGTTATTACTATTTCTTTCTTGGTAATTGATGAGCTAAAATTCTTGCATTGTTGAAGTAGCCATGTAGATTTTTTTCGCTTTACTCTCCAAATTTGTGATTTGACTTTTAGGTTAGAAGAGTAATCTCTATGGTAACTGTGAAATTTGGATATAGAGGATGTTGAACTACACTTCCAAAATCAAATTTCTCGATGTAGGATGCATTGGTCGATGCAAATTTTGGTTGTGTATTATGTGATTTTTTATTACATGGATATTGATTAGACTAAAGCTACACGTGCTTGGGATATGAAAGTATGATTATATAACATGTTTGAAATCATATGGTTCATAATTGAGTTATGAATTTGAATCAGTGGAGCTTGCAACTTTGTAATTTTCATGCTTGTTATTCTTATTTGAATCTATCCTGGAAGTATACCTATGATATACATGATTTTAATTGAGTGCCAATAGATTAAATTAAGTTGGAGATGTCTAGAATGTGATAAGATGCTTGTGTGCCTAATGCATAATCGCTTAAATTGTGTGAGCGGTGGGTTTAAATTATGAAGCATGTAACTTGTGAATTCTATGTCAAGTAATCTAACTTGAACCTATTATGTATACTGTTAAGTGCATTCTTGAGTAAATACTCAATAGAAATCATAAAGGTGAAAATGGAAGACTTATACTTGATGGAATTGTTGAATCTTGCTTGTGTAGGTACCTTGTCTTTGACATTACTATGTAACATGCACAATTGAATTGGCATTGACCATTTTATAATTGAATAGTTTGGTGTCTTAACTTTTAAACTTAATTGACCTCACCTCAGTTGCATTTTCCTATAATTTATATCAATATTTTCTTACATACATGTCATAAGAATTTGGTGGACAACTTGTGTTTTGATTGGATTTTCATGCTAATGTAACCTTGGTTCTGTAGATGATAGACCCTAATTTTGTTTTGACATTTTAAATAGAACCTAAGTGTAGGTTATCTAAGTCCTTAGTCCTATGTATTCATGCTCTATGCAAGGTTATCTAATTCCTAAGTCCTATATTTCAAACCTGGTAACTTAACCAGATTAAGGGTAAATGGATCTAAATTTGAATGATGCATGTAGAGAATATATGAGTAGCAAGAGCCTCATGATTTAATGAATCGTGGATTAATTGGTGAATATAATTGTAAACTATGCGTAAAAAGAGATGTTGCAGAATGCCTTGGCTTGGATCCTTCCTTAACCACCCTAATCCCACTTTATCATGGTGAATATAACCTCATCTTTTTTTTTTTTTTTGTTTGCTGGTTATCATAGAGGACCAATACCTCCCCCCCAACCCCTCCCTCCTCCCACCATTAGAGAAATCAAACCCAAAATTACATCAACAAGAATGATGGTTAGTGTTATCAATACAATTAATCAAAGTAACCCCTCTCACATATACCACACATGTATTTATTTATCTAATTTTTTCATTTTTCTAATTATTCTTTGTTATTAATTATATTATTATATGGAATTAGGGGGTGGAGAAGGTGCATTTGGGGTGAAAGATCTCAATGAAAATGATAATATTAGAAAGAACAAAGAAGAAAACAAGTAACCACCATGGCTTTTTATGTTTTTTATATGCCTTTTTTTTGTTCTTTTTTGTGTATTTCTGTGTGCTTATACTTAACCCTTGAGTAGTTGTTCATCCCCTAAAAAAAATTTATCTTGCAGCAATAAAATAGAAAACAACTTTCCTATTTCAGCTAACAAATATGTTAGATTTGTCAGTTTCGTACATTAAGGACATGTAACAAGAAGTTAAGATATTAGAGAAGTATAAATCTTCTCATAACTTCCGAAGAAAATAAACATATTAAACTCCACTAAATTCATATTTTCTAACTAAATTTCTTTCACATAATACGGATACTCTCATATTTTAAGGCAAAGTACAAATGTACACTTGTACAAGTAATGACAAGCATTACACTAGAATTGGCATTTACATGTCGATTGCAAAAGGATGGAAGATTTTTTAGTGTAAATTTAGCAATTGTAATTATATAAAATAATGTTGATATTTATCTCATGTGAGTTTAGGTCAAGGTGGATATATTTTTTCACTTTTGTTTTTTTCATTTTCTTTTCTCCTTATTTTATTTTTCATCATAGTTTGAATTAAGGGTCAATTGTAACCCTTCATTTTTACTTATAAGAAGGGTTCCAGAGTTATTAGACACAAACTTCAATACAACGTTTAATACTGAATTTTATATGGAGATTGATTTTGATACTATAAATTCAAAGTTAATACACTTGAATTGTTAAGGGAATAATGTTAGATAAAGGAATTTGACGAAAATGGGTTTTGAGTTAACCATTTACGAATCCAAAGGTAACCAGATATTTTGTATCTATAATAATTGTAATTGAAAAATAACTATTACGAACCTTCAAACATAGTAAGGAAAGTCTTTTTTAGTCTTTTTTAACCGTAACAAGGTAAAGTTTTCATGTAGTGCAGAAATGTATTTTTAACAAAATGACAAACTAAATTAACCTTGTATTCGTTTGTCATTATTAAGTTGATGTAAAATGCATTTTTGTGTTTTGGAAACACTAGTAATTATTGGATGACATGCCCTTAATAATGGACTTGACCTACTATTGTTTACTTTTAAAAGGTTAAGACAAACAATAGTAATGTTAGTATGTCATTGGAGGAATCTTGTTAGAAAAAAGGAATTTGACGAAAATAGATTTAGAGTTAACCATTTATGAATCTAAAGTTAATTGTATATTTTGTATATGTGATAAACTTGTAAAATTTATTACTAAGTTAATTTTAATTGACCAATAACAATGATGAACATTCAAACACAATAATAAAACCATTTTTTAATCATTGATAGCAATGAAGTCAATTTTCTATGTGATACAATAATAATTGTGATTAACAAAATGTCAAACTCAATTAACATTCTATTTGTATTGCACTAACTAGTTAGTGTTATGAACTTTGAAAAATAAAATTAAAGTATTTTTTATAGCTTGTGTGACAGCAATGGAGTCAATTTTCCACGTAACAGAATAATAATTGTCATTAACTAAATGACAAACTCAATTAACCTTGTATTCATATGACCGTAACCAATTATTGTTAAAGGTGTTTAAAGGTATGTTTAGGTGAGTCCCAGCCCACAATCGCTATGATGGGCAAAACTACTTGAAAAACTAACTGGAAACTAAAAAACTAACTTATTAAATTATAAGTGTTCACTCAAATTAATTGTTGAAGTAGTTGAAAAGTGAAAAAAGAGAAAAAAATAATACAATCATAGTTTATTTAAAAAAGGTAACTAAGAACTTGGATAAATATATTGAAGATAAAAATGAAAAAAAAATATAAAAAGCTAGAAGCTCGCGTTTTAAAATGCGCTGCTTCAAGTAGTATTTCAAAAAATGTTAAAAATTACTAAAAAAATTTTGTTTACCAAACAGTCAAATAAATTTTTCAACTAGTAAAAAAAGTTAAAAGTTAACCGAAATATCTTACCAAACAAACATTATCGATAATAACTATTGATTCACATGTGTTCAGTCACATACTTAAGGCATTACTTTTTACTTTGACAAAAAAGAATTAATCCTTAATAGCGACAAAGCAATTTTTCTTGCAATAAAATAATAATTGTATCAACTAAATTGAATATTGAGTTAATCTTGTATTTGTCTGACACTAGCCCTAGCCCGTTAATGTTAAGAACCTAAAAAAAAAATCAAACCATTTTGTGGTTCTTTTTAATAGTCATGAAGTCTATTTTCCATGTAATACAATAATAATAATTGTCTTTAACTAAATAAAAAACTCATTTAACCTTGTATGCATCTAGCACTAACCACTTAGTCAAAGAAATGTTTAGGTCAGACAAGAGTGGTAACTATTGAATCACATGTCTTCAGTAAAATAATTGATGCATTTTTATTTTTTTTACTTTTAAAGGCCTAGGACACATAGTATTAGTGCTAGTTTGTCATTGTAAGAATAATGTCAAAAAATAAAGTTAAAGAAAATGGATTAAGAGGTAACCATATAACAATACGAGCTAATCATCTATTTTGTATATGATGTTGAATTAAGTAACTAACTTAATTTTAACTAAATAACAAGTGCTATCAACCTTGAAAATAAAAATAAGTCATTTTTAACTCCTTTTTAATAGCAACAAAGCCAATTTTTCATTTAATATAATAATGATTGTCTTTAAAATTAAAAACTGAGTTAACCTTATATCTGTCTGACACTAACCAAATATTGTTAAAGGTACCTTTGGGTCAAGCTACAATACTTATTGTTGGATGATCCGTTGTCAGTAGATTACTGAGTCATTATCTTTCACTTGATAGGCCTAAGACAAGCAGTAGCAATCATAAGCTTTTACAAAATACACAGTCTTGTGATATAAAAAATATCTAAACTTCTACAAATTTAAAGGACAAGTAGGTAATATTAGTACCAATTTATTTTCTCTTTTTATTTTTTACATTCTTTTATTTTTAAAAATTAGCATACGAGGCAATACCTATTTTTTATGGGGGCAAAAATAATAATTATTTAAAATATTCAAATAAAAAAATTTACTAAGTGGGCGCAATTTCCCCCATAATTAACAATGTGCATTCATCCCTGAATGACAGAGTATAGTTCTAAAAAGGAAATTCACCGTCCATGCTTCATAATGAACCACTTCATATTAGTTGATGTGTTGTGTCTCATTATGATAATGTTGTGTGAACAATTGCTTTATTAACGACAAAATATTGATATATACTCTTGGACTTAAATTCCTATTTTGAAAAACAAGGTAATAGGCTTATTGCAAAGAAGACAATTAGAAAAGAATGGACACTACGAATTCAAGAGTCAGCTACTTACAAAAAGAGTTAGAAGAGCTACAAATATCAATTCCAAATTTGACAGCAATTCAAATGTGGCAAATGTTTGAAACATGACGAGTGAGGGAGAAAACATATTTAGTAGTTGAAACTTTAATTTACAATGACACACCGTAGTGATTTGCATTATAATCACATTATTTGAACACATCATCTTTAAACGTATAAATATTATACACAAATTTATGTTGTCAATTGATTACAACACTCCGACTTAACTTCATCCCATAACAATCATTCTAACTACTACACAAATAAAAATATATATTAATAAGCCTCATCGAATCTACTAAGTTGGTGCTTATGTAAAATGGCACATCATATGAACCAGATATGCTTTATCAGAAGACCATGTAGCTACCATCAATTCCTACCATTGTGAGTTGATAGCAATGGGAAAAAACAGAAAACCATATGTACACCTATAACAAGTATGTTTGAATGTACATAGTTACTATCTAAACACCTACAACCAGAAAACCATATTAAACAACTACAAGTATGCTTTAATGTTATCAGTTGAAACACATTACTACTAAAAAATATATAAAAAAAACAAGAAATTGTAAAGGATAACCTTACCTTTTGGTGGAAATTTATCTTGTGTTGATAGCATGTTCAAAAGTTCTCTAGCTTTTCGAATGAGGAGCATTTACCTTTTCAATCTTAAATAAAAACATGATTATAACATTAAACAAAAAGGAATCCCATGAACAAAGCAATTAGTCAAATGCAATCACAAAAAACACTAGCCATACAAGTTGTTTTATTTTGTTGCGAAACATATCACTTTAAAATTAATAATCTATTACTAATTTAATTGACAAAAGATACACAACTTGATAACATAAACTTTTCTTTTGTTGTATAGAAAAATCAAGCCTATTTTACATTGTCATGTACAAAGGAAAATCTTCATTCAAGAACAACATATCAAAGGAAAACATACCAAGTTTGCTATTACTTGAGATTTAGAGCTTAAAATCATAGTGAGATCATTTATTATTATGGGTATTTTAAGGGGCTCTTCCATGCCACAAACCAAGAAGAATTCAAAACAATCATAAAGTAATAAGCAGGCCAAACTAACCAATCAAAGGATCTTTTCATGGAAATGGAGGTCTAATTAGGGGCCAAACACAAGGAAGGAATAAGGAGACTTTTCAAGGTCTGAATTATGGATTGAACATAAAAAAAAAAAACTGATTAAATTGCTACTAAAATTAAGTGGCTCTGATTAAACATCACTTAACACAAATATCTTCAATTGCACACCACTCAACTCACTCGAAACCTTTTTCTTCCTCTTCCTTTTCACCATTTCATCATCACTGGCTAATTTGTTTTCAATCTCATTCTCATCACATTATCATCCATATACCTAACCTTATGAATCCTATCCTAGGAGAGAGAGAGAGAGAAGAAGAAGAAGAAGAAGAAGAATCAATGATAAACTCAACAACAACAACGAAAGAACGAAAAAATAGAGAAACCAGACAAAGACCAAAGAAAGAGAAAATGCACCTACTAATGTGTTTGTTCAACCGTTGACAATACTCGAAGTCAAACATGAAAGTGCAAACCGAAAGTTGCAAAAGGAAGCAGAGATAAAATTACATAAAGCAAATGGAATGGTAAAAACCTAAACGACTCAAGCTAATATGAAAGCAAGAAGCCAAACCTTCTAATGTCTTTGTTCAATCATTGACAATAGTCAAAGTTGAAGAAGGAAGTCGACGTGGGGAGTTGCCAAAGGAAGTGGAGCACAAAGTTGCAGAGAGAAATTGACAGAGAGGAAATACGATTTGTAACTTAAAGGAGCCAACTTTTCTATTCTAAATTCAAACTATTCTTTTATTTCCTTTTTTTAAAAGTGTAATATAAAAAATGCCATATAGGTGGTTGTCTAATGGCTGTCCAATATTGTTCAATTGCTGAAAAATCACAACTCTTGTTGTAATCAAAGCATGATTCCCATCATAACATACATGCACAAACTTCTCTTCCTCCTATGCAAATTAAAGTGGTAAAAGAAAAAGAAAAGATAGGGAAATACAAAGATATCTAGAAAATTAAGAAAAAAATTAAATCTGAAAAAACTCCAAAAAGAAAAATATTTAGCTTGAGGTGGCAATGGAGTAAGAATGGGTGAAAAGTCCATAAGTTATGGGGTAGTTCATGGATATATAAGAATATAATTTTTTTTATGGAAATCACTATATCACATTGTAGCCAAGAAACATTGTTGCTAGTAGATGGGCACTCCTCATTACTTGTGTGTGAACAATTATGTTGAACTATGTAACTGTGCTAATTGAGGATGTAACCACCAACATTATTTGTGATTGTAATCATTTTTGCATAATAGTAAAAATTAAGAGGAGTTTAAAAATATTATAGAAGAAATGACACATGATTAGGTTGATGTGACAAAAATTTATAAAGTAAGACGTCAAGGCATGATTCTATGATTTAAAATTATATATCATAAATCGATTTTAATATTTAATTTTGTCAAAAATTTTATTTATTTTCAACTCAAGAAATAACAAAATATTATTTGTTTCAATAAAAAATTAATTATTTTCATTACATTATTTTATAAAATTAATTAATTAATTTAACATTCTGCACATATTAATAACATAAAAGATAATAATTTGATTTGGATAAAAGATCTTATTTAAAATCTTACCAGATCTTGTTAGTAATGCTCTCGACTTAGTGTTTATTATTATGATATAGTCACTTATAATATTTTTAATATAATTTAAATGATAAAATTTTAAAAAAATGAGAGAATACGATTATATATATATATATAAGTACAGGTTAATAATTCATATAACATGCATGAGAATTGATGATTGAAAATTTGAAAATATTTTGAAGGACAAAATAACAATACGTGTTAATCAGGAATCAAAATGGCACTAAGCGATTATGTTACATTCGAACGTAAAATCTTAATTCTTCATCTTCCAGAAATCTATTAACTGTCGTCTGCTTAACAAATTTAAAGACGAATTTGGCTATTATTTTATTTATTTTCTCAAAAGACTACTAAAAAAGTTCATGAATCCTCTGCCGCGACACGATCGAGTAGGGCGCAACCGTGAAATCGATCCATCGAGCTCACTCAGCCGCCACTGTCAGTGTTTTCAGCGCGCGTGTTTTGTTCCTTCTGTGCTATGCCCCAATCCCTAATCTATCTATCTATCTATCCATCTTTTCTTCATTCCCCTTCTTCTCTTCTGAATTCGAATTTCGAAAATGTTGGGTGGTCTATACGGAGACCTTCCTCCACCTTCTTCCGCCGAGGAAGACAACAAGCCCACCCCCAACGTCTGGTCCTCCAGCACCAAGATGGCTCCCGCCACGCTCCGCAAGCCCGCCTCCCTCTTCGCGCCCCCCCAAACCCTCCTACGGGCCCACCCCAAGCCCAAGCCCACCGCCAAGCCCGTCCTCTCCTCCACCACCCCCGCCCTTCCCCCGGAAGACTCCCCCCTCCAGCCCGCCCTCGTTGGCGTCCAGTCCACCGTCCTCGAGGAGTACGACCCGGCCCGGCCCAACGACTACGAGGAATACCGCCGCGACCTCAAGCGCAAAGCCCGCGAGGCCGAGATGCTGCGCGAGCTCGAGCGCCGCCGCCAGGAGGAGGAAGAGGAAGAGAAGGAAAGGGAAAAGGAAAGAGAAAAAGAGAGAGAAAGAGACTACAACAACAACAACGATTCTTCGTCGTCGAGGCTGAATGTTTCCGGCGAAGAGGCGTGGAGGAGGCGCGCGGCGATGAGCGGGGCGGCGGCGGGGGCGCCGCCGAGATCGCCGTCGCCGCCGCTGCCGGGGAATTCGGACGGGTTTAGCATCGGGAAGTCGGAGACCGGGGGATTGGGCGTCGGGGCGGGCGGGCAGATGACAGCGGCACAGCGAATGATGGCGAAGATGGGGTGGAAGGAGGGGCAGGGGCTGGGGAAGCAGGAACAGGGGATCACCACGCCTTTGATGGCGAAGAAAACAGATAGACGAGCCGGGGTTATTGTGAATGCCAGTGACAATAATAGCAGCAGCAAGAAAGTGAAGAGTGTTAACTTCAATGGTGTGCCTACCAGGGTGCTGCTGCTCAGGAACATGGTAATGTCACATTTGTGTGTCTATTTTGACTTATTTGTATTTTGATATGTTAATCGTTAAGTGCTGTTGATTCTTAGTGATGCTGAAATTTACTGAATCTTGTGATTGTTGGTCAGGATTGTGTTTTATGTGGTAATTTGTGAGCTTGTTCTGTGGCTGTTTCTCTGCTTGGTAGTTGCCAATTGATTTGGAGGTTGCTGCCTTAGATGAACTGGTCTTGTGTTAACTTTAGATTTTAGGTGAAGATTTCGCATTTTAGTTTGTTATTTTGTTATTTTTGTAAAAGATGAGGCATTGCGATGTTTTGGATTGGTGGGCGATGGATGTGATTTTAATAACCTATGGTTTTGTGTTTGGATTCAACGCAATGAGCTATTATATTCTTATAGTTGAACTTTTTACTAGGGTTTTTTTTCCGCTAATCAGTCTGGTTTATCAAATAGAAATTGTGCTTTTCACTTTCACTTGTAATGGTTCATGACTAGACCTTCAGTTTGATTTTGAAGATTCATATTAAATGTCCTACCTTTGTTTATCTGACAATGTCTCTGAGGGTTGACATGCAATTGCCACACTTGAAGGTAAAGAAAATATGTTTCTTGTGACTATAGCATCATCCTCATAAAAAAGGTTGATGCATTGATCAGGAGATTGATGCTGATAGTAAACCAAATTCCCAATGTTAACATGGAGTTATGCCAAATACATGAATAATGGTTTGAAGTGGACTAACCAAACTCAAGGAACTGCTTTTGTCTGTACAAGGATTATGAAGCTTGAACACCAATTTAGACTCCCCCCCCCCCCCCCCCCCTCCAAAAAAAAAGCTTACTCCTGTAAATTTCCTCCTATAAATTACTAGGAAGGCATTTTTTTTGTCAATGTGATAAAGAGGTCACTGCTGGACTGATCAGCAGCCATGACGAGGAAGGACTGAACTGAGGCAATCTTAGTGACTACAGAAAATAGTATCGTTGTGGCCATGACCATAGATATGTGTGTAGTACTTGGCTGCTAAATGAGCAATGGTCAATATAGCCATTATGGACCAACTTCAACTATAAACTCCCATTGACAAATAGCTACCATCTAGTTTAGATACTTGATCCAATGTGTTTTTAGAATGTGGGGAAGGCGTCTAGTCTATCATTGATTGGTGCTAATTTGGATGAGATAGTGCTTCACTTGAGGTTTTAGGAATGCAAACAGAGGACAAGGCTTGAAGTAAAAGTGTAGTATTGTGTAAAAATTGGTCATAACTAGTGCCTCAATGCATACTTCTTGTGCATGATATATTTCTGGTTGATGAGATAAGAGTAGGGGTGAATTCTAAACTTGAGTTGTGGAGTAAAGCATACCAGTATAGGATTTTTAGTTAAGTACGCAAAAGACAAATCTCATGGAACAGATGTTTATTAAGATGCGAGTTGGTAACTTAGCATTATTTAAAAGGTGAAAATAGTGGATGATATTATACAGAAGTTGCATGGTTATGTATCTTGGATCCATCTTTCTCAGTGACTGGAGATTGATGGTATTGTCACATATAGGTTCTAGTTGGGTGGATGAAATATATGTTGTGTAATTTGGGAATTGGGATCATAAAGTGACTTTCAAAGTTCAAACTCAGGAAAATTCATCCGACTGCTGTAAGGTCAGAAATGCTCTATGGTGGTGCATGCTGACAAGTGAATTGTTAACAAGAGTTATTAATAACTAACTGCAGAAGAGATGAGAATTTAAAGGTTGATGTATAGACAACAATAATAATAGTCTTATCCCTCTAGGTGAGGTAGGTGGATGAATAGACATACAAGTAAAAATAGATGAGGAATGAATGTGCTTGAGAGCAGCATCTGTTGAGGATAAATGTACATTTTGAATTTTGAAGTTTGTTTACCAAAAGAAGTTTAGAAAGAATGGAATAGGAATTGTGCCTCTATGCTTCTTTAATGAGAGTATACTCTGCACTCCTTGAACAAGAAATTGTTTAGTTTTAACCCCTAGTTTTCTCTAAGCATGAAGAGAAGCTCATGTTAGTTGGTCTCAAGAAATTATGCTTGTGAAATCTTAACTCATGCAACAAGTAGAAACTAGTGAAAAATCCTATTAAATCATCATCATTCTTTCCTTTAAAGATTCATTATTCAAATATAATTTTCACTGATAACATCATCCTTTTTCGTAACAGAGAAGCATGCCTGTATGACACATATTCATTCTTTATTTTGTCGTTGAAGTTGATAGTGATGTACTGATCAGTATCTTACATCCTTTTAAGTGTTGGATCATCAGGAATGCCACTGCTTATGGTATATTTAGCTTGTTAATTTGCTGATCAATTAGCTTGAGATATCTTGGTTAATGCCTTTTTACTTCCACTGTAAACGAGTTACTTGTTTCTCAAGTGCCCTGCTCTCAAAGTATTATGTTGTTAATGCAGTATGAAGGAATGATATACATAATTCCTAATTTATGATGTGTTTGTAAATTGTGAATTAGGGACGTTTGCTTCTTTGAACTTATTCTCATTCTTTCACAATGCTATCATAGGATAGGATATAAGCCATTTTTTTTTTAATTGTTTTTTTGAGATGAGACCCAAGAGGGGAGGTTCCTATCATAATATTTTGAAATAATTAAAATTTGTCGGTCTCTGTTTTATAGTTTCAAAGTTCTGTTTCATTCTTTTGGGAAGTTTATGGTTATGACCTTGATAAATACCCAAGTCACTTTTAACTTTGTGCACTCACTTAAGTGCTTGATAAAATATTTCTGGACTTGTTTCATAGTTTGTGTCTGGACAGTGGGTTTTAAAACATATTGGTGTGCATCATTTGTATCCTCTTTTTGCACATTACAAGTGCTGATTTTTTACCACTGAAGTAACAAATCAGATTGAAGTGTTTATTTGATCGTGTTTTTGTTAACATTGATCAACAGAAGAAATTTTCTTTGAAGAGTAGAGAATAAGCAGTCTGTCCTAAGATGAAAATAAATAATAGTTCTCCTAAACCGAATTCCCACAAAAACCAAAATTTAAACTGTGCTGAAGTGCTTTCGAATACCAAAAATTGGAATTCTGCACACTAATCTTTTCTCGTGTAGGAAATGGTTGCAGCTTTTTACATTAATTGTAGTTTATGCAATAGTTATGATTTCCATCATGAGTCCAAGTGTTCACAAGATGGTGTGTTTGTATCCTGAAATTACACTTGAGCCTTGTTTGGATACACTTCTCCACAAGTATTTATAGGAGAAGAAAATAAGAAGGTAAAATGAATTGAGCTTCTTCCATAGGTGTAAACTTATGCACCTCTGCTTTTAGTGAAGTTACATGATATATCTTCTATGAAAGTTAAGTGCATAAGTTAATTTTAAATTTGACAGAAACTCAATTTATTTTAGTTTCTTATTTTTTTCTATAAGTACTTATGAAGAAGTTTATCCAAACAATTCATTTTAAAAGTGTGCATATTTGCATACCTTGATGCCTAACTGGTTAATCTATGCCATGAAAAGCTCAAGAGTGATTGCATTAGTTCATCCTAAAATGGAATTGGTGGTGTTGTAGAATGTAGATTAATTGATTACACATGACTCACTATATGTGCTTTCTTGTTGAAGGTGGGTCCTGGTGAGGTAGACGACGAGCTTGAAGATGAGGTAGGATCAGAATGTGCCAAATATGGAATTGTAACCCGCGTTCTGATATTTGAGATAACAGAGCCAAATTTCCCCGTTCATGAAGCAGTAAGAATCTTTGTGCAGTTTGAGAGATCCGAAGAAACAACTAAAGCACTTGTTGACCTTGATGGTCGGTACTTTGGGGGTAGAGTGGTGCGTGCCACATTTTATGATGAGGAGAAATTTAGCAAGAATGAGTTAGCTCCAATGCCAGGAGAAATTCCTGGCTTCACCTGAAAGAACAGAGCGTCTGTTATTTTTGTCTATTGTTTTTGTAAGTTGTCCTTAGTGAATGCCCTGAAGACTTGAGGTTGAAGTTTAATACTTCATTACATGATAGTTGAGCGTTGTCATAAGCTTAATCTTGGTCCATGTGTTTTGTAATAGTGACGAAGGGTGTTGTTGCTCAGGGAATTATTATGATCACCAGAACATTGAACGCTCCTTACTAGTTACTAGCTAATGTTGTCCCTGTACATTGGAAGTTCCTTGATATTATGATCAGTTGGAGATTAAGGTAGCATTGAATGAGCATGTACCACTTTGGTGTGTGTATGCTTAAATGTTTTAAACTTGATGACTGAGGAGGAATTGCAGGAATTTCACTCCCCCCACGCATTAAACAACCAAACAACAGATCGGTATGTTTTATTCCATTTCATTCTTTACCTTCGCACTTCATTTCCTTACTAAAACTCCGATATAAGTAGAACCATTAAAAAGGAAGAAAAGGGTAAAAATGTGAAATGTTCAAACTTCAAATTACCAACCCCACCAAGTCAATACCCCTACCCCAGCTCACTATTACTGTATGCTTCTAACTTTTCTTTCCAAGTCAAATTTGGATTTATAACTTGTATGAATGCTTGCAATCCGCATGGTTGAAAGTTGAAATTGTATTTGGTTCTCATTCACGTCTGTTTGGATTAGGTTATTTTGAGTTCAAAAATTGTAATTAAAATATTATTGAGAGAAATTTTTTAAAGATAAAAGGTGACTTTTTGCTTAGAAAGTATTCAAAAATTAAAAGTACTGATGACAATAATAAAATTCAACTGGTATTTAGAATTTAGACATTCAACATAGCACGTAAATTCACTACTCCTAACAAGTTGAGGCAGGGACAACATCCATATACTAACATACTAAAGTTATCCAATAACCCTGAACCATCGCAGAATGAAAAGGAAAATGAAATACATAAATGGTTAGAATACTAGTTAAGGACAATTGGATTTTCCCGACTGTGACCTATGATCATTTCATTCTCTTGACCTATGATCATTTCATTCCCTTGACCTATGATCATTTCATTTCCAAGCCATTCAGATGGGATGTCACCTCTAAGAATTTGAACTTCAAGTATGACTTTCTTGTCACTGCTTTCCATGAGCTCAAAAATGCAAGCATCTCCAACCCTCAAACAATTATCAATAACAAATTTTTTCCAGCCTGTGACACCAAAAGCCTTCTGTTTGCTTTGTCCATAATACACCATGTCCCAGCTCTTGCCCCCATAGATGAGAATAGTAGGGACCTCATTAGAAGGAAGTTTTGACCGCAAGTTCATCCCCGGCATCTATATACAATACAAGATTTTTAAAATGATTTTCCTTTGTATACAAACATGAAATTGTCTTGTGTGCCTCAATGTGTTCAACATTTCTCAAGGCATAGTAAGGAAATCAATTTTCACTATGATATATAGCGTGTTTGGATTAACATCTGTGATTCACGTTTGATCAAATTTTCATGTTTGGATTAACATCTGTGATTCACATTTGATCAAATTTTCATGTCAAGATGCACCAAAAACAACTAAAAGTTGCTTTTGTGATCCACGTTTGAGTTATGCGGATGTGAATCCAAACTATAGACACATGGACCTTTATGAAACAACAAATGAACTGATGAAGTAATTAAACTCCAATGTTTCCAAGCATAAAATAAAATGTGCTAAAATCAGTGGGGCCATGAGTATGTTTAACTAAATATAAGACCATGATAAGAGAGGTAATAAGTTAGACATAACGATGCATCAACAAAAGCATTAGAACAAGAGACATTGAATTTAGTCAAGTCTGTCCTTTATTAGACCAAATTATGGTCATTTGGCTTCTTTATCATTTTTGTCTTTATTTACTAAAAACGAATGAAATAGCATATGGGTTCTGTAAAACCAAGTACAAAATTACCAAGTTATAACGGGGTTGAAGATTTGTAGGCGAAAGAACACTATGCCAGTATGGTTTTCCTGAAAGTGGTTTAACCTCATCCCATTGTAAATTTGCTTTAGGATCAGGCAACAGTGGTAATGGGACTCCATTTTCTAATGCAACTCTACCACTAGCCACTGCAAAAGAAAAAGAAAAAAGAAAAAACAGAAGATAGAGATAAATGTTTAAGGTGAAAGTTTATCTTGACAAATAAGAATGATGCATGTAACATAAAGTAGTTTCAAGGAATCACTAACTCTCCAATCATGATTATTCTTCAAAAAGTTTGCTGACTAAAACAGAAACTAAGATTAGGAAGATCAACAATCATAGAAGGAAAACATATGAAATGGATTAAGCTAAGTCAAGCAAACACGTTATTCAGCAGGACAAGGGATTCGCCGTTGACATGTTTTGCATAACCAGTCATTTGAAGTGCCTGCTAAGGTATTTAATAACTAGTATTAAGTTTACGAGTGTCAAATTCTGAAAACTCGAGTAGTTAGTGGTCAGACTATAAAAATAGTGTTTTGTACACAAGATTCAAATTGTGAAGTCGAAAGGACTATTTTCAGATCATGATTTGTGAGTAGTAAAACTCAGTAAGAACGAGTTAGGGTCCCAATTAAAAAAAAAAAAGATTTAGTTTAATTATAGACCTACTTGAAAATTCTCAAATAATTCCGGGACCATCTGATCAGTAATTTAACTTGTTTAAAATTATAGCTTGAACGCAATATGTCTTTGGCATCCCAAATATTATATCAAATTTGCTGGCCAAATTAGTGGTTTAGCATTACTTGAGTCTAGCTTACAACCCCGAAATCTTACATCATTTTTTAGTAGATATGGTAATGTCACTTAAGATTAAAGATTTCTTAAATTTTTTATTATTTTGTTGTGATAGATCTTAGATAATTTTTTAAAATATTTAATAAATCAAATATAATTTATTCTACGCCCTTCCGTCCCTCTTCTCGTCTTTCTTTTTTCTTCTTCGATTTTTTCTCGGCCCTCTATCCTGATCCTACGCCTCTTCTTCCTTTCTTCTACCTCCTCCGCCATGGCCTCCTTCTCCTTCTCCTCCTCATCCTACGCCTCTTCTTCCTCGGCCTCAGCCTCCTCCGCCGCGGCAGCGGCCTCTTTCCCCATTCCCCTCCGCCACAGCCTCCTCCTCCTTCCCCTTCGCCGAGAGCCCCCCTTCCCCCTTCCGAAACTCCGCCGCAGCCTCCTTCCCCTTACGCCGGTATGTGTATTTTGTTTTCTTTTTTTATGTTTTTATGATCTGTTGCTACTTGTTTCTTCTTATTTATTATTTCATCTCTTCTTTTGTTGGTGCGTTTTACTATTAGGGAGAGAGTAAAAAATTGTTTTTTTAACAATGTACTCTCCATACTGGAGATTTGCCCAACTTTTTTATTGGGAGTTCTACTCTAGACCAGATCTTGAGTTCAAAATTCTTTACTCTAAGGACAAAGTTTCATCTTTCAGTTTCAGATCTACACACTAATGAATGACAACTCATGCAAAAACACTACTTAAAGCATGTTTGGATTAAAGTTTGCAGACTGATATTTGCAAAAGTATCCCAAGTGTTGATTCTCCGAAATTCAGTTTGAGACAAAATTTTAATCTCGAACATACTTTTAGGGAGTAATTAAACATGATTCCAAACTCATTTTTCTCTCAAACATACTTTTAGACCCTTCCACCGGAAATCCAGGCACACTTGAACTACTCAAAATGCATTTGCTGACCGGCATGCATGCACTTAGTTTTGTTTTTTTGTAATCAAATGCAAATAATATTAAAACAAATTATATGGGGGAAAAAGTGCATTGCAACATAATTATTGTTGTAACCAGCAGATTATAAGCAATGAAAGACCCCCAAAGGTGACAAACAGGTTCATATTTATGATAAAAAAACACTATGAAGATTACCTCTTCCACTTGATCTGCGAGAAAACATTGTGGACAGCTACTATGGCCTGAAAAACTGAAAGAAATAAAAAATCTGCATGCAAAAATACGAAGCATTGTGTCAAACATCGACGAAGTAGAAGGGAATCATGTAAAGACTACCGGATTCCTGAACCAGTTGAACTGTTGAAGCCTCGAGTGACGTGAGAAACTTGTGCATACCACCCCCAATTTGGACCAACGGTCAAATAAAGGAGCTGATATATTTGATAACACTAACTTAATCACTCCTAAATCTAAACCATTATTTTTTTCACCATTGATTGTCTTTCATGCAAACAATCGTCCAATAACTAGCAATTTATCCTCTATTTTGTTGAGCTAAAACAAGAGAAATGATTATGCAAGCAGAAAAAACATCACATTTTGAAATTTTTGTTGGGTAATGATAAAATACAAAGGGAAAAAATAATTTATGTGAACTCCACTTAATAAAGTTTTTTTCCGAATTAGAAGGAAAAAAGAAGAATAAAAGCTTTTATAGTCATAAAAGACACAAATGCCTATATTTATATCACATTTTTATATTTAGAATATTTGTGTCATTTAATTTATACACATTTCTTCTTTCACTTACCATACAACTAAAGAAAGAAGAAATGACTTCTTTTTTTTACTAAACAACCTAAAATATTATCTTATTTTGTACTTCTTTTTCTTTCCTTTTACTTTTTTTTTTCTTCTTCTAAATCAAACATATCTTAAAGCTATCCTTGGTTTAGGAAAAAAGTGAAAGAAATTAAAGAAAAAAAGAAATAAAAAGTGGGATGATTTTATAAGTTGTTAACTAAAAAGAAAAACGGTTAAAAAGGAAAAGGAAAATGTATAAAATGATAAAATATCTCTAATAAATGAAAGAATTTATACCAAAGTAAAAGTATTTGTCATTTTGATACCCTTATAACCTACTTTCTTTGTCTTTGGTCCAAAAATGACAGATTCAAAAAATGATGGATCTCATGTTATATATCAATCCCTTTTCCTCTATTTAAATTCAAACCATATCAAAATGGGGAAACGAATAATATTGGATTAATTTTAATAAAAAATAACTTAATTTAAATAATTAAAACTATAAAGACAAAATGTCAACATACATAAAATTGTTTAAATATCATTTTGATTCTGCTACTTTTAAATTCCATAATTTTGTTCTTTTAATTTTAAAATAAAGATATTTAATCCTCGTTATTTTAAAAATTTGTAATTTTAGTCCTGCTATTTTAAAATAAAAATATTTAATTATTTCAATTTTTTTAAATCTACAATTTTGATCCTTTTGATCGATAAGATATTAATTTAATGTTGTCAAAATTTAATAATGTGACACGGGATTATTTGTTTAATTGGTATCATACCAAAAATTAATCTCTTAACCCAATACTTTTAATTTGATAGAATAATCAAAATCATAATTTTTACATAACTGAAGACTAAATATCCATTTTAAAATAAGAGATCAAAATTACGAATTTTAAAAATATGAAGATTAAATATTTCTATTTTAAAATAGAAATATTAAAACTATTGGATTTTAAAAAATAGCATAATCAAAATTACATGTAAACCTAAAATTAAAAGACTAAAGATAAAGTATACTTAATATATCAAGATACATTTGTTGTCATCTCATTTTATTGTTCAATAGGATCAATTAATTAAATTATGCTAAATGACCTTTTTTATTCTTAATTTAATCTTTTATTTTTAAAAAAGTTTATTTTAATTTATTTATCTTTTTAATTTGATTCAAAATAATATTTTGTTACTAAAAACTTAACATGTTAATATACTATAGTATTCAGATAATGGGGACTAAAAGTAGCCACGAAACAATTTCCTTTTTTCTTTCCTTTTTTTCATTTACTCATTTTTTTTTCCTCTTTCATCTTTTTCTCTTCACCTTTTTGCTTTCCCACCGTCAAGGACCATAACGACGATGGTGCCACGACAAAATGTAACATCATCAAATAACATCTTCCTGGCGTCATCAAGAGTGGTGAGATCTTCATGATCATTCTTAATTTGTTCCCTTTCCTTGTCTTCTCTTCATCCTCTGCGCTCTTCTCCCACAAAGTCCTTCGCTAATATGTCACAGTGGAGTGTGAATTTGTCACAGTGTCACGTTTTCGAGGTCCACTTTCATGACTTTCACGCCCCTTTGATGGCATCACAACTTCGACGTCGCTACCTTCCTCACCATGGCCTACATCCTTGTCATCGGCGCCTTCATCCTCTCCAACTTTGATGGCACCTATTTTCTCGCTGACTTTGTCCCTCTCTGCTCCAACACTTCCATTCCTTTCTTCAACTTCATTGTTCTTTCCTTCGAGTCCTTAAGCCCAATAATGCACCCCTAAAGGCTTGGCAATTTAATTTGCTATTAGAAAAAAAAATTGTAATTACATTGTGTAACTTTGGATTTTCTAGTTTTAATTTGTTATTCTCTATGATTGTTGTGTTACCATTTTTAATCATTGTAAAAAAATCTGTAGAGGTATTATAATACTATTACAACATATTATTATTATTATTATTATTATTATTATTATTTAACTAAAACTTAATGCATACGAGGATTTAAATTTAACATTTTCTCGTAAAGTTAAAATTAAAATGAGAATCTTACTAAAAAAAATTTAAATGAGAATAATTATACTTTTAAAATTATGAAAATAACTATAGAGAACAAATAGAATATTTTTTGGGTCACCATACACTAGTGTAATGAGGAACACTCTTTCTGATATTCTCTTCTAACATTTCTCATGTAATAATTTTCTTTTGTTTGTTCTAAGTGAGAGATCATGGGTGTTTTCAATCTATTGAATTAAAGATTAATCACACTTGTGATGTGTGATTGTCATTGGCCTAAAGGAATGTTTCATGTAAACGCACTGGGACCTTAGACCATTACGCCAATCCTTTGGGTTGTAAACTTGTAATGATTCTCTTTTGAGACCCACTAAAATTATTATTTTTTTAATAAATTTTAACCAATTATAAAGAGAGAATGTGACTAACATTTTCTGATAGTGTGAAGTATTTGCTAACTTTTGTTTATAATTAATATGTATGAATTTATAATTATAATTTCGTATTTCAAAAGTTCCAGTTGCACTCATGGGTACTTCTTGGATGTAGTCTCCTAGGGTTAGGCACATCTTGTGTTGAATAAACCAAAAAAAAAACCCTAAATCTTGCGGGGAATGATGAGTGGAGGGACTAGTGAGCGGAGCCATGGTCTGGCCAAGGAGAAACACAGTGAGGAGAGGGAGATACAAGGGAAGGGAAAAAGAGTAGATACTGAAGAGTGGGAAGTTGTGAGACATAAGAAATATGTGAAACTACAATCATATTTTTTTCACAAACTTTCCGGAAGGTTTTAGATTGAAGTAGTTTTGGAACATATTCGATAGATATGGTAATGTCAAGTAGGTGTTTATGGTGAACAAGAGAAACATACAGGGACAAAAGTACAGTTTTGTTCAATTCTCTAGAGTACAATATCGATATACACTAGAATAGGAGCTAGATAGCATCAAGTTCAGAAGCCCAAAAATGTATGTTAACTTGCCTAAGTTTCAAAGGAAACACTATGATGACAGTAATCAAGGCAATATGGTGAGGGAAAAGGATAAACAAATGGCAACCAGTAACAATATACATGCAAACACAAAGAAAACCATTAATCAAACATTAAAGGGCCAACAACATGACAAAAAGAACATCCTGCTTGGGAAATAGAGAAACAAAAGATTTGACAAGATTCCTAATTTCTGATTTGAAGGAAGAAAGAATACAAGAACTTACTAAGATGGAAGATGAAAACTTTGTCAATTTTCAAGACAATCCAAAAATGGGATGAAGATTTGGGGTTAGCAAATAGGTTGGTTTGGGTAAAGTGCTATGGCATTCCCTTGTTAGTTGGGGGAAGAATACTTATCAAGGATTGTCAATGGAATATGAGCTTTGGTTGACATAGATGAAGAAACAAAGAATTTCTTGAGAGCAGACTATGCTTGAATTATGGTGTTCACTTCGTCCCTTCAGATGATATCTTCATCGTTAAGGGTAATGATCAATGACAAGATTCATTTAGTAAGAATTGTGGAGGATACCATTCTAGTGGTAAACCATTGTGGTTGTAACAGGGGTAGTTATAGATCTGACAAAGATCGTGTTTCAAGTGAAGGAAGTGAAATGTAGCTTGAAATAGGCTTCTCCATGTTAAAGCACTCTATGGACTTTGATTTAGAGGAAGATAGGAGGGGAGCAGGATTGTGGAAGTAGGAGGCAGATCGAAAAGCACAATGGGGCATTCAATGGAGTACAAGCTTTGGTTGACATACATGAAGAAACAAAGAATTTCTCACGAGTGGACTGTGCTCAGATTCTAGTATTCACTTTGTCCCTTTAGATTATATCTTCATCGTTAAGGGTAATAATAAATGACAAGATTTGACTGGTAAGAATTGTGAAGGATACCATTGTGGTGGTAAATCATTGAGGTTATAACATGGGTAGCTATAGAACTAACGAAGATTGAGTTTCCAATGAAGGAAGTAAAATGGAGCTCAAAATAGGCTCATCCATGTTAGAGCACTTTATGGACTTTGATCTGGAGGAAGATAGGAATAAAGAGGGGTTATGGAAGCAGGAGGCAGATCGGAAAGCACGACAAGGTGTTCAATCAGAGAAGAAACATTTCAATTCCCACTGGGTAATAACCAGAAGCCCCAGTCTAGCAAAAGTACACTACATATAGGGTTAACAAATGTCAGTGTCGTTTCTTTTTTCTAGAAAAGCAGTAGTCAAGTTAAAGGAGGAGGTCAAACAGGATGAGGGTCAAGATTATCACCAACTAGGGAAGGCAGATATGAACAACAAGGAAAGCAGTTGGGTGTAACTGGAATTGGGAATGCAAAAGAAAAAGATGGGCAAGGAATGAAGCTTGAGGCAAAAAAGGAAGGTAGCGTAAAAGACAATGGGACTAGGGATAATTTTAAAAATCTGAAGGAAGATTTAGTGACTGTTGAAGATACTTCATTGGTGGATGGTAGAAGTGGGCCTAAAGCCCAATATCAAAAGAAGAAGGTGCATGCAAAAATTTCAAAAGATAAGATAGGAATATTGAGGGTTGCACGGGTTTGGGCTTGAAATATGTGGACTAATCTACTCCAAAGTCACATAGGGAAATTGTAATTTCACTATCAAATTGATTTGCAGTTCTTATGAGAAAAGGCCCAATAAAATCTGTTAGTAGTGTTTCTTCAAAGAAAGACTCTTATTTCTATGATTAGGGGAGGAAAGTTCAAAGAAAAAACAAAACTTAAGGTTAGATACAAAGGAAGTGTTCCATGGTGATACTCCAATCTATGGAGTAGTTAGATGACCAATTTCAATGACTACACCACTAGAATCCAACTTGATCTCAAAAGGAAAGGGGACCAATGACTACAATTTTCTTTTCATCAAGGAATTTTTGGAGTTATTGAAGTGTGACGTTTTAAGATTATTGAAGGAATTCCATAGGCATGGAGTCCTACCTAGAGGTACAAATTTATCCTTTGTTACTTTGATTGTTAAGTGTGACAACCCTCAAAACTTAGGTTAATACATGTATATTTCTTTGGTGGGATGTTTATACAAAATTTTGGGAAAGGTTCTTGCAAATAGAATGAGAAAGGTCATTAGGAAGGTGATTGATTAATGTCAAAGTGCTTTTTTTTAAAGGGAGACAACTATTACATAGTGTATTGGTGGCGAACGAACGAGTTGGTGGATGAAGCAAAAAGAAAAAAAAAGGTTGTGTTTAATTTTCAAGGTAGATTTTAAGAAGGCTTATTGTTCCCTCTCGTGGGAATTTTTATTATACATGCTAAAGAGGTTGACATTTTATGCAAATTGGATAAAGTGGATAAAAGGATGTCTTAAGTCCTCTTAATTATCCGTTTTAGTGAATGGTAGTCCTACACAAGAATTCAAATGCTCCAAAGGTCTTACGCAAGGAGTCCCTTTGGTACCATTTCTTTTCCTTGGGGTGGCCGAAGGGTTGAGTGGTCTAATGAAAGAAGTAAAGGTGAAAGATTTGTATATGGCTACAAGGTGGGTGATAAAGAGTATGTCATTAGCATGCTACAATATGTCAATGACAATTTTTTTTTGTTGAACCAAATGTAAAGAATGTTTCACTATCAAAACCATATTGGGAATGTTTGAATTGGCTTTGGGTTTGAAAGTTAATTTCTTCAAGAGTAGTTTTGGGACTTTAGGTGTGGATCATGGGATGGTTATCTAAATTTGTCGAATTGTAAAACTTTGGAATTGCCTTTTATCTATCTTGGTTTGCCAATTGGAGGGAACCCTAGAAGGGTGGAGTCGTGGCAACCTATAATCAACAAAATTTCTAAGAATTTGGCTCTTGGGAAACACAAGACTTTGTCTTTTGGGGGTTGAATTCGTTTGATAAATTCCATTTTTGTCATTTATTCCTCTTTCTTTTTTTTTAAGTTACTGAAAGAAGTTTGGAGGAAGCTTGTGGGTATGGAAAGGAGATTCTTATGGGGAGGGAATGATGAGAATAAAAAAATTGTTTTGGTGAATTGGAAGGAGGTTTGTATGAGTAATGAATTTGCAATTGGGTGGTCTTGGTATTAAAATCTAGTTTTTTTAATGTAGCCCTTTTGGGGGAAATAGAGGTGGAATCTCTTCCACAATTCAAATAGTTTATGGGGGTGAAGTACTTCTTTCAAAATATGATGTGTGGAAGGGGCTTATGAGGGATGGTGAGCTTTCAAGGGATCCTTTGTGGTGGAGAGATTTGAAGAAGGTTTGTGGGGGATGGTGTAGCAAGAAATGGTTTAAGGAGAGAACTAAGTGGAAAATTGGTGTAGGTGACAAAATTAGATTTTGGTTGGATGAGTAGGTTAATGGAAGCAATTTGGCATCTTTGTTTCCTAGATTATACCTAATCTCGAAACAGAAAGAGGAATTAATTGGTGGAATAGGTTTTTGGAAGGGGGACATATGGTGTTAGGATTTAAAATGGAGAAGGGAGTGTTTGAGTCAGAAAATAGATTATTTCAGGACTTTAACAATGTTTTGCAAGCTATCCAGGTCATAAAACATGTTGCAGATTCTTGGTTTTGGAGGCCTATCTCGTCAAGTGATCACACAACAAATTCAACTTATGTTTTGTCGGTTCAAGCCATTGGTGAAGACAACAACAATGATCTCATTTCCCAGACTTGGAGCATCATAATTCCAAACAATGTCACTTTTCTTATATAGAGATTCATGCTAAACAATACACACACACACACACACACCATTTCAAAAAGGATAAAAGGACACACACACCATTTCAAAAAGGATAAAAGGTTCACATTCACATAGTGAAATCATAATAGAACTTGTTCAAATACTAATAAGATCATCTCGACTCAAAACAAGACCTCTCATTATGAATGAAAAGAAGACACACTGAAGTGGAAAATATAAAATAACTATGTTATTCTTGGAATTATATGAAATAAAATCCTATGTTCCGATGTCACATTTATCAGAGCATTTCCCTGACACAGACTAAACCTCTCTATCTCCAGCATGAAACTCATCATATGCTGGCTAACCTAAAAAAAATGGCATTCAACCCAAACACAAACACACATCGGGAATGAGTTATCACATTGTGAAACATATAATACTTCGAGCTGAATTTATATAAACAACATCACTTCACAAAATCACACACATTATTCACACTCACTCAAGTTCACACACTCCATAAAATAACATCAAATTGCAATTGTTAACTCAATGAAAGTCAAATACAAACGTTATGCAACAAATATACTAGACTCAAGCCTACATGCAATGTGATACCATTTTTTAGTGAAAAACCTCGTCGGGCACCTAGGAGTACATGACGGGACATGCCTCATAATGGGGGTAAGAATGCTTCAACCATGTGTGATCAACACAGACTTAAAGAATCACTCAAACCGAGTGTATTTACCCCTAAGGCCTATATTCTGAGGAGTCCATTAGGGCCTCTCCCTTTTCATTCAGGTCTAACCCAAAAAATATTTTAACACACAGACTCTACCTATGAATTATGTAATACACACAACTACTCAATTGTTTTCAAAATATCAATTATTTTCCAAAATTATTTTAACTCATCGCGCCTCAAATGATTAAACTCGTCGGGTTCCCACCGTGGAACCCATCACAACTCATCGCGCATTAACTCGTCACCTATTTCACAATTCATTACATACTAAATGTTTGTCACTTACACACAATCTCAAGCACAATTTCATAATCTCAATAAAATAATTTATCACACCTCATGAATCATACACATATCACTCAATAGTAATATTACATCACACAAAACACGTATAAATTAAATTGAACTATATTATTTTCAATTAAAAGAACTTCTACAAAAATTAAATTAAAATATAGCAAAAGTAATCACTATTAAGCAATAATTTCTACAACTTAATAATTTATAATATTAAACATATCAATTTACTATAAAAAAACAACTTTCTTACATATATATGTGGCCATTACAATATAATATTTTTCACTAAAAAAAACAAACTTATTTTTAATTTGATTTGCTAAAAAAAAATTCTAACACGTAACAAAATAGAATTTGTACCCACTGCTTCCAAAATGAAAAAAAAGACACGATCATAAATTCTGTGATATAAAATTAATGGCCTCTTTATTAGGTACACAAGTGTAACCAACCAAATGAAGTCAATTGAATCCATTAATTAGTACGTTAAAAAGCTCTTGTTTACAAAAAAAAAAAAAAAAAACTCAACCAAGGTGACTTCAATCTTTTCATTTTCTTTCTTCTCAAATATACTAAAATCAAACCTCAACACAAGAATTTCTTAACCTCCATCCCTCACAAAAAAAAATGATCATGCTTCAATTTCTACAATAAACTTTCGTGTGCAACTCAAAACATTACCTGACAATAAGCAAATAACTAAGATTAAACAAAATAAAAAAGAAACAAAACGCATCAGTATTTTATCCATGAACGATGATATAATAATAATAATAACTATGCACACTAATATTTAGAAATATATATATCTACTAAAAAAAATTGATTTCACTTGATGATTAGATATCATTCAAAACAAGCCATATATGCATCCATATATGCATCCGGGAAACATTTGTAAACAATTCATATAATTCATATAATCTGATTGCCTACATGATTATTATTATATAATTTAATTTGAAATCAAAACATTGAAACAAATAAATAATTCACCTGAAAATCAAAACTTACAATCTATGTAAATAAATCAAATTTACATAAGTAAAATTCAATCACGCAAAAAATTTAGAAAAAACAAAGTTTAATTTTTTAAAAAAAAAACCAAAACAATTCAGAATTAATCCTCTAATGATCTCTATACATGTTCATTCTAATCCCCAGGTGTGAGTAACTCATCCCTTACCTCGATGTAGTCGTTTAAGCATTCTCTGTTAGCAATGGTGATATTTCTTGTGCTCTCTAGAGCTCCTCCTCCAGTTTCAGGGTTCTTGTGCGTCACAAGAAGAGGAAAAAAAATAACATAAGGTGTTTTTGTAAAAGCTGGGTTAAAAGTTAATTTATATAAGGATAAATAACCACTTTTGTCCCTCAATTTGTAATTCGTTGACAAATGTGTCCCTAAAAGATAAAAATACAAAATTTAGTCCCTGAAAGTGTAAAAAGTGCGACAAATATGTCCGACCGATAACTTCCGTCCGTCATTGTTAATAAAATAGCCTACGTGGCACGGAGGGACAAATTTGTCACTGAAATGATTGCCAACATGGATTGCCAACATAGGGGCATATTTGTCATAATATTTTTTTTACTTTTCGTCTTCCCACTCCGCTGACAAATACGTCCTTGAAAAATGAAAATACAAAATTTAGTCCTCGAAAGTATAAAAAGTGTGACAATTATTATTATTATTATTATTATTATTATTATTATTATTATTATTATTATTATTATTATTATTATTATTATTATTATTATTATTATTATTATGTGTTTGTAATTTAATGTTCATATTCGTTTAGTACTTATACAGTATATTTTTAAAATTTCCTTTTTATATATATTTTTATTATTTTGATTTTCTTGTCAAACCTTAATCTTTGCTGTTAAATTTTTTTTATCTTATATCTTATAATTTTATCAAATTTTTTCTAAATTTCTCACTTTTAATCTTTAAAATTATTCTATATCCCAATTCCAACTTAAGTATCCTTATATTTAGATTGAAAATAATACGTCGAGAATTTTGAGTAGAAAAAACACAACCGGTAGTGGGACCAAATTTATTTATTTATTTATTTTAAAAAAATAATTTAATCAACTTATTTTTTTTTAAAATCTCACAAAATTTAAACTAGATAGTGTTAAAGTGGAATTATAAGTCTTTTTCCTTAATCAATGAAATGTATATATATACCTCAAATATGAAAAAATTTCTTGGATAAACCTTATGTACTTCCACTCGAGACAACACTCATTATACATAATATGAATAAATGAAAACAATTACTAACAAATAAAAAAATCCAAATAAATTTAAGTAAAAAATATAATAATGTTCAAATTAATACAGAGTTTAACTTCAAAACAAAAAAAAAAAGAACTAACGCAGAGGTTTATTCTTTGTCTTTGGGACATAAAATTGTATCTCTTGCTGATTTAAGGGCTACAAGAACCTTGCATTCCATACTCTAGGAGAGTACGTAATAAAGATTAATAATTAATTGAAGAAACAAAAAATTTCCAGAAATAAAATACTTTCATTTTTTTAAAGGGTAACTCAATTTTTTTATATCATAAAACTAAAGAAATTTATTTTATTTTGGAAAATAAATAGTTATATTGATCAATTAAAAAACTAATTAGCAATTTGATAGATGGATAAATAGATAAATAATCAAAGTATAAGAGTTCAACTATTTTTTTAATCCCTTTTTTCCTAACTTCACTTCTATACAATTCATTGATAATGTCCAAATATATTTGTCACATTTTTTATATTTTTGGGGACTAAATTTTACATTTTCATCTTTTAGGGAGACATTTGTTAGCGGAGTGAGAAAACGAAAAGTAAAAAAAATATTATGACAAATATGTCCATGTGCTGACAATTCATATTGACAATCATTTCAGTGACAAATTTGTCTCTTCGTGCCATGTAGACTATTTTATTAACGGTGACAGACAGAAGTTAACAGCCGGATATGTTTGTCGCATTTTTTACACTTTGAGAGACTAAATTTTGTATTTTTATCTTTCAGGAATATATTTGTCAACGAATTACACATTGAGGGACAAAAGTGACTATTTACCCTTTATATAATGACGGAATTGATAACCTAATTTATTTATTTATTTATTTATTTATTTTATCTAAATAAAAAAAAAACCCAAAAGGCACTGCTGTTACATAATTCACTGCATATGGAAAGCAAGGAACAAGTTTATTTTTGAATTAAACATCCCAGTAATGGTAAAATCTTTGTTGGATGAAGTTAAATTCCAAGCTTGGACATGGTTGAACAACAACGAATCAAATTTTAATTGCTCTGTTGTGCTATGGTATAGTAATCCTGCGACATATATCTGAGGAGATTACAAAATTATTAGTTGGTTTTTATTGAAAGTGGAGTAGAGTCCCTGGTGGTGCACGTTGTCGGGCTACATCTCTTGCATTGATAGTTGGTAACGAGGGGAGCTTAGACAAGGAGCGTTTTTGTTTCAGGTTGGGATTGTACAATGTAATTTGGAACTCCATTATAGATAGCTTCTTATATAGTATTTATATCAGTGTAGATATAAATATGAAGAAACCATTGGTTGTGCTCAGTTTCTGTATTTAGGTACGTACCAATGGTACCATAAAATAATAATAATCTTTTGTTGATTTAAAAAAAATGTGAGTCTAAAATAGAGTAAATTTTTGTTGGTAACTATCTTAATTAAGACACTTAATTTCTTGGTGGAACCCTCACTATATTATAAACTTCAACTCTTTAAATTGATTATGAGATTAATCTTTTATCCGAAATTTAGTTACACTTAAAGTCTTTAGCTTCTCTCCAAAGATATATTCCCCCATAATTAGGGTCTTTGGTTTCTTGGTATTCCCACAAGCTTAAAGATTCATCGTTTCTCCCCAGAGTGTATTTTATGGAGACCAAATTCAGGTCTTTTTCCACAAATTTAGCGTATGTTGTCAACTGAACTACACCCATTGAGTAATCAATCATGATTATATAATTATAATTAGGCTAAAATGTATTTTTTGTTCTTGTAAAATACCCAAAGTTAGTTTTTAATCCTTGTAAAAAAATTTGTCCATTTTATGTTTCTATAAAATTATAATGTATTACTTTTTGACTCAAAACTAGGATTGAATGAATCCAAATTTATGTAACATTTTTTTCCAACTATGATTATAATTATTAATTATAATTATAATTATCATTGGTGAAATAAAACCGTTACTTTGGTGTGACTTTAAAATAAACCATACTAGTGTATATTATGTATTATCCAATCATATGATGTCAAGTGACTTATCTTGTCACATCATATGATTAATTTTTTTTTTTTACAATTAAAGCCAACAGATCATTTTGCAAATCTGATATTTTTATTTTTTAATCTAATATTTTTTAAAAAGACATTTTAATCTCTAATTAGTTTTTAATCTTCCCTACATTCTATCAATCTTTCCTATCGTCGTCACTTATCTTAGCGCTAACTCCACAAGGCCAACAAGCAGAATATATATTCTCATTTAACCAAGTTGGACACTAATTTGACAATTTAGTATAGTTTGCTAATATGTGATTATGATTGGGAGATTTTAGGATTCATTCACTGGTTATAGTTATGGAAGTACAAAATAAAAACATGGAATATTTAACGAAGTGTGAGAGATTTTAAAACAAGAGAAAAATACTCTTAGCAATTTCAATGGAAGAAGATTTTATAGAATGTAGAGATTCAAATTGATGTGTTCGCAATGAAGAACATGAGAGTGATGAAGAACACAAATGGTTAGTGTAGTTTATGAAGAACCGCTTGGTTTGAAGTGTGGCACCCAAAATATGGGGGTTATGTGAGCTCTTATGCTTCTTGTTGGTCTTGTGGAGTCAATGTGCTCAAACGTGACGGCGGCGATGGAAAAGATGGATGGTACACAGGAAAAACTAATTTAGAATTACAAACATTAAGAATTAATTAAGGATTAAAGTGTTTTTTCAAAAAACATTAAATTAACAATAAAAATGAAAGGTGAGAATTGTAAGGCGAGGGTTTAAGATTTAGATTTTAGACTTGAATACATTGAGATTATTTTTCATTTATATAGTTTCAACACACTCCTTTCACCCTTTTATCTAGGGGTGACAAAAAAAAATATTAAATTTATAAAAAGATTCATTGATCTTAATTACAAAAGTTGAAAAATTAAACTTAATTATATAATATGACAAAATAATAAATCATGTAACATTATATAATTGGAAAATAATTACCACCGAAGTAACCGCACTGAAACAATTTCCCTTGACTCTTTTAATTTAACATTTTTGGCACATTGGAATGAGCTAGTTGCATAATCTGTGTGTATCCTCCAGTGCCATTTCCATGGAGCTAGAGGTGCAGGTGGTGGGAGGCATAGACTCCTGCTTCGTCTCCCTCCCTCTCTCTCTCATCCAAACTCTCCAGTCCACGCGCTCATCACCGATCCCTCAAATCCTCGCTCTCGAACTTCGCTCTCCGACTCACCCCCCTCACACCTGGTTCGTCGCTTGGTCCGGCGCCACTTCCTCTTCTTCTTCCGCCATAGAGGTTTCAATTCCTTTTCCCCTTTCACCTTCTCACTCACTCACTCGCTATCAATTCCAATTAACATTGTTAATTGTGCAGGTTTCTCCTCAATTTGCGGAGTGTGTTTCGTTGCCGAATCATGCTACTGTTCAAGTCAGAGCTGCTCCTAATGTTCCACACGCTTCACTGGTAACGATAGAGCCGCACACCGAGGATGACTGGGAAATTTTGGAGCTTAACGCGGACCAAGCCGAAGCTCAAATCCTCAGCCAGGTCTGGAATGGAATTCGACATTCACTTAACCACATCACAACACAAATTGATCCAAACTATACTTAGGGTCTGTTTGGATAAACTGATCCGTACACACTGATAGGAGAAGAAAAAATGAAATATTTGTGCAAGTTAAAATCATCTTTTAGATAAACTAATATGAGAAAGCTTTTACAAATTAGCTTATGAAAAAGTTCATTTCATTTTCATTTCCTGTAAGTGCTTATAGAATCCATATAGGCCCTTAAAGTAGACATTTAAATTCAGTGCTATGTGCCGTGCAAAAAAAAATAAAAAAATTCAGTGCTATGTACTTTGTTAGAAGACTGATTAGGGATTGGAATGTGTCTATTGAGAATTTTATTTTGTGTGTCTTCTTTGTAATAGTCATGCCATGCGGTTGATGTTTTTCTCTTTGGGAGTGCCTTGCCGCACCTTCGTGCCCATTGCAACTCCTATTTAATTAAATTTTGTGTGATTTATCTTAGCTATTAGTTTGATTAAAAAAGAAGATATTTTACATAAAAATAATATAAATAGGAGTGACAGTAGACACACGGGAGTGGCAATAGACACTCCCTTTCTTCTTTGGAAGAAGATTGGTGGAGACCAAATGCTTTTTAACACCTAGAGAGGGAGAGAAAGAGAAATGTAGGTATGATAGATAATATAATGTGATAGAAAGAGAGATAGAGAGAAATAATAACCGTGGATGAAGTGTTTGATATATAGAGGAGTGTCTATTTATATCATCACTCTTTATTCTCTTTCATAGATTTTTTTTTGTCTAATCCTTTGTCTATGATCTAATAATTATAGTTTTCTATTATTTGAACAACTTTACTCTTTCACCTTCCCTTTTCTACTGGCTATCTGAAAGGCAATCAGTCAGTTTGATAAGAAATTAATCTATTTGATCTGTGTATTGCATTCATATAATGCTGTGAGTGGCTTAATGCAGGTCAGGATTGTCCATGAAGGGATGAGATTTCCTTTGTGGTTACATGGTCATACTGTCATCACATTCCAAGTGGCTTCTGTTTTTCCGAAGAACGTGGTGGGTAAGATGATGCCAATTTCTGTCTGCATAGTTCTATACCATCACATGCTTTGTCAAAGCAGACAAAGCTGCAAAGATCATTAATGACACTTTTTTTTTGGCTTTCTTGTGTATGTAACTTAATCCCTCTTGAACTGTTGTGACAAACATGATAGAGATGTAGTAAAGTAGTTTGCTTAAACTTTTATAGATTGAAGGATTTTACTGCTTGAAGCAAGCATTTGGATACTTTATTATCAATGTATCATTTTGTGTATGTGCAAGGATGAGTTGCTTTGCTATGAAAGTTTGTAAAATGGTTTCTAAACCTTATAATGACTTAATTAGTTGCATTTGCACTTTATATCTTGGGGAAATATGTACTTACTTGGGACTTATATTTTCTCCCATAGGTAATTCTTAAAGTATTGCTATACAACATGGTTGTTATCATTTAAAATATTATTAAGTAGGAGGATATCCATGTTGGAGGTAGGTGAGAAGGGTGATATTATGCATAATTATTTATTATTCTCTTCTTCAGTGGATTCTTACAGTTCTAGTATAAACAAGTCTCTTTTGGTTATCTGTCTGACACGAGACTTTGTCAGTACAACTCATGCCAGGAACTGAAGTTGCTGTTGCTCCAAAAAGACGCAAAAAAAGTTCAGATTCAGCAGGAGATTCACATCTAGACTCCTCTAATAAAGAGCATACTGCTAAGATGCTGCTTCGTTTACAAGATCCAGATGGATTATGTAGTACCAGTACTCATGTCAAAGGAGTTGAGCTTCATGTAGGGCTTACTTCTGTTGCTTTTGTTCACCCAGAAACAGCCAAAAAATACTCATTCAACATGCTTCAGTTGGTTTCGATAGTACCCAGAGTAACCAAGGAGAATGTTAATATTTCCAGATCTAATATTATGAAAGCCAAAAGTGGTCCAGCTACTAATGAAGTTGAGAATGGATATACTGACAAGACAGAATATCGACAAACAATTGTTCAGCTGTTGATTTCAGAATCTGTGGCTGAAGGACATGTGATGGTAGCCAAGTCTCTTCGCCTTTATTTGAGAGCTAGCCTACATTCATGTATGTCAAGTTGTCCTAATATCCATCCTACCTGACTCATTTGTATTTTAGAATCAATTGTTTGTATATTTTCACAAATTTAATCGTGTAGAATATTGCACCCAGCAAATTGTTATTAAATGTATTTGATGTTTGGTGTTAATGTTATCTGTTTCTGTAGTTAGGAGACATGCAGTGTCAAATTGCATTTTGACAGTGCATCAAGCTGTCATGCAGGGCAATTAGGGAATAAGCTGTTTTTTATTTTGAAAAACAGTGAGTTTGCCTGGGTACATAAACTTAAGATATGGCATTTGGATAAATTTTGAGTCGAAGAGTTTATGGAGGTTTGCTCCTTTTTTTTGGTGGATTTGTTAGTTTTGGCAAGAGTATAATTCTTGATTTTCCAATGCAAGATATTAATCTTACTATTTCCTTGAGAGAGAATCTTTCAGTCTCAGTGTTCAACATATATTTCAGTTGAAAAATTATCTGTCCTTTCAATTTTGATATCTGATTTTAACAAGAATATTGCTTTTGTGATTGCATAGGGGTTTATTTGAAGGCATGCGATATTATTTTGGAAAAAAGTATTCCTTCCACCTCTCTTTTTCCGTGCCAATTCAAACTATTAAAGCAAGAGAATGCTGTTGAGAAAGATGGTCTAGAAGTTTTTCATGGCCACAAGAATCACATTGATGAAAATTTGCATGCAAAACCTACATCAGGTGTCTTTGTGGATACTATAGATTGGTCAATCCAAAATGAAGTTGCAGCAGCTCTCTCTGATGAATCCAGTTACAAAGCAGAGGAAGAGGCTACAAATCAATCTCAGAATCAAAGGGGATTACAGAGTCTTGTACGACTATGGTATATCATGCAACTTAAGGCAATTACTTCCATTTCGGGTATGGAGGTTAGTTCGTTGATTATAGGTAATAAAACCTTGCTTCATTTTGAAGTAAGCTGTTACAAGCTTAGGAATAATGGGAAGGTTCAGTTAGCCTATAATTCTTCAGAGAACAGTGGCAAGGCAGCTGAGATGTTGTTTTTATTGACCTTTGGTGAAGAATATCTGCATCATGGGAAACTTAATGCATATGAAGTTGCTCTTGGTGGAAGACTCAATAACATCAATATTGGGGACTTGAAGCTTTTTGAAAGGATGAAATTGTGTGATCCTGTGTCTATTCATTCTATAGAAGAGAGAGCCTCCGAAGACCACATTAGTTCAAATGTATCTTCCCTTGGTTGGATGGAGAAAGCTGCAGATGATGTTATCAACAGTAGGTATTTGTTTTTGTTTTTTTTTTTGTGGGGGGGGGGGGGAAGGGGGGTGAAGTGTCCATAACTTTTTCATTGGTTGTTTCTCATATTTTTTTTCTCAATAAAAACTTAAATGATCCTTAATTGTGTTGGTGCTATCATTATTGTTAATAGATGTACCAAACCGAGTAGGAAAATGTCTAAATGATATGTATGTAGACATAGCCCTTGCCAATAAGGATATGAAAATTCTTTGTACATAAAGATTAAACATGACCATAACCTGTGCATATGTTGGTTTTCTGGGCATACTTTTATATTATTAGGGAGTTGAAGTTAGGAAAGACGTTGGAGGAAATTGTTTAGAGGCATGTCATGGTGTATAATATCCCTGAGATTTTGATTTTTTATTGAGCCCACTGGGGTAGAAAAATAGATAGATATTTATGCTAGGATTATACAAGAAATATTTATAGTGTGTGTTGTGTTGAAATGAGAGAGAAAACTGAAAAGAGAGTAAAGGGATCTGAATTTCATTTCAGTCAATGAGTTTAGGATTACAACTCAGTATTTACAGATGAGCTGTCTAGATGACAGCTGTACCCTAACTAATAGAGAGTCAGTTTGTAACTGCTCTCTTACAACAACAGCTAACTGAAAGTATTCAGTTTTATCAATACACTCACATGTTGCAACTTGAAAATAACACTTCCTGATTTCTGCATTTCATAATTTCTTACAACCACTTTTTACTAGGTGCTTGATAATGTTATGGGATCTTTCTTTGTCATGAGACTGCAGATATTCTCTTCTCCTCAACTGTCTGAGGATGAGAAATGCGTATTATTCTTAGAAAGAATCTGATTATTTTCTACCTGTTTTATCTGGTGAACTTATTTGTTACTTAAGACTCCCTATTTTTCTCTGAGTTATTTTGGGCTGTTAGTATGGATGACCCATTCAAAGATTAGTTAGAATTTAGTTTGAGGTATGCAGGATTCATCTGTTTTCCTCCTTGATGCCACTGCTCATTAATTTGAATTCTACTCACCTAAATAACAATTGTATTCTTTGGCTTTGGGATGCCCTTTAGTGATATTTAACTTGCTGTTTTTGCTGATTGCAGGGATGTTGATATTGTTATGTTCTGCATCTGGTTTGTGGTTTGGCTCACACAACTTACCACTCCCCGGACATGTTCTGATATATGGACCTTCTGTGAGTACAACTTACATTTTATTAACTTTAACGTGCAATGAACATGACTATTTATAAACTAGAGATTGTCATTGCTGGATGGTTTAAATGGAGGTCTCTAGGTAATTGATTCCATTGGTACGGACATACCATTTTGCTACCAACCGTGCCTTGTATCCTTCTGTTGACTTGTCTGCTTTATACTTCATTGTATGCACCCAAGTTCTATTCTTTTCCTATGCCTCCATTTCCACGTTCGTAGCTTGGTCTCGTTTTTCATTGGACAACCTCAAATAATGTGGTATGGATGGCAATGATTTAGGCTTACTAAAAGTGGCTATGTGGTGGTGAGAGTGCATACAATGAAGTACAAAGCAGATAGGTCAACAGAAAGCGTACCAAGAAATCTTTTTTCTTTTGTTATTTTATCTTTGATAATTTTAAAGAAAGTGAGACCTACCCAACTCCCTCAAATCGGTAAGAGTTTGTTTTAGAGCCGCTTCACAGTCATCACATCACACAATACAAATTACTGGCTGCCGTGCTAGTCTTTGAGCTCAGAATCTAGCTCTTCATATTAAGATTAGTGATTTTTTCTTATCTACCTTCATATTGTTGATCTGACCATATAAAAGCTTGCCAATCTGACGAGTGAATTATCTATGCATTTGACATTTAAATATTTTTTTCCCCAGGGCTCTGGGAAAACTATATTAGCAAGAACTGTGGCAAAATCCCTTGAGAATCGTGAGGACATCTTAGCACACATGTATTAATATTAATTCTAATTTAGTCGTTCCTTTATGATTTTCCCCATTTTTCTATATTTTCAATTGCTCCTGCTTAGATATGAAAATTTCAGTATTCAATGTTATGCAGAATTTTTGTTTCCTGCTCAAAACTTGCCCTGGAGAAGGTCCCAGTTATTCGCCAAGAACTTGCAAACCATGTAACTGAAGCTTTAAACCATGCTCCTTCTGTTGTCATCTTTGATGATCTTGATAGCATAATTTCTACCCCTGATTCTGAAGGATCTCAACTGTTAATGTCTGTTGCTGGACTCACAGATTTTCTAATTGACATCATGGATGAATATAGGGTAAGAAGTATGCCTTTCTTGTTATTTACTGCTTATTCTCTGAAATGTTATGTATATTATTGCTCTTTGTATAAACTGCATGTCAAAATACTGATGAGAATTTTGGCTTGTTGAAGTGTGGGGCCTGTGGTTGATATCCATTATCCATCTTTTAAGCCATCAATAGGTTAGTTCAATTAGCTTTCAACTTTTGATAAAAAAATTCATTAATGGGGAGAGGAAGACTGTTTTTACTTTTCTGGTGTCTACAATAGTTTAGTATGATAATGAATATAAAATTGAAATACAGAAAGAAAAGGAGGATAATCGAGGAGACAAGAGATAAATAGATATCTTAATAGGAAAGAATGGGGAGAACATGAAAGATAAAACAAAACAAAAAATCAACTCATCACTTACTCAGACACACCAAACGAGGCAGCAGCAGCAAAATGGGCTAAACAGATGATATCCCAAGACAGATAAGGAGTTATTACTGAGAAGAAAAGTAGAAACTCAGTAGAAAGGGAGGGAAAATCAGTTCTGATGTTGAACCATCCAGCCACAACACTGACAAGAAGAAGAAAAGGCAGAAGCTCATTTGAGAGGATGTTGAACTATGCAATACCAAAATGAATGAGGAAAAAGGAAGGTCATTCAGCTTGCCAGAGATTTGGCCTGTTGCCTCACCATCAAGGTCAACTCACCTCTGGTCTCTTGTACTAGTCACCTCAAAATGTGGTTCCTCTAACCTGGTGCTACCTTTAAGAAGGCTGAAATCAAAATTTCCAAAACAGAGTGCAAAAGTAAATGCAGTGTGCAAAAAACAGAGTGCTTCCACTGCCACCACCAACTACCATAGGCTCCACTATACATTTTCCCATCATTGGCTGACATCAGTGACCAACCATCTCTGTGTCATCTGTACAGCTGAACTGCAGCCAAGACAGAGTTCCTGAGTTCAGTGTTGCCTGAGATTTTGACATGATCTTAGGTCACTACATGTGAAATTTGACTTTAAAAGGGGGAAGAACGAATGAGGAAAAATTATACTAATATGATGTGGAAGTTATAGGGATTAGGTAGAAGATGTGAAAAACAGATGGTAAACAATAATATATGATTAATAAGATGTGGTATAACACAATGACCTAAGTCCCTAACCTACCTAATACTCCAATTTATATTGGCAATTAAGTCAAGTACTATTGCTAACTGTATAAGGACCCACTAAAATAGGATCCTAAATGAATTCTAAAAGATATTAAACCATTCATTAGCGTACACTAATAGCTGGAGCTTATGGGATAATTAAGCTTTGACAACATAAAAATACAACCCAAGCTTTATCAAGCTTGTATTTCCTTTTACAATAGGTGTCAAGGAAGAGTTTATGAAGTGAGAGCTAACAGAAAATAGGTATTATCATCAGAGAAAATTGGAGCTGAGCTCCTTACAACTGAGGAAATTGCACTGAAAACAGAGAATGAAAATAAATAAAAAGAAAACAAAGACTTTTTCCAATATTGCACAGTTGTACCCTATATCATCACCAAATTTTCCCATCCTCCTTTCTCTCTCTCTCTCTCTCTCTCCCTCTCCCTCTATTTTATGTAATGTTCTCTCCCTCTTCTCCATTTGATTCCAGAATCTCCTCACCCTCATCCCCCATGCCACCTGTATCCATTCTGTTATGACAATCTCTCTCTATGCTAACTAAATTTTCACCTTCTGCACTTTTATTAATTCTTCTTTTTCCTTTCAAAACAAAAGCCCTTTGTTATTCGGCCCATATTTTCCTTTTCTTCTATGCACATGCACCATGGGCCTATCAACAAGGCACAAACATAATTATGCCTTGGAATCACTATGATGTTTAGCTAATTGCTTTTTCATGGGGTTATCTTTGGCAATGTACAACAAGATTTCCTGGCTTTGCTTTGTGGATGGGTTTTTCCTTTTTTTCTCCTATTTCTTGTTACCTTTTGAGGGTATAGCTTGCCATTTGCTTTTGTACTGCCCTTCTCTTATTTTCTCAGAATATTGCCTGCAAAAGTGTTTATATTTAAAAGTGTATACTTTACTAAATCAAATATTTTCCTTGTCTAGACATTCTAGCAAAAATTAGAGTTATTTTACGCTTATGTAGTAATAAATACTATCTTTCTGAGGGCTAACAAGTAATTGAAGCACATGCTAAAAAATTTGCAAAAGACCAAGATCTTGACTTTGTTGCTCAATCAATTTAGTAACATTTTTCTTTCCCAAATACAATTATGAATTTATTGCCGTTGTGGCACACTGAACAGGAGAAGAGGCAAAAATCATGTGGATTTGGACCAATAGCCTTCATAGCTTCCATACAATCCCTAGAGAAGATACCACAGTCTTTGAGCTCTTCAGGTTTGCTATTTTTGTGTGTAAATATTTATTACATTATAGTAAAATCTCAAAAAAATATTGATCATTATCTTTCATTTTTTATATGCATTTTATTTCTCATCTTCTGGCTGCTAATTTCTTGATTTTCTTTTTATTAGGACGGTTTGACTTTCATATAAAGCTGCCTGCTCCTGCAGCTTCTGAGCGCAGGGCTATGTTGAAGCATGAAATACAGAGGCGTCAGTTGCAATGTGATGATGACATCCTGCTTGATGTGGCTGTAAAATGTGATGGTTATGATGGTTATGATCTGGTATTCCACTTCTTTTTAGATTTATTGTGTTGACAAATATTAGGCTTCACTGGTGTAAAATTTACTAATTGTCAGTTTTGGTAATGTGTTCACATGTGGTTCTGTTTGTTATATGCTCCATGTGTAGAGAAATTTAGAGAGAGAGAGAGAGAGAAGAAAACCTGCAGATTTTTTGCTTTACATCATTAATGAGTTAGAGTTTTCAGACATGGAACAATATTAGAAAAACAGGATAGTTTGTGGGATAGACTTTGAAGAGAGAGAGAGAGAGAGAGAGAGAGAGAGAGAGAAGAAAAGCAGGACAATGTATGAGATAAACGTTCCAATGCAGATTTCTTGGTGTCTTTTATGAGTTAGAGTTGTACCCTTTTCTTTTCATGTCACATTGTCAGTGTAAGCCTTTTTTTCAGCGGTAGTGGAAGAGAGGGGGAGGGGGTGTAGGGAGTTCATTCATTTGTTCAAGAAGCATGCAGTGAGATATTCCTGCATAAATTTGGTTAGTAAATGATCTAGATTAGAGTTAAGGAATTTAAAATTACTTGATCATAGCTTGAAAAAACTCAAAGAGGGTCCTGTTTCTACCCAACTTAATAATTATTATTTCAATGGTGTCATTTACATTTAATGAACACCAGCTGCTTTTGTAGAAGTTTGATTGTCAATTTGAATATTATTACTGCATGGACTGTTGATAACCATATGTTTGATCTGCAAGTCTGCAAATATTTAATATTTCATTGTTTGCAGGAAATATTAGTTGACAGAACTGTCCATGCTGCTGTTTGCCGTTTTCTGCCATCTAATGCTGCCATTTATGAGCATGAGAGTCCTGCTTTATTAAGGGAGGATTTCTCTCAGGCAATGCTTGATTTTCTTCCAGTTGCAATGCGTGATATCACAAAATCAGCTTCTGATGATGGCCGTTCTGGATGGGATGATGTGGGTGGTCTTGTTGACATTCGAAATGCTATTAAGGAGGTCTGACTTCATGAAATATTAAAATGCTGCTGTTCTCTCACTTTATTTTATGTGTCTCGTTTTGTTTTTCAGATTGTAAGTAATATTGTTATATTTGTAAGAACTGATTCGTATGCATGCTTAAGCCAGGTGGAGGGGCAGAGAATGGTTTTATAACTAACAAGACATTATCCCCTGACTTGTATAATATGTATAGTGCATGCTAAGATTCAAATCCACACCTACACTGCTTTACTGTGGTTTCTTTTTACTCTGCAACTGTTCTTATAAGCCTGTGATTTCTTTATGTAATTCCTTATCCTCTAAGGCATTTGTAATCTGTTTTCTTTGTTTTAATTAATTTATTATTAATCAACCAAAAATGAAAAAAAAGAAGTTGGGAAGTGAAGACAGAAATGTACTGGATAATCTAGAAAGATATTGTAGAATACCAGGGAAGCTGAATTATCTCAGTGTAACCTTGAAAGATATGGCTTTCTCATTGATTGTAGTCAGTCAGTTCATGTGATCACCCAGAACTACTCATTGGGATGCCAATAGTCACAATCTAAAATAACTGAAAGGAAGGTCCAGGCAGTGGTATCTACATTAAAATCAGGGTGGTTGAGAGTAGAGGGATTCTCTGATGCACAATGATTCTTGCAGTTAGATGAACAAAAAATTAATTATTTTGGCCTTTTGTGGCATGTTTTCTTTATGCTTGTCATTTGCATGATTTTATGCTGTTGATTAAATTATTTCCAGATGATAGAGTTGCCATCAAAGTTTCCGAAAACTTTTGCACAAGCACCTTTGAGGTTGCGGTCAAATGTCCTTTTATATGGTCCTCCTGGTTGTGGTAAAACTCACATAGTTGGTGCTGCTGCTGCTGCTTCTTCACTTCGATTCATATCAGTGAAAGGGCCAGAGTTATTAAACAAGTACATTGGTGCTTCTGAACAAGCTGTAAGAGGCCATAAGACCTTCTTTGGACTATTATTGGTGTATGGTATTTTAGAATTTATTTGTATGTTTCTTAATTCGAAGGTTATTACATCTTAATTGATTCAAAACTAGCTTTTAATGCCACTATGTGAGCCATTTGATCATGAATCTTATTATTAGGAGATGTAGGCTGTTTCTTTGGTTTGGTCTATAATATTTTTTAATCTTTCAAATTAAGATTATTGATTTTGCTTAGAAGGTATGAGTGTTGAATGCTGGTTTCAGGTTAGGGATATATTCTCTAAAGCAGCTGCTGCAGCACCATGCCTACTTTTTTTTGATGAATTTGATTCTATAGCCCCCAAGAGAGGGCATGACAATACTGGAGTAACTGATCGTGTTGTTAATCAAGTCAGTATATATTTGTCACTTTTCGATCTTTTACTTTCTTGAATACAATCTGACTTCAGTATGTTCAATTTTCAGTTTCTGACTGAGTTAGATGGTGTTGAGATTTTAACTGGTGTATTTGTGTTTGCTGCAACCAGGTTAGTTTCTCAAACATGTATTCTGGTAAAAAATAAATCAATATAATTTATATAAAGTGTCCAGGGATGAAAGACTGGCTAAAAGGATATAAAGTTAAAACAAGACTATAGGCCCAACCTTGATTTGCTTCTGGTTTATACGTAATTTAGATTAGTTAGTTACAGGTGGCAACTTGTGGTACAAACTTTACGGTCAGTTTGAATAAACTTCTCAACAAGAACTTATAAAAGAAAATAAGAGGCAAAATGAATCAAACTTTATAGTCCTGCTACTGCAATTTGTTACAAACCAAAGAAAAATTTGAGAGAACAGAGAAATAATACTCCTCCAAGGGTTTCCCTCTCACAGGATTTCTCCTCCCGCAAAGAGCAAAGCTTAATTCTCAAATGTTACAAGATAAAATGAATCATTTCCCCTTTCATCCTCCTATTAATTTAACTTGCTTACTAATTATTATAACTGCTACATCTTATCTTAATTCCTAATAAATATTTATGAGATATTCTTCATATATTCAATTCTAAGCTGGAAAAATCTTTGGCTATGATAAGTTTACAGTTGATCCTTGTTTTTTGAGATAATGGATATTAATTATTGGCTATTCTAATATCTGTTTTTCATTTCAAGCAGTAGACCAGATTTACTTGATGCAGCACTGTTGAGACCTGGTAGGTTAGATCGTCTTCTGTTCTGTGACTTTCCGTCTTTGCATGAGAGATTGGAAATTCTTGCAGTACTTTCTAGAAAGGTATGCATAAGCATGACCCTATGATCATGGCCATGTCTTGTTTCTTGTTTGCAAATTGCTTATGATATCTTGTTGGGATTTTTACATATAAGGTAAGTTTTTTGGGTTAAAATGTTTTACTTGTTCATATGTTGTGCTGTGGAATCAGGGTTGTGGACATGTAAGCAAAAGCAAGAGACAATATCATAAGAATCTCATGCAACCAGTTTGTTAGATCCCCCCAGTATCAATAGTAGTAACTGTTAGTTAGAGAGGGAAAGTAGATCCACCCCCCATGTTAGAACATAATAAATAATCGGAGGCAAATAATAGTGAGTAGTCTTTTGATTTTAGAGTGGAAATTGGGAGAGCCCAGGGGCCAGGTCTCTGGATTACCTGGAAGAGTTATGTACTATCGTGTATCTTCATTTCCTCATTTCTGATCTTGTATCTCACAAGTCACAAATTCTAATGCAAATCCAAGGACAAAGGTTTCTGTCAATTAACTTTCCATTTCTATCAAATGTTATCAAAGCTCCCTATTGAAGGAGTCTTCCATGATGCATATGAACATGGAGGCCAGGTTGGAATCATAGTGAGGCCATGAAGATTAGATGAGTCAGATGGAGGAAGATTGACAGCAAGCCAGGAATGATATGGATACTCAAGAAAAGCTGTCAGAAGAAGCTTGAAGACATTCTTGAAGGGATGTCTTGCAATTTCCAAGGAGATGGGAACCAAATGAACCTGCCTATAGGGACCAACACTTCAGGTGCTGGGTGTGATGGAAAACATGGATCAAGGTTGGGTAATGGGATCAAGACTGAAAATGGGATAGGAGCACTGGAGGCAGCTTGATATTCCTTTATTTAGGAGATGGATGATGTGCATGGATGGGTCAATAGGGTGGAGTGCTATTTTGAGATGAAGGGAATATTGGACAAAGAGAAACTACAATCCATGATGGTGGCCATGGAGAGCCAAGTCCTATTTCTGGTGATAGGAATTTCATTGGGTGTCACTGTTGAAGATATAATTGAATTCCACCAAAGATATGTGCAGACTGCAGAATGTCAAGTTGGTGGTTAACCCATCCCAAATTTGAATTTTAATATTTCCGTGTTTGACAAAGGGAGGCTTACAGCTACTCTTTTACTCCTTTTATTAAGTAGTAGGAATTTACCTTTTTCCCTCATGCATATAACGATTCTGTTGACATCAATAGTTTATAAAACATACTCCTTTCTGAATTTATTAAAATGGGTCCTTTTAATTATTGCAGTTACCAATGGCCAATGATGTTGATTTGGATACAATAGCTAATATGACCGAGGGATTCAGTGGAGCTGATCTCCAAGCTCTCCTCTCAGATGCGCAGCTTGCAGCGGTTCATGATGTTCTGGACAGTGTGGATGCCTCTAGGCCAGAAAAAACACCAGTTATTACTGATGCTCTTCTGAAGTTCACAGCATCCAAGGCTAGACCATCTGTTTCAGAAGAAGAGAAGAGAAGACTCTACAATATATATCACCAGTTCCTGGATTCAAAAAGATCGGTTGCTGCCCAGGTTTTTTCCCTCTCCCTCCCTTCTTTTCTCTCCCCCAATCACCGTGTTTCTGTTGAGTCTTTATGTTGAGGGGTCATGCCAACTTGCTTTCATATAATTCATAGGAACAGAATAGTGTTCATGCAATGTTTATGGATGTGAATAGGAACTTGTTGCTTGTTGAGTATTGGGTAAATTGACACCCATGAGTTTCAAGTCACGGTAAGTAAAAAAAACTAGCTCCATTAATTGACAATTCTAGCATCTTCAGTTATTATTTCAAAGAGCCTACATAGCAATTATAGCTTTCTCTTTAGGCAAGGGAAAAAAAAAACTTCTTGTAAATGCTGTAATATTTAGACTAGTTTAAACCCTCATTAATTTTAAAATCTCTGAATCTGTGACAAATTGTCTTGAGTGACTGAAAATGATGTTGTAACCTTAACTGTAAAAGGAGATGATAGATGCTGGTGTGTGATATTTACCTGAATTATCTGTTAATGAAGTTCTTTTAATTTCTCAAAGCTCACCTCTGCATATGTAAGCTATGTACCATGAAGAAACTCTAAACCACAAAGGGTTTAGATGACTAAGCGTAATTCAGATTTCAGCCTTTATATATATATATGTGTGTGTGTGTGTGTAACTGCAAATGTTTTATTCCCTTAATTTAATTGGGTAAATAATTGCATAATGAGATATCTTTATGTTTTAGCTATGCCTTTTTCTAAGTTTGTTAAAATAATTGCTGTAGTCAAGGGATACAAAAGGCAAGAGGGCAACTCTAGCTTGACAGGGAAGTAAATTCAGTGCAGTTTGTTCATGTGGTGGAAGCTAGTCTTTGGTATTCCTTTCTTCTGAAGATGTCTTCTCTGTTCATTTGCACCTCCTTAATAGTAAATTTGTATAGGTATCGATTGTAGTTCAACTCACATCATTTGTTGTATTTGATAATGTAAATTCTCCTAGCAATATTACGAATAAAATATGAACAGAAAAATGTTTTCGCAAGTTATTTTTTTCTCTGAAATTTTATTTTCGGTTATGTGAAATTACAGGGCATAACGGGCAGCAATGAATGGTATTTTTTGTTGTATAATTCAATCACCCAGGTTTCATCTATTTTTCCCTTCTATTTAAATGTTTGCTAAAAACATATTTCCCCCTTCTATTTATTACTTTCAGAATGAATGGTACTTTTGATGTATAATTCAATCACTCAGGTTTCATCTATTTTCCCCTAAGATAAAAATGAAACATTATAAAATAAGTCTCACCTAACATAAAATAGTAGAAAATAAGCATGATGAAATATTACAAAAATAAGTCTCACCTAACATCATTCTTGGTTGGTCTTTCTATTCCTCTTTTGATAAGTACACCCCCAAAGCGTCTGATAGTGCCAGTGCCAATGATTCATGTCTAATGTTGTAATGATTAGTGCCATTAAGAGTCGCTCTCAGGTCAGTCAATCATTACATATTTTGCTTAGTCCTTTCAAATGACTACAAAAAGATAAATAAATAATTAATATGACAGTTTGATTATCATTTAATACATGGAAAAAAAAACAATCATTTTTAATCGTGGGTAAATCATAAATAATAATAATAATAATAATAAAACACAATATAATATTACTTTCAATCTTTTTTTTTATAAAAAAAGCTAAACAAATTTATTGAACCATATCAAAAGTACAGCCACAAGAAGTTACCATACCATACATTATTTTTGGTTTTTTATATAAAACAATAAAATTATTTTTGGATCATTATTAGAAATATATGACGACTTCTAAATGTATTAATTGTTCATTTTCTTATACATTTAATTTATTATGATGTCTATTAATGAGATATTCATTTCTTATTAAAGTAGATGTATTTATATTCAGTGGCGGAGCCAAGTTGCAATGAGGGGAGGGAAGTTTAAAAAGTAAAGTTCATTCAACAAATATATACCTATCAATTTTCATATAAACATTCATAATCATATATTTTGAAATGTTAATTACATCAATAATATTAAAATATCTTTCTTATATATTAATGAAAATTGAAAATACATCTCTTTCATTCATAAGTAGGAAATTATATGTAATTCTAAAAAATCTCAAGAAGTATTAATGTAATTTATTGGAAAATAAAATAAAATTACTATTAATTTTTTAATTTAGAAACATTAATTAATTTTATAAGTTCCTAACATCTAAAGTACACATAAAATTTCAAATCAAATATATTGTAATACTTAAGTCTAAGTTTCAATAATATACAACAATGTTCATTAACAATAATAAGTTTACATCTAAAATAAATAAAAAAACAATTACTTTAGATTGATTTTTCATCTTTTTAAGTAGATTAAACATATTTCTTTTGAAAGACAAATATATCTTGATTGGAGTAATTAAACTTAATCCTAAGGAAGTAATTTAGTTTTTTTAGGTTCTTTATTTTAGATTAAGCAGATAATATTTTCTTTAGACTTTGCTTTTTAGTATCACCATCCCTTTTAATAATCATATTATCCACATAGATTGGGGAAAAAGTGAGTTAGCCTTCCTAGAGATGTTTTATAAAGAGAGTTTTTTTTTTTTTTTACAGGATTTTTTTTATAAAGAGAGTATGATCACTTTAACTCTACATGTATCATAAAGACACCATAATCATAGTAAATATTCCAAATCAAGGGATATTGCTTTAACTCATATAAGGCCTTTCTTAATTTACACAACATATTTTTGCCATTAGTAAAGTTATACCTAGGCGGGATCTCCATGCATATGTCTATCTTCAAGTTTTAATGCAAGAAGAGTTTTTTTTACACCAAATATTTGCAAGTCTCAACCAAAATATGTTATTACACAATTATCACTTTGATTATATTTATTTTCATCAATAAATACATCATCATATTCATTAACATGTCTAGGTGTAACCTTTTGTATAGTCTTGTATTGATCTACAAAACCATCAGATCAATATATAAATAGTGTATTTCAATAGTAAGGGAGTCAACTTTTTGGGCATTCACTAATGCACTAATCTTTTCATTCATGACTCAAACCTAATTCTTATCCTTTAATTAGTTGCACTTGATATTATGTTTGTTGTTTGATTCAATTTGAAAACTAACATTTTATTCTATGATTAGTTGCATTTGATTAGGAAAGATATACATTACTTTTTCTTTTGCTGTACATGTAATTTTTTTAGGTTTAATTGTACTTTTGGTTCTCAAAATAGTTTAATTATGTTGATTTTGGCCTCCAAAGTTTCAATTGAGTGAGTTGAGTTTTACAAGTATTAAAATTGTGTAATTTTGATTCATAAGTCTTTTAATGAATTTTGTTGACATGATAAATGATATAACATTGACAATTGACATAAAAAACATAGTGATATTAATATGACAATTGACATAAATACAAACATTATTTTATTATTAAAGATGTAGGAGGTGTGAAAAGAACCACCAACCTTACATTATTATAGTAATACTTAACTATTATTAAGCTAATAGATTTTCTTGAAATATAAATGAAAATTATATTCCCTCTAGTACTTATTATAAGATACCATTTAAAAGGAATTAATGGTCATTTTTATAAGGTATTTTAATGTTTTTCTCTATCTGTTCTTATTGAATACTCTAGCATTTGTTTCATGAATTAATTCTTTAACCCAAGAAATATTTTTTCTTGGGAATGTTGTTCTCAAGTATTTTTTTCATGAATCACACAATTACAATATTTGAGAAATCATAAGTAAAATTAAGTCTATTTTTTTAATTCATAGAAATTGAACTCATATGTCAAGAGATTTACAACTCATGTACACTAGTCAAACACATTATTCAATCAACAAAATTAGACTTTCTCAGTGATAGTCAAGTGTAGATAGATAACATGTATGTTTGAGACAATTAACTTAATTATAAAAACATTATTTTTAAAACGGTATTTTTATGAATATAAAATTTTGTTGACATGATTATTTTTCAACAATTTTTTTCTTTTCAAATGTTTTCATCATTTTTACTAGTAACTAGTCTGCAACCCTGCACATGCACAGGTTGTTTGGTAAGCGTTTTGTAAATGTTGATGGACACCAAAATAACAAAGTTGATTATCAGTAAAATGGAGATTAACAACAAAATGTTGATTAATAACAAAGTTGATTAACACCAAAATACACTGAGTAAACATTAACAGAGTTTGTTGAAACTACATGAGCAAGATTTTTTTTCCCAAAGGTAGTCTAATTGCTGTCACTATCCTCCCAATCCTCGGGTCTTCTAATTATAATATCCCAAAATTTTTCATAATATCTATAGTAAATAGAGATTTCATCTCCATCATCAAAGTTCATTTCTTCAAGAAAATCGTACCATGGTTGGACAACGCCTTTTCCACCAATAGCAAGATTCAGGGTTTCAACTTTCCATTGCAATGAGGGGCCAGATGGCCTTAAGACTGTCATGTGATTATCACAAGCTTTAAGAGGAACTTCTGTACAACGCGGGAGTTTTTGTAAATAGGAAAAAGTAAAATTGTTAAACTGGTAAAAATGTGTTTAAAGAGATTAATGTATGAAAATCAACTTACCAGGGGTTCAAGAGCATCCAACATTTCCTGAGTAAGTCGAAGAGTCCAGATATGCTTTCTGGATGAATGCCTCTGCCTACCACAAGTTTGCCGCTCCAGTGTTGGTATGAAATGTATGTCAAATATGCAGTGATGGTCACAGGCAAAAAAGTTGATGGTGTTTGACTCGTAGATTTTCAAATTTTTCCTGAAGTTTTCGAGTCCATCTGTCAAATAGACTTTTTCTTTGTGTGTCTGCCCCGTATTTCGTAGATGGCTCCATTGTATCTCAGATGAACAAACTCAGGATACTGTGGTGCCCATTGTGTATGGTAGAACGCGGGAAGTTGTATGGTATTCTGTAAAAAAAGTGAGAAATATAAATGCATGTATATGCAACGATAATACTAATGGAAGAATTGGAAAAAAATATGACTTTGTCGTTGTTGAAGGTAGCAATAAATTGGATGATCAATGGCGGTCTGATCATGGGATTTTTCATCTGCAGAGATATCGTAGTTTTAATAAATTAAGTGTAGATTTTGAAGAAAAGGAAGAAAAAATTTCCTAGCGTGAAGAGGAGAGTAGGAATGAATTACTTCACTTGATGCTGTTGAAGATGTGCTGTTCATTTTGTGCATGGCGTGAAAGTGGAGTCTGGATAGAAAAGTGAAAGAGGATTTGTAGGAGAAGGTAGATTATAGCGTTTTCTAGAGTGTGGTATTTAATAAATGCTTGTTTCCAATGCCATAACTGACGGTTGATTTGATCATTGCTTTTAAACTGAGCACAGTTGTCAAGAGGTGTGAACTGAATAATTGTGAATTGAAGGGGTGCCAAGTAAATGAAGAGTTTTTGTTGAAAACAGAAGGTTAACACTATTGATATTGTGGGGCATTAATGATCTAGATTTATTTTCGGCCTGGATATGAGGATTGGCGCAATTTCTAGAATTCCTTGTTAGGATTTGGTTTTTAATGTATTGCAGAGGGGGTATGATATGATATTTTTTAATGATATGATGTCTGAAGCATATATATAACAATTTTTAAAAAATAACTATGTCATGTTGCAAAACTGGATTTTTTTAATGTAGTTTTTTTTTTTTGTAAAATAACAATGATGTTGTTTTCAACCAATGGAGTATATGCAGCATGATCTGATATATTTGCACAATTGGCATAAGCGAATTTTTTTCATAGTCGCACAAAAGTGCAACGAAAATTTGATAAATATTCTTTAAAGGATAATTATCATATAAGGAGTAGCATATGAAACAAAAAGAAATTTTAAGCTTAGTGGAACGCTAGATAGTTTATTACTGAACTTCAATAGTTTAAATTTCTATATTTCGGAGAAAAATAAACAGAATTTTTACAGGTAAATGTCAAAGCAAGAATTTGGGCTTAGATATATTAAAGTCATTTGATTGTAGTTCACTTGCAGTAGCTGTTATTTGTGGATGAGAGACGGTCATTGTATGATTTGGCTATAAAAGAAAGCAATTGAATATGAGCAACATTGTTTAATTAAGTAAAAGACGTTTTTAAAGTTGTGATAGAACTATGCTAAGTTGTGATAAAGTGCTAAATATTCAGAGGTTATGGATATCTTTCTAAACAAGTTAATAATATAACCTTAAGTAAATGAAATTATAAATGGAAGATATTAATGTGGTAACTAAGATTACATACCTGACAATGTAAAATTTAAGACTGTGATATATGATGTCATCTTTGGCTGTATGTTAGAATGTATATGAGTAAGATGACAATTATGAATTGTTGCTAATAAATAGTACAATTTGTTGTTTCAAAATTTAGAGTTACCTTGTAAGATTTTTGAAAACCTCTTTAAAAACTACATTGGTAGTAGAAGTCATATTTTTTTGGTCTTTATCATGAATAAGAACTTTTAATCCTTGCCTTTAATTGACCCTTGATAATGCAATGTATAATTGTCCATGGCTAAAGACTGGTTTTGGCAAATAAAGTCCAACCATAGAAAGTGATTGGCCCTGAGACTTGTTAATTGTCATTGCATAAGATAACATGATTGGAAATTGCCTTCTTAAAAGTTTGAAAGGCTATGGTGATTGTGAAGGTGACATTGACATTCTTGGGATGTAAACATTATCGCCAAGATTTTTTCCAGGAATGATTTCAGCTGCAATTACATGTTTGGCTAGTCTTGTAACTACTAATCTAGTACCATTACACAAACCTTGCGTTTGGTCTAAGTTTCTTAGCAACATTATAGGACCATCGATTTTTAGCTTGATACAATGATTTGGCAGACCATATGTGTTTAGTGAATTGAGAAATTCAATTGTAATTGATTGGAAATGCCAACTGTCAATGATTTCTGATTTCTCTATATAATCAGAGCTTAAGTATTCCATCTGTTCACCTATTATGTTTATTTCAGTTAGCATGCAAAGTTAAATAGAGGACAAATACTAAATAGATGTTAGTTTTTGTAAGTTTCAGATATGCATAAATACCTGGAATCAAGGAAAGTATATAATCATTGACTTCTTCAACTGTTTCATTGGTGGAAGCTAATATTGCTCTACATTTGAAGAATTCAAGATTACTGTGGTGTTGATATAAATCTGGGAATGTTGATTTGACTATAGCATCAATGGGGTCATTATATTCAGTAATCAGTAGGTACTCAGGAATCTCAACCGTAGCATATTCATCATTTTGATTCCCAATAACTCCATCTCCAATATCTAGAATCCACTTTGCAAGTTTAGTAGTTTCTTGATCATCAATTGATTGGGCATTGCCTTGTAAACACATGTTTTTTATGAGTGTTAAGACTTCACAGGAAGGCCAGAGATATGATGAATTCATTGTTGCATTTATAATGTCTGAACGACTTCCTCTTGGAATGACTGACAGAATTTGTCGGAAATCTCCACCAAATACAATAACTTTGCCTCCAAAAATTTGATTCGGATTTTTTTTTCTTGAAAGCAAAATTTGTGAGCCATGGGTGCTTCATCCCAAATTATCAGATTTGTCTGATTTAACAATTCTGCTAGCTGACTTCCTTGAAGTGTGTTGCATGTTGAGTCTTCGAAAATTGGCACAGGTATCTTAAATTTGGAATGGGCAGTCCTGCCTCCTGGCAATAATAGAGAAGCTATGCCACTAGAAGAAACGATAATCACAATTTGATTTTTTGCCCTCGGTGAACTTGCTAATGTTCTCCATATGTATGTTTTTCCTATACCTCCGTATCCATATAGGAAAAACATGTCACCTTCATTGTTGTTGACAACTTGCATAATTTTGTGATAAATTTGTTTTTGTTCATCTAGAATAAAAAATAAGTTGAGATCTGATAGAAATGAAGAATAAGCAGATGCAAAATTAGAAGATACAGATGGAATTTAACTTTGTTAAATGCAATTTATAATATATGAATTGGTAGATTACCTGTCATAGATGAAAAAATATTTTCGAATTCTGATCTAGCCTTATCATTATTGTAATTAAGTTCAGATAATATCAAGCTATTCTCTAGACACGATGCAGGATTTGCACCCTGAGGATATGACATTGTAGGATAGTCTTTGAGTGATTTTTGGTTTGGATGTAGAAGTTTTTCAATTTCCAATGATGTTAAATTTTTAAGTTGCTCATCATCAATCTCTAATTCTAAGAAATGATAAAGAAAATAGTTAAACAATGCCTATCTGTGATGTTATTCAACATACAAAGTTACAAACTGATTAAAACTAACCTGTGTTCAGAGTTGTTTTTTTATAATGATATGCAATGTCTTCAACTAACCAATTCCATGTCTGATTCCAAAGTTCTTCAGGTTTAGTAATGACACTTGTTAATAGCATTAAGACAAATAATTTCCTCAAATAATTAGTCGTGCCCCAGTTCTTAGCTTCTTTGATTGCTTCCACAAATTTTGTCATCTTGCAAAAAACTCATTGTGAAGCATGCTTCCTATATGTAAGGTATAGAACATTTTTAACTGTTCTAATATCCTCAAATGAAGTAGGTCCTTTGCATTTAGTAAGCATCATTCTTAGATAAAACAATTCACTAGTGGTTGGTGGAACCCATATTAGCTTGTCAATTGTATTGCCTTTCTTTCTGAGGTTCCATGATCTAGCCTTTTGGTTGTACATGAATTTGGAAACAAATTGTGAATAAGTAAGATTTCTACCTTCTGAAAAACATTTGTTACTATTTATCCAAGCTAAGAATTTTGAATCTGAAATGCTTGGCTTTGATAAGATATGATTTATATCATCATCATCTTCATAAAGAACATTGTATTGCCATGACAGATGAAAATGTAATCTCTCCACAACAGGTTTTCTAGCATGTACTGGAAAACCAAAAATTCTCCAAGTAGCTTCACACGGAGAAATATATCTGGCATAAAAAATTCATAATTAAAAGAGTTAATTAAAGAAACAATGAGTAAATTAAGTATACATCTTAAATTAATATTACCTGTAATCTACATATTCTTTAATCTCATCATTTTGAGTGATAGGATTCTCAAGTGCACCATTAGCATCATAAACAACAACAGCAGTGACTCTGTCATAACCTTTGTTTATATATTTAAATAGATATTTAATGGAAGTATTTTGATTACACCATTCAATATTTATGTATGCTCGGTATTTCCTCAGCAATTTTGCATTATAAGGTACTTTATATCTATTATCAATAATAACTCCATTCTTTGAAATTGTACGACCATCATTTCTTCTACAATAGATTGGATAGCCATTTAAATCTAAAACAGTTCGAGAGTGAAACATTTTAGGGTAAAAACAACTACACTTGCCTTCTTTCATACATGGAGACTTAGATTGCAAAATTCCACATGGGCCATGTATCATATAATTTTGGACTAATGTATAGAGTTCAGGGTCATTTTCATGTGAAGGAATTTCTGCTGATATTATCTGGTCAATGTCATCTGAAGATGGATATTTATTATCTGGGTGTAAGAATAGCAATAGATGCACATGAGGAAGTCCTCTTTTTTGAAATTCAATTGTGTGCATATCTGTAATTGTTAGCTGATCGTATTAATAGTGCAACAATAATATAGAAATTCTGAATAGTTGTATCATATGAGGGAAAAATGAAAAGCAATAAACAAATGTATAAGTTTAAGAAGCAGATTAATAGCAAACTCACATGTGACTACTTTTCCAAGTAGGTGTTTTTTTGTTAAGTCAAAAAGCATTTGTTCATACTTCAATCTGAAAACACGTGAGATAAGATCTGGTCTATCTGTTGCTTTTAGATTCAAAGGTGCAAGTACTCTACGGATTTCAGGCCAATTTGGATTACAGGTTAAAGTAATAAAAAGATTTGGAAAATCCACATGGCTGCATATTGTCATACCATCAAAGTAAAGTTGGTCCATATAACATGGACTGCCAACAAAGGTTGAAGGCAAAATCACTCTTTTTCCTTTAGATGAGCCTTTACTGCTTCCAGCATCCAATGATGTTTGTAAACTACAATACTTGTTAACTCTAAGTTTTTTTTGGTTGTTCCTGATGTAGCTAAGTCTTTCAGACTCAACCATGGTGTATGCTTCAACGATGAATTGTTGGAATAGTTTTCTAGAATGCAACAAAGTTTGTGCTTCATTTGACCTGAACTACAGTCTATAAACAAACCACTATCTCATCGTTAGACGATTTCTCTTCCTTTTTCTACTGCTAGATGTAGAACGGTGAAGTATATCAGGTCTATATCCATCTTCACCATAAGGGAAGAGTAAAAGGTACTGCAGTCCTAGATAACTAGAGTGTAATTCATGGATTCTTTATAATTCTCCATTTTGAGTTTCAACAATAATATCCCTTCTTGAGTCTGCATCAAAATCACCAACAATCAAGGTAGCAACTTCAGAAACATCTGGGAGATTGTATGTATGACCATCTTTTTCATGTCCAGCTATCAATCTCAATTTTACACTATCTAGTTGACTATCTGTCAATCTGTCCCTGGCCATTCTGAAACTTTTTGCATGGACATTGTGTTCATCCAACATTTGACTTAAAGTTGAAACAATCTCTGGTTGAATTACAACATATTGGCTGCAAAAAATAATATAAAAATACATCCATTGGTGTCAGAAAACATGTTTTCCCAATCAGAATTCTTAATATTTGATAATAAAAGAAACAAAAGAACTACTACCTCATCGTATTAATTCTATTTTCAACTTCATTCTGCGTATCAAAGATATATAATTATGCAAATTGCGGTTGTTTTCCAGGCATTGGTAATAAGCTGCCTATTCGATGGCATGGTTGACCTTGAATTCTAATTGTAGGATGTCCTCTGGTTTCATTAATTAATTTGTCTAGCTTAATACCAATAGAGGTAAAGGCAAACATCATGTTATATGTCCGTATGTTACACTAATAATGTTTACTATCACTTGCATTATCATCAAATAGAAGTCGTTCAAGATATTTCGGTGGACTTTGTAATAATGGAAGTTCAACTTTGTCATCTCCACAACAGAAGCTGAATTTTGGACTTGTTGTATTTTTATCTTTTGAAATTCTTTCATTATACCACATTTTTGCATTACAATGTCTATATTGCATGGCCTGATCACCCAAGTCAGAATAGCCTGAAATTGTTTAATGAAATAGTACAATTTAATTGAAAGTATATCAGTCGATATCGTTAACGTTATATCAGAGCTATAAGTATTATCTTCAGTATTAATTGCAGGTTCATTACTGTTGGATTGACAATTTTCATCCTCAGACAAAAAATTAGAATCAGATGTTGTAACAATTTAGGTTAGATATCATAGATATAATTAAAATTTGGGGAAAAAATGGAGCAAGGATTTTCTATCATCATACCTTGTGTAGATTCAGAATTTATATCCTCTAATGAATCAGTTGTCATGACTTAAGAATAGAGACAAATTAAGTCAAGTTGAATAGACTAATGTTTTTTTTTTAAAAGCAAACATCTTATTTATAATTTCTCACCATGACATTGTATATCTTTCAGAGTGAAATCTATAGTTGCCTTATGTGATCTGTCAGACTGAGTCTTTTTTTTTTTGCAGGATAACTTTCCTATTTATCCTGGCTTTAGCTAAGGTAGATGCATTTGCATGTGTATTGTTTTGCATGTTTGCAATTGATATCAATGAAGCTGTTTGATATATCAATTCACCACGACAAAGTTTTGAAATGCACAAAGAGGAAATTATACATCAAAGTAATTCCAAATGTGCAGTTGTGTAATAAAGAGAAAATTAAACATGGAAGTTGAATTTAAGTAGCTTCCAAAATGAGTCATGTAACAGTGATCAAACTCACATATAAAGATATTGTATATAGAGGAGTAAGTTCTGGATATAGAATCAGCTATGTGATTGATCTTCACGTTTAGAGCTCAAGAATTTAGAATGGAACTTGGAACAAAAGATGAAATGTTTTGTAAATTAATAAAAAATGTTAATTGACATCAAGCAAGAGATGACAAATATCAAATCCGGGTTTGGGGGATTAAATGTGATTAGACGTTTTTATATAATGGATTTCATACTTAATAAACAATTTTCTTTTGGCAGCCAAAACTACAGCTAAAGATTTACGGATAAATAAATAAACAAATTTTAATTGACATAAAGCAAGAGATGACAAATATCAAATCTGAGTTTGGTAGATTAAATGTGATTAGACATTTTTAGAGTTGTTGCAATAAAAAAGAAAGTTAAGCATGAAATTTAAATTAGAAAGCAAAACTACAACCAAAGATGCACGGTAGAGAAAAATTTGATATCGAAGGCTGTCCAATCTCTCTTTGATTGATCAATATGTCATATTTGGAATCCTCATTCCTAATGGAATCGAAATAATCCTTGCCTTGAATCTCTCTTTACTTAGTACTGATTATATTAAATTTCAAAATTAGCTGTGCAATACCAATAAAGATAGGATTAAATAGTTTTGAAAATTACTTAATATGCCAATCTATTTTACTGATTGTAATGACTCATGATTAATATTTAAGTAGCCAAAAAACTAAGTTTAATTACTAAATGTCAACTTATGTTTTACTTCATGTGTAATTCGCTAAAAAAAAACCTTATTTCATCAGTTATCTTGACTTGTTAACATTCATCAGCATTCTGACAATGATTGAATAGATTGCAATTTCGTAATAGTATAGAATCAAAATAATCTTTGTGTTGAATCTCTCTTTAGTTAGTACTCAGTAGAGAAAAGAAAAACTTTAATTCATGAGTTAACTTGAGTTGATTACATTCATTAGGATTTTGACAACAATAATCCTTGTATTGAATGTCTCTTTAGTTAGTACTCAGCAGAGAAAAGAAAAACCTTAATTCATCAGTTAACCAACAATTCAACAGATTGCAATTTCGTAATAATATTTCATAATAGAACAAAATACAATAGAACAGATTGCAATTTCATAACAGTATTAACAAATAGAGTAATGCAAAGCCCAAAAAAACTATTGTTTCATTTAATCAAAGAGGAAAAAAGTAGTTTTCGTTTGGAACTACAAAATGAACTTAACGAAAATGAGACATGAACGATATTCTACAAAATAGCCAGCACTTAATGTTCCAACAACGTGGCCCATGCAAAGAGTCAAAAAACCACAAAAAATGCCACGGGGCAAATATTACAATTTGATCATATGATCATAAAAAAACATCCAAGACAACCTTTCGACAACATAATTCATTCAGCTTGAGAATGCTTGGCTAATTTATTTGAGGAAACTTGGACAGGCGAAATCTGAAAGTTTTTTTGGCTCATCATCCAACTCATCATGAGATACACGCTTAGTTGGTGTTAATGGAATCCTGAGAAGAGGGTCATGATCTCCGGTAACAGACACAGATTGCTGCATAAAATATTAACTGATCAGTAAGCTAAATTTTGTTGACATCATCCCAAAATACACCAGCAAAAACACACAAGGACAACGTCAGCTTACAAATTCAAGCTCTGTAGGCTCAGTTGAGTCAAGCATTGAACGGTCATGATCAGCGTTAACAGAGACAGATTGCTGCATAAAATATTGATTAATGAGTCAGCTAAATTTTGTTGCCATCATTGCAACATACACCAAGAAAAACAAAGAAAGACAATGTTAGCTTACAGATTCAAGCTCTGTAGGATCGGTTGACTCAAGTATTGAATTCTCGATCTTGCAACATGGCTACATGATATATGAATTTAGACTAAAGAAACAAATGGAATATATGCATACACTCACAATAACTAAAATACACTTGACAAAACACAACCTCACTAACCGAAAGCATATCCAGTACAACATTGATCAAGTCTGATTCATCTGAATATTTAAGAACAACAGAATTCCTGAACCTTGGTTGCACCTTCACTTTGAATGCAAGGAAACAACCCAATAGCCTATCTAGTGCTTGAGGAGAGGCATTTAAATCAACATCGTCATCCTTGCGCGAAAAAAGAAGAATGAAAATGGATAGCAACCTAACAAATTTTCATTGTAAATTAAAAAACATTGCATGATAATACAATAAGATACTTCTATTTTGAGCCTGTTGACTTCATCCGCTGATTGACCAATTAACTCTGCACATTCATGGTCCCAGAGCAAAAATTTCGTCTGTTCACCCTTGTGATTAACCATCACTTCAACTCTATACCTGCCAATGTAGATACCAGTATAAGAAAAAGTAGCTGATGAACGTCATACCAATTAAGCAGTGAATCAATCACCTTAGTACAGGTTGATCGTTCTCTTTGCCACACGGACATGTGAACCGCACAGTTTCTATGTCAATTTTTTTGTAACATTGACCGCAAGCTGGATAGCACCATGAATAGTTGTCCACCACTATAGTTGTAATCTTGGCGACAGTAACATAAATAATTTCCTGTTTGAAGAAACTGACATTACATTTTCTACAAAGAGAAGCTACAAATGAATAAGAACATCACCTCGCAAATGGCATTAATCTGAGAGATATTTTTTACTTCAGCCTTTGACAGAAATGCATCTTTTGATGATAATTGAGATGACCCTAAAACCTGTGAACTCCCTTGTCCAATAGGAGTCAAAACTGATCTAACCTCAATCCCTAAATCTAAAAGGCTATAAGAATAGAACAAATGCAAAAGCCCAGCAAAGATTACTTACATATTTAACAGTTTGAAATTACAATCACACAAGTAACACATTGCCAAAATACCTCTCTCTAAATTCTTGAATTTCCAGCACAAGCTCGTTGATCATGAGTTTAGACGCCTTGAAAGAATTACTGACTGACGGCGGATATGATCCTGCAGATTAGACCCAAAAAAAATATTATCTAGTAAGCATGAAAATTGAGAAATTTGAGATTATACTGACCTTGCGCTTCCTTGATCCTGCCATGTGTCAAAAGAATAACGATCGACCTTTCATCTTCAACCTCATTCAAATAAGACAAAAACTGTAAGCAGTAATTTTCCCAAAGTGTGTAGGATAGTACTTGTCGACTATCAGAAGGAAACAACAATTAATGTATCAGTATATCAACATCTAATCATCATCAGATAGAAACAATAATCACACACACTCAAAACTTAAATTCTAAAACATAACATCAAATCCTTTAATTTGAAAACAACCCTCATATTTTTCGATGAGACATATCGGAATACCACTTCATCAACCATGGCAATAACATCTAAAGCAACCACAAGGTAAACACATCTTATTTGAAAAGCCATAAGCACCTCAATCAAAATCAATCAACAAATTGCAAACGACGATCTTACCAACCAAGAGTCCAGTTTGAAAATGACCAGCAATGACATTGGAAAAATCAACAAATCTAAATTTTCTAAAAGGTAAGTGTTCCATATCAGATTGCCTAACAATAGTAATTCCAGTAAAACATAAATTATATTCATGATCACAAACTTTGAATTTCCCATCATTCTTCATAACTTTAAAATTATGCATCACATAAGTCAAATTTTCCTTCAAATCAGCCTTGCGAGACTTTAGCTGATCGTGTTTGCAAACAACATGGATTTCATCTCCCTATAATATAGAAAGTATATAAATACCTGATTGAATGGTCAATAATATAATATATAATAAAAAAAAACGCCAAAAACATACATTAGAATCAACAACCACCATTTTAGCTTGTTCTGACTTTTCAGGAATCCCAATGAACCAAAGATCAGTGATCCTTATAGAAAACTTAAGAGCTTCCCTTGATCCATCTATCAACTTAATTTTATCAGGAACACGTGCCATAAGTTTATAATCGCAAAGCCTGAACAACAACACCAAGAAAAACTGAACATCAGTTAAAAACCAAGCATATAGTCAAACGGGAAAAAATTAAATTACCACCTCAACCACTGGAAACCAAAGTTAACAACCTGTGACAAAAAAAAACAAAGAAGAAAACTCACAAAACACACATAAGACCACAACAAACTGCATATGAATCAGTAAAAATAAACACCTGACCATGTGAGTAAACAAAGTTAACAAAAGAGGCGACAAACATATAAGAATGCATTAACACCAAACTTAAGAAACCATACAAAAAACAGTCATCCTCAAGTTAAGCCTCAACTTTTCTCAGCCAAACCAAAACATAGGTACAAAAGTATAGTTTTGATTTCTCGCACTCAAAAGTAACAACCGAACAAAGGCAAACTGTAAAACAAACTTCTCAACCAAAGAATGCACAACATAAATATTACCTTTTCTTCTCACAATCAAGCCATGCAACACAGCAAAACCAAACTGCAAAACAAACTTCTCAACCAAAGAAAAACTGTAAAATCACAGCCATGCACAATAGAAAAGTTAGAAAACAAAGCATCAGAGTCAGAAAAACACCGAAAAAGAGTTCTAAAATCACCCGGAAAAGGTAACACACATACAAACTAAAAACAAACCGAATACAAAGATATTCAACAAAAAAACATTACCTTTTCTTCTCACAGCCAACCGAACAACAAAGCTAAACCAAACTAGAAAACAAAAAGGAAAATCACAGTCATGCACAACATAAAAGTTAGAAAACAAACGACTAAGGCATAACCTCACACCTTGAAATCCAAAAGCAAACAAAGAAATAGTTTTGCTCTCAAACTTGAAAATGAAACAAACAAAAATGACACAACAACGGCCAACGACATTCTACAAAACACCAAAACCACGTGCCCAACCAAACAGTGCAAGCTAGCTTAGCCATCAGACACATGGCACAACAGTTGCTTTTTGAGGAAAAAACAAACACGTAAACCACACACGTGTTGTAGCTGAAGAAGAAACCAAAAGGACAACAAAATGACAATAAACGAAAATGACACAACAACGGCCAACGACATTCTATAAAACACCTAAACCACGTGCCCAACCAAACAGTGCAAGCTAGCTTAGCCATCAGACACATGGCACAATAGTTGCTTTTTGAGGAAAAAACAAACACATAAACCACACACGTGTTGTAGCGGAAGAAGAAACCAAAAGGACAATAAAATGACAATAAACCCAGCAAAAGGCAAACTGTAAAACAAACGTAACTCATTAAAAAACAAAAAGCGAAAGCTAAAACAGACTTGCACAACATAAACATTACATTTTCTTCTCACAGTCAAGCCTAACAACGGAGCAAAAGCAAACTCCAAAACAAACTTCTCAACCAAAGAAAACTGTAAAATCACAGCCATGCACAAAAGTTAGAAAACAAAGCACCAAAGAAGAAAAACACCGAAAAAGAGTTCTAAAATCACCTGGAAAAGGTAACACACATACAAACTGAAAACAAACCGAACGCAAAGACATTAAACAAAAAAACATTACCTTTTCTTCTCACAGCCAACCCAAACAACAAAACAAAACCAAACTGCAAAACAAAAAGGAAAATCACAGCAATGCACAACATAAAAGTTAGAAAAGAAACGACCAAGACACAACCTCACACCTTCAAATCCAGTTTTGCTTTCAAACTTGAAAATGAAACAAACGAAAATGACACAACAACAACCAACGAAATTCCACAAAACACCCAAACCACGTGCCCAATCAAAGAGTGCAAGCTAGCTTAGCCATCAGACACATGACACAACAATTGCTTTTTGATGAAAAAACAAACATTTAAACCACACATGTGTAGAAGCTCAAGCAGAAACCAAAAGGCCAACAAAATGACAATAAACCCAGCAAAAGAGACACGTGACAATTTTCTAAGCAGGGATACACGAGTAATTTTCCTATACTTCTCTTTTATAATATAGGATATAGATTTCTTTTGCATCCAAACAAAATTAATGATTTGAAGATCACTTTTTTTTAGCAAACTTATCCAAATAAAAACTAATTCTAATCATAATCTATTATAACAATAATATTTGATTATACATACAATTAATTATTAAAATAATTTAATTTTCGCGGCTATTACAAACTCATCGGTGCAAAAATTACACTAAAAGAATATAATCATTAAATTCTATACATTAAATTTAATTATGTGTTAATTAATAATTAATTAATTGATTTAAAAAATACACACAGTTTTAGATATATTCGAATTAAATGCAGTTGATGATTAGTGGACAAAGTGAAAACAAAACCAAAACACAAATATACAGAACGGAAAAAAAAAAGTGTGGGGAAACAAAATAAACGAGATTGTCGAACTTGGTGTTCTTTTGCAACCTGCGAGGGTGCGACTGCGAGCGAGCGAGCGAGCGAGAGAGAGAGAATCGAAGGCGACACAACTTGCATCCGATTCTGAGAAGAAGAAGACGAGGGTTCTCCTCCTGTTCTCTTTCGAATACGTAAGTGCCTCTGATTTCGTTTTTTTTTTTCATTTTCGTTACCCTTATCTTTTTTTGATGCGTTTGATCGATCTATCACTTTTCCTGTTTTCTTTCCAATTGAATCCTTTTTTCTTCGTTATTTTCTTCCTAATTTCACTTTTCTCAATCGATTTATTGAAACCCTTTCGAAACTCCTTCCAATTTCGTTGTCGCTCGTATGTGTCTGGTTTTGCACGTTTTCCCACCGTGTTCCTGCATTTGGGACCGATTGAACCGAAAATTTTGGTTCTTTTGTCCTATTTGGGTAATTGAATGGGTGCTGTAGTCTCTTCGGATTTGAGAAGCAGATTAGGGTTCACTCGTGAAAAAATGAACAGTTTTGAACATAAGGGCCATGGAAGCTTTTGTGTCACTTTTTCTTTTTTCTTTTATGATCTCACCATTTTCTATTGTGTGAATGTGGGAGTTTGATTAAAGGTGGCGTTCTTCTTTTCTCTTTTGTTAAATAGAGAGAAAACCATCGTATTACCTAATAGTATTATGTATGTTTGGGTGTTAGTAGCTGGCATTCTAGCATTTTCTCAATCTATGTCTGGTCTAGTCTAGTCATTGGGTTTGTTCCTTCGGTAGGATACCTTGTGGCGAAGAATTTCTCCTTTGCGGTTGTGATGGTGGTAGAGTGAATTGTGGGGGTTTACATGCAAAGACACCGCTCAAGAACTAATGTTAGAGCATACAGAGGGAGAATTAGGAAGGTTTACTGGAGGGGTCTTTGGAAGACATATGTAGGTCAGTGTTGAAAAAAAAGCAGCCATGGCACTGTCACAGTGGAATGGCTTGGCTGATTTTTTGCCAACCACCGTAGACAATATGTGAAGGGAGGCCCACCATGGCGGCGCAATAAGGCACAATGGCGTGTGTTTATATGGTGGAATTTCGGCCTTCCACCATGTTTTGCTATCCGCCATTGATAACACTGATGTAAGATGGAGGTTGCATGTGGGTAAGTGTTGGTCTAGGCCTTGGTGGGGTATGATATTATGGCATTGTGGGATGCTTGTTGGTCTAGGTTCCTAAAAATGTGAATGCATTCCACATTCAAGCAAGCCTCTTGCTAAGTGAATGGGTTGCATGGCTGGGCATTACTGCAAGTGGCTATGGATTATAGAACTGTTTTATCCCCCACTTAATTACACCAGGTTATGGGCTGGCCTGGGGTTAAACGAACTGGGTTTTTGTTGGAAAGCTGCCTTTAATTGTGGTCATCTCTGGCCTGCCTTATTTGCAGCCTCTTTGTGGGCTGCCCTAAATTGAAGCTCCGAGGATGATGTATAGTCCCACATCAACTTGAGATATGAGTTAAATAGAGCTCTTATAAAGCTTGGGCAATCCTCCTCTTATGAGTCGGTTTGGTGGGGTTGAGTTACGCCTTAAGCCCAATTCTAAGATGGTATCAAAGCTATCCTAGATCAGTAGATCATAGTTGTCAATAGCAGCTGTAGCGGCCGCTATAGCGGCGGAGTGACACCCATCTGCGACGGACACGTGTGTATCGGCGTGGTTTTGGGTCACGGCTGGAGCGGCCACTATCGTGGTGGAGCAGCGCAGGTTGCGGAGCGGTTTTTCGCGACGCTACTTCGAAGCACTTGTGGTTCTGAGTGGGTTCGGTGGTTCTGTTCTGTGTTGCTTCTTCTGCTTTGTTCTTCCCAGAGAGAGAGAGAGACAAAAGACTCAGATGTGTGTTTATCCGGCAAACCCTCCTTTTCCAGATGCCCCTTGAAAGAGACAATGCTAAGAAACGATCGATCTCACTTGAAATCGCCTTTGTGAACTTCTCGAGACTAGTTCCATCCGCTCTGGTATTTTTAGTGTGAGAGCGGACGACAACTGCAGTAACAGTGGACGCGACTATTATTAAGACAGCAAAGAGTGACAGCAACACAATCTTTTTCCTCCCGGAAGATCTTAGAGAGTTGAGGCGCGAGGAGCCACCAAGATCAGAGGGTCCCAACCTTCCGTAGTCCATTGTGAAGTGTTCTTTCTATGGAGAGAGAATGAGGGAGCTAGATTGTGGTGATGTGTACATAATGAATGGTGCCCTTTATATAAATGACGGTGCTTAGTTACTTCTACTACTGAGGAGTGAAAAAGTGAGTGTTGTGTGGAGCTTGTAGGTTGGTGTGAAGTCGATGTCGCAGGGAATTAGCTGGCTGCTACTATGTATGCCCATGAGCTAGGTTGAAAAACATAGGGATGAGAAAGGAAAAATAGAAAAGAACCACATTTTTTAGGTATATATGTAAGTAGGGGGTACATAGGGATAAGAAGGAAAAATAGAAAAGAACCAGAGAGAAAGTAACAATGTACGTGATAACAAAAAAATTGAGTAGAAAATGAAAAGGAAGACAATAGGTGAAGGTTGAGTATATGAGTATATATGTGTAGAGGCGAGTTCGTTGACCATGGATTTTAAGCTTAAAAGCAAGGTTTTTAAAATTTGATTGATTATTCAATTGATCAAGGTATTGATTTAAAGTTTAACATATCTAGTTAAATTGTAGCCAAACAATATTAATATATAATAATAATGTTAATAATTAAATAAATATAATAATATCATAATTTTATAATATTAAAAACTTATATATATATATATTTCTGTTTTTGAACACACACATATATATATTATTAATTATTTAACATATATAAAAAAACATTAGAAGCTGTGCAAAAAAAAAAAAAAAAACATTAGAATAGCGGTCATCCCGCTATCCACTATCCCACTTTTGGGGTCGGCCGCTCTGCTCCATTACGCCGGTATTGAAAACTATACAGTAGATCCATTGTTCATTTTACCATATCAATTTATTTTCCTTTTAGTTTTCTGTGTCAGTCTTGGTGGTGGGCTTAACATGATGTGATCCCTGTATGCAGTGAAGTTGAGAATATCAATACCCAGTTTAGATTCTGTTCCTAACCTCTCTCCCGCAGCCCCTCTGTTTTCTTTCATTGTCCTACATTTTCCTTCATTTTCTTCCCTTGCATGTTTTACATGGATTACAATTTCCACGTTTCTGTTATATTCATGATTCCACATACATGATATTCATTTATTTTTATGTCTTCCAGAATCTTTCTGCTTCATGATGTTGAACAAATGATACAGAATTTATTCTGTGCACAGAAAATCTGGTACATATGGCAGGACTTATGCCTGGAGAGTTGTCACATCATGGAACATCTGATGGCAACTCTGGTAAAAGTTCTATAGAGAAGCAAGAGGAATCATTAGGTCGCTGGTATATGTCTAGAAAAGAAATAGAGGAACATTCCCCATCAAGAAAAGATGGAATTGACTTGAAGAAAGAGACGTATCTGCGCAAGTCATACTGCACATTCTTGCAGGATTTAGGCATGAGACTTAAAGTGTGAGTTTGCTGCTACTGATATTATTATAATTATTTAATTATTACTTTCTAGATTCAAATACTTGCTTTGCGTTTGGGATTGCTCTGAGGAATTTTATGCTTCATCCTGTTGTTTTACTTTTTCTTTCTTTTTTTTCCCTCTCTTTGCAGCCCCTTATTTTCTTTCCAATTTCTTAATAGTAATGTTTTATTTAAATCTTTCCTAAATTATACAGCTGTTTATGTGAATGGTACACCTCACCAATGCAATAATATAGTGCATGGTAATGAAACATTGTGAGCAATGAGCATATGCTTGCTTAATTCTTTCTAAAATTTGGTTGTCTTTTTCTGTTTTACTTGGTTCTGAGATAATCTTATAATTATATATTTAGTATATGCAAGATAGATATGGCAATTACCTTTTGAATGCAGTTGCTTATTTTCACCATGTTGTGAATTTTGTAAATATTTATATCCTGTTTTTGAAATTCTGTTGGAGGTTTACATATTAATTGTAATGTTGGCCCCTGCAGGCCTCAGGTAACTATAGCAACGGCCATAATCTTTTGTCATCGGTTCTTTCTTCGACAATCTCATGCAAAGAATGACCGAAGGGTGGGTTGTTGCACTTTCAAATAGATATTATGTGGGCATTTTACCTCTCCAGAGCTTAAGTTGCAATTTAAATTAGTGTAGCATGTTTGTGTTCTTGCCATTGCGGATAACCAGTATATCATAAGTGTAAATGGCAAATAGAAATATCAACACTATCTAGAAGATGGTTTGTTGTGCAGAATTATTTTCCTTAGTTAAATTTCCAATGCTTGACATGCCTGGTTGGCAGATACTTTGTGGATGGTTTTTGTCTGTAATATTGGTAGTTTCTCCTGTTTAAAAGCATATGCTTGGTTTTGGATTGTTTTTTAAATAAATGAAAACTAGCTAAAATTTTCTTTCTATTGACTTGTGATATGAATTATGAACACCTAGAAATTTTATGGTGTTGTCATATTTTGTCTTCATAAAGTCATAGTGATAAACATAGCTGAGAAACCCAAGCTTTAAGAAATTTGTTTATTTATATGCCCACTGCATTTTTTATTATTTCAAAAGATTTTTGATGATAACTATTCTTGGAAAGGTTGAGTTTGTCTTACATTTGTCTAACTCTAATATACTACACTCTCAATATTGAAAATGTTTTGGGTGCATATTCAGTCTGGAAATTTTTTCTAAAATTCTGTGAAGTTGAAAGGTTGCATGGGGAGTGGTAACCAGAATAACAGAGAATGAAATGAGAGAGAGATGGACCTAAAAGAATGAGTATTGATATTGCTGGAATTGGGCATGAGGAGAGAAGTCCTCCAAGGGAAGTCCCCATGCAACTGAGCAGAGTTCAGTTGTTCTTAATCTTGACCTCCTCTCATTCTGTTCCATCCTTTACTATTTAGCAACCTACCATAACAGAATAACTGTCAACCTACTGACTCCTTTCTGACAAATCTAACTACTGGGCCTTTTCTCACTAGTGGGGCCCTTTTTCTTACAAGAATAAACCTTCCAAATTCTGTCTTTCTCTGCCTGGGACCTAACAGAAATTGTCTAAGGACTTCTATATGTTTCAGAAGATGTCTATATACTGAGTGCAGAATTTATTGCTTTTCAATAGGGATTTGTAATCAATAATTTCTATTGTCTGTTTTGCATAATATTATTATTTTAGGTGGGTTTTCTACTTCGCACGAAATCTGGTTTTGAACAGGTCAATCTATTCATTTTTAGTTTAGAGGAAAGTTTTGTAATGGAAGGTGAATGGATCTTCTAAATTTGCATCTTTTGTATCTTACATTTTATAAGTTAATATTTCTGTGAAATTTTTATCATCTATCCCACATTTTTATTCCATTTAACTCTTTTATCTTACATTTTATTTCAAGTTCCAAGTTGCAACTGCTGCTTAAACTTTTCTGTTTAGTGAAGTTTCAAAATCTTTAACACTTCTATGCTTTATTATTTGAGTTCTATAATTATTTGATGTAAGGAGGTTCCTAATTTATATTAAGAGAATGTAGATGTTAAAGCTGTATAGTTTTAAAGATTACTTAATCAAAAACTCATAATTCACTTGATGAACTTTTGCAGACCATTGCAACGGTCTGTATGTTCCTTGCTGGGAAGGTTGAAGAGACTCCTCGTCCACTAAAGGATGTTATTCTTGTTTCTTATGAGATCATTCACAAGAAGGATCCTGCAGCTGCACAGAGGATAAAACAGAAGGTGTTTTATTACTGATGGTGCTTTGACCAGTTCACTCCTATACATCAACATTTTTGACTTAGGATTTAGCTGAATCTTATTGCTGCTGTTAACTCGAGACTTTTTCTTGCCTGTCATCTTTCTCCAATTGTCTAAACTGGACTAGGTTTTTGCCCCCCAATTGCTTCTAGACTGTGAATCCCTCCAACTTGTCAGTTTCTAGCCAACACATCTATGTAGGTTATATGTCAAACATGGTAGCTATGTTCCAAATATTGAAATCCTATAAAATGTTTTTCTGCCTTGTAAATTATGAAAAGTATCAAGGTTATTTTTTTTTATTGCTCAATAACTAAAGTTGAACTTGTTGCCTAGAGTTTTTAAATTTTATCATTAAGGAAATGTTCTTTCCTATACCCCATTCTATTGGATAGTTGATCTGATTCCATCTCCAACTGCCGTATATTGGTAAAGTACTACGTGGTCCCTTTCTGACTTTTTATTTTTTATTTACACTCCTCTTTTATAGTGGTTCTCTTTCCTTTACCCTTGATGTATTTATATTTGTTCAATAGAAATTGTAAATGATGCAGGAAGTGTATGAGCAGCAAAAAGAATTAATTTTACTTGGAGAGAGGGTTGTGCTTGCCACTTTAGGTTTTGATCTGAATGTTCAACATCCGTATAAACCTCTTGTGGAAGCCATAAAGAAGTTTAATGTTGCGAAGAATGCCCTTGCACAAGTTGCGTGGAACTTTGTTAATGATGGGTATGATTTGGTTGCCATTTGTTTGAATTTAACTTCATTGAATTTATTTTTTTTAAATATATTTGTTCACACACTGGAAAGTGGCTTTCAGGCTGAGGACATCGCTCTGCCTGCAATTTAAGCCACATCATATTGCGGCAGGTGCCATTTTCCTTGCTGCCAAGTTCTTGAAAGTGAAGCTTCCATCAGATGGTGAGAAGGTTTGGTGGCAAGAATTTGATGTCACCCCACGTCAATTAGAGGGTCGGTGTCATCTCCTCAATTCATTTGCATGCTAATAAAATTGATCTGTTTGGATGGCCTTGTGTTCCCTTGGTTTAATGCATTATGATAATTTCTGCCATTCTCACATCTGGATGGTTTTATCCCTGTTTCCTGATCAAATTAGGAATTTTCATTAGAGAACCCAGTTTATTGCTATGAGTAGTTTAACAATGGGTTGTCCTTTTGTGTGTCTGTATGCTTCTGTATATCCTTCTCAGTTCTTGTGGGTATTTTCTCTTGCAGAAGTTAGCAATCAAATGTTGGAACTCTACGAGCAGAATAGACTTCCACCAGCACAGGGAAGTGAAGTAGAAGGAAGTGCTGGAGGAACAAGAGCTGCTTCAAAGGCTCCTACTGCGAATGAGGACCAGGCCTCAAAGCAAATATCATCTCAAGCCCCCCAGCACTCGTCTGCAGAGAGAACTGTGGTACCACAAAGAGGAACTGAGAACCAAAGCAATGATGGGAGTGCAGAAATGGGGAGTGACATTACTGATCACAACTTGGACATTAGGGAGTCTCAGAATTCAGAACAGTTGACTCAGCAAGATAACAAGAGAGAAGTGTCAAATAGATCTAAATCTGGCACTGAACGAGACCAAGACAGAATGGTTGGGACTAAGGAGGGTGCAGAAGTAGGAAGGAGAGATGAATCAGCATTAAACAATCCTGGCAGCAATGTTGTCCGAAATCTGGAGCGTCGGGAAGGCCCACTAGGTCATTCACCCAATGAAGCAATCAAGATTGACAAGGACAAGTTAAAGGCACTGGCAGCATTGGGAAAGAAGAGAAAGGAACAACGAGGGGAAATGGCATTAAAGAAAGATGTAATGGATGAGGATGATCTCATTGAGAGGGAGCTGGAAGATGGAATTGAATTAGCAGTCGAGGACGAGAAAAATAAGCGTGAGAGAAGGCAGAACTGGTCTAAGCCTGATGGTGAAAATCACCATGGAGAGAACCATGAGGAAACTAGAGATGGGCGACACTTGAGCATGAAGGGGCAGTTTCAGAAAGACATGGATGAAGACAATGCAGAAGAAGGGGAGATGATAGATGATGCTTCGTCCTCGTTGAACAATCGCAAGAGAAGGATGGGGAGCCCTCCAGGTAGGCAACCAGAGATGAAAAAGCGTCTTGATTCAAGTTATCATAATGATCTTGCCGAATAAAGGAACTCGCTGAATAAAGGAACTGGGAAGGGGGAGAGTTGGTTATGTAGGCAGGGAAAGCACAAGGAATGGGGAGCAAAATTATTGTTGAGGTGAATATTCTGATGTCCTTTATTTGCTTATTGTGATTTAGCTAATCGGTTGCTAAAGAATTGATGATTCTGGATGCTCTTGTTTGCCTTATACATTTCTTGTTTAAGGAACGGGATGCCTCAGTTTTGGTAGTGCCATTAAAGGCTTATTATTATTTTTTTTTCCGGGCTGGGAGGGGGTTGTATGAGAACCTTGTGCTATTTATTTAATTTAATACATATGAATATATTTCTGCAAGCCCTGTGATTTGGAATCATTGAGAGCTGCCATCGTCAAAGGTCAAAAATGAATTGGTAACTTGTATATTACGACCTGATCCTAGGCCTTCACTAATGCCCAATAAGTCTATTCGGATACGCAAGCACTTCTAGGAGAAAAAAATAATTTAAGTTTCTCCTTAAGTTAAAATTAGTTCATGCATAAGTTAAAAATTTCATTTTAGAGAAGTTAATATGCCAGAGCTTTTACAAACTAGTTTATACATAAATTAGTCTGTGTAAAACTTCAATTTTTTTTTCATTCTTTCTAGAGGTGTGTTTAGAGAAGTTATCCAAAGAAGGCCTAACCACTTGCCTTAACATCCACCTAACCTGCCAAGCCCGAGAGAATCCTAATTAAGAAGAATGTTGAATTCTTGAACACAAATTTAGCATTTTTTTTAGTTGTTGAGTGACTAACACACCTATATAAGCTAATCCCATGTCTATTAACTAATCCTCTTCAGCCACAAATTTTTGTTTTTGGTCGTGCTTCTTCATAAGTTACACAACCTTAAGATCCAATAGCCCAATTTGTTGGGGCCATCATAGATGTCCAATTTGCTATTGATATTGGTCCCTACCACATTTGCTATTGGCCCCTACACACTTGAGAAAAATACCCTCTTACCCTCTTAGTTCTCCCCCCTCCCTCTTCTCCTTCCCCTTCCCTGTGACACCAACCCATCAACACCACACCATCTCCGCCCCCAGATCTGAACTTCCATCCGTGCCGCGACAAGCGTCTTCCCTGTTGCATGGTGGGGTGGTGTTAGCACAATGACACCGTGGTGTTGTGGCGCATAGATCTGTTGGTATGAGGTACCATTTGGGACGCACAATGTTGTTGTTGGTATGGCAGTGACTTGGGTGATCGATGATAGTGGTGACATGATGGAAGGTGGTGATCTGGTGTTTGGGTCGTGTAAGTCTTGGTGGTGTTTGATGATGGTTATGGTTGACACTCTCTAATGTGTAGAAGAAGAAGAGGCAAATATACATGGGTATAAAAAATAATAATAGAAACACGATTTTGTTGTTTATTTTTTTTTGCACCCCCTTCGGAAAATAACAAAAATGTGATTCTATTGTACAACTGTACAATTAAATTGTGTTTTCATTGTTTAATTTTTTTGCATCCCCTCCCTAAACAACATAAATGGGATTTCGTTATATAATTGTACAACAAAATTGTATTTTTATTGTTTATTTTTTTAACCCCTCCATAAACATCATAATCACATTTTCATTGTTTATTTTTTTTATACCCCTCCGTAAGTAATGAAGATACGATTCCATTATACAGTTGAACAATAAAACCATTTTTCCGTAAAAACTGTATTTTTAGAAAAAAAAATTAAAATTACTTGATAGGAGCCACTAATAATAACTCGGGGTCAATAGCAACTCCCGTCTAATTTTTACTTTTTTGGTACGGATGTGTAGCCCATTATGTAGTGCTTTTGTTTTTTAATGCTAAAAGTGGTCTTTAACCAAAATCAAAGGAAACTAAAGACAGACTCCCCACAAATATATTTAAAAAAAGTAAAGAAAATAACAGAGAGAGAGAAAGAGTGGGAGAAAAAAAAAAGTCATTTTAATGCTTAAAACTTCAAAAAGATATTTTGTATAGTAAATACACCCAACAGTACCAAGAAGTAGCAATACATATGAAAATCAATATGCCTATAGGGGCATCTCCCTTGTAAACAAAGATCAAGTCATAAACATCACTAGAAAAACAACATAAAAAGTCCACGCAACCTTCAGCCTCAAAATAGTCCACAATCCAACCATATAACCAAACCCTTCACTTAATGTCAAGTGACATAGATATATAATAATATATACACAACATGTCGTCAATGAGAAATCAATGCTCAAAACCAAATTTGATTAAGCGGGCGAACGGCCTCCGCCACAGCTCTCTTCAGTCTCACCGCCGCAGCCCGTAGCCACCACTGTTTCTAGAGTTCTACATCTATCCTATAAAGAGAAATGCCACCAACACACTTTCAAACATATTCTTTTAAACACCCTTTATATTATTGGTTAAAATTAATTAGAAATTACCAAAATCCTGTAAGTCTTTGTAAGTTCTAATAAATTTTAACGAATAACAAAGTATATTAAAAAGAATGTATTAAAGAATGGGTTGATTGTGCATTTCTCACCCTACTATAAAGTAAAAGTATATAGAAGGCACAACTTGAGAAAATAATGCCACCTTAATTTTTAGTTTTTGTATCTTTTCATGATCTAGGTAGGTATACTAGTATAGTTTTATATTACTAATAAATTATCTAGTAGCATCACCACATTGAATCACCATAGCTGTTCTGGTCCACCACCATGTCCATGTCAAAAATAGGCTTGGCTTGTGATGGAGAGCCACTGTTGGTTGGGCTAGTGGGGCTGTAGAGTGATGCAGTTTGGCGCACCCTGAGGTGCACAGCTTCAGCCTGTGCCACGGCCAATTGGGTCTGCAACACATCAATCTGTTGCTGAAGAGATGAGATGGCCCCTACGCAGCCATACACAGGGTCCCTCACTCTTGCATTTGCTTCATACACCATGCTGCTCACTGCATCTCCTCGCTGATGCTCTGCTAAGTCCTGCAAATAGGTCAAGTAATTAGAAGAAAAATATGCTGTTTTTGTTTTTTAGCAATAGAAGACAGGTTACCAACAAATTTACAATAATTAATGCCCTCTCGTCAATCAATTGAAGTAGCTAAATTAAACCCCTCTTGTTATTAATAGAATTATTGAGAGTCATTCACTTCTGAATATAACAGGAGTTTGATTTCCAGCAGAGTATTGTACTGTTCACTAATAAAAAAATCATATTAATTATGTTTTTTAAGATGCTATTTACAAATATTATTATATGATAATAGTTAAGGATTAATGAAAAAAATGTTTTCTTAAAAATTAAGATAAAAATTAAATATTCTGATGACATTAATGTCACTTTTATAATAACAGTACTTATGTGCTTGAACAGCACTCTTACTTTTTCCTCCCATTTCTCTGATTGAACAACACTTTCTTTTTTTTCTCTTCTTCATATTACAATATATATATATATATATATATATATATATATATATATATATATATATATATATTCTTTTAGAAGTTTGTCTTGTTTGTTTTAAGATACTCTTCAAATTATCTACCGTATTAAACTTTTTAACAAAAAATGTACTTAATTACTTAATATTTATTTTCTAAAAATAAACAATAAATACATTAAATTCTTTTCTTTCACTATTTGTCTCTTTTATTAGGACAAGGAAAGATCACTGCTCAAATTTGTCTCTTTCATCTATATATAAAATACAAAAAAGTCGTTACTCAAGTGAAGATACATGAAAAAAATTAAGAGACAAAGGTGCTTCAAAATTTAAAAGTAATTTTTTTAAAAATATATAAAAGAATCCCCTCTCTATATAAGGCTAGAAAATAGAGATGGTATATTATATAATAAAGAATATTTTAAAAAAAAATTTAACCATTATTTTATATAATATTGTTAGTAAAATTATTTTAATAATAAAAAATATATTAAAGAGTACGCTAACTTAAAATATTGCATGTTTGACAATGAAATAAGTAAATTTATTCCATATATGCTTGATTAAAAAATTTGACAGTCAAAAACAGCTTCACGTGGTACAGAACCCAGGATGTTACTTCAATCATTTCTTAATTTTATGACAAGGGAAGGTGAAGATGATGAGTTTGGATTTGGATTCTTAAACGTGGTTTCACACAATCAAGTAGTTGCTTGTTAAGTTGCGCTTTGTGCTCAATTCTGACTTTTTGCTGCCCAAAACCACGTTTAGAAGCTCCCATTGGGTAGCCCAAGATACGATGTAGAAAGAGATCATACGATCTAATTTCTCAAAAAATTAAATAAATATAATGCCACACATCAACTTTTTTCAATTTTTTTTTTCTCATTTGCCTTATTCTTTTTTATGTTTTACGGAACACACGACAGACCAAAAGACGAGGCTGACCTAATATTGAAATATGAAGGAAATGGAAAAGCAGACAAAGAGATTAGGACATGAAATGTGAGGTTTGAAGGCGCCGAATGCCTAATCTTCTCCACCTTTTCTAATTTTTCAAGGGCTACTTGGAAACTATCAAGCGGGATGATGTGGTTTTTCACAATCGCTTGTCTCAAAAGCTAAAATTCATATACAAAGATATAAGAATAATTCTATATATATAATAGTACTTTTAGAATTTAATTAGATTACATTAACTTTATACTAACATTAATTCAAGTCCATATTCTGATGCTATATTATTGGTGTCTCTCTGGAACTGAATTTTATTTTTTTAAGTAAAGTATAAAGAATAGAAAAAAATGTGATAAGAAGAAAAGATCCTATTAGTAAAGGTGGTCACTCAATTTTTTTAAGAAAATTAATTATTAATAAAATTAAAAAAATACTTTATACTAATACTATTATAATATCAAAAGTTGATTTATTTTTATAATATTTATTTTATAAGTCACCAGTGATTTCTCATAACATATACCAATTAAACTCATTCTTAATGCTTTCTTCATACAAAATCATTTGATAAAATTATATTTTTGGTCCCTTTAGTTGTCTTTAATTTCAATTTTAGTCTTCCTTTAAATTTATTCACGAATTTAGTTCTCAAATTATGTTCAATCCCGTAAATGTGGTCCTCAAACTCAGATTTTGATGTTGGTTGTTACAAAGAAACGTTGACTATCACGTGTCGCGTTCTGATTGGACGATGAAAATGTATTGTTGTTGTCAATGTTCAATCGAATCAGACACATGACAATCAATGTAACCTGACACGTGACAGTCAAACGTTCATGTGTAATAGTCAACGTTTAAATCTGGACTTGAGATTCACATTTACTGGATTGTACATAATTGAATGATTAAATTCCTGAATAAATTTAAAGGAGACTAAAATTAAAATTGAAAATAATTAGGGGGGACAAAAAAATGTAATTTTGCCAAATCATTTTAATATATCATTGTATTATGAATCTAACTATTTTAAAAACTTGAGTAATTAAAGGAAACTTGTATTTTGTTAATATAATGTAAATATTATTTAATTATAATTTGTCATGTATAATAAATTTATTAATTTTATAATAGATATCTTAATAATCGTACTAAAATAATTTTTAATTATATAAAAACTTTTAGATTAAGTAAAAAAGAAAGAACCTGACAATGAAGCATGTTTTTTTAGGCAGACAATGAAGCATGTTAAACCTTAATATATATATGACAGTACTGAATTGACTACCATATATTAAGTAACAAAAAAAATATAATTCGAATTTGCGATTTTTCAGTTTTTCTTTTATTTTTTTAAAAAGAAATTGAAAATGAAGCATGTTAAACCTTAATGTGTGAAAGATTCACTTTATGGTGAAGGAAAGCGTCGCACTAGTCTCCAATGTTGATCTCTCTCTCTCTCTTTCTTTTTTCTTTATACCGAACATACCCTATAAAATTGTTAAGAAAGTGACTTCTCAATGTGCAGTGATTAACAGCCTTACAATTTACAAGTATTACAAGTAACTAATGGAGTTCGTGTTTTTTTAGAGGAAAAAAAATAACTTGATATGGACGTGATTTTTTATATATCAAGGAAGGATCAATTATTTGATAATTATTATCCTATTTTTATAATTTGATATGAAATATGATTTTTATTAATTCACTTATTAAATTATATTTACATATTATCAAATGATTCATATTTTATTATATTTTGAAAATTTATATTATATCAATTTTAATTTATATGAATAAGATAATAAATGATTTTTGATTAATATAAAATTTTATATATATAATTTATATAAAAGAAACTTTCAATTCAATGATACATTTTAAAAAAATATTATTCAATTAAAAGTTATAAAATAATATAATAATTATCAAAGTTAAACCAATATAATTTAATCTTTATTCTTTTATATATATATATATATATATATTATTAATTTCCTCACATTTATATATCATGGGCACATCAACAATATGTGGTATGTTCATGTCTCCATGGTGTGTAATAGACTAATGGTATTATTTTCCCCCGGCCTAACCTAGCATAAATCTCAGGAAAATTAGTCTTATTTACCACCGTATTCATATTCTTGTTTCGATCTGAATATGAAAATGTTTTAATCCATAGGATAAGAGATTTGGATATATATGAACATAAAAAAGTGGCAAATACTTAACATAACCATAGTGTTAATTATGTTAAATTACTTTTTATAATATTATATTGAAAGAAAAAGTTATTATTTTCTTAAAAATAATCTTATAAAACAGTGTTAAATTTGAATATTATATATATTTCCAATAATTAATAACAAGAATGCACAAATAAGAGAGGAATAATTAAATAATGAACCTGAAGCATCTTGTTGACATTGCTGGCACCAAAGACTTTGTGCACATTTGCAAACTTCTGAGGCTCATCAGCAGGAAAATAAGGAGCAAAAACACAGTCCTGAGCACACCTTCTCCTAAGGAGCTTGCATGCAGCACAGGGTGAGGGTGCACCCTGCTTTCTACCACCATCTTTCATGGATCCTCTAATCTTTAATTAATTATAGTGTTAATTTCCCTTCTTCTAACTATCTATCAACGTCTAATAGGACACGACCAAGAATGGTAGCAGAAGGAGGAGGAGGATTTATAGGCTAAAAATAAAGTTATGAAAAGTGAAAGCAATTAGAAAAGGAAAAAAGACATGAGAGAGGGCGTGTGGTGTGGTGGGGGATGTAGGGAATGGATCTATGGAGGTGGAAGAGTGGCCTGCATTATATAATTAAGGAAAAAGAACAAAAAATGAAGAGCACCACCCAGTACTAGTACATGACTCCATGTACAATTCATTCATGTGGGTCCACCCCATAAATTAAACACCTTTTTTTTCAGATTTCGATCGACAAACATTTTTCCATTGATGTGACCATTGGGTCCCTAGCAGCTTCTTGTCCCGTTCTGCATTTCGACTGCTTGATGCGTGCGACTCAGAATTTTATATTAACCAATGATGATAATGAGTGTAACATTCCAATTTTTTAAATTTAGATTAAAAAAGATTGTTATTTATAAATAAATAGAATTTTAGAAAAATGATGAGATTTTATAAATAAATAAATAAGAAGATATAATTATTAATTAAAATAATGATTTGAGAAAAAATAGAAAAGGTATTTCATTTATTTGTTTAATAGAAAATAAAATAGAGTTTGTTTTTATAAAATAAATAAATATAGAACAAATAATAGGCTGAATACGTTAGCTAAAAAGTTATGTTAAGTCAGGTGCCTCTTTTTTGTCTCATTTTCGTTTTTCCCCTTCTCCTCTCAAAACCCTTTCTTTTTTCCGCAGCTCACCAAATTTGTCTTAAAAAATGACGATTTTGGACTCGTTCACCGTTGGATCGTTGTTGGATCGTCGTGAAATTTGAGTACCACGTTTGCAACCCAATTTCAAACATTCTCACCGTTGAGAATTTCAAAATCATATCTGAGCTTAGAGGAAAACCCTTCGCATGGTAGCATTTTAATTTCCCGCAGAAACCCAAAACTGTCTCGTTAAAACTACGATCTCGGTTTCGTTAACCGTTGGATTTTCATGAAATTTGTATATGTTGTTCGAAATTCAATTGTGCACACTTTCACCGTTGGGATTTTTGAGATAATATTCGTGGAGGGATAAAAAGGAATCGCATGAAGACAGTACAAGTGGAGGTTTCAATCTCTTCTCCGTCTCTCTGACGTTTGGGAATTCTATCGGAGCAGTCAGAGGAATAACTGAAGGAATCTCAGGGAACCGCTAGAGATGTTATTATCGCTGGCTGAAGACACGTGAGTCCGCTCAGAGGTAAGGGATGAGTTATTCATAATTGGGGGTTAGTGAGAACATGTGTAGGGATCCTTGGAGAACTAAATTTGGGCTTATTTTAGGATGTTTATTGAATTATAATTTTTCTTTATGATTATGAATGCAATATTATTGTGTTCTATGTACAAATTGATGTTCTAATGAGAATTGATTGATAAACTTGAGTGCTCTTGATGTCTTTGTGTTTAACCCAGGATTTTGATTAATTGATTTTGATACAATTGTGAGAAACTATTTTAGAGGCTTTACATCCCATGTTGTGATAAAATCTTTTGTATAAATTGTTATGTTGAGGTTATGAAATGATGATTCAAACTGTGAATATGTGATAAATTGAACATGTGACGGATGATGAAATACATGTGTATTGAGATGAGATGTGTGTATTGAGTTGTGAATTATGAACTGTGCAATCACACAATTGTAAGACCCTTTAAGGGCGACGAGTATTGTGATGTGATCCACTGTGGGAACCCGACGAGTTAAAATGATTTTGAAAACAATTGAGTAAATGTGTGTATTGCATAGTTCATAGATAAAGTGTATATGATTCATGAGGTGTGATAACATGTTAAATTGAGATTATACCATTGTGATTGGGATTAAGTGTATGTGATAAATTGAGTATGTATATAATTGAGATATATATGTGCATTGAGTTGTGAACTATGAATTGTACAATCACACGATCATAAGTCCCTTCAAGGGCGACGAGTTAATGCTAAGTCCCTTTTAGGGCGACAAGTTGATGCTAAGTCCCTTTTAGGGTGACGAGTTGATGTTAAGTCCCTTTAAGGGTGACGAGTTAATGATAAGACCCTTAAAGGGTGACGAGTTAAAATTATTTTGAGAACAATTGAGGAGTCGTATGTTTTGTACAGTTCATAGATAGAGTATGTGTGCTAAAATATTTTCTGGGTTGGACCTGAATCAAGAGGGAGAGGCCCTGACGGACTCTTCGGAGTGTAGGCCTTGGGGGTCACACGGTTTGAGTGCTTCTTTAAGCCTATGTTAATCCCATATGGTTGGAGCATTCTCGCAAAACACTGTGACCCTGACTGGTCTCCCTATGATATTACCTAGTGAGAGTGACTTGACTTATTATTGTGTGGTTTGTCTTGTCATGTACTCCTAGGCGCCCGACGAGGTTTTTCACTGACATGGTACCACATTGCATATAGGCTTGAGTCTTAGCATAACTGTCGCATACGCTTGCTAATTATTTATTATGAAATTGATGTGTTATTATGTCTTGATCGGAGTGTGTGATTCCTGTGTATAGTGATTGATGATTGAAAGGTGTGATTGATGGATGAAAAGTGTGATTGATGAATGACAAAGTGATGAAATAATGTGAGATATGCTAAGTAAATTGTATTTGACTACTATATGTTGTGTTGTTTCCCTCTAGTAGTTAGAAATGTGATAACTCACTCCCGGTTTACTGTTTGTGTTTGGATCTTGTGATGATCTTGAACTTTGTGTTCGGGGGAGCAGATGAATAGGTGGATGACTATGAAGAACCTCATGCTAGAGGACACGGGAACACCACGCTCTGATAGGATGTGACATTAGGATATAGGTTCTATATTAATTGTATGAGACTTAGATGACCTTCTTTGAGTCGAGATGACTTTATTATTTATTTGGACAAGTCTGAATATGATGTAGAAGAAAGTGAATGTGAGCCTTTTACCCATTTGAAAAGCTTGTATTTAAAAATGTTTTAAAAATACTTTTAATTAATATTTGAATTTTTATTCCTTTATTAATATATATGTGAGGGGTAGAGGGTGTCACAATGAGTACTAGGCTTGAGCAAGGAAGGATAACAAAATAAATTCGGATCCTACGCGTACTTACAAAAATATTTATAAGTGAAAAAAATAAAATAATTATTTATTTATTGGAGTTGGAAATAAAGGCAGATACAAGTATTATAATACTCATTCTATTACGTTCCACTCCATATATATATAATATTAATATAATTAAAATATATTACTTAAATAAATATTTATATTATAAATATATTCTTCTATAAAAAATAATTATATTTTCTTAATTTTTTTATTAATCGTAATAGCTTAACAAATAATATATGTATAAATTTACTTCATATTATATTTAAGAATACTGAACTATTATGTATAAATTTATGAATTTGTTAACAAGTTCTTTTAAGATTGTCTTTTAATTATAAATCAATATTTTGTATAGTTTGGTGTTTCAAATTTGTAGTGTAGATTTATACCTATTTAATAACTTATTTGTAATGTTGGATGATTACATTTCTAATGATATTTATTTATGAGTTAAGTTTGAATGAATTAATATTATATTTATTTATTTTTAATACTACCTTTGGTTATATATATAAGAAATAAAAGACAACATTTTCTTGGTCCTAATTATAACAAATATGAGGGGTGAAGATGTGCTCACTTAAGTGACCTAGCCTATGAGGTGGCAATAATGGGCTCGAGTAGTATTCTGACTATACATGACCTAGGCTATGAAGGTTGAGGATGTGCTCACTTAAGTGAGTTGTAAGGTTCAGTGAAACCATTGTACACAAAAGAGTTTGACATGCATCATAACATTTGAGAGTCTTGTTGGAGTAAAATAGACATCAGGTAGATGATGTAGGTCACAATAGGTTTAACTTGGACCTTGGGACTTTTTAGGACCTGGTGTGGATGTTCTATTGACTCATACTAGTCCTATGAGTTAAAACATACTTACAATGTTGGGTAACCCTGACTAGTTACTTGTGAATATCATTTAGGTAGTGCGGTCTTAATCGAAGGCATTGATGTCAATGATGTTTTTTTGGTAGACATGTGCTCTCGGACTAGTTCAAGAGTGTTTTATAATGTGCCAATTTTTATGTGCTCTCGGACTAGTTTTTTTGGTAGACGTTATTTTGAATTTAAATTTCAAATTAAAAGATTACTAGAAAAGTGTTTTATAATGTGCCAATTTTTATGATGGGCCAATTAAGAAATTTATGGGATTTTGATGATTTCAATTTTTGTTTTAATTATTTGACCATTTACCATTAAATCATTTTAATTACTGTTCTGTTTTTATTTTATTACCAACATTTTAATCATTAAATGCCTCAACTAATTCATTTTTTGCATGCTCTATATGAAGTGGCAAAAATATCACAACAAGGGGATTGAATAGTGTTTTCACAAAGATTCAAATTCTTTTTGAAAGAAAACAAGTTTTTCATATAAGTTCTGAAAGAGACAGGTTACGGATTTATAAAAATAGAAACTTGTTAGACTATTGCAAGTGTACCAATGTTGTGACAGGTTACAGATTTATAAAAAGATATCGTCTTCACAGGGACTTGAGTTACTTAATTCCTCCGAATAAAAGTAAATAGTTCAATAGTTATGTACAAATTCAATCGAAATATCATGGGTTTGTCTAACTAATGAAAGATAACTAAAGTAAGTAGAATAACGAAAATAACAAAAATAACAGAATTTAGCGCATCGAAAATACGTAAAATTATGGAAACAATAATAACAGATTTAATTAATTCAAGAAAAACGTAGGATTGGATTTCATCGTTCATACCCTCAGTATCCTAATAAGATTAATATATATGAATTATTTTCTAACATTATTGATGCACACATTAAATTACCTCGAATTGATGCCTCACACTCAAGAATTCTAAGAATATTTACCAAATATTGATCCCTTGCATATGAAATGAATATTCCAGCATTACAATCATAATCTTGGGCTATTTGCAATCAAAACGTTATGCTCTATTCCTAGAAACGTAACGTAAAAAGTAAATTCATTCAGTTCAAATTCTAAGAGTACTTTCCAGTCAAACTTAAAATTCAATTTCATGAAATTAGTGATCAAATAGAATCAAGCATTACAAACATAATGAAATCACCAATTATGAGTATAAAAGATTCATAACTATATAAAATATCAAAAGAGATACACAAGGGTAGGAAAATTACATCCAATCCATTGGAGAAACTAGTCAATCATTGCGTAGAGCACAAGATTAACATGAGAAATGACGAAGGATGCGATCCACGGTCACAACTCTGTAGCACCTGGTGCAACATGTTTTTAGGCTAAATTGGAGCGGGAATCACAACTATGGCATAATCATTTAGGCCATTTAAGCTATGATGGCTTAAAAACACTTGCTTCTAAGCAAATGGTGAATGGGCTGCCCACTATTTCAATTACACAAGAATTATGTATACACTGTTTGACTGGAAAACAACATCAAAATTCCATGTCAAAGAAGAGTCTATGGAGAGTTTCAGAGAAACTTCAACTCATTCATGCTAATTTGTGTGGACTGATTCGACCTTCATCAAACAACAACAAGAAGTATTTCCTAAGTTATATTGATGACTTCTCACAAAAAACTTGGGTATACTTTCTACATGACAAGGTAGAAACTTTTTCTCTATTTAAAAGTTTCAAATCACTGGTAGAAAAAGAAGTTGGAGGAAGCATTATCTATCTCAGGACAGACAGAGGTGGAGAGTTAATTCCAATGCATTTAAAGAATTCTACAAAACTCAAGGTATACAGAGACAATCAACAACAACTTACACACCTAAGCAGAATGGAGTTGCTAAGAGGAAAAATAGAACCATCATGAATATGGTTCGGTCTATGTTGACAGGCAGGCGTGTTCTAAAAATTTTCTGGCCAGAAGCAACTAAGTGGTGTGTCCATGTTCTAAATAGAACTCTCACAACATCAATACAAGATAAAACCCTTGAAGAAGCATGGAGTGGAGTGAAGCCATTTGTGGATTATTTTAGGGTGTTTGGATGCATTGCACATGTCCATACACCAAACCAACTACGAGTAAAGCTGGATGATAAGAGCAAAAAGTGTGTTCTTCTTGGAGTTAGTGATGAATCAAAAGCCTACAAATAATTTGATCTTGTTAAAAATTGAATCATTATCAGAAAAGATGTTGTATTCGAAGAAGAAAAGTGTTGGAACTGGGAGAAAATTGAAGGCACAAATCAGCAAAAGAATCTGGACTGGGATGATAGAGAGGCATATGAGCATAATGTTGAGGAAGTTGAGCAAAATGATGCAGGAATTTTGGAACAACAAGCTGTAATCTGCACAATTACCAAGTATAGGAAATGCTGAAATCAATTTCGATGATCCTTTGTCCAACAATAATATTGCTCAAGGGAGGGCTAAAAGGCATAGAAAAGAACCGGTTTGGATGGCTGACTATGAGAGAGGAGATGATCTATCAGATAATGCTATGATGGTGACAAAAGATGATCCTGTGACTTATGAAGAAGCTGTCAAGAGTAAGACATGGAGGGATGCAATGAAAAAGGAGATGGTAGCCATAGAGAAGAACAAAACTTGGGAACTAACGAATTTGCCAACAGGTATGAAACCAATTGGAGTCAAATGGATATACAAAACCAAACTCAAAGAAAATGGAGAAATTGATAAGTTCAAAGCAAGATTAGTTGCTAAAGGGTATGCACAACAGTATGGAGTGGACTACACTGAGGTATTTGCACCCGTTGCTAAAATGGACACAATACGCATTCTTGTATCCATATCTGCTCAACACGGCTGGAGTATTTATCAACTGGATGTGAAGAGTGTGTTTCTTCATGGAGAACTCAAGGAAGAGGTATATGTATGACAACCCATTGGCTTCGTGAAATTAGGAGAAGAAGAAAAGGTTTACAGATTGAGAAAAGCATTGTACGGGCTTAAGCAAGCACCAAGAGCATGGTACAACAAAATAGAGACATATTTCCTATGCAATGGCTTTGAGAGATGTTTTTGTGAACACACACTGTTTACAAAGTCAAAGGGAGGTAAAATTCTAATTATGAGTCTATATGTTGATGATCTAATATACACTGGAAATGATGAAAGCATGTGCAATGATTTTAGATCATCTATGATGCTGGAATTTCATATGATGGATCTAGGGCGGATGAGATATTTTCTTGGTATAGAAATCTTGAAGAATAATCATGGAATCTTTATGTGTCAAAGAAAGTATGCCCATGATGTTCTGACTCAGTTTGGTATGCAAGATTGCAATGCAATAAAAAATCCAATTGTGCCAGGAACAAAGCTATCAAGAAATGATACAGGAACTAAGGTGGATGCCACACAATTCATACAAGTAGTTGGAAGCTTAATGTATTTGACTGCAACTAGGCTGAATTTAATGTATGGAGTCAGCCTGATTAGCAGATTTATGGCCAATCCTACAAAGACACATTGGTTTGCAGCCAAACGGATACTAAGATACTTGAAAGGAACAACAGAGCTTGGTATATACTACAAGAAAGAGGAGAGCACTAATGTAGTAGCATATACAGACAATGACTTTGCTGGAGACATTGATGATAGGAAGAGTACCTCAGGTTTTGTGTTTTTCTTAGGGAATGAAGCAGTACCATGGTCATTTAAAAAGCAACTAGCAGTATCACTATCTACAACGGAAGCTGAATACATAGCTGCTGCCTCTTGCGCATGTCAATGCATTTGGATTAAGAGAATTATGGAGACTCTCGGTTTTAATAGTTGTGATCATATGCTAGTTTTGTGTGACAACAACTCTACAATCCAATTGTCAAAAAATCCAGTTTTCCATGGAAGAAGTAAACATATAGATGTGCACTTTCATTTTTTCAAGAGATCTTGTGAAGAATGGGAGCATTGAACTAAAGCACTGCAGTTCACAGTCTCAAGTTGTGGATATCATGACCAAACCGTTAAAATTGGAGCAGTTTTTAAATCTCAGAAGCATGTTGGGTTTGATTGAAGCATCAAAAGTAAACTAGATGCTGAGCATTTAGTTTAAGGGAAGGAATGTTAGTAAATATTTATTATTTTTTTTTTGTTCTGTTTTAACTAGTAGGATTCTGTTTCAATAATAGTCAGTTATTTTGACCGAGTCTTTAGGGAAGAGTAGCTTGAAAAGCTACTTAGTTTTCTTTTGCAGTTGTAAAACCCACATAGTGGGTCAGTTTTATTGTTCTGGTTGTTAGCTTTGACAAGCTACAATAATGTATCTTGCTATACAATTGAATGATAGAATACAAGTGAGCATTTTTTTCTTAGAAAAAAAAACTTACTTGTTCTAGTTCACACCCAATCCACTTAACCTAAAAGTTCATTTGGGTTGGTTCAGATCTTCAATGGTCAACTTGTGGATTAGATAAGATTGGGCTTTTGGAGCCCAAACCTGGTAACCCTGTCCATTGAACACTTAGTTTTACATAAACATATTGTACTAAAATTATTGTATAAATAATAGTATTGAAATTAAAATGTCCTCTAAATTGTCTGGTAGAAGGAAAGAGGTATATAGGGTTCGGCAGGAAAGTAAAGCAATAAATTGAATAGTGTTTTCAACCCCTTTGCTATACCTATGCGCCCATGCCACATCAACAGAAAAAGAGTGCTAGATAAATGAGGTTTATCCTATATAAAAATACTCTCGAATGAGATGCGTAATGCCAAGAGCTTTGAGTTATATGGATCCAATCATTGTTTTTCCGTCAACTCGTAGGACTACTGTTAGTTGGTCAATCACTACGCTTCTGTACACTATGTTTAAGAAATTAAATTAATTTATAAATATCTTTGAATAAAAACACAAGAAAGATGTATACTAATAACATTTAGTATTAATATGAAGACATTTCATCTTAAAAATTTTATCCATGATTCATAGAGTAATAATAATATTATATTTGTAGATGCCACAAATATGTTCTATAAAAGATCATCATATTTGAGTCGGTAGAAGTAATATGAATGACTATAAACTCTCCCTAAAGTAATAATAATACTAATATATTTGTTAGTGTCTCTAAAGAAAAATAAAACAAAAAAACTACATGAAAAGGATGCTAAAATGGTAGCCGGCGTCTGGAATTTTATTTCCTCTAGAAGTTCATTCTACTAGCAGTCATGGAATTTAAATTAAATTAAAAAGTAATAATAGCGGCAAAACTATATACGTACGTAGGTTATTAATTCTAATTTGAGAAAAAAGGTTATTTACTGAAAAGGTAAAATTTTTATATAATCATTCATTATGTAAGTTAAATTTATTAATTTTTTAAATAATTATCTTAAAATAATTTAAATTATAATTTATTATTAAATGATAATATAAAACTGATCAATATATATAGATATTAAACTTTTATAATTTAATATTTTGTATATTGTTTTGTTATTGAATCATTCGAAAATGTAGCTTACTTTTTGATATGGAGCAACATGATAGACATGCGACAATACGGAAAAAATGCAATGCAGTTTTCTTTGACGAGTATAGACATGGACAAGCTAGATAGAAATGATTAACAAAAGATTCATATTGCAGGCCATTATAGAAATCCTACACAATGAGCTTGGATACACTCTTAACAAAATAGTTTACTAGAGACTTCAAACGGTTGGTACGAACTATCAATTGAGCATAACAAAGTCACTTAGCATGCTTACCATTATTTAATTGAGTCTATTTTGAATACTAAAACTAAAAGAAATAAAAATTTCCTCTAATTTAACAGACTCTAATGATTCGTTTGGTTGGATAGATGAACAATAAGAAAAGAAAAGAAAATTAAAATTTGAATTAAAAATAATCAAAGAGAAAAAATTTAAAGTTTTATTTTTAGAAATCAATTTTTTCTTACATTTTCTTTCCAACCAAACAGGAGAAATTTTTTATAAATAATGTTTTTTTTCTTCTTCTCTATTTTATTTCTTCTTACTTTTTCTCAAACCAATCACACCATAAAAGATAAATAGATATCTTGTGAGTCAAAGTTTTCTTTGATCTCGTTCACATAAAGGAATGGAAGTTGAGATTCATGTAGTAGCCTACTTTTTGAAGGACGAGAACTTCCTCGTTATCGAATATACCATTGAAATGTTTTATACCGACAGGAAATATAATCAAAGAAACAGATGTAAACTTTGGACAATTAATTATTAATTTCTTTTTTCCTTCTCCCGTGCTTAATTTAGATATTGCTCTAAACAAATAATCTTATACTTGAAAGCTAAAAGATGGTAGCAGGAAGCGGGAAAGCCAGCTGGTAACTTTGAAAAATTAATTTATTAAATTATAAGTGTTCGATAAAATTAGTTGTTAAAATAATTGAAAAATAAAAAATAATATAATTATAATTTATTTTAAAAGGAAAATTAAAAAATTTGATTAATATATTAAAGATAAAAATGGAAAAAAATATAAAAAAGTAGAAGTTAACGTTTTAAAAAATATTACTTCAAGTAGTGTTTTAAAAATGTTAGAAATTACTAAAAAAGTTTATTTACTGAATAATAAAAAAACTTTTCTACTAGTAAAAAAATTAAAAACTAATTAAAATATCTTATAAAAAATAATCTAAGTTACATTTTTTTTAATCTAGGAATTATGTGGGACATTTATTTAGCACCAACTTAATCTCTATTCCATTGGATCACTATGTTTTAAAATAAAATGATATCTGCAAGAACTATACGTTTAAGTTTGATGTCAAAGCTCATATCTTAGTTAAGGAATCTATAACCTTGAGTTACATACATAGAGCAAAAATATCATAATCATCAAATATTAAAGGTTTAATTATTATGTAATTGTCATACTTGTGTTAGCTTTTCGTTTTAGTCATTATATACCTATAAATTATATGTTTTAATCTTTATATAAGTAACATTATTTTTTTTATGTTTTGATCATTTTGCTTCCATTTTGTGACGATTTTATATTATTAAAAAACTAAAAACATAGACTAAATGATAAAAAAATGTCATATGAGAACTAAAACGTATAATTTATAGGTGGTACAATAAAAAGTTGACACAAATATGAGAATTAAGAAAATATAAGATTGATCCACCTAGCCAGGAAAGATGTAATGATTATTTTGCTTCCATTTTGTGACACTTTTACATTATTAAAAAAAACTAAAAACATAGACTAAACCATAAAAAATGTCGTATGAGAACTAAAACCTATAAACCTATAATTGATAGGTGGTACAACGAAAAATTGACACAAATATAAAAATTAAAAAAAATATAAGATTGATTCAGTGATTTAAGAAAAATGTTTTGATCATTTTGCTTCCATTTTATAATGATTTTACACTATTAAAAAACTAAAAACATAGACTAAACCATAAAAAGAATGTCATATGAGAACTAAATAGGTGATACAAAGAAAAGTTGACACAAATATAAGAATTAAGAAAATATAAGATTCATTCAATTATTCAGGAAATATGAATGGAGAGAGGAGTGGGAAGACCATGAGTTAGAATTCTCCAACTGATATTTCTAAAATAATTAACAAGTTAATATTTATTGATAAAGAAATATATAAGAATCAAATTATTAAATAAACCTGGATTTTTTTTACAATAATTTTGCTAGTCACATGCAAGTTTGAAGCATCCTAAGTACCGTCACTATTGAAGAGCGCAGTGCAACGAATAGAATGATTGCAGGCCTTGAGAAGAGGGGCCGAAAAGATTTCATAGACAGGTGAATTAGGTAGGGCAATGATATATCTTTTTTTCTTTTCTCAAAGATCAAACCCTACATAAGAAACTCGCCGTCTACGACAACGTGATTAAGGTGCACTTATACGGTCAAGGTAGTGGAAGGAAGCATATGAACATGAACGTGCATCTGCCTTTGGTCAAAACCAAAACAAAATGCATACAATTAATAGGACAGTTCTTCGACCGTTGGGGAGGAAAAAAACTACCAATACCTTTCGGTTGGTTGGTATGTTGAGAATTGAGATTTGACTAAAACGGAGCAACCCACGTAGATTTCAAACTTGGAAACACGATGCCATATCAAATTCAATGCAAAAGGGGGCCCATTCCCCCAAAATACCTTTCTCTGTGCCAAATGCTTTCATATCCACCCTTCTTATTTGTCTAAATCTCTTTTGTTTCAAATATAATTTTTTTTTATTTTAAATATAAAATTTTTTCAACCAACTTTATCTTATTTAATATTAATAATTTTAAAATATTTTTTATTTAATTGAAATATTAATTTCAATGACTTTTTTATTTTTATATCAAAGTTTTAATAAAAGATAAAATTAAAAAAATTATTTTTGATTGAATTTGGTGTAATTAATTAATATGATTAACTAAATTTCTTAATTAACATGAATCGGTTTTATATTTGAGAGACAAGTAAATATAAGACAAATGCTAACAAATATTCTTAGATATGGGTTAAAAAATCAAAATAAAAAATATTTTTATTGAAATATCTAAAATTGAATAATTCTTGACTTTTTCATGATCTCATAATCTTCATATTAAATATTTTTTATTTTTAATTAATATGTTAAGAGCATTAGTAAGCAAAATTCATTTTTAAAATATGTTGATTGGATTCACTTTCTCACCGTATATACAGAAAAGACTTCAATAAAAAGAATACTTTAATATTAATACATACACATGAAGAGAAATTAGTGTCTAATTGTCAGTATAGAACATCTAATGTTAAAGAAAAAACGATGCCCATGTAGAATTTTAATAATGAATGGTGTTACAAAATGTCCTCGTACTTTTTCTTAGAATAAATCTCAATTATAAAATATTTTTATTGCATAGTCTGTTCATGTACGCTAAAAGGAAAGTATGTTACTATAATAACCCTCAAAACCTAGTCATGTGGACCTGCCTCGAGGAATACACCCCATCTCTTCTTGAAAAAAAAATAGCCTAACCTATTTCCATTACAACAATTTTACTTTTGAGTAAATAACCAAATTTGATCATAACAGTGTGATGCGCTGAGCAGGTTATAATTGATCCTTAAAAATGTCAAATATAAATTTAGTAGTGTGATAAATTAATGTTGTTGTTAAATTTATGAAATTATTTTGTTATTAAATTGTAATGTCCAAAAATCAATTTAAAAATAAATTATATTTTTATGATTAATTTGACATTAAATTAAAAAATTTAGGAACTAAATTATCATTACATTTTCTGTAAGAATAATTTATTATATTTTTACTAAATTTTAATTTTTGATATTTTAGATACTAATTATCATGTCTTATATTTTCGGAAATGAATTTGACGGTTTATCCTTTAGTTTTCAACATTTGAATTTTTTATGGTTATTTTTTTTAATAGACTATGGTAGGAAAATGTTAATGACGTTCTTGAATCAATATTTTTTTTATATCAACAGTTAAAAATAAATTATTCTTAAAAAAAGTATCGCATGTTTTTTTTTCGTGTGATGCTTTTATGTTAATTGTTAATAACAAGTAAATAATCATTACAAATTAATTTATCATAAACAAGAAAATAAAAAAAGCTTAATTATATTTTTAGTCCTTCAAATTAAAAGTGTATTTTTTTAGTCTTTCAAATAAAAATTTATATTTTTTAGTCTCTCAAATTTTAAAAATGCTCATTTTGTCCCTCCATTCTAATAAAATTTACATTTTTTAGTGTCTCAAACTTTGACAGAGGGACTAAAAATAGTATTTTTAGAATTTGAGGAAATAAAATTGTAAAAAATATTTATTTGAAAGACTAAAAAAAACTTACCTCCTAAATTTAGAGAAATAAAGACTATTGTAAGAAACAATAAGAAAATTAAAATAGTTGTTGCATAAACATGTTTTCAAGACAGTTGTATAAAAAAAAGGTTTAATTAAATTTTTCATATCTGAAATATAGTTTGTTTTTAAAAAACTATCCAACATTCATTTTTTTCCCATATATCTGAAAAAATTTTGCGTTTCATTTTAGTACATGCCGTCAATCTACATCCGTTAAGTGATGACCTTGCGTTTCATTTTAGTACATACTGTTAGGCTACATTCGTTAAGTGATGACATGGCAGACGGAGTGTCACGTCATCATGCCTAGTCACTAACCACGTAAGCACAGACCTTCACGTCATTAATTTTCATTTTTAAATGTTTAAAAAATGAAATTTAAATCAAGCTGGGTTACTTTTTTTTTCTTTTTCAAAAACATTTGGTTGCTGCAAATTTGGAACCCTAAGGGAGGCATTTGGGATTTTGGAATCCTAAGGCTATTTCAAGGCATTTGGGAATTTTGAACCCTAACGGAGGTTGTTCGGTTGATGGGTGAAAGGATGAATGGAAAAGGTGGGTCATCATCGTCGTCATCGTCATCTCCTGCGATGGTTAAGTGAAAATGTGAGGTACCCACTATTGTGTTCATGTCGCATAGTGTGAACCATCTGGGGAAAAGGTTTTGAAGATGCCCACATTGGAATGTAAGCAAATGCAAATTATGTTTTGTTTTGGATTTTACTTTGTTTAATTATTGTATTGTAGGAATCCAGTACTTGTAGATATTTTCAATGGGTTTATGATATTGAGGCTCACAATAATGTGTCCGTAGAAGGGAGTGAGTTGGTCTAGTATGTTCAAGAAAATAAAGAGCAGAAGCTGAAACTTGCTTCATTAATGGAGGAAGCTAAAGTAAATGTAGAAGAAATAAAAAATTTGAGGAAAAAATTGTTGCACAAGAAGAAGAATGTTGTGCATCCTCAGCTGAAGTTGTGCACCTGAAGAGTAAAATTGGAAGGAAAAAGAAAAATTGTTGTTTTTGAAAGGAATAGAGTGAAGCTATTAGGTTTTGTAGTGTTAATTCTTTGGGTATTCATTTCTTTACTAAGCATTGTAATTGCAATGAATGTTGGTGGTCATAGAAGGAATTGAGTTGTAGCTGAAGTTGTTCATTTCTTTGGGTAGTTTTGTTGTTAAATTTGGTAGGTTGGTAGGTTGAGATGTAAATCTTGGAAAGTAATTATGTTGTATTTGATGTAGTTGGATGTTTCTAATGAAATTAGTTTATGATGTATTAATGTCATCTTTCGTATTGGCTTAATAAGCCAAACAAGGTAAGGTTTTAGGTAGTTTATTGGAACTAAAAAAAAATTGAGGTAGTAATATGAAAAGAATTTGAGCTAGTTATACGAAAATGGTTTGTTTTGCAGGTACTTTTTTGGAATAGATAAAAAATTTTAGGTATCAAAATATGTTTCATTATACAGGCACTTCGATGTTAAAAAAATTAATTTGGGGTAGTAAAATTAATATTTGTTAATTTGCAGTAAAGTGAAGATTTCATTCATGGAACACTTGAGTGTGTTACTGTGTAGTTCAATATTTATGACAGTATAAATATAACAAAAGAGATATCAATATATTGATAAGTGAGAATTGTTTGATATAAGCGACATGGTCCCAAAAGGCTTAAAGTAGTAGTTAATGGTCCCAAAAGGCCTAAATATAAGCAACATTGTCTAGAACAAATACACAAAAGGTGCAGTAAACTATGCACATGATTTCCCACACCCCACTACAAAATGTATTTCACAGTCTTGTTTTTGTCAACTGCTATCTTTAACTGATGCGCCTTGATTGGTTTGAGTTGTGAATCATGTAGGTTTTGATGATGCCAAAAATAATTCACTTGATAATGATTGTCATCATCAAAAAGGGGGAGAATGTGAATGTATGAATACATGATTTTAATGATGCCAAAGAATAATCAAACAAGGTTGCTTTCAAGATTACTTCAACAAACATTCAAAGGTTAAGCATTGCTTCAAGATTAATACAAGGTTGCTTCAACAAACAAGCATTGCTTCAAGATTAATTCAAGATCAAGCTTTTGCCTCAAAACAAAGTGTTTCCAAGAGATCAAGGCTCTGGTAATCGATTACCAGGCAGGGTAATCGATTACCAGAAGAAAATTTTGAAGCAAAGGGTTTAAAAAAGGTTTTGAATTTGAATTTTGAATCATGTAATCGATTATCAGATGTTTGTAATCGATTACCAACAACAACACTTCAGAAAACACTTTGAAAAGACATGACCCTTCAAAATATAGCTGTGTAATCGATTACCAGAAACCTGTAATCAATTACCAGTGAAGAATTTTAGAAAAAAGCTTTTTGAAAAGACACATCTCTTCAAACCATTTTGAAAAGGCACAGAGGGCCTATATATATGTGTGTCTGACTTTGAAAAGCAAGAGAGAGATATTCTAAGAGAACTTAATTGTCAAATTCTCTCTCAACAACTCTTGGGAAAACACTTGCAAATCTATTGAAAATTCATCCAGGAACTTCAAATTGTATTATCATCTCTAAAAGAGAGAAATTCCTCTAGGAACTTCAATTTGTATCATCCACTCTAAAGGAGAGAAATCTTTTCGTTCATCTCAGAAAGTCAGTTGTAATCAAGAGGCTGATTGTCTCTTGGATTGTGAGAATTGTAATTAAGAGACGGGTTGTCTCTTGGAGAATCTTCGAACACAAGGGTGAGGGATACCAATGTGTGTTCAAAGTTTGTAGAGGATTTACAGAGATGGTGGAAAATCTCAAGTGGGTTGCTTGAGGACTGGACATAGGCACATAAAGTGGCCGAACCAGTATAAATCAAGTTTGCATTTCTCTCTTCCCTTATCTCATTTATGTTATTGCAATCAATTTTGTCTTGCATGTTTAAAGAACATTATTAAATTGATTGTTGCTTCTTCTTCTGCATTCAAAGCCTATCATTTAGAAGGGGGTTAAAAGTTTTTTAGTGGAAAATTTTGAAACTTAATTCACCCCCCTCTTAAGTTATTGAGGCCACTTGTCCAACATGAGAGTCCGCAAGTCCACTTCCTAGCTCAATTTTCCTGTCAACAATTGTTAGTTGACAACCTTTAAGTTTTTTGCTTGTTGGTGCCTTGCATTTAGGAACAAGTTTCTGTACTTTTTCATTTAAAGCAGTGTTGTGCCCACAGTGCCCCTATAAAATTGAAATTTGTGAAATTAATGCAATCAATAAATACTTAATGCAATTAGTACAAAAATAAAACAGTGAGTGCCGTTGTGTGCCTATTTGTAGGTTTGGCCTACTGATGTTGTTGAAGACCAACAACTTTTCTTACAAATTGTTGTACACCTTTTCCCTACAAAATTAAATTACCAAATTAATCAATATGAACTATCATGTGGTATGTTATGCATTTGGGAACAATTTACCTTATTGTTTGTGTTTGAACATTTGATTTGTGTGATGTCCTTTTTTTTTATTGAATCTGAACTCTAGTAGGTGCACCCTCAAATCAACCCAAAACAACATTTAGTTGCTCAGGCTAAACTCTAGCAAGTGTACCTTCAACAATATTGACTTGCTAAGTCTGACCTCCAGTAGATGTACCCTCATTTCCACCCTGAGTTGCTCCTTCAGTGCCATCCTCTATTGCACCTTCAACTGCATTGATTGTCCATCAACTGCACCTTGAGTTGCGCCCTCACCTGCACCTTGAGTTGCACCCTCACCTGCACCTTGATTTGCACCTTGAGCTACACCTTGAGTTGCACCCTCACCTACACCTTCAGTAGCTCTATAGCTGGCCATATATCCATACCATTGATTGATGCAACCTCATGGCCGTAACAAACACCATATGTTTCCTTTGAATAATAATTACTAACATAATCCACAACCTTAAAATTTCTGAATTGTATGGCAGCCACTACATGTCTGCAAGGTATTCCAACCAATCCTTAGAAGTTACACGAACAACTCTGTTTGTTTATATCAATTAAAAATTTCTCATCATAATGAAGATGAGTAACTTTGAAATCTCCATCTCCTCCCCAAGCAGCTACCCAATTCCCAGACTTTTCAACCTCCCAGTCCAACCTTTTCAGGGGCTTAGGCATCACCTCACATTTGTAATTTTTCAATTTGTTTCTAAGGGTTGCAAATCTATTCATGAGGTACATTCTAATCTACTCACCCATAGTTATGATAGGCTTATCCCTAGCTACTAGTATTGTATTTTTAAATGACTCAATGAGGTTGTTCATCAAAATATCGCACTTTGGGTAATGTGAGAATGCATACTACACCATGCTTTCCCCTCCAGGTTATACAACCAATGATATGCAGCTTCATTGATATCCTTAATCTGTTGCATTTTGTGTTTCCACAAATGTTCATAAGTAGCTTTAGTAGCCCCCATCATTAGATCTTTCAGCATTATCACAACACCAAATTTTTTCTTAAAATTGTTGTAAAAATGTCATAGATAGAACCTGTGCTCTATCGGGGTTGGAAATTCCAGAAAAACTTGTTATAATCCATTCAAATAAATTAACTCATGAAAATAATCCAAAAACTTGTTGCAAAATAATAAAATATAATCCAAGTGTATAGTTTTTTTTACCTTTTATTGATCACTAATGGACACCCATTTGTTGGTTTCAACACTACCAATATCCTTAAACAACAAATTCATAAACCATCTCCATGTTTCCTTGGTCTCTGTTTCTACAATAGTAAAAGCAATAGGCATGTACTGGTCATTGGGATCTCTACCAACAACAATCAACAGTTGTCCTCCAAACTTTGATTGTAGATGACATCCATCTACACTCAAATGTAAAGGTTTGCAGGCCTTTTTGAAAGCAGTTTTTGGACCTTCTAAGCACATATAGAAACTACCAAATCTTGGTAGCACCTCAATGGATGGTTTCTCCACTCCAATCAAGCATGAATTGTTTGGGCATTTATCCTTTAGTTTAGCAGCATATGACCAGAGCTGGGAATATTGTTGGACAAAATCACCATCAACAACCTGTTTTGCTAGTTATTTAGCCCTCCATGCCCTGGAGCATGTAATTCCAATTGACGAGTTAGCCCTTATTTCACCAATAATGTCCTTTATAGACATGTCAACATATGTTGCCTTCATCTTTTTGACTAAGACTTTGGCTATCCAGGTAGACTTAACACTTTTATCATTGAATACCCTACCACAAGTGTGTTTAGGTTGTAAGGTATTAAGCCTATATGTGTCAGTCTAACCTACCTTACTAACATATACTAGATACTCAGTGTAATGCTAACACCTTGCTCTTGCTTGTCTCTTATCATTGAAATCAAACTTGATTTCTCTCCTAATTAAAACATTGTATTCCAGTATGGCTTCTTTGATCTCTTTCAAAGAAGCAAACTCCAATCCTAACATCCATTTAAATTCCTTATAAAGCAACTCGATGTTGAATCTTTTATTCTTTTTCTTGAAAACATCTTCATCTGAATCATCACTGCACAACTATTCATTAACATACCCATCTTCAATATCATCTTCAGGCAAACTTGGTGACACCAAAAAACTGCCACTAACATTAAAAAAAATTATGTTCAGCCCTCTTACCCCTACCAGTAACCTTGTTTCCTCCACCAGTACCCTTGTTACCCCTAGCAACAACCTTTTTACCTTACCAACACCCTGCTTACCCTTACCTGTAGGCCTTTTATCTCCACCAGCAGCCTTCTTGCCATCAACATCTTTGTTCACCTGCTTGAAATGAGCATCACTCCGCACTTCACTTGGTAGATTTAAGTTTTCATCTAGGCTGAAGTAACCATCAGATACTTCAATTAATTCAACACATACACGTTGGTTGTTTTGTATGTCATCATTTTTATGAACAAAAACACTAGCACAAGTATCATCACTTGAATCACCTTCCTCCCTCAGATTACACACCTTTTTGAAAGTCTTCCTCTTTATTCGTTTATTTTTCATTCTACCAATTTCTGGAATAGGTAAATCAAAACCATCATTCAGTCCAATAGCCCTTTCCTCCTTAGACTCATCTAAATGTACATTCTTTAGTGATTCATCACTATTGTCTTAAAAAAAATTTCCATCCATAACTCCCTCATTACCCCCAGCACATTCCACAAACAACTCCACCTCACAACTGTTAGCAATCACATAATTAGACAACTCCAATGCATGCCTCTCCATGGTCATCTCCTTATAGTCACCATCACCACCTTTCCACCATAGCTTCATTTGTTGATCACTATATCCAAAGTCTTCTTTTAAAATCCCAATTGCTTCAAAGAATGACCACTTGTCAGCATCTATATCAATGACACTTACAATATTTCTAGTCTTAACATATTGCATCACAGGGTCTCTTTGAAAGAAACCGTCGTGATGCAATTTTAATTTGAAACTCATGCCTACAACACATATAGAAACAATGCTTTAACTCCAAATAGTTTAAGGGCATAAAGGATGTTTTAACAATGTTTTAAACACATATATATGAATGTTAATTATGCAATTTGTACCCAATTCTGCCATGAATCAGACCCTTGTTGAAAACTAATCAACCCTAATCAAACTTGGTTAAACCATAAACCAACCCTACACAAAACCCAAAATCATTTGGTACGCAAACCTTCAAAAAACCCAAATACAAATTTAAATTTTTTTGACTTCACAAAATAAGGACCACTGCAACCAGGTCATGGGAGACAAGGGGACCACTGACAAAGAAAAAGCAAATAAACAAAACCATAAAATAGCATTACCAGGTACATTTTGAAGATGATTCCTTTCTCATTTTCGAAGATAACAAAGACCACTAAACAATAGGAATGCCACAACACGTACACATGAACAAAGATGAAGATAAAGTCACATTTGTGAAGAAAGCCACTAACAAAGGGACACTAAGATGAGGTCATAAAATCCATGAAGTCACTACCTCGATAACACTCACAATCAGCCATTGAAGAAAGTAAATACATTGTTGAGAAGATGAAGTCCCATTTGCAAGATATGAATAATTTCCAAAATGATAGAAAACTCAATTTGATTAAAATTTCATTTTTTAAATATTTAAAAATGAAAATTAATGACGTGGAGGCCTATGCTTATGTGGTTAGTGACTAGGCATGATGACGTGACACTTCGTCTACCACACCATCATTTAACGGAGGCAGCCTGACGGCAAGTACTAAACTGAAACACAAAAATTTTCCATGTATCTGGGGCAAAAATGAATGTTAGGTAGTTTTTGAAAATAGGCTATGTTCTAGGTATAAAAAACTTAATTAAGCAAAAAAAATTGTTGTTAACATATAATAATGTTCTAGACCAACCTTTGTGGGGCCAAATCCAATAATAGCGCTCTGGCCAAAGTCGAACCTCTGTATATAGCCCAAACTAATTAGAATAAACACGAGAGAAAAGTGCTACACAAAGAAAGATGTTCCTATGTCACATTGTACCCTCTATACAGGTGTATCAGTCATGCACATTGGCATCACGCCATCACCTATGCACCAAGAGCCTAGATATATAAGAGTTATAAGATTGACTTGGAAGTTGAAGAAAGAAGAAAAGAGAAAGAGATCATGAGTTTGAATTCCTCCTACTAATAGAAACTAACAAATTAATAATGAACATTTGTGATAAAAAATAAGGCCATAGATATAAAGCAAGCACGGTGATAGACGTAACATACATATTCTATTCCATTTTTATTCACCTCTTAAGACTCTTTCTAACATTGGCTTAAGAGTTAGACTCCTTATAGGTGACCACATTACAATGTGACCAAGTGATCTTCGTGTACATCCACCCTAACATTCTTTTACATTCCACAAATATTTGTTCCTTTGGTTTGTGCAGAACATTAAACGTTGTATGTTAGAATTGATTTCTTTATTTGAATCAATTTTATTCTTCACATCAGTCTAAGCTAAGAACCTTAAGTTCTCATTGACCATGGCCAACACCATTAGAGAAGCTCTCTACTAGAATGATGCATACCATCAAATCACAAACCTAGCCAGTTAGAAACTATGGCTGTATGCATGAAGGGGTTGAATTATATAGCCTCTTAATTTTAAAAATTCCCATAGAGTTTCAAAAATCTTTTATCCCCATTTTGTTTTGAAATAAATTTTTTTTGTTAATTGATTTATTAAATTGAGTTGTAAAAGCCTTGATCATATGCTATTATCTATGATATGTATGAGATGATCACAAATTTACCACACACACGATAACAAGAATTACAAGATAAGAGTTGAGAAAGAAAGGACGGATACAAGACTTTGTGTTGGTTCAATCTCTACCACTAAGAGTTACATCCATTTCCAATCAAATCAATTGAGATTTTTTCACTAGTAATTCAATTATTTACAAACACACACCAGAAGACAAATAAATAATTAAAGGACCAAAACCAAAACCAATTTTTTTTTTTAAAATCTACAAGAACGGAAACTCACTTGTAGATGTGAATGCATATGCTGTATGAAGATTTTGATGATGCCAAAAGATTGAAGCTATTCAAAGTTGATTCAAGTCAAGATTAAGAGATTAATAGAAACGATTCACAATAGTCCATTATTTGTTAAAAGAATCTCTTAAAAAATTGCAATGGTTTGGCCTTAAAAGACTTAAATTTTCAAATCTCTTATAAAGTTTTTTAAGTGGTTTTACATCTTTGGAAAATATATATTTCTCTCTGGTAATCAATTATCAGAGGCTATAATCGATCACCAGAAGCAAACATGTTTTTGAAAAGCTTTCAGAAAGTTTGAAATTTGAATTTTAAAGGTTGTAATCGATTACCATCTTTGTATAATTGATTACCAGTAATGGAATGTTTTGAAATTCAAACTGAAAAGACATGACTCCTCAAAATTAATTGTGTAATCGATTACCACAGATCTGTATTCGATTACCAGTGAGGAAATTTCAAAAATAACTCTGAAAAGTCACATCTCTTCATAAGTTTTTGAAAAGCCACCAAAGGCCTATAAATATGTGACTTGTGTTTGAAATTCTTTAGAGTTTTTCAGAACTTCATTGTTTTATTCTCTCATTATAAAACCTTTGGCCAAACACTTGCAAAACAATTAAGGATTCTTATAAGTTCTTCAAGTTGTATCATTCTTCTCTTAAAGAGAGAAAAACATCTTCTGTACTTCAAAAGCAAACTCTTGTTAATCAAGAGGCAGTGGGTCTCTTGATTTGTAAGTTTTCTGAACACAAGGGAAAGGTATCCCTAGGTGGTTCAGAAGTTGTAAAGGAATTTACAAGGATAGTGGAAATTTCAAGTGGATTGCTTGAGGACTGGACGTAGGCACAGGAAGTGGTCGAACCAATATAAACTGAGTTTGCAATTCTCTCTTCCGTAAACTCATTTACATTATTGCAGTTTCATTTTATTTTGCACATTTAAAGAAGCATCAAATAAATTGTTCATTGCTTCTTTTTCTGCATATTAAGTATGCATGTATCTTTTAAAGAGAGAATTAAAATTTGTTAGGGGAAATTTTTTAAACTTAATTCACCCCCCCTCTTAAGTTATTGAGGCCACTTGTTTAACAAGTGGTATCAGAGCTTAATTCTTGTATAAGGTTTAGAAACTTCAAGAATAGTTATGGCCTTATCAAACTTTTTATTTCCTGAAGGGAACTCTATTGATAGGCCTCCTCTATTCCCTGTAATCGATTACCATAGAACAGGCCCCTATAATAAAGTACAATAGGCTGTAATTGATTACCAGAGGGGTTTGGTCAGCTGCAGGATACGCCTGTAATCAATTGTCATGAGCTGTAATCGATTACAACTCGTCCCTATCTATAAATACTACATTTTCTCTCTCCTTGCACAGACCCTTTTCTTCTTCACTCTCCTTGACGGCACCCCTCCCTCTCAAAACTACAGATCTTCATAACTTTCTCATTTCTTTTCCAAATCACTTCAAACAAAGCTCCAATTTCTTCTTTTTCAATTCTCTACAAAACCCACCAATCAGAATTTTCAGAAACAAGCTCAAATGGTAGAATCCTCAAAGAAGAGAAAGGGGTCATCCTCCACCAGCATCGCTGCAGGCCAACGCCGCCACGACACATCCGGTGACCAACCAGCACCACCTCCTCCTTCTTTTTCTTCTCCAAGGTCATTGACTCTATTTTCTTTGGATGACCAGCATCAAAGGTACTATTCCCTATTCTCAAATTGTGTCATTCTCGATCCTAAGTATCTAGACTTAGATTTCTTTGATGAGGAAACCTTTGATTACTATTAGGTTTTCCAAAATTCTGAATTATTTGATTTTATGTCTTTAAAATTTTCGTTCTATCCTAAATTAGTTCGAGTCTTTTACAATAATCTAAAAATTCAGGATGGTGTCATTTTTTCTGAGGTGCATCAAATACCTATTGTTGTTGATCAATCTCTATTTTATTCTCTGAAAAAACTGAGCAGTCAGGGTGTTCCTTTTGATGGCACTCTAGTTGATGATTGGAAGTATGCCTATTCTAGTTATGATGCTCGTAAAATGGTCTATAATGACCATGCTGATATGACCGACAAATTGCTTGCTGGCTCATTCACCTTTGAATGTCACATTATGCATTATATCCTTTGTCGAGTTTTGTTTCCACGGTCCTCAAATTTTGCTCAGGCCTCTGAGGAGGATTTAATCTTGCTATGGGCTCTTCAAACCGGTCGCCAAATTGACTGGGCCCATCTTGTCAGGCACCGTATGCATAAGGCATTACGGGCTAATGCACCTCTTCCGTATCCTCATCTTGTCACTCTGTTTCTTTAGCATTTCAATGTTCCTTTAGAGGATGAACCTTTTGTTAAGGTTAAAAGATCATTTGCTATTGGTGTTGATGTTCTTACCTTCTTCGGATACTGAAAGGATATGGATGGCTAATGGGTGCGTAAGCAAGACTTGCCACCTCCCATTCCCGATGAACGCACACCCTTCCCACCACCGCAACGAGATACCTCATCTTCCTTATTGAATGACGCTCTCACTGAGCTATGGGATATTCGGGCTTTCGTCGACGATCGCTTCCATGCAATGGACTCATGTATCACGCGTCTTGAAGATGACATGAGCTTCATTCGATGTTGCTTTGATCCTCCTGCGGATTTTTAGACGTTTCTTTTCCATCCTACTTTTTTCTAGTATTATCAGTTGTTAATTTTCTAGAAATTTTACTATTTCTTCCTTGTATTTGGCTTTGGCTATTTATCACTTCGTTATTTTTGGTGCTTTGCTTTGGATATTTTGCACTTGCTTCTATTTTATATTGCTATGATGATTAGCTTTTGGTTATGATTGTGATGCTTGCTTTGGATTTTTGTGGCTATGATATTTTGTCCGGTCTTTTTGGCTTTTTGATGTTGCCAAAGGGGGAGAGAAACTCAGGGTAGATCTTTTCTAAAAATAGGCAATAAATTGCAAAATTAAGGGGGAGTAAGGGTGAGTGGTCGTCTTGCAAATTGAATATCGTTGATCTTGTTTTCATATAGTTGTCATCATCAAAGAAGGGGAGAATGTGAATGCATATGTTGTATGAAGATTTTGATGATGCCAAAAGATTGAAGATATTCAAAGTTGATTCAAGTCAAGATTAAGAGATCAAGAGAAACGATTCACAATAGTCCATTATTTGTTAAAAGATTCTCTTAAAAAAATTGCAAAGGTTTGGCCTTAAAAGACTTAAATTTTCAAATCTCTTATAAAGTTTTTTAAGTGGTTTTACATCTTTGGAAAATATATATTTCTCTCTGGTAATCGATTACCAGAGGCTGTAATCGATTACCAGAAGCAAACATGTTTTTGAAAAGCTTTCAGAAAGTTTGAAATTTGAATTTTAAAGGCTGTAATCAATTACCACCTTTGTGTAATCGATTACCAGTAACAGAATGTTTTAAAATTAAAACTGAAAAGACATGGATCCTTTAAATTAACTGTGTAATCGATTACCATAGATCTGTAATCGATTACCAGTGAGGAAATTTCAAAAATAACTTTGAAGAGTCACATCTCTTCATAAGTTTTTGAAAATCCACCAAAGGCCTATAAATACGTGACTTGTGTTCGAAATTCTTCAGAGTTTTTTAGAACTTCATTGTTTTATTCTCTCATAAGAAAACCTTTGGCCAAACACTTGCAAAATAATTAAGGATTCTTATAAGTTCTTCAAGTTGTATCATTCTTCTCTTAAAGAGAGAAAAACATCTTCTGTACTTCAAAAGCAAGCTCTTGTTAATCAAGAGGCAGTGGGTTTCTTGATTTGTAAGTTTTCTGAACACAAGGGAAAGGTATCTCTAGGTGGTTTAGAAGTTGTAAAGGAATTTACAAGGATAGTGGAAATCTCAAGTGGATTGCTTGAGGACTGGACGTAGGCACAGAAAGTGACTGAACCAGTATAAACTGAGTTTGCAATTCTCTCTTCTGTAAACTCATTTACATTATTGCAGTTTAATTTTATTTTGCACATTTAAAGAAGCATCAAATAAATTGTTCATTTCTTCTTTTTCTGCATATTAAGTCTGCATATTTCTTTTAAAGAGAGAATTAAAATTTGTTAGGGGAAATTTTTTAAACTTAATTCACCCCCTCTTAAGTTATTGAGGCCACTTGTTTATCAGTAGAGACCTATTACAAGCACTTCTTATGAAACTGTATCTCAAGAAAGACATAGCCAATTATAACACAAAAGGTTAAGGATTGATATCACCTAGGTTGTGATAGATTCATAGTTTGATTCTTTATTTGAATAAATTTTGTTCTTCACATTAGTCTAAGCTAAGAACCTTAAGCTCTAATTAATTCTGGCCAACACCATTAGAGAAACTTTCTTGAATGATGCATACCATCAAATCACTACTATAAAAAAAACCTTTTAGCATTGGTTCTAAAAGGCTTTCAACATCAATTTTTGAATTGATGTTGAAAAGACCGTCATTGAAAGTCAAACATTTCAAGCAATATTGGTTTTTAAAAACAATGTAGAAAGTTAGTTTTTAAATCGATTGTTGCATCAACCAATGTAAAAAGTGTGCCAAAATTGGATATCTACCAAACTATCTACATCGGTTGTGACTTAAACCAATGTAAGAAGTGTCTATACGATATTGGTTTTATGAAGGTCTAATGTTGTATAGGCACTTCTAACATCGATCGATTTTATTTAGAACCGATGTAGAAAACTATTTTTTTAAAAATTACAATTTTATTACCACTACTTAAATTGGGATTAAAATAATAATAGAACCATAGATTTAAGATTCTAATATTTTTATTATCATATGAAACTTGGTAGTAGGGTTATGATAATTTCCAATAGAAATTAACATATAAAACTTGACCAATAGGGTTATGATAATTGACATGATATTCATTGGTTTGACATTCTCATTATAATTTTTTCTTCACTGGTTATTGATTTTTTTCTTCTTTTTTTAGGGATATATTTTGAAATAACATATATCATACTAGAAGGGGAGTTGAATAGTGTGTTAGATAAAAATATATTTTTTTTGCAAGATATTGTTTTTAACAACAAATATGCAATAAGACTAGTTTTAATAAAAGTAAAAACATTGTTGTCTAGTGATTGAAAAAAAAATATTTTCACAAAGGTTTTTCAAGATAACACTTGTGTGATAAAGTGTGTCAATATAAGCTAAAGAGAACACTAATCAAATAACTTAAGAGATGAGTAGAAACAATTAGTTTATACTGATTCACTCAAACAAAAATATGTCAAGTTCTCCTTCATAAACCAATGAAGGGTTCCAGTAATCAAAGCTTGATTACAAACAAATATTCTATCATGCTACTCCTAGCTACATTATTATTGTTTAGGCTACTATTGGCACACCCTTAGACTCCCCCTGAATCTAAAATACTCAAGTATTGTTTAACACTAAGTCACTTTTGGCTTTCACAAACAAATAATGTTTGATTGAATACACAAATTCAAATCACTCAACAAAGTGGATAAACAATTAAGCTCGAATAAAAATGAAAAGCTTTTCTATGCAAAGGATGAACTAATCAAGCACTGTTGTGTATCGTCCAATGACTTGATAAAATCTCACTTTAGAATGCTCTTGCTTTTCACTTTATATTTTTATTCTCTTCTTTCTTGCATTTGATAGTAGAGTCTTGGTCACCTTTTATATACTTCACCAAAGTATCTATTTTGGAATTAGTACTTGTCTCTGATTTGACTATTGTCTCACAGCTAGAGGCAATTGTTATGTTCTTGTGGAGAGAGAAAAAATAAAAGTACAGAGAACTGCATGTGAAGTGACTAAAATACCACAAGAATGGGGGGGGGGTTGAATTGGGGTTTTGAAAACTTTTAATCTTCCTTTGTATACAAAAAGGTTTCTAAAGATCATAATGAATCAGTTCAGAATGAAGAATAGTTCTGAGCTTAGCATGAAAATTCAAGTTGCTTAGAATGAAAATCCAAATTATTCCGAGAAAAAAGTTCTTTTTGTAGTATAAATATTTTTGTTTCAAAAACAATGTTTAACTTAAAACCTTTTGATAAAACACAACTTATTTTAGTTGTTAAGATGAAATCTTAATAGATTTATTGTTTTGATCAAAAAGTAGTTTTTTAGATCTGTGCAAAACGAAGTCAAGAGTAAGAAGAGAGAAGAATGCACAAAGGTTTTTATACTAGTTCACCCCAACTTTGGGCTACGTCTAATCCTCACCCTTAAAAATGAGATTAAACTAACACGATTAGTTTGCAACTGGATCAACAAACCACTAGGTTTCAACAACTTGCTATTTCCTCACTTGACTTCAATCCTAGCCTCGACTAGACTAGTTATACCACTGGGTTTCACCTTTGTCAGCCAATGTTGCATTTTTATAGAGAAATGAATTTGTGTTTGATTGCAAATAATAAAAATTTTCACCTTAGTAGAGGGATTCCACTCAGAAACTTAATCTCACACTTCTATCTATGATTATTACAAGCTATGTAAGCACAAATCAGAAATGGGTCATCCTCACAGAGAGGGTTGAAGCTAATACACAAATTCTCACACAAAGATCTTGCACATAGTGTTGCAATTTTGGAATACTTCAACTTATCTTTATGCCTCAAAAAATGCTTCAAATAACTCCCAAGAAGACTATTTTAGTGGGCTCTACACAACTGACAAGCTTTTGGATCAAGCAAGTGCACTTTAAAGTTTTCATGAAGTCATAGCTGACAGAACCATTCTGATGTTCCCATTCTGAGGAACCTTTCTAATGGACATTCTAAAGAACCATCAAAATAACCATTCTAATGTTTGCTGAGAAGGAATTCATATTAGATGAATTCCTTTTACGAAGTTTAGATTGATCCTCAATTTTGAAGTAGCATAACTTCATTGCTCTTAATACTTCTTCACAACCTCAAGTATTTTGAAATTGATCAGTTCAGAAAGACTTAGAAAGAGTTTAGTTGTTGGTGTGTTAATGTTTTGTCCAAGGTCAGATTGAGTAGTATTCTTCAATCCTTTGTTCTGATGCTTCTTATCAATGCTTCTCATGGGTAGCTCATCATTCAACCATTTTGCATATTCTTATGCAGTTAGTTCTTACTTTCTGACGTGTCTTGATAAATGTCAAATTTATCGAATTTTCATATGCATTTTGTGACATTTATTTGGCATTTTAGTTAACTTTAGACCTTGTTTTGAATCAAATTAGCTTTACATTCAGTTTTTACTTTGTCTTAGGTACAGTTTTGTGTTTTAGTTATTTTTAATGAATTTTTGATAGTTTTCAGCAAAAACAAGTCATTCTGGCAAGAGCTCCAGAGGCCTAAAATCAGCAGAAATTTCTGGATAGAGAAATTACAAAAATTGAAGATAAAAACTAGGAAAATCAAGAACAATATACTTTTCAAGGATAAATCAGTTGAAGAAGAAGATAATTACTTTATTTAATTAGAGATATTATTTGTTTGTAATTTCTTGTGATTATCTCCTTAATTAAACTCAGCTACAATTCTATAAATAGGAGACTAGGCATTCATTGTAATGTGGTGGATGTCTTGAACAGTTTTTAGAATTATATTTAAGAGTTCCACCTGCTAGATGCCTCCATTATTCCATTAGAGACTCTAGGTTTCATTGTGTTATTTTTATTAGTGCAATTCCTTCCACCTAGGAGAGGAAAGAATAAACTTTGTTTTGCTTTAATTCTATTAATCCAATACTTCATCTTGAGTTCTTTATTTATTTTCGTACATAATGATTTTATTTGATTGGTCATCTTATAGATGAATTTAGAAATTGACTTGCGCTTTGACAAGTCTTGTTGATGTAACACCCTGAAATTTTGCTAACTGTAAATCGATGTTTAAATGTATTTCTCGTGTTATTTGATTATGTGATTGACTTGGATGAGTTGAGGTATTGTGTGAATTAGCCATGTGTGATTTTCTTGATGTGCATGTTGAGTTATGTGGAGTTTTATTGACTTAAGTCAAAATTCTGAGATTTCAAGTTTTACCTAAACCTATTCCGGTAAAATCACGACCCTGTATTCATTAATCGTTGGATCGCCTTCAAATTTGGACTATAGGTACACTACTCATGTCTCCACGTTTTGACTGTTGGTATTTGAAAAAATAACAACATTTGAAATCCATCTTAGCGTGAGAAATGCGTTTAGCGTAATTCCAACCCGAGATGGAATTGTGCTTAGTGTCAAATGTCGTGCTCAGTGCAATAGGAATTGCGCTCAGCATGAAAAGTTGAGCTCAATGCCAAAAGTCAATTCTCACTTAGTGAGCTCACTAGGCGAGATCTACGAATTATAAATATGTTCTTCAGCATGAAAAACACAATTTTCATGCACCCTTCTCTCAAAACTCCACCAAGCCTCCCTAGAAAATCCTCCTCCACCAGCCACGACCATCGATGGCCACCACGAGTCGATGTTGCTTGCCGCCAAACTACCATATGGAGAGGAACATTTTAATCAAAGTGAAATCCTCAGAGTCCACCTCAAGGATTCAGTGGAGAACAAGCTCTCAATCCATTCTTTTGCATTTTCTCTGAGGTAATCTTGACTTCTATGTCTTTCTCTAGTTAGTTTGAGTTTCTCTTAGTGTCTCTTGTGTTATGGGTACCGTAATAGGATGTTTTTATACTTCCTTTGAAAAACCCTTGAAAATGAGACGCTGTAAAAGTTATATTTTTATAAAATTGATGTTGTTTTTGTGACCTTCGCTGAAACCTGATCACATTGGTATGGTTGGAATTTCAAAATGACGTCTCCTTGTAGTAGAACCTGAAACACCCCTTAGCCCATTTTGTTTTGACAAGGGTAATTGACCCCGGATGTTATTATTAGTCTTGTTTTTGAAACCTATACTAAATTCCCTTTGATTTGGTATATTGAACCTTGCATTTGGATTGACGAACGTGAATGAGAGAGGTCTCTGAGCGATGCAGAGAGGAGCTGACGGAGAGCTCACAATAGGTATAAGGAGTTTATTATGATTTTATGGCTTTAATACCATAATTGGGGTCAGTGAACCCATTTATGGGAATGTATGTTTGTCCCTGTGTATGCTGGTTTTCAAGAAAAAAAATACTTTTGACTAATGGAATGTGATACATCTGTTATTGATAAATGACATTATTATTTTTATTAGACTTGTGTTGTCTGAAGACCTGAAGAGTGTGAATCTCAAACATGAACTATATATGTATGTAAGTGCGAAATGTGATTTATTGATGATATTAATTGATATGATGTGACATTGATATTTATGATAATGTTGATAGAGAATGATGTTGTTTTTGAAGATGATATTAATAATAATTGATATGAGATGATGTTAGTGTTTTTGATAATATTGATATGAGGTGATGATGTTATTGATAATTATGTTGATATAAGATGATGATGTTGTTGTTGATAATGTCATTGAGATAAGACGATGTTGATATTGAGAATGACATGAAGATGAGATGATGTTGATGTTGATAATGACATTGAGTAAGATGTTGATGTTGAAAATATGATTATGATGATGTATGTACATAGGGGGTGTAGTGACCATGAAGGATATCCCTGGTGGGGGAAATTGAGTAGTTAAACAGTTTTAAGCATCTCTAGAGGGGGATAACTTAGAATCTTTATTTATCCACGGTCAGTGCATTGATGACGCCCATGTTTCATACTTCATATATGGAAATAGTATAAATTTTGTTAATAAGTACTTATAGTTTCTCATGAGGAGGAATACTTGTACTTAGGGGTATGTCACTCGGTTTGGAACTCCCTTGAGACTCAGGCTAATCACCATGTGGGGGAAGAGGGTTGCCTGTGCACGATAGGGTGACTTCGACACTTGCTGCCTAATTTTCTTAAGTGAGAAGGTCGCATAGACACACTTAGGCTATTTCCTGATGAATTGTACCAAATTGGATTTGAGAGTTGAGGTCGGGTGCATGCATCATACTGAGCATGATTGATTGGAATTGTGGAAAAGTTTATGGATAATTATTAAGTGTATGTTGTATTGATTGATAATTATGTATGATCATGACACTTGTTATTGTTTCTCTTTCTGATTATGGTTATTTGATAACTGTTGGTTTCTATTTGATAATTGTGTATGAGCATGATGATTGCGAACCGTCGTTCGTGGGAGCAGATGGACAGCAATAGCTTACCTAAAGTGAGATTCTTTTGTTGAAGTCGCCAAGCCAACATGATGACATTGGGATTATTTTGGGAGAGAGTTATGTTTTGTTAATCAACTTCTTCCTAGCCGTTTCTATGATTCTATTTGAATTGAGAATGTAAATAACAGATTTAATTATATGTATGAACTAATTTACTTTCCTTCGTGTGAATGATGTGTACTGAGTTAATATATCTATATCTATATATATATATATATATATATATATATATATATATATATATATATATATATACACACATATATAAATTCATTTAAGTATTTGTGTATTTTTTTGGTGAACGTCTATTGTGCAAAATTTACTCTCGCTTTTCATAAGCAAATTAACAGAGTTTTCATTTAAAAATTGAAATTTGTGCGGTTTGGAGTAATGATATCATTGCGACGAGGTGGTCGTTACAACTGAAACCTGAACATGAATCAAGTACTTAATTGAGATTATCTCTAAGGATAAAATAATCTTAGTTAAGCCTCACTAATTCTTGACCATTAATGTTGATTACTTGTGTTGGTATGTCCAAGAGATTGAGTATCGAGAAAGTAGTTTAGAATCTGCGACCATACGGGAGCTGGGGTAGAATACATTAGTGAATTGGGGATGAGCAAGAGAGATGAATAGAGAATTGTGAAGTTACAGTGGATCGAGTGAATTCCAATTCCAAACCTAGACATTCATTCATTAAGATCAGCATCACCTTCCAAGTCTAGTATTTCTATCATTACTTAATTATTTTATTGTCATTTAATTTTCATTGCAATTTATTTTATGTTATTTATTTCGTGACAATCACCAAACAAAAATACAAAAACCTAGTTCTTAGATAAATAATTACATGAAATCCCTCATTTTTTCCTTCGGGAGACGACCTAAACGATAATTTAGTTACTACATCATGATCGGGTTACACTTGGCCTATAAGTTTAATCTAACATGAAATAAAACCCTAACATCCCCTCAATGATTTGGTAGTATGTGGAAAATGAAAAACTATAAGATTCTAGTCTTTTGATATTGTCCAAGTAATGCATTTTGAGTCTTTCTAAATCATTTTGGTGTTCAGAAACTCAGGGTCAAGGTCTTCATCCTCCTGATGTAGACTCTGTATAGCTTCATTTTGAATTAGAATGATCTTCATGTAGCATTTGATGAATCTTCTATTTAAGGCATTGATGTTTAGTATCTTTCCAGGAACTAAGTACTTAGAGGGAAGCAAACTTCATCATTTTGATGGGTTTCAAGAATTCTTCTCAGTTCTTATGATAGTTGTTCTATGAACCTTTCTAAGCATCATCTTGAGTACCTCAGAATCAAAGAACATATTTGCTGCTTAATGGAATAAACACTAAAACACTTAAGCATAATGTTAGCCATCACTTAAATCCATCATCCTTTCAATTTGCATTACTAATGGTTTGTCATAATTAAAACCAAGGATGTGGATTTAACAACATGTGCTTTTCTCTTTAGCGATAACGACCTCTTAGGAATATTCTTGGGAAATCTTCTATTCCCTTCTATTTTGTCCTTCCTTAAATTCAAATGTTAGCAATTCAAAATAAGAGAGACAAAACTGAATTTGCGAAAGTTGAGTTCGAGTACTTCCCTTTATAGTTAACACTAATTTTAGTACAATGTTGGATGTCATTTATACATGATATATGAAAAGATTATGTAAGTGATTAAGCCCATTAGACACAAACAAAAATAGCAGTGTATGGACATTGGTTTTCACAAAGTGTACTTGATGCGTAACAAAAGTACTCACATAAGGATAAGTGTATCCTACGCAGTAGTAGCAATGGACTAGAAGTCCGAATATCGAACCTTAGAGACCAGTTGTATTCCCAAAGTAGTCAAAATTATTAAACTAAATAGTCGAGATGATTGGAAGAAGATATAAGTAAATTAGTTATTGTAAAAGAGATGTTTAAGTGGTATTAAAAGCAACCAAGGATTATGATTCACTAGTACCAATTTTTCCCTAATCTTAGCTCTCATCGATTCCCGAGGTCAACCAAAGCCTAAGATCAAGGTCGAAGGATGCTATTTTCCTTAAATCAATACTCCAATGATCATAGATATATTAATCTAAGTAAAAAGATATAATCAAGTCTAAGGATGATCAATTAAGAATTAATTAATCTATCAAATATTACCTAAATAGTTTGATCGTGAAATTTGATGTAAAACATTTTCTACCTAAGTCTACCAAACATATGTAGATGATCACCATGGTACATTCAATTAAACATAGGATTCATTAGTTCCCAGATAAACAATAAAAATAAGGAAGATAACTAATTAACATAAAACACTTAGGAATTCCATTAAGAACAAAGAAAGTGGTACAATTGGATAGTTACATAATAACCCCCGAACAAGGGTGACTAGCTACTTATGATCAAAGCAAAAGTAGAAAGCCTATAAGAAATTGTCATAGGCATACCACAAGGGAAGAACGATGATCACGATCTGTCCTCATGGTGTTGCTTACGCTTTATACCCCTAAAAACCCTCAAAAGTGCTATCTAATTTGTAAAATTGGCAAAAGGTCCTTTATAGATTTCAAACCCCCTATTTATAGCTTCCTAGGAATACAAACCCATTTGAGGTGCACTACAATCGTGTTGAAATCCACCATGACCATAGTTGGAAACTATGACGCTAAAGCTCTTAGGCATGATGAACTAACTATGATTGTCATGATGTGACTACGATCGTCATCAGAAGGCTAACACTATTTATGGAGGGGTATCATCATATTACCATGGTCATCATGCTCACCACGGTCGTGTTGGACATACTACATCTATGGTCAAGAGACAGAGTCTTCAAATCTTCAGGTAAAAGTGCAAATTTCATCTTTTTTTCACTTAATTGAGCGACTATGCTTCTGCAAAACAAAAGTAGCACCTAAACATGAGTTCTGCCAAGAAAATACATGCAAGTGACACAAACTCACTGCAAAAGTGGTTTATCATGGACGCTAGTTTATAACAACGTGTTGGACGTTGGATATTACTCTTTAATAAAACTAGCACCCAAATGTGAGTTTTGCCAAAAAAAAAAATACATGCAAGTGACACAAAAACTCACAGCAAAAGTGGTTTATCATGGACGCTAGTTTATAATAGCATGTTGGATGTTGGATATTACTCTTTAATAAAACAATTTCCGCTTGTGATTGGACACACACTAATAGGAATTGTAGGATAAGAAATAATACCAAGTGAGTTAATAATGTTGGTCATGTTCACTAAAGAACAACTCATTAGTCTATCAATAATTTATATCTTTGTAATCATTTGTGATAATGGACCGTCCAGACTTAACGTATTCTACCTCTGTTGTAGCTTTCTAATTGGTTTATTTTACCTTGTATACTAGAGGATGGCAACTAGTTAGGACCTGTTGAGTGAGTTTTTGTTATTCTTTTTTGTTTTTGTTGGACAGTAATCGGATAAGTGAATAACATTCTCTGAATAACTAACTACATTATGTTATATTATTCCAACTGCCTAATAGTTCATGTTCAAGGAAAATTTGACATCATGAAGTATTATTTGTGGTAGTACACATCTAGTTGACCTGGCTAGAAGTGAGAGAGTTGATAAAACTAAGGCCACATGTGATTGACTTAAGGAGGCTCAACATATCAACAAGTCATTGTATGCCTTCTAATTCTAATACTAATTTCTAGGCAACCATATTATATGAGACGACTCACTTTGAAGACACTTGAATCCTAACCCAAGCAATTAGAATCCTAAGCTCGCATAAAATCTAACTGATGAGGATATTTATGAACTTTTTTATCTACCAGACTCGAACTAAATCACTTATGATTGCGAATAGGATATTTATGAACTTCAAGACCCTTGTTTGGGTATTAGCTAGTTGAGACATTCCATTACATATTTTATACTCTATTTGGTAGAGGATAAAAATAGAGTAAATAAAAAATAAAAAAAAATATGTAAATTAAAGTGGAGGGTTAGTGATATGAGACTCACTAATTTGGTAAATTTTTCCTCCCCTTCCCTTTATTTTCACCCTACCAAAAAGTGAGCTAACGGGCTGCATATAATTATAATCAAGGGTTAACATCATTGAGTGTGAACCTTCTTGTTGAAGGAAATCCTTTCGGGTCCAGTTTTCATTATCCACTAAGCAAAAGTTATTAAGGGGATTTTTAATTAATTTTTGTAAATCCACACCGACTATGCATAATCTTTAGCAATTTTATGATACGATAAGATTCCCTTACATTTTCATGTAGGGTAGACCTACTTTTCTCTCGTTAATTTTCTATATTTTTTTAACTTGTCGTTCGTCGCTCACATGTAAAAACAAGAGCAAATTGATTTTTAATATGACCAAGCTTCTATAGATATACATATTTCTGTACGGTGATTATAACTCCAAAGATATAGATTCAGAATGTTGTGAAACAACATTTGCCAACGATCGATGAATTAGTACTCATGCCCAAGCATGAGACAAGAAATTTTAGAATTTTATTAATATACTGAGTGAGACAGTTTGGAGTATCACTAATTGTAACTTTTCCAAGTGCAATTTAATATTATTTTCTTTCCTTGGAGAGGTTGCAAGGCATGGCGGGTATGTTGATAATGGCATGATGATGAATTTGACTTATGAGAAATCTCTTGTGATATATTGCTTAAGGTTCCTTTCTTTCTAAAGAATCGTTATTGCTGCAAGAGAGGCCCCTCTTGTCCCCTCTTCTAGTATCTATAACTTGTTGAAGCAAAGTGCATTGGATTGGTTTGGAAAGATTCCCATAAAAAGAAACTTAGCTTCCAGGCGCAATTATCTGTTTGTGAGAAAATGCATACAAGGGACTCATACTATAATGGTAACATCTCAAGTGCTCAAGGCTATTTTTTTTTCAGTATTTATAAATTTTGTCGATAATTAATCTTTTTTGCTTAGTAAGATTTTTTCTGTTAATAACATTTTTTCTATCCACAAGATTTAAATTCAAAATCTTACTTGATAGATTATATCAATATCACTTAAATCAATAAAGTGTTATTGCTTAAGACCATTTGATTTAAAAGGACAAAATTTGTGGCGTTCACAAAGTAATATGAAGTGACATCCTCACTAGATTATCTAAGATAGGGGTCCCCATGACCATTATATTGCCTTACTCTTCATAGAACAAACAAAGCATGGCCAACAAGATTATCATGTTTTTGTCACTAAAGGAGAAACAGTGCGGACCTCACTTTTCATATCCTCAAACAATTATAAGCCACGCACGCAGTTTGGTTTTATTCATCATCTCTTTATCTGGTCCCCTAAGGATTCCTTGTGATCCATTGGCCCGTAGTGGATTTTGAGTTCATTATGTTATGCAGCACCAAATAATGGAGCTAGCTCATTCTCATACACAACACTAGCAGGATCGGCAGGAGTAATTTTGAATAGCATGAGCTGATGATGTAAATAAGCTTGAAATGAACCACTAATGAACCTGAATTAATTAGTTCGCACCAACTCAAGCTAGAAGCATGCAATATAACCATAGTCAAAAGCTACTAGCTAATTATTGTTTGCTTACTGTTATATTATTATTATTATTATTATTATTATTATTATTATTTAATGTTAATTGTTAATTTTTGTTACAAATATTAGTGGAAGATTCGAGACCTCTCATCCTCGCTTTCTCTCTTAAACTTTTTTTTTCAATCATCAAACTAACTTTATAACTCTTAATGTTTGTCCACTATGTGCATGTTTGGATTGAAATTAGAAATGTTGTGTACAATTGTTGGAGTACAATTGATCTCTTTGACAAAATGAAAGCAAAAACAAATATCATGATCCTTTGACAAAATTACTCTTGGAGTACAATTGATCTCTCATACCAATTGTTGTGTTGTGCATTTGAGAGAATAAACATCAAAGAGAATTTTATCAATGGATTATGAGCAATCACATAAGTAAACACCAATAGACCATGAGTAACCACATAAGTGAATTTGACACTACACTTTAACATAAGTTCAGATTTATGAGTATTCTCCTTACTTATATGATACTCATCTATTGCTTTAGAGTCACTTTTATTTTTTAAATACCCTATAGTATTATACATATACTAATTTGGTCTTTATCATAATATCATAGACAATAGTAATTTTTTATATATAAAGCTATGACCTGCAAAGGCATCACAACAGGACAAAAGCAAAAAATTTAAAGTTTGTATTTATGATTTTTTTGTGATTGAGGATTATTGCATTTTTTTAATGAAAGAATGCAATTTCATTGGTCATTAAATGAAGTTCATCTACTAGAGATGCCTCATCTAGCACAAATTATTGTTTAGATTTCTGCCAAAATGCAACTAGAGGCTCATGAACTACTTGATTGAAACGGAAGAGTAAAATCCTCACTTTAGTTTATATCATTATCCTCCAACAATAAACCTAATGTTAATATGGCCATCACTAATGCCTTAAAGATAGTATGGGAGTCTCCCACAAGTTGGATGTGATCCAGGTCCGAGAGGATAGAAGCATTAGATCTTATCTTATTTTCAAAATTCATTTTAAGTCTATATCTTTTAAATGATTCATTTTGGTTATTTAACTCTCATATTCAAGTTACTATTGTCATTTTGAAACAAAGATTTTTATTTTATTTTATTTCAAGGCATGATTTTGAATAATTTTTATTTATTTATTTAAGATGTAAATTTGTCTCATTAAATTCACCTACATATAAACTATGAAACTCAATCAATGTTCGAACCAAAGAGTCATACAAATGGTAAAAATCCCATGAAAAGTAAGCCATAAAAATTACTTGTTAAGTTAAAAGACATTTGTGTCTTAAGATGAATTAGGACCCTTAATTATTTTGATTAGATGCAAACAAACGCAAATGTTAAAAGTTATGTCTTAGGAGATATCAAAACATGCTTCATGAGTTTGGGTATGATGTTACAAGCAATAAAAAACTAAAGTCACGATCTGATCGATACAACATTAAATGATGGTATTTAAGATTTCATTTAATACTTTGTGTTTGAGATTTATTTTGCAATTCTCCTAGGATCTGTCAAATCCTATAAAGAATAAATGAAGATCAAGTTTTAAAAGTTGTCAATCACCATCAAAAGAAGGGCTTTATTGTACATACCTGCTTTGACACAAAAAGAAATAGTTTTCTGCTAGAGTGCTCAACATGATAGCTAAAGAGAATGATTTTTCAACAAGAAGTATGTGCATCCAACAATCAAAATCTTGAGACGCAAGCTCAAGAGAAAAAATCTATTTGTTTATATACAACAAACACTTGTTGAAGAATACCTATAAATACCAAAAGCTTTGAAGACATGGGACATGAACTTACGCGCTCATATTCAAATTCTTTATGTAAAAATTGTATATTTCTATAAATTCTTGTAAAGCTATCAAAACACCTTGAGAGAAAAGACTATGTGTTTAGATTGTATATCCGTCTATAAGATGATTTAGTGCTAGCTAGTGTGTAAGCTAAATAACAAATCTTCTGATTTGAATTAGAGCCAACAATAACTTGGTAGGACAAAGAATACTGGTTGTAACAAGTCTGGAGTAGATCTTGAGTTATAGATCTAGAAGTGACAATGATTAATACTTGTAACTTGTTGGAGTTAGTGGAACTTGGTCATTTGCCAAGAACTGGATGTAATATTAGTGGTTGAGACGAACCAGTATAACTTCTTGTGTCTTATCTTTTCTTGTCTTTTCTTCTTTGCTTTAAACTGACTTAGGGTTTGAATTTGATTTTTCTTTTGAAAAAACTCTATTTGTTTTACAAAGTCTGACGCTATTGTCTGAACCCATTTACGAAAATATGATCTTTGTATTTACATGATTTATCATCAGACAATAACATTGTTATTTAAGAAAAATGTTTTAAAATTTCTAAAATCACAATTCAATCCTCCTTATTGTGATATTTGCCTTTATAATTTGGTATTAGAGCTTAATCTCTAAGGGTTGAGCACCTGATAATGTCTAGAGGAAAAGATCCTGGTGTCTAATAACAACAACAAGCTTGGTTCATTGCTAAGGGAGCATCCTTCATGAGGCCACTAGGTTTCACAGGAGGGGACTATCCATACTAGAAAGATAGAACTAAGATGTACATCAAGTGTGCGTTTGGATTGGCATTTGTAGAATTGATTCAAGATCAAAATGATTTTATACAATTGATTTTAAGTAAACGTGATTTTAGAGTGATGTGATTTTTGTTTGGATACATCTATTAAAAAAATTGATTTTCACATTCAATGATGTTTGGAAAGTAACTATCAAAATTGATTTTGAATGTGGAATTACCAAAATAGGTATTAATTGTTTGTAGATGTCTTTTGCATTATAATTTACCAAAATGATCGTGTGTAATATCCCAACTGCCTTGATGATTATAGGGTTAGCTAGTTAGTTACCAAATTATTTTGTTTTTATTTTATTTGTACGGGAAAAGAACCAACATTATGAACCAAGAAATAACACTTATATACTAACCAAACAATATAATAACAGTGTTATTATGAACCAACAACACCAAATATAATGCTAACCGAATAACCTTATGAAATTAAATGCTAAACACAACACCAAATATAGCAGTTATGCAGCAAAATAATAGTATAAAAATAACATGCGGTGGAGATCACAATAAATATAACAGTATAAAAATAACAACAAAACAATAAGCACAACATAAAATAGATGGTGGAAAAAACACACGCATGCATTAACTTCATAGACAATGGAAAAGGGTGAAGGGCAAAAACGAAAAATCCAACATGGAAATATGAGAATTGATTCTTCCATGACGTAGAAGCAACTCCAAGGTAGCTTCATCCAAAATTGATTTTCAATACATGAATCACGTCCAACACAATAAACCAAATGTCATGGTTTCCCTTTTTTCACGTTTGACCATTTTTGATCCACATCTAGGGGTTTCCAACATGCAACCAAACATACTCCAACTCCACTCAGTACAGACTCTAGCTGATCATCACAATTGAAGATATACCCATTCCTAAATCTAAAGCAGAAGGGACAGACATAGACCTTACTATAATGGAGTTGAACGCAAAAGCTCATTATACTCTTACATGCACTTTATCTAGGAATGAGTATAAAAAGATATGTAGACTGAAGACAACCAAAGAGATATGGGATTTGCTGAGCATCAACTATGAAGGAACATAAGATGTTTAACAGAGAAAAGTTGCCATTCTAATGCAACACTAGAAGCTTGAAAGACTATGAAAGAAGGAGAATTTGTTGATGACATGTTTGAAAGAAGGAGAATTTGTTGAGCATCAACTATGAAGGAACATGAGATATGTAGACTTGAAGTCTTTCAAACATGTCATCAACAAATTCTCCTTCTTTCATAGTCTTTCAAGCTTCTAGTGTTGCATCAGAATGGCAACTTTTCTTAGTTAAACATCTTATGTTCCTTCATAGTTGATGCTCAGCAAATCCCATATCTCTTTGGTTGTCTTCAGTCTACATATCTTTTTATACTCATTCCTAGATAAAGTGCATGTAAGAGTATAATGAGCTTTTGCGTTCAACTCCATTATAGTAAGGTCTATGTCTGTCCCTTCTGCTTTAGATTTAGGAATGGGTATATCTTCAATTGTGATGATCAGCTAGAGTCTGTACTGAGTGGAGTTGGAGTATGTTTGGTTGCATGTTGGAAACCCCTAGATGTGGATCAAAAATGGTCAAACGTGAAAAAAGGGAAACCATGACATTTGGTTTATTGTGTTGGACGTGATTCATGTATTGAAAATCAATTTTGGATGAAGCTACCTTGGAGTTGCTTCTACGTCATGGAAGAATCAATTCTCATATTTCCATGTTGGATTTTTCGTTTTTGCCCTTCACCCTTTTCCATTGTCTATGAAGTTAATGCATGCGTGTGTTTTTTCCACCATCTATTTTATGTTGTGCTTATTGTTTTGTTGTTATTTTTATACTGTTATATTTATTGTGATCTCCACCGCATGTTATTTTTATACTATTATTTTGCTGCATAACTGCTATATTTGGTGTTGTGTTTAGCATTTAATTTCATAAGGTTATTCGGTTAGCATTATATTTGGTGTTGTTGGTTCATAATAACACTGTTATTATATTGTTTGGTTAGTATATAAGTGTTATTTCTTGGTTCATAATGTTGGTTCTTTTCCCGTACAAATAAAATAAAAACAAAATAATTTGGTAACTAACTAGCTAACCCTATAATCATCAAGGCAGTTGGGATATTACACACGGTTATTTTGGTAAATTATAATGCAAAAGACGTCTACAAACAATTAATACCTATTTTGGTAATTCCACATTCAAAATCAATTTTGATAGTTACTTTCCAAACATCATTGAATGTGAAAATCAATTTTTTCAATAGATGTATCCAAACAAAAATCACATCACTCTAAAATCACGTTTACTTAAAATCAATTGTATAAAATCATTTTGATCTTGAATCAATTCTACAAATGCCAATCCAAACGCACACTTGATGTACATCTTAGTTCTATCTTTCTAGTATGGATAGTCCCCTCCTGTGAAACCTAGTGGCCTCATGAAGGATGCTCCCTTAGCAATGAACCAAGCTTGTTGTTGTTATTAGACACCAGGATCTTTTCCTCTAGACATTATCAGGTGCTCAACCTTTAGAGGTTAAGCTCTAATACCAAATTATAAAGGCAAATATCACAATAAGGAGGATTGAATTGTGATTTTAGAAATTTTAAAACATTTTTCTTAAACAACAATGTTATTGTCTGATGATAAATCGTGTAAATACAAAGATCATATTTTCGTAAATGGGTTCAGACAATAGCGTCAGACTTTGTAAAACAAATAGAGTTTTTTCAAAATAAAAATCAAATTCAAACCCTAAGTCAGTTTAAAGCAAAGAAGAAAAGACAAGAAAAGATAAGACACAAGAAGTTATACTGGTTCGTCTCAACCACTAATATTACATCCAGTTCTTGGCAAATGACCAAGTTCCACTAACTCCAACAAGTTACAAGTATTAATCATTGCCACTTCTAGATCTATAACTCAAGATCTACTCCAGACTTGTTACAACCAGTATTCTTTGTCCTACCAAGTTATTGTTGGCTCTAATTCAAATCAGAAGATTTTTTATTTAGCTTACACACTAGCTAGCACTAAATCATCTTATAGACGGATATACAATCTAAACACATAGTCTTTTCTCTCAAGGTGTTTTGATAGCTTTACAAGAATTTATAGAAATATACAATTTTTACATAAAGAATTTGAATATGAGCGCGTAAGTTCATGTCCCATGTCTTCAAAGCTTTTGGTATTTATAGGTATTCTTCAACAAGTGTTTGTTGTATATAAACAAATAGATTTTTTCTCTTGAGCTTGCGTCTCAAGATTGTGGTTGTTGGATGCACATACTTCTTGTTGAAAAATCATTCTCTTTAGCTATCATGTTAAGCACTCTAGCAGAAAACTATTACTTTTTGTGTCAAAGCAGGTATGTACAATAAAGCCCTTCTTTTGATGGTGATTGACAACTTTTAAAACTTGATCTTCATTTATTCTTTATAGGATTTGACCGATCCTAGGAGAATTGCAAAATAAATCTCAAACACAAAGTATTAAATGAAATCTTAAATACCATCATTTAATGTTGTATCGATCAGATCGTGACTTTAGTTTTTTATTGCTTGTAACATCATACCCAAACTCATGAAGCATGTTTTGATATCTCCTAAGACATAACTTTTAACATTTGCGTTTGTTTGCATCTAATCAAAATAATTAAGGGTCCTAATTCATCTTAAGACACAAATGTCTTTTAACTTAACAAGTAATTTTTATGGCTTACTTTTCATGGGATTTTTACCATTTGTATGACTCTTTGGTTCGAACATTGATTGAGTTTCATAGTTTATATGTAGGTGAATTTAATGAGACAAATTTACATCTTAAATAAATAAATAAAAATTATTCAAAATCATGCCTTGAAATAAAATAAAATAAAAATCTTTGTTTCAAAATTACAATAGTAACTTGAATATGAGAGTTAAACAACCAAAATGAATCATTTAAAAGATATAGACTTAAAATGAATTTTGAAAATAAGATAAGATCTAATGCTTCTATCCTCTCGGACCTGGATCACATCCAACTTGTGGGAGACTCCCATACTATCTTTAAGCATTAGTGATGGCCATATTAACATTAGGTTTATTGTTGGAGGATAATGATATAAACTAAAGTGAGGATTTTACTCTTCCGTTTCAATCAAGTAGTTCATGAGCCTCTAGTTGCATTTTGGCAGAAATCTAAACAATAATTTGTGCTAGATGAGGCATCTCTAGTAGATGAACTTCATTTAATGACCAATGAAATTGCATTCTTTCATTAAAAAAATGCAATAATCCTCAATCACAAAAAAATCATAAATACAAACTTTAAATTTTTTGCTTTTGTCCTGTTGTGATGCCTTTGCAGGTCATAGCTTTATATATAAAAAATTACTATTGTCTATGATATTATGATAAAAGACCAAATTAGTATATGTATAATACTATAGGGTATTTAAAAAATAAAAGTGACTCTAAAGCAATAGATGAGAATAATAATTCCAAATCCAGTGTTTAGTTTAATTTAGAGTTATCAAGCTTCCAATAAGCATGGATGTCTCAAACTATGCCTAGCTTTTTGCAACCATAATAAAATAACTTCTTACAAACGTTTCAGACATTAGTTAAATCAACCAAAAATAAGAAATAAAATCATTGCATTATGTAACATTACTTTTTAGCATATATTTGAAACCTTCGACTTTGTACAATTTCTTATTGCATAATCTGCTATTAGGTGTAAAATTGGGTGGGGTTAAGTTACACCTATTTATTTTATATAAGTTTAAGGCGGGTTTATCTTTTTGAAATTTTTTATTAACTTATCCTAATAACCCATTTTGTAGTAAAGCATTTTAAATAGGCTAGTAAATATATAATTTAATACATCACAAGAAAACACAAAAGTACTATAAAATCCTATATATAGTAACACGACATTTTTATTTACTACTACAAATATTTGTATATTTTGTAGACGAAATACAATCATGTAATAGAAAATCGGAGCACATACGGTCCATAACAATTGCAAGACCAGGCTCCACCGTAGCCCAATGGGCCACAAACGTCTCAAACTACAACATATGGTGATACATACACTTCCCATAAACAAGAAAAAAAAAAACTAGTGATACATTGTATTTGCCTATCTTGTCGTATGACTCTAGGGACAATCATAGTGATACCATTTAGAATCTTTGCTTGGTAATTTTTTATTATTTTGTGCATATAGTTTATGCTCTAAAACTAAAAGCAACTCTCGGGTTGAACTGAACCCAATGCTGCTCCACCAGCATGGTTGCACGAAGCCAGGGCTGGTTGGTTCTTGTAAGTGAGCTTCACATCCTCTAACTTTATCCCACTACATGGATACTTGGAACTGCAATCAAATTTGACAGCAACATGGGTCGCAGATGTTCCATGAATGTCTTGGTATGTCACATCACTCTGACTCCAGAAGCCTGTTAATTATATTGATTCAATTGGGTTAAGAAAAAAAAATAATCAAACTTTAAAAACAAAATCAGCTCACTTTTATCATAATGATTTTCCTATTTATTTTAGGATGTGTTTGGAAGAGTTTATTTATACTTCAGTATTCTCTAATGAGAATTGGAGTTTCGTCTTAACTTATCATGCATATAAAACCAATTTAACCTTATTTCTTCTTGAATTCTAAAAGTGATTTATTCATAACAGTTTACTATATGATAATAGTTATTCAATAAGTGTTTAATTAAACTGGATGATATATATCCAAAGAGATCTAGTGTTCATCTTTTTTCTTTCTTAACTCAAGTTGGTTGTTGCTTCCTGCACTCTTTTCAGAATGTGTTTTTATCTTCCGGATAGGTCATTCTAAAAGCAAATTAAAAGAGAAGTGCATTCCAGAATGTAACAATTTCACATTTTGGATTGGTCATTCTGGAAAAAAAAAGAAGAGTGCAGGAAATAACTAAAAAACGAAGGAAGCACTAGCCCCTCCAGGTCCAGGAGATACTACAATTTGCATACCTGACCGGGGCAACCCTTGTTATCTGAGCAATAGTTTTGGTCAATTATAACGGGGTTTTCAACATTCTCCATGATTGCGTCTTGGAAAAGGACGTTCCTCACAAATCCGTTGCTGGGTCTCCCCCACGTCTTTATTCTAACACCATTTTGAGTTCCAGTGAATGTAACCGTTTTAACTGTCACATTTTGAACACCAGCTTCCTTCAAATCCTTTCCCAAGCTTCCAATGCTGCAAAATCCAATAAAAAATTGCAATTATTAACATTATAAAGATAATAATAAGCATGTCAACACCTATAATCCGCTAATAACACGGAGCAACATTCTTAATTTAACCTACTAGTAGGATCTGTCGACGCTAGTGCTAGGAGTAGGGATAAATGCATAAAGGTCTTAACATTCGAATCTCGTCCTCGTCATTAATAATAATAAAAATACCTTATTCCATGTCCTGGTCCACAAGCAATGTTTTCGATCCACAAGTTAGTGGTTCCAGGACCAATGGAGATGCAATCATCGCCTGTTCGAATTTTGGAGTTGATGATGGCGACGTGTGATGACATTTGGATATGGATGCCGTCGGTGTTGGGGCTGTTTCCATCGGCCAAGACCTTCACTCCTTGCAGCTTCACGTTCTGGCATCCATTAAACACTATGTGAAACAGTTGACTGTTCATTGAGGTCAACCCACCAATGGCAATGTTATTGGAGTTGGTGAACGCCAATGTCTAAACACAACAAAACAAAACTACGGTTAGTTCAAATTCTCCTTTGCTTTATATGAAATTTACGAATAATTGTTTTACATGCAAAGCGCCAAGAGAAGCATGGTGTTTTGTAGACTTGGTTTAATAATAATAAGAAGAAGAAGAATATTAAATATAGTAGAATTGGTGTTGAAATTACACTATCAAATGATTAGATGGACGAGTTCTAAATTAATTAATTAATACTAAAATTATCAATTTTATCATGCATGAGAAAAACAAAATAATAACTATCACAAATGATCATATATAATAGATTTATTGACATTTTACCATAATTAATTTGAAAACATATTAAACATACAGAGTTAAATTCAATAAATAATTGGTCGAGTGTAAAAAAAATTGTTATAATAATAATAATATGATTTTTTGTAATGATATTATAAGTAATATTTTTAATATTTTTAATATGAGAGTAAAATGATTAAATCTGAATCGTCTAAACATACATACATGACTAAGATCTAATACTAATATTAAAAAGTCAAATAATTTTTTTTTAAAAATCACATAACATTAAATTTTAATCATTTACATTTAATTAAATATATGATTTAAATTTAAACCCCTCACTCACATACAAAAAAAATTTTCTCTCATATATCATCATTGTTCGACGTTCATATATCTTTTGATGTATTATATTTTTATTTATATTGAATAGGAAAGCCAATCTCTTATAATGTGTAAAAAAAAAAAAACGTCTCTTATAATGTGGCTAATACAATTGTACTAGTATGTTAAAAAAAAAAATCGATGAGATAAATTATCAAAAGTCCAGGCCCCACTTGCAGCAGCAATATTCTAGCAAACTAACCACATAACTATATATATATATATATATATATATATATATATATATATATATATATATATATATATATATATATATATATATATAGACTACTAACTCCTTGCTTGATATTTGCTTCAACTTCTAGCAACCACTCTGAGCAGTGGAAAACCGTTCCATGAATCTCCCCCACTAAACAAACTCTCACTAATCACCAAGTCCACAACTCCACCTCCAACATCAAATCAAAAAAATAAAAATGGGAGCAAGAAATTGTGCATGTCAACGAATAATGTTCAATCCATGAAAGTTAAATTAATTAATTTAACATACCGTGGCTCCGCTGGGGCAGTTTCCTTTGCCGGAGTTCTTGCAATCCCACAAGGCAGTGCCTTGGCCGTCAAGCGCCCCGCCGTGAATCGAAACTCCGTTGACACGCTCGAATTCCAACCAGTTACCGGAGTTTTCGGTGACCCTATAATCTGAAGGAGCCACCAAAGTGCCATCAATTGTTATAGAAATACCCTTGTTGTTACATTTCCCATTGAAGGTTGCACTTTTAAGCAAGAACTTTCCTTGTGGCACGTAAATTGAGGCTGGGTTGGTCGAAGCACAAGCTTTGGCCCATGCATTGAGAAATGCCTTGGTTGAGTCCGTTTTGCCATCCGATTTGGCACCAAAATTGACCACATTGTATGTGGCTCCCAATGCCACGGATGAACACAACCAACAACCTAAGATCACACGAAGGATAATAAGACTAGGACTAGGTTTTGGTGTTGGGTTTGCCATTTTTATTATTTTTTTTAGTGTTGAAGATGATTGATTATGATCGAGGTAGTGATGAGAGAAGTTGGAAGATGGAGTTGTGCAAGTGGTGAAGAAGGTGGTGTGGGATGGGAGTTGGAACGGTTTGTGAGGGTATTTATAACTAAGGATTTGAGGGCAACGCACTGTGCAGGTTATTTTAGTTTGTTCCATGTCTTGTCAATTATTACTAACTATGATTTTATGTTACTATGCTATATGCTATGATATTTTATGTACTAATTATAAAAAAAAAAATATATGCTATGATATTTTATGTACTAATCATTAAAAAATATATGCTATGATATTTTATGTACTAATCATTAAAAAAAATATGCTATGATATTTTATGTAATAAGGAATAAATAATTGAACGTGTTAATGAAATGGAAAGAAAGTAAAAGTCGAGCCGAACTTTTGAGTTAGATAGGAGGGCCTGATTTACTGGCAGTGACCTTTGCGTGCTCCATTCCTTTATTAATTGTTTCATTATCTTAATTTTCTTTTATTGGTTTTAAGATTTTTTCGGAAGAGTCAAAGACAGAGAGAAGTTAATTCAGTGATTGGTTACTACAATCTTGTATGAGTCAAAAGTGTTTCGTGAAGGTTAATTAAAATGGGTCATCAAAACGTGGCTGTATGAACTAATTTTTTAACTGATATTTTAATATATATATATATATATATATATGAATTTGTTTAAGTATACACTCCAATTTTTTAATATAATAGTCTTAATAAGTTATATTATTAGTGTATTTTAAGACAAATTCTATTTGTTAACGTATTTATATTAAAAAAAATAAGAGTGTGTTGGACTTTAACAAATTCTATTAGCATTTGTTAATGTACACACTCATTTTTAAGTAAGTATGAATATGTATTAATAAGTTATACTATTAATGTATTTGAAGACAATTTTTAGTTATAACTTATTATCATACTTATTCTAAAAAACATGAATGTGTGTTAACAAATCCCTGTACAAAATATATAGAGATATGAAAAATCATACTCTTCCTTTCCAAATTACATGACGTTTTAATAGATGTCATTTTATAAAACCAATGTTGTATTAAATACTTCTTCCAAAATTATTCTTAATTAATACTTAGTGGAAGTAATGTATAAAAAGACTATATAAGTCATTAATTATTCAAAAGTTACCTAATATTTCTTTTGAAATTTAATAAATTAATTACATATGATCTGGAACGAGGGAATATGTTCAATAAACATACATTATATTTATTACATTTAATTAATATAATATTTAAAGTTATTCGAAAATCAATTTTACTTCAAATATATTAATTATAGTATTTATTACATATAACATAACTAAATATTAATATAATATAAGATCAAATAAAATAATATGGTTAAATATTACTACTATATTCATTATTTTTCTCAATGCTACAATTCATTAGAAAATGTTGAATAGAGATTATAATAATTATTACTAACATAAAATTGAAATTAAGACTAAATTCTATATTTAATACTTATTTTCAAGTTTATTCTATTTTTTATGAGAGTTTATTTTACTTATATAATAGATATAGATGTAGATGTTATAGGATTACCACAATTATAAGATTAGATTCACTTTTTTTGTTAATGTTAAAATATTTTCGAGTGTCATTTAATTATGCACTGACATAAATAAGTTTAATTTTATCAATAATTAGTTAATAACATAAAATAAATATTACTCTTCCATAAAAAATATTATTCTCATTAAATGATTAAATGATACAACAAATATTAATGCGAAGCTTTTTGTACATTTATAATATATTAAAATTAATTTCATTAAATTTATGGTTAGATTTAATTTTTTTATCCATAACTTATGATTAGACTAAATAAAGGTGATCAATATCTTTATAAAATAAACCTTTAAGACCATTACTTTTACATTTTTATTTAGAAAAATGCGTAGGTTTAATTCAATGGTTGCATCATAGGTCTACCAAAAAGGAAGATTTAGCTAACAATAAATTAAGGGGAAGTAGATCGAGGAAAGAAGACAGATCAAAATATAGAAAGTACTGACTAATTGGGTTTAATTTATAGCTTTAGATATAGAACAGCTTGTCTTTATCTATTGTATTTTTGTGTGGCAGTGTGGAGAATATATAGTTATATAAAGTTCTATTCTATTAATTACTGTTGAGGAGAAAAGGGAGCAAATCATGTTGGGGTAGAAGAAAAAAATGAACATATATAGAACATATCTTGCTAGATAGAGTGATGTGCTGGTATATGGTAATTACTACTACAAATTAGATGGGGAAATGGGAGATCAAGGAGAAACTATAGTTATCAATAGTAGGAAAACAGACACTTCGTGTCTATATGTCTTTTCAAGCTTTTTTTTATAAAAAAAAATAATAAAAGATAGTAAATATTTGTAGGTTTGTGAAGATAATTGTAAAGACAAAATAATAATTTATAAATATAATTATAAAAATAAAATGATATAAAAATGTATACATCAAAATATTTATATTCTTTTTATATATAATCCGAACAAAAAAGATACTCATGTTATTAGAAATTAAAATAAAATATTATAATAATTAAAGATAAAAACACCAAAAAAGATCATATCAAATAAAGTTATTCTCTTTACAATAATTATAGATTATATGTTACTCGGACAACAAATAATAGTATTACTCTATATGTATGGTTGCTTGAAAATTCAACAGAAAAATTTAGACATAATTTCATTACGACAAAACAAGGAAATCACCAATAACGTGATGTGACATTCGCATCTTGTAGGTTGCGGACATGTTACCAAGTTAAAAAGCCTAAGTCACGCCATCATTTCGTACTCATTTTCCGAAGTTAACGTAGTGTGTAATGTGTATATACCCATATACTAAAATTCAATATATACTCGAACTACCTCTAAGATTCTGTCTAGTGCACTCACTGTATACTTCAATGAGTATTATAGAAGTCATATGTACCATGATTCCTGGAGTCATAAAGCAAGCAAATGCAGGATCCTACAGTTATCATTTAAGGGTGTACATTTCTTTGAATTAATTATTTAAATTATCATCCAGTCATAGTTGTGACTACAAAGAATCAATATTTGACAACGGTTTTTACTCCAAAACTGTCTTAAAATGTCATAATTCTAAAAGGATTTTAATTAATAACCGATGTGGATTTTTTATGTCTTATTTGGATAAATTTTTCTAAAATACAATTTTCAAAGCAAAAAAAATAACAATCCAGTTTCAGTAAATTATATCCTGAATTTCATTTGTATTAAAAATCAACAGTTAACAAAACAACATATACACAAACAAATATCTCAAATACTAGGTGACCTCAGATTGTGGAGGTGAAACTCCAATTCATATTACAGAACTATACTAAAAGTATAGTAAGCATAAATGCATCTAAATTTTGTATATGTGAAAATGTTGAGTTGAATTTGAAGAAGTTAGGAAGAATAAGTCTTACCATGCACACAAAACAATAGACTACCTCTTGGAACATACTCAGAGATTACTAGTTTCTCATCCTTTCTAAAATGATAAGCTAAAGGAGTCAATATATTCCAGTGTTTAAGCTATGTCAGCTTCCTCATCCCTACATCAAAATCATCTTTCTCCATAACATTAATTTCTATAGTCCTCTTCACCACCACTGCCACTCCATTAGCCAACACGGCCTTGAAAGAACACTACTAGAAAAACCTAATTTTACGACGCACATTCCACATCGGTCCTATGAAATCGTCATTGAATAATATGCGGTGACAAATTTGTCATTATGTTCTGCGTAAATGACGACGGTGGAAAGTAGCTCGTCTTCGTATGGATGTTACAACGACAAGTCTAGTTTTGACCGTCGTTGAAATGAGAAATCCACAACGTTTATGGATAAACACCGTCGTGGTTTGGGAATTCGATTAAAAGACTACCCCTTACACCCATCAAGTCACTCATAGGCCCTACCCTCTATCTCTTACCCTTAGTGATTATCTCATCTCCCGTCCTCCCGTCACTCCTCCGCCCTTGTTGGTTTCTGAGTCGTCGTGTAAACGCATTGTGTGGCCATGTCGTGTTGTGCATTTGGTGTTGTGGTGGCGAGCTAGGTTTACACGTTTATTGTTCCCTCAACAAACGTATGTCATTTACTGTTCCCTCGACAGGTTTGCTCTCTTGCTACCTAACTATTATAGTTTTTGTTCCACTCAAATGGTGCTTTATTGGTTTTGTTCACCCAATTAGGTTAATGTCAGCTTTATGTCAAATGCATAACATGATCAAAAATTGATTTGGAAACGACAAAGTATAGATGCATTCATTTGTGGTTTGCAAATCTGTAGTGTCTTATTAGTATTAATATCCCCCTTTTGAAAAAAAAATATAGAAAAATGTCTTACTACATGGTTTTGGGTATACAAGACAAAACATTGGGGATATGATGCCATTGGTAAATTTGCAGATAAAAGGAGTATGTTTTTCAGAAGAACGTGAGGGAGAAAATGACGAAGGGGAAGTGTGCATTTAGGATATTTTAGGAAAATATAAAAACAAAAAAGGGAGTGTATTAGTAAATATGGGAACTGAAAATAGCAATTGCCTTAAGGGAGTGTATTAGCATTGATCAAGTTTGTGATGACATTATAAGATACCTCCATGGTTGAAGTAAGCTAGTTCAACCTTGAAATAGTAACTAAAATGGTCACAATACAAGTTAAGGAGATAGTATGGAGCTGGAAAAGGTCTCACATCATGAGATGATAATATACATACAAAATGGTTAAAGAAATACCAATAGGTATCAAAGTAGTGATGAAGTTAAAACCGATATGACACTGACACCACTCTAGCAAATAAATAGTAGATATTTTTCAGATAAATACTATATATAGGCTATAATCTTAAGTCCAACATCATAGCTTACATGTGTTGTAGGAAGAACATGTACATCACCATTGAGACTAAAGCCATTCCTTTTATAGTTGATGAGAATCATGGCTGCACCACCAGATTTCTTTACTTCCTCTCCTTTGGCAATTCTTCCTATACCTCCTCCTCTCTCACACAAAACAACCTTGCCTCAGAAAGTTGTATCATTCAAGGATCCATTAACACAAAATACAACTTCTAATGTGCAAGGGTAGCAGAGTTGGAGAAAAATCAGAAGGCTGGAAAATAGATTCATCGTCAAATTCTTGCCCATTTCCTAGCTTTGTTGTTGCTGCAATGCTTTTGTTGATAATGCTTGCTCCAACTATGAGGATCCAAGGCGCTCCATTAACTATGGAGCCAAGGAGAGGGCCAGAGTTTCCTACAACACAACTTACAAAAATTCCCTTCTACATTGCCACAAATGTGCCTATAGCAATGCTTTCATCAAAAAAAGAATTTGGCTTTCTCGAGCTGAGGGATATTGGTAATACATCTATTCCATCCTCCACAGCTGCATCCAATGCAACCAATATATCACTCTCTCGAAAGCCTTTAAAGCATACCCTGTAAATTGCTAGGTGAGCATAAGGGGAATCCTTGCTACTGTGCCTTCAACATTTCCAAGTACTTCTGCATGATCAACAAAAGCACCAACAACTGTGCTTGTTCTGTGAGTCCCATGTCCTTCCTCATCAATGGTTGCCTCTGCTCTTTTAATTACTACTTTAATAGGTTGGGCTTGTATACACTATTACTTATTGCGGATAAATAGTAGATATTTTTCAGAGTTTTTCTTGTTCAAAATTATTAAACTACAGATGATTATATGGGTGTGAACATGGAAACAGACCCGCCATTCATTTTCCTTTTTAACGGACAAACCATGTGATGTACTCTCCTCATTGGCATCTTTGATGGTCTTCTTTGCATATGTCCACACCACCTTAACCAATTTTTCTATAATTTTTCCTTGATAATTGTCATAAATATATCTCCTAGTATGCGAACATTTTGTATCTTGTCATTTCTTGTGTGGCTACATATCTATCCTAGAATAAATGAACAAACTACAATTGTAAATATCGTACATATTTTAGGATATGAAAAGATCTCTTTGTATCTTGATATTTTTTTATATGTATTGGAATAAGTTCTGATGATGGGTAATGTGGCTTGGGTGAAATGGCACCTGCCTGGATCAAACCTAGGACCCAGAACAAAAAGGCAATTCTACCTAGGCCAATGGCAAGTTTAGCAATAACCAGCATAGTTAACCGTGCTCAACATGAAAAAAATATAAGACCTCCCACTTTTAGCTGCTTGTATAACTTGAATATGTTGACCAAAAAATCCTTTTGGTCTTTGTTTTGTACAAATCAAAAGTATTGTTGATATTGAATTAGATCTATATCGGAGGTATAAACTTGTTTTACAAGGCTGCAAACCAAGAAAAAGTTTGAAGGGGAAATTATTCATCAGAGTATTGATTTTTGTATTTATTTATTTTTGGATAAATTGCATAATAGAAATTTAGATAGTTAAAACTTTGTGTTCTACATTAACCCATTAGTTGGTAGAGATGAAAGCTTACCATTCCATGGCACCAGATGAAAGGGAAAGCTTGACAACAGGCCAAGTAGTTGTTGGCAATTATCTCAATTCCACTAGCATTAACATATCAGGCAAGTTGTAAATCACCCTTAGTATTGGAGGCTTCAATTAAGCAATCTGACATTGTTTAAGTCCTTTAATCTATTGAAGTTACATTCTCCTCATGGCCTCATCTAGACCAGATAGTCTTTCTTTGACAAAACAATGTTTGGGACAAAATTTTGAGTTTAGTGTTGACTAATTTAATTATAGACCTCACTAGTTGTCCTCTACCTCATCCTCATTCCCCTTCCTTGTCATATGCTTGTCCTCTAGACACTTCAAATCATTGTCCTTGAAAGCTCTTTATTTTATCATAAGGAGAAAAAACTGAAGCATCAAAATTAGAAATATAAGAAGCTAATATAAGTTAAGCTTGTCATCAATACTTAAAATTAAATTATTCATCTACGTAAGTTAGAATCAATTTTTGGAGAAGTTAACTTAGAGAACTTTTATAAATTAGTTAGTTCATAAATTAATTTTAACTTATGTGAAAAACTTAATTCATTTAACATTTTTCTTTTCTTCTCAAGTGTTTATTGATAAATTTGTCCAAATAAATTAGAGTCATCCATATATAAATAGATAGACAGCTTATACAACAATTAGTAAGTGAGCTCTGTCTCAAGTAGAAATAGGCACCTCCTCTGTTCTTCACTGTTGATAGGGTATCTATAAGGGTAGGTGCTCCATCAAATCCACTTATATAAACCAATATCTTCTCTAGAAAATAAAGAATGTTTTTGAGTGTGTTCTAACCCAAAGAAATGCACAAAAGATGCCACGGATATGTACTTGTAATACCCTAATTTCGTCTGGGGACCATCCGTTTGTTGGGATGCGACCCTCGTTTGACCACTTCGAGGTACTTGGCACTCATCGTTAGGCAATTCATGAAGTTCTGTGATATGCTGAAAGTCAAAAGAAAGCATTGTTGCACAATCCGTATAGTTCTGTGACATGCCGGAAGTCAAAAGGAAGTGTTAATGCGCAATCCGTAAAGTTCTGTAACATCCCGGAAGCCAAAGAAGGGATGATTACGTAATCCGTAAGGTTTTGTGACATTACGGAAAGAAAACAAGTATTGTTACATAATTCGTAAAGTTCCGTAACATTACGAAAAAAGAATCAGCAAAAAAAGCAAGGGGGTGTATTTAGTAAACAGGGGGTGCAAATAGCGATCAGGCCCACTTGGGCCTTCCAAGAAGTTCCCCAGAAGGCGGTGCCATCTGGAGGAAGCAACCTAGCTCGCCTAGGCGAGCTGGGTGGCAAGCTTCTCATTCTTTTCCCTATAAATAGGGGAAGGAGGGAAGAACAAAAATGTTCAACCCTCCTGGTATCTGAGAATCACTTAAAATTAGTGAGAAAAATTGTTTCCGTGAAGAAAACCCAAGCCGAAGCGCTTCCGTAACGCTCCCAGATGTTTCCGTGGGTGATTTCGTGAAGATTTTCTGCCGTTCTTTGTCATTCTTCGTTCGTTCTTCGTCATTCTTCGGTCTTCAACCGGTAAGTTCCCGAAATCGAACTTTTCAATTCATTCTATGTACCCTTAGTAGTCCTCATTTGTTTCGCGTGCTTTTATTTTTATTTCATTTACTTTCTGTACCCCCTTTTGACGTGTTTTAGTCATTTATTTAAGTCATTTTCTCGCCTAATAAAAAAATAAAATAAATTTCCACCGATCATTCATATTGTAACATATTTTAATTTCTGTTAAAATGAAATCTGACCGTTCGGTCATGTCGTAACCACGTTTAAAGCCAAAAAAGAGGAAAAATAATAAAATAATAATCAAAAAATATTTTTTAGTAAAATAATCAAAAAGATCAATCGGACGTTTTTCTTTGAGATTTTTCTTTCTTAATCGAATTGACTAATAACCAAAGTGAAACTAAAGCTAAAATCAATTCATAAATCAAGCTTTTGTCATCACCTAAAAAAAGTCATTTTTAAGGTCCAACGCCTTAAAATGATCTTTTCCGCTTTTATGGAGATTTCTAAAAAAGGCCTAAAATCAACACGTAGCTTTATTACCTCTTTTAAAAAATAACAAGAGATCATTAATGGTCCAATGCCTTAATGTTTTCTCATTTCAAAAGAATTGAAAGATTATTTTATGGTTCAACGCCTTAAATGACCTTTCATTCAATAAAAACATATTTTGCAAAAAAGATAAAAATAATTTAACCAACGTTTGGTTCTCAAAGAACTACGTAGGTCTGATTTTCTTATCACAATTGAGGAATACGTAGGAGCAAGGGAAACACCGTCGTCGACCATAAAAAGATGAAAAATATATAAAAGGCATAGGAACGTGAAAAAAGGGAAGATAACATAAATTGAAGTCATATTTACACATTTGATTAAAGGCTGTCGTCTCTTGTGACGGACGTGTGGGGTGCTAATACCTTTCCCGTGTGTAAATACAACTCCCGAACCTTTCACTTAAAGTTCGTAGACCATGTCTTTTCCGGTTTTTTTGACGTTTTCCTCAAATAAACGTTGGTGGCGACTCCGCGTGTATTCCTTTCTTGGAAGACACCCCCGTGAGTCCCGCGTCGCCCTCCTGCCGAAGGGTAGGTTGCGACAATACTCAACATTTCTTTTTTTGAAGTGGAATGTGTTAGTATTAAAGTGGCTTTAAAAGATAGAGCAATAGGCATGATTGCAATTAAAAATCACTAGCGATTGTTTTAGGAAACAACAATGCCATACCTTACAATATACTCAAAAAGTACATAACAAAATGAACAATTTTAGTAACTAAATTACAATGATTTCAAAACTATACCAAAGCATTATTAATTTGTCCAACTGATAAAGTTTTTGACATTATTTCAAGAGTGACCACCTTCTACTGTATTATTCAAGGTTAATTCCTTCAGTTTCAATGACCTTGCTTTTATGCAATTATCAGCAACTAATTGCTCTACCTTATTCCTTATCTCTCCCTTTGATATGAATCCATTCTCATCCTTGTCTAATCCCAATCCAAACCTCCACACATCACAAATATATCACTTGTTAACAAACTGATCCTTGGCTAATGGCCAACACAAGAAAGGTATGCCACCACATACACCTTCTATAGTAGAATTCCAACCACAGTGACTAATGAAACAAGCTATGGCAGGGTGGTTCAATATCTTCTTTTGTGGTGTCCAACCTACAATTCTGCCTTTACTTCCATGAAATTCATCAAAGTATGCATTGTTTACCTCGTTATCATTACTCAGTCGTACAACCCAAAGAAAAGATGTGTCAACGAAATCAAGTACAATAGCTAATTCCTTAAGTTGGTTGTGATCAATTACTGCCGAACTACCAAAGGCAACATATATAACTGATTGAGGAGTCCAATCAAGTTGTGTCTTGTTGCCAGGGTGAACTTTTGTTGTTGTTACTAGCCATCAATGGACTATTAGTGGGCACCGTGGTTATATGGAAAATGCGACAGGCTGGAGACCTTTTATTTGTTAAGGGCTAAAGCTTAACATTGAATAGAATTTTAATCAACTTTTTTGTTGTTGCATTCCAATGTTACAATGATTTTTGAGAATTCACAAGTTTGTTTTATTTTAGTTTATGAATTTCTTCTGTTTATGTGTTTTTACTTTCTTGTGATTGTTTGTGTTTTGCTAAAATTGTTGCATTTTTCAGTGGAGTGAGATTCATGTGAGGTTGTGGAAGGGAAAAGGTTTTATTATCATGATTCTCTCTTGAAAGTCACCGCTCTTTTGATTCTCATCAATTTTTTTATGATAACTTTTAGTCTTTTATTAATTTTGTTGACATCACTTTTAGTCCCTCTAAATTTTTTGTCTATTTTTAATCCCTCATTTATTTTTATTGTTCAAAATTACTCTCAAATATAAAATAAATAAGGGGCTAAAAATAGACAAAACATGAATTAATTTTAAGAAATAAAAATAAACAAGGGACTAAAAATAGAGAAAAATTTAGAGGAACTAAAAATACTAAGAAAAATTGAGGAAAGACTGAAAATTATCCAAAAAAACTTGAAGGACCAAAAATTAAAATTTGAGGGACTAAAATCCTAATTAATCCAACTTTTTTTTTTCTTTTCATCACTTGTCATGGAGGAGAGGTTATATAGCAATTTGGCCCCAGCCATGAGGTTACGTACTTATGTAAAAGAAAAGAATAGAAACAATACTGAAACTATTAATAGCTTGTGCATTTGATTAAATAACAAGGAAATAATGGCCATACACAAATACACAAGCAGAGGAAAACCAAATTCACAATACTGAAACTATTAATAGCTTGTGCATTTGATTAAATAACAAGGAAATAATAGCCATACACAAATACACAAGAGGAAAACCAAATAATAGCCGTACACAAATAATAGCCATACACATACTGCTAATAGCTCAACTCAATCATGTTTGACGGGGGGCCTTTGATCCAATGAACACAAGTCACAAGCTGGCCCATCACCCAAAAGGAAAATCCACAAATAATATTTTAAAAAAATATTTATTAAACCATTGATATGGGAGTCTGAAAAAACAAATGGTCACTATATTTTCCCACCTAGAGTAATCTAGTATTCAACTATTCATATTCCACCGATAAAAAAATCTGGGTCTCTCTCTCTCTATATATATATCTCCAAAAGGCAAAGTGGGACTACCAGACCAAGCAATGCTTATAATTTCTGACCTAACAAATAAATGTTTATAAGATTTGTTAAGTTATACTTTCTTATTTTTTAATTAAAATAAATTAATAAATTATAACTAAAAATTATCTTAAAATCAAAATGTAACCTATTAACATACTTTAATTAAAATACAAGTGTATAACAATAAAGCAATTTATTTTACCAGAAGCAATAACTTTTCAAGTGAGCAAAAGTAATTCATTCTCTAAAAGCAAATAAACTTACATGTTTAGCCATTCCAAAGTCTGTCAACTTGATTTCACCATTAGGATCAACTAGAATGTTAGCCCCTTTGATATCCCTGTGAAAGCTGACTGAGCAAATGGATCAAAAACCAGAAGTAAGTTTCCTATTAAAATTGTGCACACTCTTTATTCACATGTAGGAGCATCAAATCATCAAGGCATGTACCCAAATTTTCAAATTTGAGTAATCTTTCAAGATAGTATATATATAATCAAATTCAATTAATCACTTGTCAATAAATAAATATACTTACAGGTTGTTTGCTAACACGGCACAAGTAATGCATATGCTAGGCAGAGCAAGCCAAACATTACTTGAAGGGAAAAAAAAAACACATCATTCAAAGAGCACATAAAAGAAAAGTAGAAGCATTAGTTACAAGAGTAGAAAAGCATACAATTGATCACAAGTAATGCAGCAACTATAGCTTCTAATGGAGATGGAGACCAATACATTCCTGCCACCAGCCACAAAGTCCGAGGCCAAGTACTCTTATGACAAGTAACACCACCTTCATTAATTTAATTTTCTTCCAGCCCAAGAGATATACAATGTCCTAGGATATCAACTTAACTAAATGAGTATTGTTTAATGTGAAATAACAGCATTAAAACTATACTAAAATGAGTCAAATTTACAGCCTAATGCTACACTTTTGAGGGCACAAAATTGGAAGCGTCTTTCGAAAATCACCAACCAAATAATTATAAATGAAGGGAGGAGGATAAGAATTGTACAGATCCAGTAGTTTAAAAGGTTTCCCACCCACCCAGTTCATCTAACCAAACACCAAACCGCACCTCAAGAGGGAAAAGGAAATGAAAACTAGGAAGTTTGTGTAATTTCACAAAACCTCATAGTTAGTGTAATTTACTTAAGAATAAATTTGTCTTTTGTATGTATATCTGGATTCTACATTTCAAGAGAGCTAGATGTATCAGACAACTTTAATTTAGATTATTTCAATTGTCTCCTCATGTTCTAACATATATCCTTATGATGTATTTAAATCAACTAAAAACAAAATTTGACAGAAACCATCGAAAACTATACCAAGAAAAAAGGAAGCAAAAGAAAAAAGAAAAATTATCTCTCTGTACCTAGCCAGGTACACCTTAAGCAGCTCTATGTAGTCTTCAAATTCTAAAGTGTTAGAGAGATCCAAAACGGGAAGACAAATACCAAGCGGCTCTCTGTACCTAGCCAGGAAGCATCTTTTGGAAAGGGTTAGAGAGATCGAAAACGGGAAGATAAAGGGAATTTTGAGGGCACAAAATTAAACTTGCTAAATTGAAGATAATTGAAAAAATCTCAACTTTATATGTTCATCTCACAGACATCCCCAACAACATGAAGCAGAGAAAATATAAAAGCAAGAAAATACCCTCCCGACAAAAAATAAAAATATGGAATTTTTGCCTAACAAAACAAAAATTAGTACATTTTTTTGGTGGGGTGAACCCAACCGATGCAGCCTCTTCTTTTGCTGGTGCCTCTATGGTGTCGTCATCGGCGGCTACTGCTTTGATTGTTCTGGAGAACTTGAGGGGCTTCAAGCGGGAGAAGGAGAGGCGCGGTCGAAATTAGTGGCGCGACGTTACACGAGACTGAGTAGGGTTTTGTCGAAAATATTATATATATATATATATATATATATATAATATCATCTTTCATTTAATTTCAAAAATGCCACTAGACCGTGCTTTCTAAGACGTCTTTAATGCAACCGTCATAGAGTTCAATCCAGACATGCTTATATTTACGGTAATGCCACCGCATTATTAATTAAAACGGTTTTGTCACGACCATCGTATAAGGGACGTCGTAAAAAGCCTATTTTGTAGTAGTGATATTGATTCTAGCTTTATGTCCTCATATACTATCTTTTCTTGTAATATCATCTTCTCATTCTCACTTTTGAATTTGAACAATAGATGTAAAATCATATGTGGATATCTTGATTTTTTTAATTACTACAATTATTTCATGATAAATCTAATGACATGTTTAAATTGGGTGCAATAATAAGCATATACCAAAAGGGAGTAGTGAGGGTGAAAAATTGGTAAAAGGGATACTAAGTTATGCGGATGAGAAAATTAAGGATGACAATCACGAAAACATTGCGTCAAACAAGTGATGAACATAGTCAATATAAGAAAAAATATGATTAGTTTTAGCACATAAAACAAACATTAATTTAATTTTGAAAACAAAGAGAAAAGTGTAGAGGGGAGGTGTATATTTGACATTTTTTTTATTTCAAAGAATACAAAAAATATGTAAGACGCACACATGTTGAAGAATATCAAAAAGAGAATATGGTATGTGTGATAAGAGAAATTAAATTCTAGTAACCAATAGAAAAAGAAAGAAAAAGTTTAACATAATCTCAAGGGTTTAGGTGAGATTGTTTGATAGATGTTTCATACTAAAATAATCTCATGAAATCTATTGAAATCCTTCTTAAAAAACAATTCATCCAAATTTGTATTTTTTTAATAACAAAAGACTTTTTATAAGTTATAAAAAAAATCCTAATTGAATACTATCACATTTTGTTGTCTTAAAAAATCTTTAAAAACTTAATTGAATATCACAGGATTTTTATATAAAAAAAATATTTTGAAATCATAATCTAATACGTCCCTAGTTTAATTGTTGTCTAGTTTAATTGTTGTGAAAGGGTTTTATGGATTTATTACATAATGTAAAAGTTTCACAATATTAATGAAGTTATATTGTTTTAGAAATAATAATAATAATAATAATAATAATAATAATAATAATCTATTAATATTGCACGATAAGAGTAACAAGACAGGTTGAATCAGTTGGACCAAACTCATTTTGTCTCTTTTTTTTTGGCAGGGCACCAACTTTGAATTTTTACATCTTTCTAAAAGACATTAGTCAAGCGTAACTCTTATTTGTCTAATTGCATAGTGTAATAGAACGTTGGATCTTATTTGTCTACTATGCAAGAAATTCACTAACGATTGAGCATCCTCAGTTCCAATCAACTTTAACTTTTCAGTGTTGACATAATTTTATATATTTTTGCTCCAAGTAACTCCCAATCTAATTATGCAGTCTATAAATATTGACTGTACGTCATGAATCAGTATCAAAGGTCTCCTTATCTACTATATCATGTATGTCTTCCTATCCATTGGTTTCTTCTTTGTTTTTTTACTCATAATGGAAGATTATTCTTATTTTGACAACGATGAGAAATGCATAAATAGTCGATCTTAAACGAAGAACATATCGATGTGAACTTTGCATATGTAATATTATTGTACACACATCTTAATATTAGTTGTTTAGATTAGATTAGATAGTTTCATAGGTTGTATGAATCTTTGTATTTGTATCAAATATTTCTTCTTCTTTTTTTTGTAATTTTAAGTTTATGTTGCATATACTTCTGATAGATAATCATCCATATCTACATATGTCTTAGAAAAGCAATTGTCTGCAATTGATGCTTCTTCAGGTGGTCGGGCATGTTTATTTTATAGTATCATCTTTATAAATACACAACAGTTGTATATTGGGTTATCTTGCATCTGTTTCTATTTTTTAATTTTTTAATTTTAATTCAACAGGTTATGCCATATGGTTTCTGCCATCTTGCTATCAACAAAAATTCCAATTTGATACCGTTGTTTGATCCTTTAGGAAACAAGTGGCCTTCCAAAGTTATTTGGGATGTGAATGCTAATTTAAGTTGAGAGTTGATTGGTGGATGAAATGATTGTTTTTTTTATTTATTATTTTTATGTACCAAATCAAAATGTGACTTGTTACCCCTCAGATGAAACACAACACAAAGAAAGGGATCAGAAGGCTTTACAAATATGAGATTGTACAACTAAGGATGAATTTAAGTAATTAATTGGCATCACCTATACCGACAGGATATATTTATTTTTCGGATATTGTTACTTAAGAACTCTAAAGTAAAGCGTACTTGACTTGGAATAGTTATGGAATGAGTGACCTTTCGATAAATTTTCCAAAAAGTGTGTAAATCAGAACAAAGTACGCTGAAAAGTTGCGTATTAATTTGTAAGAAAAATCAATGATAGGTTAATTTCCTTATATTAATTTTCTTATTTTTATATGTACCAAGAAATAATATGTACAATAAGAAAACACAAATTGACTTCAACTTATAACCAATAAACTTTATATATATATATATATATATATATTTCATTCTTGAATTGTAATTGATAACTTTGACTAAGGGAATTTGAATACAAAATGTTGACCGATAGCTTTAAGTACAATTCAAAACTTTCATGTTAATTTGTAAGAAAAATCAATGATCTTGAGAGCACTTGAGTGATGTCAGAGATGGTAGACTTAGAAATGACTACTTAAAAAAGGTTTTAATTAACAAAGATATTAGATAAAGTATCATTATATAAAGAATTGCTGAAAAGTCAATAATTAAGTGCATTACATGATTCAATTCCCAAATTTTTAATGTATATAAGTAAATTTAATTTTCAAAAATTTTATACAAGCTAGAATGTGAATTTTATAAAGGTTCTAATAAAATTGTGAATTTTATTTAGAATATACGTACATCATTGTGAATTATTTCTTTATTAAACCTTTGAAAATTTGAAATTTTTTAGTTCCACTGTTTAAAGATATAATTTGACGAGTAAAGAAATTTGACTAGATATGAATATGATGTGATTTACTAAAGAATTACTTTTTTCCTCACTTAGGAAGACGTTTAAAGATATAATTTTATAAAGGGCATGATTTGTACATACTCTCCTATCCTTTTGACATAATTTTTTATCCTTACAAATATTATATAATCATGCTTGAATATATGGTAGATGATTGGGAAAGTACTTTTATTAAAGTTAATGAAAAAGAGTATAAGAGTGGAAATTAATTCCGTCAATTATTTCCAGATTTTTCATGATTTTCTTTTTTACTAAACAATTTAATTTAATTTTTATTAAATAATATAATTATTTTTAATTAATAATTTTATTTTTATTTTTATATTACATAATCATTTAAGTCTGCTTTTAATGCTTAATTTTCATGAATTTGAATATATGGTAGAATTACCAACTCAAAATCTATGTTACCAAATGATAATGGGCTTTGTAGCAATATCAAATTCAAAATTATCATTTATATCATTTGTGCTATAGCGTTAATTAAATATTTTGCTTGGATAGTTTCATGGAATTCCATTTCCAATATTGTTTCAAAATATGTATAGCCATAATGATATCTTCGTAATAAAAGATTTTTGAAGTTACTAATTATTAATTAGTAGATGAAGTTTAAGAGATTTCTTGGCAGGGGTTGAAAATATGTTGCAGTCTCAAGAGTGACTTTTAGGCAACGGTTGAAAATATTGATAACTGATTGTGAAGAAGATAAAAACAGTACTTTTAATGTTGTTTAGAAAGAAGTCTTCAATAATTTATAAGAATAGGTAATTTTAAAATTGTTTTTTTTAATTACAAATGTTTTTAGTGTAATTCATTTTGTTGGAAATTGATGATCTTGCATTCCTTTTAACTTGGGTTTCTGTAGCAGATATTCTTGACGTTCTTATTTTTCAATATTCCCGTGTGTGTATGTCATGCCAAAGTAGTAATTACTTTTGCTAGGTATTTACAAATTCAGTTTATAATGTTTGGATAAATGTTGACAGTATATATTCATCAATAAATTTAAAATTTTATTATGCTAAATGATATAACTATCTAGATGCACTAAATAAGTACTCATTATGATAAAAGTTAAGTATACATACAAATATTGAAATAGTGGGTAAGTGTTTAATTGAGTCTTTATTTAATGGAATTTGAGGACGAAGAAAAAAACTACAGCGGTGAAGACAGTTTAAGTCAAATTTGACCTTCAAATGGGCTCTGACAGACGGTAAGGAGGGCAAGGATGATAAAGTATGTGAAAAATACAACATAAGCAAGGAGAAGTGAAACCAATTTTGTTAGAGTCGAAGAGACCCTTCATGAGAAGTTAGTTGATTTTCATTGTTTTAAACTTTATATATACACATTATTGTCAAATGTATAAAGTTAGGCTAATGTGTAATTGTTACAGGATGTTCAAAAGAAGGCGCAGACCATTCAGAAACAAAACACTGTCATTCACGTGTTGTCTCGTAGGAGTTATGATTATCTAAAAGAAAAGTTGATGGAGGACAAGAAAAAGAAATGATTGGAGGAAGCAGCTCAATCTAGGAGCAATGACACAATCCTTGATCCTCTGTATCCCATTAGATGACACATGAAGTGGAAGATGGCCTGCACGAAAAAATCTGGTCAAATGACGTCGAAGGCGACAAAGAAAATTATAGATAGGATTGTAAGTGACTCTCATTTGTCAATGGTCATTTTTTATAATAATTTTTTGATGAGTAAACCAAATTTGTTTCATCTGTTGACTACAAGATTCCTTGGAAGAACATGTCTCACAGGGAAGCTTTGTCACCCATGGACATCAGGATGTACTGACTGCTGCCATTGGGCGACCAGAACACTCTGGTTGTGTTTGTGCTGTTGGAGCCGGTGTCACGATCAAACAATATTTTGGACTGGCTTCAAGGATCTCTCGCACATCTACGTCCATGGCTCCCAAAGACCTGGAGCAACTGACACAAAAAATCAAGGACCAGCTGGAGAAATCAATCACACAAAAAGTGGCTCGACAACTAACATTGTCCTTCAGCCAGATGCAGCCCCTGTTCCAGTTGTAGATACAATCACAGGGACTCGCACTACCTCTTGAGCTTGTGGTTGATCCTTCTACTACCCATGTCAGTACAAAGGAAAGTTGTGTCGATCCCTCAAGGCAGGATCCAAACACGGCTGACTCAGAGAAATGTCGGTTGTATGTCGATAAAAATCATCCCCGCCCAGTTGCCCATGGAAGAGTTTATGAGGGGTCAACCACTGTCCACAACATCCCTTAGGCAATGATCAAGTCAAGGTTGGTGTTGAGGAAGTTCGAGATGTTGATGCTCGCATTATTGTATCCACTCAAGAGGTTTAGTTAGTGGGGCAAACACTTAACACCCTCCTCACTTGGGCGACACATCTTGTAAAGCGTTTTTTAGGACATGTATTTCATTTTATTGTTTTAAAAATTATTAAAAAAGAATGTTACAAATAAAGTGTTGACTAAAATTCATTATGTTTATTAATTATGTAGGGTAAACAGGGAGCTAAGGGACCAGCGAAACCTGCAGATAGGCCTGATCCTGATGTTGATCCTCTATACCTGATGACATTGACCATCCCACATCTTTTCCTTAAGCCTTTGCAGGCCATAGGATGCTACCGTGTTTGGGGTGTATAATGAAACTTCGCCTTGTACATAAAGCATGAAAATCTTTCTAAAATAGCACACGATGGTCAATGTCTCAGTATCTCTGTTATACAATTGTGGATTTTGTAAGTTACTTTACAGTATTGTATATTAGCTAACTAATTGTTTTAAATTCATAGACAATTTACATAATTTTAACAACAATAGGCATATGATTGAGACAAGTATGCAGCAAGGAATGCCTGTGTATGGATTCCTCGAGCCACAGTCCATATAGAGATCTGGGCAATCACAATTTGAATCAGAATATTATATTAAGAAATTGATGCAGAATTCACATAGAGATGTCTACCTAGGAGCCTACTTGAATGGGTAAGTTAAACTGAACAAATCAATTTTAATAATGTATGCATTATAATAACTTAATGTTTTCTAATGCAGTGCATATTGACAAATGGTCATTATATGTCCCAAGGACAATGTTATCATCTGGTTTTGTTCCTTGCACAATAGGTCCGACAACTATTTGAAAAGGAATTATCAACATGTTAGTTGTATTTTGTAATACATTTACTTTATGATTAGTATTTGACATCAATACTTTAATTGTACATTATGCATGCCTGTTTCTCTTAATCAGTGCTTTGAAAGGATTCAACGATAGTCAAGGAAGTAAATCCAAGGTTGTTGCTAGATGGATTGTAGTTAAAGTAAATGATTTAAATGATGTTTGTTGCCTTAAAATTTAAATTTTATTACTTTGTACACTAATTTTCGGTTAACTTTGAATGTCTAAATATCCTATTCAATTTAGTGCAATAAGCAAAAAGGAAGCACTGAGTGTGGGTACTACGTAATGCATTGGATGTCAATGATAGTCCTAGGAGGTTTCAAGGATAATTGGGAAACAATAATTGTTTACTTCAAAACTAATTCAATTTGTTATAATTTTTATTATTTATATTTATTAACTTATGTTTTATTATATCATGCAATATTTTACTGATCCAATACCATTGGAACCAAAGACCATGAAGACAATTCGCATTCAGTGCGCAAGATATTATCTAAAAGTTAAAAATGAAACACTAGATGTTTAAGTAATTTTAGAATTGTAGAGTTATGTTAATTTAGATTAGGTTACAATTGATTTTATGTATTGACTTTCATTACTTTAAATATTTCTTTTAATTGACATTAAATGTTCAACTATTATGGACAAAATTTGAATTGTCTGGATTGGTTTTATTTTTCAATTTGTAGGTTAATCTGGGGTAATTGAAAAAACAGATAGGATATTTAAAAAATTTCAGAAAACAACATCGGTTTCTTTAAAAATCAACGTTATTGTGCAAAACACAACCTCAATTTTTCTAAAAATCAATGTTGTGATTGCGCAACTACATCGGTTTTAAGAAAAAACCAATGTTGTGGTTGACTGACAACATTGATTTTTAGACCGATGTTGGTGAGCAGAAAATAATAGTGATTTTTGAAAAAATCAATGTTGTGACACAATCACAACATCAGTTTTTTTTTTTTTTTTCTAAAAACGGATGTTGATTTATAAATATTTTACATTTTTTTTGTTATTTCTTACTATACACATCAATTTTATAAAAAATCGATGTTGTGTAGTTTAGTTTAACATTAGTTTTCTAAAATTGATGTTAATGTTAATATTTTTAAAGTCGGTAGTTTCAACATCAAGTAATAATTGATGTTGAAAGTTCTTAATAACAACTGATGTTAAAAGCTTATATTGGTAGTAGTGTAAATTTTAACTTTTTAGTTATTAAAGCTAACAAAATTTGAATTTCTACATTGAAACTTAAATGTTATTTTTTAAAAAAGAAAAGTTGACTGCTGCAAAAGATTTATGAAAGAAATCTCAACTAGGTTGACCTCTCACAAAAATTAGCAGACAACCGGCTAGGAAATATCATTCAACCAATAAAGATAGCAACAGAAGGCACAGGAGACAAACCAAACTATACTCAAATTGTGTGTCAGGAATTGTGTGTCAAATTTTCTTTATGAAATTTATATTTATCATACTTATACATAAAGAATCTCTGTATATTGTTATTTCAACCTCGACTCATAAAATATCAAGATTGAATCGATACTCCAAAGAAAAACTTTATTAGTTATAATAATAATTTTATTCAACTCAACTCTAATAAAATTATCCCATAAGCTAAAAAAGAAAAAAAGTATAATATTCATATGGGTTCCTTTAATTTACAGCAGCAATCCACAATATTTTCTCTTAAAATAAACAAACTAAAATCAGTGGCCATATTTGGTTTCGTTAGGCTAGATAAGTTAAGACTAATTTTTCTGTACACCAGATAAAAAAAATTATTATCTCCGGTCCAACATTATTATTGAATATTTATTTATGTGAGGCAGCAGCAGGGTTTGGTTTGTTTTGGTTTGCTACATCGTCCTTAGAATGCGTGGAGTCTTGCCAGTTGTCTTTCTTAGCAAAACTAACCTGTCGTCTGATCTGTACAATACAATACAATCCCTCTGCATCTCTCACTTCTTCTGACTCATTTCCCTTTTGTTTTTGTCTTCTTCCCCTTACACCATCTCTCTCTCTCAAATATTCTCTTTTGGTACATCCTCTTTGCTTGAGGTTCAGCGTGCTACCAACCTTTTTTTTCCTTTAAAAGGGATTCATTCAGTCTCCTCTTTCGGGTTTTTCTCCCAAGATTCTCTCTTTCTTTATTTCTTTCACCATCCCAATTCTCCCTTCAATTCATTCATTCTCTCTCTTACTTTGTATTTTTAAGAGCCACATCAATTATTCAAAATTCAGTCATTGCTCTTTGTTTTGATCATTCTGTTCTTTCTTCTTCTATAAAGAGATCGGCTGTGGTAATGATAAATGATGATTATGGTGTTTGTTACTACCGAGATTGACACGGCTTGGATAGGTCTTATTTCATTATAATACTAAATGGATTTGAATATAAATGTTTTTTTTTTCACTTTGCAAATCCATAAGCTGATTTTGACTCTTTTCTCTTTGTAGATGTTCATTTTAGTGGGGGACTCTATTGAAAACTGGTCAGATTGTGCTGCCCTTAAAAGTTGGATCTTGACTTTGCAACATATGTGGACGAGTTCTCTTCATAGATGTTGATCCCTTGTGACTTGTGAGTAAGTGAATGATCCAATCTAAATATAAAATTGAATTGAGGGTTTGAATGGTGAGAGAGTGATTCTGACATGAAAGTGTTGTTTAATTGCAAGTTGTCTCAGTTAATGGGTGGTGGCACTGTGAAATCCTTGACTTGCAAATTTGTGTTTCTTATTGTTGCTCTTTTGATTCTTAGAGCTCTGTTGGTTCCTCCCTCCCCTGGCTTTGGTGGGGTTGAATGGAGCAACTTTGTGTATATCAGGAACCATTCTCCATCATTTGGTGTTGGGGTTAGGCAAGATAAGTTTTTGGAGGTTCCTCAGATTGTGTGGGGATTGAACAACCAGAAGATTGCATTTGCAAGGGCTTGCCATACCGCTAGAACGATGAATCGAATTCTGTTGATGCCTAGTCTTAGTGCCTCCTTGTTTTACAAAGAAATTGACCTCTTGCAACCCATTTCCTTTGACAGGGTGTTCCAATATGACAAGTTTAATGCACTGTGCAGCGGGTTTGTGCAACTGGGTCGGTACTCAGATCTCTCGAACCAAACTCGGGTGCTTGAGATGCAGAAAGGGAGTGGTAGGAAGTGGACAGTGGAGAGGGATTTGGATCAATTGAGAGATTATAGTAAAGGGGAGTTTGAGGACCACGAGGTGATTAGGATAGTGGGGAAGAACCCTTTCTTGTGGCATGATCATTGGCCTGTGAAGGACTATGCAAAGGTTTTTGAGTGCTTAGTTTTGATAGATGAGATTGGTCGAGAAGCAGATAGAGTTGTGTCTAGGATTAGAGCAGTTGGAAGAGAAACACAAAGCAATAGTGAATCAGTGGAATTGGAGAATGATAGTTCTTCTTTTCAGCCTCTTCCTTATGTTGCTGTCCACATGAGAGTGGAAATTGATTGGATGATTCATTGCAAAAAATTGGAGCAGAGATTGAACACAAACCAAATTTGTAGTAGCAAGAAAGAGATAATGGAAAGAGTTGCCAACATCAAAGGTTTGAAGACTCCATCCGTTGTTTATCTTGCAGTAGCTGATAAACTCCTTCAAAATTCTTCAGTACTTGAAGGTTGGGAAGAAGGCTTTCTACCTTATGAGAAGAAGAAACTTGGTGTTGATGGAATTTACAAGAAGTATCCATATCTAATTCAATCAGCAATTGACTATGAAGTGTGCTTGAGGGCTGATATCTTTGTAGGGAACAGCTTCTCCACATTTTCGAGCCTTATAGTTCTTGAAAGAACACAAAAGATTATCACAATGGGTGTGAACATGTGTGGAAAAGATGTAACATGGCCCTCTTATGCTTACAACATACAAGGAGAATCAAATGGCCCTATGAGATGGGTCACAAATATGTCTCATTCAACCCTTCAAGAAATCAGCTATGGCACCAACCACATTTCTTGTTGACTATGCAATCTCCTTTCTCTTGTCTCAATTTTCTCACTTCTGGATTTTCGTTAGGACACTTAACTCTTTTTTTATGTAGAGAATTCAACAATGGTACATAGCTGTTCACAGGACACTAAGGTACAGTTTCTCATTATTTTAACTCTTAATATAATGCATTATTGTAAAACATTCAGGATGGTTTTGGTACTTAGCTGTTCACAGTACACTATGTTAATATTGAGTAGGAAGGGTGTTTTAGGTTTCCTTGTCTATATTTTTTATATGAAAAATATTAATTGGTTTAATTAAGAAATTAAGTAAAAAAAAAAATTGTTAGGATGAGTAAAATTTCATTCTAAGAATACTAATTAAGAAACTAAATAAAAAAAATTGTTGAAATGAGTAAAATTTCACTCTTCATAATTTTTTTGTTTTTCTATAATTTATATATTAAAAAAAATCTTTTAATTCCTTAACTAGTGTAGTTAGGAACTGATTGACAAGATTCTTTTGTTTTAATTTTGAGGTTTTCTTTTTTCCGTCTGTTGAATTTGGGAATGTGAAAGGGGCTGTAGTTCTGTGATAATAGGAAAAGATGTAGACAAGTCTGCAATAATCTGCGGTCTGTGTCTATTTGTCGTACATTGTAGAAAACACAAAGTGGGCATTCTTTTGTAGTTTTATTATCATACACAAAAAAGTGTTCCATTTTCAGAAATTATTTTCTTGGGGGAAGTGGGGTCTTCTGGATTTCCCAACAATTTGTAAACACTCATGTTTCACTTTCAAGCTAGTACAATCGTGTCTCTCGTGAATAACGCTTAAGTGTAGTATTATTATGCCTTCTCCCTAGTGTTGTTCAAATTTATTTTTTATTTCTGGTCCAAGGAGTCACCGCAGAAATATTTATGAAATATTTATGAAATGATGTCCCACTCTCGTGAATAACGCTTAAGTTAGTCACATTATTTTTAAATAAATACGACTTTTTGCTAAGATAGATAACATTTTGTTGTTACTTTCTCGGCCTTCATGTGAATTTTGGTAGAGTTTGTTTGGTCATACTCTCAATCAATTATTAGTAAGTAACGGCACGGATCGTCATGTTATATTTTGTTTTTTTAGAACGAAATTATGATTAGATTAAAAAGTAAACTTTTTTTTAAATGTTAAAAAAATTATAATTTGAGATAAATTAATAATACAAAGTAGAATAGACTTCGGTTGGGATATACTAAAATTTTAATGGATATAGGAATGACAATAATTTGAACGTAAATATATAATTTAAATATAGTTATTATTATATTTCATTGTTTATAATTTTATAATATATAATCAAAAGTGTAGTGAAATATATTAGGAGTTGGATTTCTTAATCATGAAAACTCCAATCAAGACATTGGTGATACCCAGTGTTAACCATTAGCTTAATCTTGCACTTTTGTCATGTGGGCAATATTTCATGAGGTGTGTAGGAATCTAAAACGAATGTGGTCACGCTGAACATAATTGTTTGCAATGCTTGCTTTCCATATAGTGATAACATGCAACCTATAGTGTGAAATTAAAATAGTAACAATAGTTGTTTTTCACTTTTATTGTCTAGAACAAACCAAAAAAATGGTTACCTTGCTATTGATTCCTTGTCAAAAAAAGCTTTCTAAACAAAAAATGGTTACTTGCAGTTTCCATAGTTGCACAAAACAATTTAAACGTATTAAAATAATGTTTTAATTATGTGAAATACATGGTTTTATACACATAAATTGAATTGGTCTATGAGTAGAATATGTTTAGTATTAAAGTAATAATCCACCTTGTTTGAATGTGTATGAAATACACTGGAAATGATTGAAGCAGTCGTTGTTTACTTCATAGTCTCACTAATCACCTAGATATCAGTAAAGAAAATTAGTTAAAGTCATGAAACAGATCTTGAGAATAATATAGAATAATATTCTTGATGTACAATATGCTTATTTATATTCTTAAACCTTAGTGGTAGTAAAAGAACACTATTTGAAGTATGCAATGCTTGCTTTCAAAACAAAAAAGCTACCATTTTGCAAAAAAGTTAATGGAATGACTTGCTAATTGAGTGACCAACATTCATTCTACCTACAATTTAAATATAAGTAGTAAGAATTGAACTATATACAAAGAATCTTATATTCAATTGAAGGGATAGGTTTTGACTATTGTATTTGATCAAATGACCATCATTGTTAATCTATAGAAAGTAAAACATGGTAATGGTTCATAATATAGAAAGTCTTGTTATAGAAGTACTTTGTAATACCGCTTGATGCAACAGTTAGCACAATCTCTTGCTTACTTCTAAGGGCCGATGCTAATGTTTGCCACATGAATATCTTGCATGTCCCGCCAAAACCATGTAAGAAAAAGGAAGAAATTTCAACAAAGAAACTTTAAAGTAAACAAAACAAAAGGAAGAAAGTAGGGTTCAGCTTGATAAACAAAATGAGAAATCTGAGGAAAAACAAGGAAAGAGAAATTTGAGAACTAAACTAGGAAAGGAAAAATGAAAAATTAAGATTTTTATCACCTTAAACAGTGCAAGGCTGAAACAAATATTAACCCAATCCCATACAACAACACCATATGTTATATCAAAAGAAATAACAAAATAAGTGAAGTTCAATTTTCTAAAAAAATCTTACAGAAAGCACACAGTTCTAATTTCTGCAAGGAGAAGATGAGAATGCTTCAATAATATGGAAAATAGATGATGAAAACCACATAGCCATGAAAAGAAAACTTTCCTCTTTGTTGCAGTAGCATTCCATAAAAAATGGGCAAAAAAATGGAATTTAGAATGATCAATCAATTGAAAGCAATTACCTCATTTCTTAGCTTCAAAACAATAATGTTGGTTGTTCTAGATCTAAAAAAATATAACTAAAATCATAAAAGTAAAAGAAAATGGCATAATTCATCAATCAGATGATGATTCATCTTTCTCCTATTCTCAAAGTCATTTTTTCTCTTATAATAGCAAGCAATAATACTGGTTGTTCTGGATTTAAAAAAATATAACTAAAATCATAACAGTAAAAGAAATTGACATAATTCATCAGTCAAATCAAGATCCATCTTTATCCTCCTATTCTCATAGTCATTTTTTCGCTTACAATAGCAATTGACACACGCTCATAGTGAGACATAAAAATGACAAAAACAGAAAGCATATACAATAACCACTCTTTTCTGATTGAATCCACTCAATACTCAATCACAACCAACACATACACTTCACAAAGGCAATTCACACACACAACACCCACTTATTCTCCTTGTATCAATAGACACAACCTCACTCATAGCCATTTCTAAAAATCACTCATAGAATGTAGCATAATTATCTATCTTTTCACAATGATTATTCATTCTCAGAACAAATTTTCTCTTAATCTCTAAATCTGATAACTATTTGTGAGCTAGTCAACTCTTGTTTAAATATTGTTTATATTCCCTCTCTCAAGTAAGTGTCTTCAAGTAGTTCCTTTTTTCCTTGTCCCAAAAGGAGCAAAGTTAATAAAGTAACTTGAGATAGGTATAACTTAATCTTGTATCAATAACAAAGGAATATATTAATCACACACCAGTAACAATATTTTAATAAAGAAAGTAATTAGATTGAAAAAAAGGCTCAACTGGCTTAAGATATTTATTAAAAGTTTAATAATTAAATTAAGAAGCATATAACCATAAATCCAAGTAACATGGGCAAAGGTTTAATTTGTTATATCAGAATATAAATATATATGTTACAATGAGGGAAAAAAATAACATTGGAAGCACAACATTAAATAATTTATTATGCAAGAGCATATATTTATCACAATCTCAAGAGTTGATTAGCTTTGCATTTTTGTCTCATAATGAACCCCTAACTTTAAAGGAGTTATTTTCAACAAATCTATCAATCTCAAGCATATATCTATCCTTCGAAATTTATTTAAAGATAAAAACAAAAACTCCTTTAATTCTTATTTTTCATACACCCCAACAAAAAAAGAAGAAAAAAAAGAGAAAGGGAGAAGCTCACCTGCACAACGTAGGAGGATCCTTTTGCAAATCCTTAAGCTCCTTCAAGATGCATTTTGAAGCCATACCTAAGCTTCAAAGAAAAAAAAATAACTGAGAAATAAAACACAAATAATAGAGTCTAAAAAATAAACCTTTCATAACGTTAAAGGTTATAAGCTACACATCGCTATGCCAAGAAACCGATTAACAAAATAAAACCTAAAAATCTAAAATTGAAAAGGTATTGGCAAAAGGGTCATCAATCAGAACCCGGAAAAGGGAGAGAGAGAAACTGAACTAGGTCAAAATCGAAGATGAAGACTAAAGGGATTTAGATTTTTCAGAAGAAGAAGGAGAAAATGATGAAAAGGAGAGACAAAAATAGAGAGAGGGAGTTGGCTTTGCTGTCTGTGGAGAGAAGAAAAAAGAAAAAAAAAAAAAGAGAGAAACGTATCAGAGAAGCCAAAAGGTGAGGAGAAAAAGAAAGAGGACAAAAATAATCCTATGTTGGACAGTTATCTAAAAATGAAGAAGACTAACAATGTAATTTCAATAGTCTAAAGAAATAATGAAAAGAAAGTAGACATATCAATACAATGGGGATGCGTGCTATAAGGAAATTGAAACAAAGTATAAAATATAAGAAACAAACATATTTCACAGAAACACAATACATAGATGATTAGTACTTAGAACTTAGAAGATATGCTACCTGATCATACTACCATAAACTATAAAGGATAATAGGTGGTTGTTGCAATTCACTTAAAATGTATTCAAATATATTTAAGCTCATTATCTTAGCTGTAGTTGTTATAGTAACAGCACACCAGCTTTAGCCTATTTATCGTGTAACAACATCCTTAGAGTAAGGATCACTACTATTCTGAGGCTTTGAACTGTTATTTTTTGTTGTGGTCCCTCACTCCCTTGTTTATTCTTTAACTAAGATCCTCCTTATACAAAACTGCATACTACCACCTGCAGCAAGCGCGCAAACTCTCAAATTCACAATTTTTTAGGGCAGGTTCAAATCTAAAGCATGCTAAGATGCACAAGAAAGTAAATCATTATTAAACTTGAACATCCTTATCTCTACTGCTTCCACCCTATTCAGAACCTTGCTTTTGTTGCACTTATTGTTCTAGCATATCTTCAATTTTTTCCATCTCTCTTAATAGTCGTCATCTAAAGAAACTTCGTACATGAAAGTTTTACTATGCACAAAAGCAAAAGTAACAAACCTTACAAAAAGAATAGTGAGTCCTAATTTTTTCCTCTCTCATATATGAAAAATCTAAATCCATTCTAAACATAGCATATGAACTTAAAATTGAAGAAGCAAGGGCAAATCTTTATGCAAATCTAAAATAATTGGATATTCAGCTTACCAAACTTGAGTTTTGGAATTTATATAAGCCAATAGTTGCAATAGAAATGAGTTATGTGCAAGCAAATGATCAAACAATTTAGTTCAAATCAGGATCGATGTCAAATGTCTCAGGAGTAATTCCATTCCAAATTCAAACACCAATTAATTACGTCTATCTTCATGTCTCCAAGTCTCCAACCTCAAACCCCAAAATTAGACATTATATAGAATTGCTAACTCAATCATAATTTACTCAAACTTTCATACATAACATCAAGCACCAAGTCCATATGAGTGTATTGAAGTTCAACTCCTATTCAGTCTAAAATCAATAAATTATGACCAGTTTTCTTTTTTTCCAATGCAAGGACAAAAGGGCTTAGACTCTCCATTCAATACCAGCTTTTCCCTATGTTTTTACGAATTCAAATAGCAGACACGGGAAAATGGACAAGACAGAGGGCATATCCGAAGTCAAGAAAGTATGAAATATAAGGTATTAAAAATGGAAAGTAAGTCATACCAGCTTTCAAAATTTTCTACTTACCATCAAAAGCTAATTTTCCCAAATTGTGTTTGTAAAACTGCTAAGTCTACTCCACTGGTCCACCCTTGTATTGCCTTTACTATCTAGAATATGAAATTATTCATTTCCTCAAGAGTGTGTTTGGATAGAGAATTTTAACTCAGGAAATTAATTTATCAGAGAATTTAAATTTTTGTAATCTAAAATTCATTGTTTGGATGTTTTTTTATGAAGAATTTAAATTTTTGGAATTTTAAAACAGAATTTTAAGCAACTAAAAATGTGAAATTTCAATTTTCTTCTAAAAGGTGAGAAATTGAAATTCTCTTCTTGATAGAAGAATTTTCTAAAACATTCGCGTATTTCCTTTATAACTGTCATCTTCTCTTCCACCTGAAAGTTCCCGAAATCCCGTTCTCAGACTTGCGACTCTTCCCTCACTCTGATGATCCTCTTCTTCAAGAAACATCGTCTGAGCTCGTGGAACATCGATCAGGTGTGGGCGTATGGGGACACGTAGAACTGCATCTGTCAGTCAGGGGAGCAGCCTTCGCTATCCATCACGCAGCGGAGGTGCTTGCCTGTGCCGAGGGCCGGGGTCATGCCTTACGCCATTGACTGAATGTTGTGGTCGGGTGTGGTGGTGTATGTCGTCGTGTCCTGGTTTCTCTGTGACTTCCCATGCGCATCAGTATTCTTCTCTTTAGAAGTACACCAAGCATATCTTTTCTTCTCTTTGCATTCATTTTCTTTCACCCTTACAATTTTAATTTTTTTTATCTAAACACAAAATTTAGAAAATAAAAGAATTTCAATTGAAGCATTTGAAATTCTTAGAATTAAAAATTTCTCAGAACTTTAAATTTTCTCATCCAAACACACTACACACTCTCACTGTAATTTCCAAGAAATTGAGTAAATATTTGGTAGAAGACAAAAATGGTCTCCAATTGGATATGTGTCACAAATATGTTGAGATTAAAATGGTATTTTCACTGGCCTAAACATTTTACAGTAGATAGTAGATAAATCACAATTGATAAGTGTTTTAAGATAATTATTATAAACATTAATAAATTTATTATAAATAATATTTTATGATTATATAATAATGTAATTATTTTATAACATGTTTGGATGAGATTTAATTTTGTCATAATTAATTCTAAAATTATGTTGAAAGTTACAACAATAAATAAATTATACTTTTTTAATTTTTCATCATGATTTTGACTTCAAGAATCAACTATCCTTTGCTATCCCCAACATATACTTACATAGTCGGTAAATAATTTATGTTCACGTTTTGATTAGATGATTTGCCCCTTTAAATATATATGTTGTAAAGAATGATGAACTAATTTGGCTAAAGTTGTTTTAGTTTGGCTAGAGAAAACGGGAAGCATTTCTTGTTCAGTGTTGTTTTCTTTCCTTTATTTGTTGGGTCCTTCTCTTTGTCTGATTCTTATCATTTTGGCCGATGGAATTTGGTGTCCAAAGTAGAATCACAACACAACAGAACACTTGCCTTTAATGTGTGGGTTCCCCTTGGTGTACAATGATTTGTCCCATGAGTCCCTCGTAGAATCACATGCCACTGCTGGGGAAGAGTAAATGTAAATCAAATTTTGAGAGCATTTAACAGATGAGGATATATGTCCTTTTCTTATTCAGCGGTGTTAGTTTTCCGTTGTCTTACTATTTTTCTTAATGAAGAAGTGACAGAGGATGGGATTTGTGTCCCTTGAAACGTTGCTGACCAATTAAAAATATCTCGGGGGTGGTTATGTGAATAAATTATTGGAGTCACGTGGGTTAATGTTGAAAAATAGGGAAACAAAAGAGTAAATAAACAATTTAATTTTTAAAATTATGATTCATTGTCACTTTAGCTTTTAGAATTAATGAATTTTTTAAAAAAAAATTAAACTACATGGGATAATGTTGAAAGGTAGGGGAAAAAAAGTAAACAACACTGCAACTGAGATTCGCTATATTATTTTAATTTTTAGAATTAACAGTTTAAGAGTTCTTGAAATTGTAATTTGGAGCTCACTATTTTCCAAAGTTTTATGCAACTTGTGACTTGTGATAATACTAAATATGTTCAAGCATCGAAATGACAATAATAAAAATAATTATTTTAGAGACATAGATGAAACAAGTTACAGGTATATGAATTTTCTTTTTAAATTTGATAAATATCAAAACTAAAGTAACAATGAATAATAACTTTAGTGACTAATTGACCATCTACTCAAAAATAAATTGGGATGGGAAGGCAATGTGAGCAAGAATATTAATAACATACTTGTGTAGTATTTTTTAATATATTTTTCATTATTGTTAATATTTATTTGAAATTTGTTAAATGATACATGTTTTAATCTTTATTTAATGAATCACTTTCTTAATTTAGTGCAATTAATGAGGTTTTATTTAAGTGTTAAAAAATGTGTGAAAATGAGTTGAAAATATTTCTCCAATAGTTAGAGGAGTGACTGCTGTGAGATATATGGGTGCAGTAAAAATAGATGTAACTATAGGGATGCTGCAACATACGGTTAGGAATAGGTCAGGTCAGGCTTTGAAAGGCCTGAATTTAGCCTACGATGAATTTTTTAGGCCTGAGCCTGACCTATAGCCTATCAAAGGCTTTTATTTTGGCTCGGTCTGGTCTTTTTAAAAGCCTAGCCTAACCTGATAGCTTTTTTAAAAGCCTTCTTCATATTAAATCTTTAGTAGTATGGAGTAAGAAGAACGTAATAGGTAAAGGACAAAGAAACAGGAATAGAAAAACCAATAAAAATAATGAGAAATATAAAGGGACACATGACTCACACCTAAATTGTAATTAAAGTCTTACTTGATTATAGGAATAGAAGTTATGGAACAGTACTGTGTAATCAAAGTCTGCTAGTTTCAAAAATAAAATTAATTATACCCAAAAAATAATATAAGTATATATTGGTAACAAAAAAATAATATAAATATATATACATATATATAGGCCGGTGTATCATACTTATAAGGCTTTTTAATAAGTCTAAGCCTGGTCTATTTAATTTAATAGGCTTTTAAAGAAGCCTGAGTCTAACCTTTTAATTAAATAGGACAGTTCAGACCAAGCTTTATGTAGGCCAGGTCGTAGGCCCCGTTTGCATTAGTTTGCATTATTAATTCAAATTATGTATCAAATGGCTCAAATCAAAATCTGATATGATTGTACTATTAGTTTGCATTATTCTAGAAAGTCAGTTGTAACAATATTCTTCTGATGAACAATATACTGGGTCACACTAGTCAAGGAATCCAATTATTCATTCCTGATACATTTCTCCAAATCTCCTATATTTTTTGAAGTCCTAGCAATTGAATCATTAAAAAAAATACTATATCTAAGTTTTAAAACAAAGTTAAAATACTTTTATAAAAAATTGCAGGCTTGGGATCTTACGAGGTCAATTTCCAGGAAAAAGAAAAAGGATTTCATGAGAACCATACAGAAAAGGAAGAAAATAATATTCCACAAAAGAAGACAATTGCACTTTTTTTCCTTTCATTTTAATGATTTACTTATGTTGAATACTTTGCTCCTGCACACTTGTTATCTACAATTCATTGTAATTTTTCTTTCCATGGAACGTACTTTGTTGTAGTCCTTAATTCTGTTGTGTCTCAATTTCAGGTGAGCTCATGAGTTTTATACTTTCGATATTCTTGTGGTGCGGAATACAGGGATGGTCAACAGACATGTCGTTGTGCATTTTAGTGTGAAGACAACTCTGAAGACTTAATCTTAAAATCATGCTCAACCAAAAGTAATTTTATGAATAACAGCATTTATGAATGTCTGAATGACACCCGCCATGCCATCTATCTAAACTTACAAGTTTTGGTACAAATTCTTAAAATACATATCGACCTTGTCTAATAATATGTTTGGCTACTTCTTAAAATCAATTTTGACCCCAAAATCATGATGAAAATTGACAAAGTTAAAACAACTATTTGTTTTCAACTTGATTTCGGAATTGATTTTAGTAGAAATGATATCAAATGAAAACTAATCCAAACTCACGTTAATTTAGGTGTTTTTCTGATAATGTTTCTGTATTGATGAGCATACACAGTAGCTATCTTATATTGTTTTAAAGAGTACATTACAACATACTTACACCAATATATAATCCATTCGGTAATTCATGTTTGCCAAAATTTCATACAATTTTCCTTGGTGAATGTGCAGTAGTTATTATGATTTCACCCCATCTCATCAGAGATTACAACAACACATAGTACTGGAAATTAGTTATATTAAGCATTAAAATTGAAAAGAAAAAAAAAAGATATAACTAAGGACAAGTTACATTACTTAGAACCATGTTTACCATACTCTTCTACCCTGTGAAAAGCATCCATGAGAACATCAGTCGTCCAATCCTTCACGTCCTCCTATACACAGCATGTGAGGAAACTTCAGCCACTAAATCTAAATGCTTCCTTTAGGCAAAACTCTTGTTATCTAACCACGCCATAAATGTCACAAGTCTGCCCGTGTATGTGTGTGCATCATGTGTGATCAAGATTATTTCATTTCACCTTTCAAACATGATATATCCCATAAATATATGAGATGAATTTAATAAGAGGCGAGATAAGTTAACTTTAACCGTTGTTTTATGCACCAACATGGCATGGTATGATTAACAAATAGCATTTCCCTTAATCATGTGGTCAGGGTTCAATCTCCAAGTCCATGTATTAGAAGATGTTAGTTCTTTAAATGCATCTTAATATTTGGAGGAATTAGTCTCTTGACACCCCCAAAAAATACATAGTTTCATGGTTCTATAGTCAAGATCAGTTCCTCTAGTGAAAGCACGTTCTCATCAAATACAATTCCTACATGTATGTAAAAAAGGTTTAATTACTCCTTTGATCCTTATATAATATTGTTAAATGGCGGTGCTATGGCCACCATGGCGGAATGGCGTGGAGGTTTTTTCGCCAACTGCCATAGACAATTTGTGAAGGGAGGCTTGCTATGGTGGTGCCATAGGCCACAATAGCATGCCTATATGGCAGAATTTTGGCCTTCTGCCGTGTTTCGCCATCCGTCATTGATAACATTGTCCCTATATCTATTATCAACACACAATTTCTGTTTTAGTCCTTATACCTAAAATCTAGTCATTTTAATCCTTACACTTGTATTTTAACTCATTTTAATCCCTATACACACACTTACACTTTTTAATCCCTTCTAGACTCCACAATTTTGGATGCCAAGGACGAAAATAGATTAAAAACTGCATATGTAGGAATTGAAACATGAAGTTTTTAGGTGTCGAGACTAAAATGTCAAGATTGTATTGATACATCATATATGTAGTAAATGAGTAATTAAACCTATAAAGAAAACAAAGCATATATTGAGGTGTGCATTATTACCAGATGCAACTGTTGACCGAAAGTACAGGAACTGAAAACATTTTGTTTCTACCCTTGTCTATTCAAGATTAGTTCCTCTAGTGAAATCATGTTCTCATCTAATGCAATCCCTACATGCATACAAAGAAAACAAAGCGTAAAGTGAGGCACATGCTATTACCAGACGCAACGGTTCGCCGGTTCTTATTCTGGAATTGGGGCGCGCAAGCGTGGACTCAAACGGAGTTCTGGGCCTGACTTCTCGAAACTCATCCCACTCCTCTCGAGTGAGCATTCTAACACTGCCTTGCCCTTCAGGGGCATTCTTTATCTTCCGCTCCAGCAGCTCTTGGGACCTCGAATCATCGTACTGCCACCACCCGTCACATCCATAACTGTTAGTTACTACTTCGAAAATATAAGGTGATTTGGATGGTTAGGGGAGAATGGAAAGAGGGGAAATGTTGCGGTTTCGATCCCTCTGTTAACAAAATAACTAACATTCTAACAAACTAATGTTTGTCAATGAAAAAAAAAATACGTTAGTCACTACTTCATTTCATCGAACACGTGGTGTGCAGCGAGATGAAAAAATGGTTATAATAATAACCATGACATTGATAATAAGATGAGTGGTGGTGGTGGATGGCATACCGTCATGAGGAGCTTGGCGAAGAGAGCGATTCCGATGGCGGCGAAGTACATGGGGATGGTGGCGGTGTCGAGGTAGGAGAGGGATTCGGGAACTGTGACGATGAACTGGTCCTTGCTCTTCGAGTGCCGAGTCTTTCTCTTCTTCTCCAATTCCAACGCCCTTCTCTTCAGTGTTCCAGAGGGGGCGTCGCTGCGAAGAGTGTGCAACAATCTACGCCTCACTGCGTTCATCGTTTACCGTTCATCAAAGTTCAAACCCAGTTGATGCGGTGGTGTTTAGCTTCCTCTGAAAAACATCGCTCTTCCTTCCTTATGTTATTCGAGTGGGAACGTCTGAGTTAAAGGACAATATCACCCTTAATTTTTTCTGCTAATGGCAGTTAGCCAGTTATTCGCAGTTCCGCACTCTTCTATGTTTTTTTTTTTTTGTCAACAGTTCAATGAGCCACATGCTACAAGGGGCCCAAAGCAAGAACCAAGAACCAACAAGGGTGTTGCTAGGTGCACCCAGCATTATTTCTGGTGCACCCAGCATTTTTTTCAAAATGCCAAAATTACCCCTGCGCTTTCTTCGCATTTGTGATGCATGTGCGTGAGGGTGGTCCGTAAATCTTACAGATCAACTTGATCCATAAGCCTTTTACGGATCAAGTTGATCCGTATGCGCTTAATACAAACATACGGATCAACTTGATCCGTAAAAGGCTTACGGATCAAGTTGATCTGTATGCCTTCTACGGATCAAATTAAAGGCTTACGAATTAAGGGTATTTCAGTCTTTTCCCCTTAAGTGTTGGGTGCACCAGCAATAATACTAGGTGCACCTAGCAATAGAGCCGTCAAAATGGGTTTTGTCCTGTGGGCTAGTCTGGCCCACTGTGGGCTAGAGGTGGGCCAGCTCAATTTTAAAAAAAAATCGATACCGGCAACTTTTCAGCCCGGTCCACTTAGCCCATGGGTTAGGTGGGCTCAAACCGTGGATTGGTGAGCCAATCTGTCAACCCACCAAATTTAAATAATATATTATTTTATTTTATTATTATTATAAATTTATAATGGTTAAGAAATTAAATTTTTATTTTGTAGCTAGCAACCCAATTGGCCATTCACATTCATTAATAGAACAAGCTCAAACAATAGCAAAGTCCAATTGAAGTCATTGTTTATTGATGATCCGCAACGCAACTACGCAAATCCTGCACCTTTCTTAATTTCTTTGCAACCTAAAGCAACACCGACACAGTTGACATTACGCTTCGCACAAACAGAAAAGAGAAAAGTAGACAAGTAGAAAACCTAAACAACAACAAGCCAACAAAAGTTACAAAACCTAAATCCCTAATAGTGCGAATTGCGAAAATTGATCTGGATGCACCTCCACCACACGAGCCACCGATGGCGACGGTGACCTCCGAACGCTCAATTGCCCGTCTCCACAGCACCGACCTTCCTCTTCCACCTCGTTTCAATCGTTTGTGTCGTCGTTGTGGTCGACCTCCAAAACGGTAATTTCCCTCCTATTTTCATGCTTTTAATTTCTTTCCTTTTCTTTGTTAAATGTTAATTATTCTTGATGTATTGAATCTGAGTTGAATGGCTTCTAACTGTGAACCGAGTTGAATCCGAGTTTAATTTCTTTCCTTTTCTTTGTTAACTACTGGTGCATTAGATTGATGGAAATGGCGTCTGAAACTGTAAATCGAGTTGACTCTGTTGATGATATTGAATTTATGGAAGATGACGAAGAAACCAGGGTTGAACCTAAACCAAATGCAAAGGAGAACAGAAGTGACAATGATGAGAAAGAGAGTAAAAAAGTTAAGGTTTGCACTTTTGTAGCTTGGAAATATTTTACTAAAATGGGTGTGGTAGATGGTAAAGAAAAGGCGAGATGTAATGCATGTGGGCAACAACATGTAATTGGTGGGAGTAAAGTAGGTCCTTCACATTTATTGCGTCATGTTAAGCTCTTGTGGGAAAAGAAAGCTAAATTTCATGATGGGTGGAATGATAATTGATCATGCTGGAAAGTTAAGATCTAGGGAAGTTGACCAAAAGCGTGTTCTTGAGCTTCTAACAATGTGTATTGTTCGACATGGTTTGCCATTTAACTTTGTTGAATATAAATGGGTTAGGGAATTACTTTCATATATAAATTCGGATGTTAAGCATGTGAGTAGGAACACATTGGTGTCTAGTTTGTTGAAACTTCATGGTGAGATGAAAGAAAAATTAAAATAAGATAATTAAACTATAAATATAAATCTGAAACTATTTATTATAATTATGAAGTTTGAAAAAATATACCTGAAATCAAATTAGTCATCTTATAAAATGGCTTCAAAAATTCACACAATTTTTTAGCTCTTTTTCATTCCTCATTAGATGGACAACATTTGTATTTTCTATCACGAATAGTGAAACTTGCAAAAGCACGACGATACCTAAGAGCACTCTCAAGCATGATATAAGTAGAATTCCACCGAGTAGGCACATCCAACCTCAAGCCCACTTTAGTATCAATACCTCTCACTTGAGCAATACATTTGGTAAACACTATTTTTCTTGACTCGGATGCCCTCACATATTTAATGTTGTCTCTAATTTTTTGTAAAGCAACTTCAGCCACTTTTAATCCATCTTGAACTATAAGATTCAACACATGGGCACAACACCTCACATGCAAAAATTCACCATCACACAACAAGCTATTTTGCAATCTTAATTACTCACCCAAAAGTTCTTGCATACGATCATTAGCACTAGCATTGTCTAAAGTAATGGAAAATATTTTTCTATCAATTTCCCATTCAGTCAAGACTTCAAACACTTTGTTTGCCAAATCTTCATCGGTGTGAGGAGGCTCCAATTTACAAAAAGCAAGAATCTTACTATTCAATTTTCAATTATTATCAACAAAATGTGTTGTTAGACAGATATACCCCTCTTGAGTACAAGCAGTCCAACAATCAGATGTCAAACAAATTCTATTATGACATTTATGAATTGCATATTTTAATTTTTCTTTCATCTTACCATGAAGTTTCAGCAAACTAGACACCAATGTGTTCCTACTCACATGTTTAACATCCGAATTTATATATGAAAGTAATTCCCTAACCCATTTATATTCAACAAAGTTAAATGGCAAACCATGTCGAACAATACACATTGTTAGAAGCTCAAGAACACGCATTTGGTCAACTTCCCTAGAGCTTAACTTTCCAGTATGATCAATTATCATTCCACCCACATCATGAAATTTAGCTTTCTTTTTACACAAGAGTTTAACATGACGCAATAAATGTGAAGTACCTACTTTACTCCCACCAATTACATATTGTTTGTTGCCCACATGCATTACATTTCGCCTTTTCTTTACCATCTACCACACCAATTTTAGTAAAATATTTCCAAGCTATAGAAGTGCAAACCTTAACTTTTTTACTCTCTTTTTCATCATTGTCACTTCTGTTCTCCTTTGCATTTGGTTTAGGTTCAACCTTGGCTTCTTCCTCATCTTCCATAAACTCAATATCATCAACAGAGTCAACTCGATTTACAGTTTCAGAAGTCATTTTCATCAATCTAATACACCTGTAGTTAACAAAGAAAAGGAAAGAAATTAAACTCGGATTCAACTCGGTTCATAGTTAGAAGCCATTCAACTCAGATTCAATACATCAAGAATAATTAACATTTAACAAAGAAAAGGAAAGAAATTAAAAGCATGAAAATAGGAGAGAAATTACCATTTTGGAGGTCAACCACAATGACGACACAAACGATTGAAAACAAAGAGGAAGGTTGGTGCCGTGGTGACAGGCAATCGAGCGTTCGGAGGTCTCACCGTCATCGTCGGTGGCACGTGTGGTGGAGGTGCCGCTATTCGTAAGCATAATGTCAATTGTCTCAAATGTGTTGGTGTTGCTTTAGGTTGCAAAGAAATTAAGAAAGGTGCAAGCTTTGCGTAGTTGCGTTGCGGACCATTAACAAATTAACCATTGCTAATTCAATTGGGCTTTGTTATTGTTTGGACTTACTCTATTACTGATTGTGAATTGCCAATTGGGTTGCTAGCTACAAAATAAAAATTTAATTCCTTAACAATTATAAATTTATAATAATAATAAAATAAAATAATATATTATTTAAATTTGGTGGGTTGACGGGTTGGCCCACCAACCCATAGGTTGAGCCCACTTAACCCACGGGCTAAGTGGGTCGGATTGAAGAGTTGCCGGTACCGATTTTTTTTAAAAAAAAATTGAGTCCGACCACCTCTAGCCCGCAATGGGCCGGCTGGCCCATGGGTTGGAACCCATTGGAGGAGTAAGGGAACCTCCAAAAGCAAGATTAAGAAGGAAATTATTGATAATTTTCTTTATGTTTTTCATACCAGCAAAGACTTAATTTTTTTTTCTATTTTCTTCTATATTAATTCAAAATTAAATAAATTGAAATAACAAAATTATTATTCTTTGTTTTTGTTTTAATATTCATTTTTATTTCTAATAGAAATAGAATTCTATTCTAGAATAATATATAAAATAATACGAAAGATTTTCATTATCATTAGATTAGTTTACTCAATTCATGAGTTGATTAATAAGTCTCTTGATTTGAAATCACAGAATGAGTAGATCACATAGATGATGAATTTATTTCTAAATTATGTTATTTTATTTTTCTTTTTATTTGTATGTAATAATTTATTGATGAATCTCTAATTTTCAATTGTATCTTTTAAGTAGTATTTTTTTTAATCTTTTTTTTTTCTCTCAAAAATGGAAATTTAGGGAGCCTGCATAACAAGCATTACAAACAAGGGCCAGACAAGGACAAACAGAATTGCACAATTCCTATAACCGAATTATTCTAACAAGTATATTCTCCTACTAGATGCCAGCTAATCCTATCTTGCCAGCTAATCCAACTTCTAACAGAATTTAGAGTTTCTTCACACGTAGTCCTTCAGGTACTTGGGTGGGTTAATTCTCCTTTTGGGTCTTCCACTGCTGCTTCCTATATCCTGTAGGTCCATCTCCTTTGGTATATAGTCCTAGACCTACCACAATATGAGAACTACGGGAAGCAATTGCCTCACTCTCATATATGTATGTGTGTGCTCACGCTTTTAAAAATAATATGCTTATAAGTCACAATAATTTTATCCAATTTTGTGTATCAAATTTAACAAAATGGTATATTTCAATGTGCATTAGTTAGGGAATTGCTATTGGTATATCATAAGTGCTAATGGCACTCACATGGAGTGCTTTTCACATTATTCTAAAATTACTCTTTTGACGAAAATGTCAATATTTACAGACTTGTACAATTGAATGTGTTTTTGTTACACACCTAGGGATAAAAAAAATAAAAACAACAAAAATATACAAGTGTATAACAAAATTGTATTCTTGTTGCACATACGAGGAATGGAAAAAAATAAAAAACAAAGAAAATATTGTCTCATTGTACACTTTTATATTCGTTGTTTTTTATTTTTTTTCCCCACCTTGTATATGTAATGAAAATATAATTTTGTTATACATTGTAGAATAATGAAATGTATTTTTGTTATTGGCTCAACATCCCTCAACAAGAACATCAACATAGATTCAACAATGGAGGCTACCACCTTCCATCATGTCACCAATGCCTTCAATCACCTAGGCCATGACCATTATCGCGTTGTGCCATCACCATCATGTCATCGTACATCTCTATCTCACACATATGAAGCGACCCAAATAGCATCCAAGACAAACAAACTACACATGTGACACCTCCATGTCACCTCATCGTTGGCGCGTCGCCACCAGTACCATCGAACACGTGTGCATGCCAACATCAACATCCTCCTCCACCACTGACCTATAACACCTAGATCTGTTCTAATCTTGTCACCAACGATAACAACAACTAGGTCAGATCCCACGTGCGACCTCAACCTCCAAGGCCCTCCGCAAGTGTGTGTCACCACCACCCAGACCCTATAGTTGGAGCGACCCTAATCTTTGCGGTTCGACAATAAGGGTTGATTTCATGGGTTAGAGTAGTTTGGGTCTCGATAAGAAGAGGGAGTGAGAACAATTTACTAAGAGGGCAAAAGAGAAATTTTACATAATTTGATAGTGACAATGACAAAGTTGATAATGATAATATTAGTTTCTCAAATAATTATTAATTATAGTTATTGGTAAGAAACATCAAATCACACACCGTCACTTTACTTTTTTTTTAGGCAAAAAATGAATATCATTCAATGGAAGAAAAAGAATTTTCATCACTAAAAGGAGAGAATCAATCTGAAAAGGTGAATACTACCCCTTTACTTTTCGTGATACAACCCTTTGAATTTTATTTTCGTGATCATCAGTAGTATTATAAAAATTGTTGTACAGTTTTTCAAGTTAGATGTTTTTATATTTTATTCACTTTTTAGTTTGTTTTTGTTTTTTTCTATAAAAAAAATTTCGTGCAATGCACATATCTCGTTGCTAGTCTATTTACTATATTATAAAAGCTTGTCGTCGCTTATCAAGTGTGAACATTTTCTTTGTCAAGTGTCATCATTTCATTAAAAGTAAAACCTTTTGTCACTCCCTCTCTCTTTCTTATTTTACTCTCCGTGGGCGTGTGGGAAGGTTTGTGATGGCAGGGAATTTCTTTTCTTTTCTTCTTTTAGTTCATCATTTTTATTTTTTATTTTAATTAATGATGGTTTTTTTATATTCTTCTAAAAGAGGCAGGTTTCAAAAAAAAAAAAATCTATAATGAATTTTTATACCACAGTTTCATATATTTTTCATTTTTTCAATTTCTCTTTTTCTTTCTTTTGTCTCATTCCTTTTATTTATATTATATTTACATTATATTATACTTTGTAATTAAATAAGTTATAATAATATTACACTATTACATAAGAATAAAAAATGTTGTATTTATTTTGTATTAATTAAATTTTTTATTTTAAAATTCTATAAACTCATTTTTACATGGAACTATTTTAATACAAAGTAATATTTTGACTCTATATTTAATAAATTTATATACAAAAACTTTGTCTATTAATACTTATATGATAAGTATAGTTTTTTACAAAAGAATATAATAAAATATTAAAATATATTTATTAAATATATTTTAGGTTTAATTACACTTTTTATCCCTAATTTTTACTTTTTAACAGTTTTAATCCCAACAAATTAATTTGGCATACTTTACCTCGTATTTTTTTGAAAAATTTGAAAATTTTATCTTTCGTCAATAAATTAACGTGACATGCTGAAATAATTTTATTTTTTACCCTCAATTTTTTTAACAAATTTTACCCTTAATTTTTTTTTTTACTTTTTGACAAAATTTATACCTAACTTTTATGTTTATGTCCGCATGCAATGTCATTTGAACTACATAAAGAAAATTTGAAGTTTTTAATAAAGTTGAAAAAAATGCATCGAATAATTTGATTGGGGTAAAATTTGTCAAAAATATAAAAATTACAATTAAGTCTATATGTCGTTAAAAATAATTTTAAATTACTTATTCAATAACATTGTAAATTTAATATTTTTTAAACTATATTTATGATAAACATCACAAGTATATTTTATGAGAACAAATCCTCCTTGAGTTTGTTTAACTTTAACATGATTATTACATATTTAAGATTCTATTTTTTTAACTACTTTTATAAATACACCTCAACAATCATTTTCATATTTACATTGTTAGAGTTTAAATTTCAAGTAAAAAATAATTATTTTATGCATCATTAAAATATTCAATGTAATATTTTTCATTATTTGACAAGTTTGCTATAAGCGTATTTCAGTATTCTATTTACACTATTTATTTAATATATTATAAAATTTGTCCTTTCTTGTCAAGTGTTATCATTTATATACATATATAAAAGAATAGTCTATCAAAAATACCAATTTAACCTTATTAAATTTGTGATACTTATCCAAATTTCAGTATTCTATTTACATTATTTATCATATATTATAATTGTGATTAAATAACAATATAATTTATATACATTTTATTCATTTATTAAATTATAGTTAGAGAAGAAAAAATTATAAAAATTAATAAATTATTTTTATTTGTTTTTTAATAAATAAATTGTTGATCCAATTATATGACTTAAATTATCCTTATTGACACTTCGATTAAATAGGAAAAGAGAAAGAAAACTACATAATAAATACATGAGACATACCTGTGGAGTGTAACAACCATGTGTTATGGGAAGAAAAGTAAAGATGAATATATCATTTTTTTAATAATGGAGAGGATCAAACTCTTTTTATTCACTAAATTAAAAGTAGTTTGAAAAAAATATAAATAATTTTTTATACTTTTTCTTACAATTTTTATACCTTTTGACATATTTTACTTTTTAATCTAAGTACAGTTAAAGCATAAAAAAAATAAAACAAAATGGAACGATTCGTGCATACACAAGAGTACGTGACTAGTTTCATTTAAAGTCAAACTTTTTTTATTGTCTCTCTCTTTCTTCTTTTACGGTATATTTGATTGCATAGAAGGAAAAATAAGAAAGGAAAGAAAAGTTTAAAATATGAATTGAAAAGAAAATATCAAAAAGGAAAAACTTTAATTTTTGTATCTACGAAAACAACTTCTTTTCATTTTTTCTCCAAACAATAAGAAGAAAATACTGTTTTCTACCAAACCAACCATTATTCTCTGTGTGAGAAGGTAACGATTTTTTTTCTTCTTTTACTTTATACGATTACATATCTAAGATTTGGTTTTTTTTTTTAAACTAGTATATGCATTTATGAATACACCTCAACAATCCTTCTCATATTTACATTGTCAGAGTTTAAATTTCGAATAAAAAATTATTATTATTATGCATCATTAAAATAATTCAATATAATATTTTTCATTATTTGACAAGGTTGCTATAAGCGTATTTCAGAAACTATTATTTGAGTTAGAGAAGGTAAGGTAATTATCATATTAACAATTTTTTAATTCATAATGTTGAAAGTAAATATTATATAGAGTCACAGTTCACTTTCATTGCTATTAGAAACCATTCGAGGGATAATATAATAACAATAATTATATAGTATTTTACTACAAAAATACGTTTTTAATGATATTTTTAAATATTTCACCGTATCTAGTATATATATATATATATATATATATATATATATATAAGAAAATTCTATGAGATGATATTAAGTGCATGATAATCTCGTATTTATTTTTTTCAAATAATTCAACTAATTAATGCAGATTTTATATTTATTCTATTTTATTTATTTTATTTTATTCTATTAAATTGATTTAATCATTCTATTAAATCTTAAATTAATTGATATGATATATATTTTAATTGATTGGTGGGTTGAAAATATAATAATATATACTTAATTAAATAATATTTATATTTATATGTTATATATATTTGTGAGTGGATGAAAATTTTACAATATTATATATGTTTTTACTTTTTTGTAATATTTTTCTCATTTGACTTTGTTTATTTTCTCTAGCTTTTAATTTGTATCTTTTTCCTATAAATTTTTTTTCCCCTTAGAATTAGTTCTACTATATATAATCATTATGATCATAGAATTGACATCCTTTTCTATTTTTATTTTCATTTTTTTATGTCATTTGATATGGAGGTTGTTGTTGATTGGTATATATATTTGCAGGTATGCCACGGTGGATAATTTTCAAGGTATAATTAGAAAGACATGTCATAGTCTCTACCATGTTAAGTTTATTTTAATATATCCAAATTGATATTTTTATATTAATATTTGTATATTACATAGGAGTATTATTTTCTTTCGACAATCTTAATTTCTTACTTTCTTGATAATAGATCGAAGAAGTATATGCTGTTGGTACAGGATTTGATGCTTTATTCAGAAATGGAGTGGACAAGTGTATTAATAAGTGTAACTATAGCCTTATGACTATCTTTTATTAGGAGATTCTCATGTACAATAATTGATCTCACCTATATAAGAAATATACATGTAACAAAACAAGCATGTACTTATTCTTTATTAATTGATCTCACCTATAGCCTTATATGTATTGGATGGAGAATGTCGCTCTCCCCCATCAGTTTATTTTTTTTATATTAATTTTGATGTACTAGCTTTTGTCATTTGTAAATCATTTGGAATGTTTATAATAAAAAAGGTATATGTCTTAATAAATGTGGTAATTATTTTCACATATCAATCTTGATAAATGCTTCTATCATTTTTTACTCACCTTATTTTTGCAACATCTTTTTTCTAATTAAACATATGAAATTTTAAGTTTGATTGTTGATATTGTTTTCTAATTTTTACATTTGCAATTATTTAAAGTAAATAATTAATAATATATTAAAAATTCAAAATAATATTAAAAATTTACTCATAAAAAGTATAAAAAGTGAAATTTTAATACACGTGCGAGGCACATATTACTAGACTAGTATTAACACAAAATTAAAATTATATATAAAATAGACAATAATTAAAGATAAAAAAAATTAAAAAACAAATATAATTATCTATTTTTTTATAATAACCCAAAGATTTGAATTAAATCTACCCAATTTGACCATAAAATTTTTAAAATCCAAATAAGATCAAATCAATTAATTTGATTTGGATAATAATTTATTCTCACTTCAAATCCAACCAAACCAATTATAATCGATTTAGTTTCCGAAATTATCTACTTTCAACTGGAATTAATCCAATGAATTCATCAATTATTTCTTAATTTAAGATTAATATACGCCAGACTTTGGTACTTAAATTTTTGTTTCTTTTTTTCTCTCTTGGATTAGAAACCACAGATGTTTCTTAATCTATTTTGTTAGAAATTAATTTTATTTGTTGTGCGTGACTATTCCTTGGCAAAGGTCTTTTATTGGTACTGTAGTTTCCCTTTGATCAGGTATTGGACCAATATTACCTATTGAAAAAGTTTTAACTTTAGGTTTTTTAAACTTATAAAATTAATTTAATTTTAAAATAAAATAGAATACCATGTATATTGTGCATCTAAAAAAAATCATTTTTGAAACGGTTAATTTGTAAATACATCTATTCCATTTCAGGTCTTTTTTTTCTCTTCAACCTTTTTGCATTAGTATTATATGTAGTAGTATCAAATATTAATACTATCTAATTTCAAAATTATATTTAAACTAATTATTTTAGCTTAAAAATACATTATTTTAAAATATGTATAATAATAACTTATTTTAATTATTATATATATCAAAAAATTAAAATATGAATAAAAATTAACATAGCCCGTGCGAATGGACGGGTATCATGCTAGTTAATATAAAAGGTCTTTCTTCAAGGCATAATAGATTGGTCAACCAACAAGTTCCTTTACATTGGGTCATGCAGGGGCACCTATCAATCAATTAACTACTGGTTTAACGAGTTTCGTTTAGCCATTAATAATTCATCCCATCGAAAATTTTACTTAGCTTTAAGTCCTATTTGCATTCATTTGATGAGTTGTTATCATCTCCTGATGAAGTATGATAAATAAAAACATCTCCTGAAGTATAATTAATCACATTATCTTACTAAAACTTCATACAATCTAATTATTTACTTAATAAAAAAATTTAAGCTACCGGAAATCTTCTTGCAGACTCACGTAACTAAATAAAAAAAATTATTTAATACTGTAATTATGACTTTTTAGAGAATGCAAGAGGATATAGTAGAAAGACATTACTCTTATTTCAAAGCAGCAAATCTAGATCACTTTATTTTTTACTTATTTAGTCAAATACAAACATAAAATAACAACCACTAGGATCGGCTAGTATGAAGAGATTTGGATAGTATATATTCAAACCTCAATATATATATTGTTAAAAAAAATTACCAACATAAAATACTTGGTTTAACGGAAAACGTAAACTGTGTCTTCTGGATATAGCACATCACTGTCAAACTTCCTATTTAAATGGAACACATCAAAGCTTGACATTGCCAACTTTGAAGATGCTCTATGACAACATTATTGCTTAGACCACACGTAAGGGAAAATTAAGCCCATTTTGCCATAAGGGACATGCCACCAGCACCCAAAAACACAGCTACGTAAGATTTTAATTGAAGCTTAATGCTACCCTGCAACCTTGGGCTCATGAAGTCAGCAGAGAGAAGGTCAACCAAAGCCATGTAGATTAAAAGACCAGCAGATGATGCATTAAGCAAACCCACGGTGATTAGTGCACTTGGGCTGTTCTCTTTGTAGGTCGTGGACATTGCAATTCCTAGGGCAATTCCAAATGGGGTTGTGACGGAGAAAAAGACCACCATGATGACCTTCTTTAAAAACTTGTACTCGGCCTATTAAAAAAAATTAAAGGGTTAATTAATTTTAGAGTGAGGAAAAAAATGTTATGTATTACACTTACAATCACATTCAATTACAAATTATTATATGTGATAAATTTATTAATTTTTATAATAGTTATTTTATAAATTATTGGTAATTAAATACTAACGTAAAGTTATTTTATACTCATCATCATTAAATTATTAATTTTAACCGCATAATCATGTGAAACTTAAATGAGGTGGGAAATAATATGCTCTTATTACCTGTAGAATGCACCCACCAAGACCCATTCCTTCAAACATTTGATGGAAGCACATGGCGGCTATAAGACCTCTTATTGCGCACGTGTTATTTGAGGCTCCCATGCCAAGTCCTATCACCACTGAATGAACAATAATTCCAAGTTCTAATACCTGCATTTCCAACATCATCAATTTGCTTAGAATATTAAATTATCCACGAAAACTTAACCGTCACACATTTCATGTTAAAATGGAGGTATATGGGAGAAATTATTAAATGATTTAAGGTTATTATAGTTTCAAGTTTCAACAAATCTTTGTGTATATAATTAGTTTTTTAAAATTAAAATTTTCAATTATATGTCATGAAAAAATTAGTCAAGACATGATAATCTAAGAGCATATAATAATTTCTACATGTGTGGGGTGTTAGAGATGTACAAGTTGAAAATTCACTATAACCCTCAAAGAAAGAAGAGTGTAAGGACACAACAATGTGGTAATTGGATGTGGCAATGTAAAATTTTAAAAATATTTTTCATCTTTTTAGTCCTTAAATTTTGTAAAATTTTTATTTTTAGGTCTTGAATATTTTGTCTATTGGTCAAATTTTTTACTTTTTTTCATCCCTTAACCTTTTTATCTTTATTTTTAATTCTTGATGGAAAAAAAATAAGAGACTAAAATCAATAAAAAAAATTAGGGAGTAGTAAAAATATAATAAATCCATTTTAAAGTATTAGATAAATATTTAAAATTAATCATTGGCCAATTAACAAGCTTTGAAGAATTGTTATATGATTCAAGATTATTATAATCCTGAGTAATTTTCGTGTAACATAATCAAATCTTATTTATCTTTAAATAAATGATCAATTTAATCCTTAAAATTATATCTCGTTGTCACATTAATCTATAAGACTAAAAAGTCTCAAATAAATCCTAAAATCTATATTATTATTATTATTATCACTTCAATCCATGGCCTAAAGATCAACATGAAAAAAAATAGTTAATTTTAGAGACTTAAAAAAATTCTAGACCTAAAAGATAGATGTTAGAGATTAGAATGACAATGAAATATAATTTCATGGATTAAATTAATTATTTACTCCTAATTGTTTCACACCAATTAAAAAACTAGACCATATAATGTTATATGGAGATTGATGGGAGCATGGTCTGATAATGATTCCACACTACTTACCATATAATAATTTTTCTGGATAGACCCCAACAATTAATTTTGGGATAAACAGTACACTAGTCGGTAACGAAAATGTATTTAATTTGCAAGAGCCAAACAGTATCTTACCATGGCAACAACACGATAACGTAGAAGCTGTGCTTCTTTGCCCTCAATCTTGGTCTCATGAGCATGGTGGTGGCCATGGAAATGCCCCAAGTTAACAGCAGCCATCTCCAATTGGTCCCCACCACCTGCACGGTTGCTCTCACCAGGAACAACCTCAGTAGTCCTATACTTCTTGGTGTAAATACTAGTGGACAAGGAGTCCACCATCATCGTGATTATGGCGGAGAACATAGCGGCGAGACCCGAAAACGGAAACTCGTGCCACGGCTTCTCCTTCAAGCAATCCGACCAAAGCATGTCGAAGGAATCCGGGAGCACGTGCATGAACCCCGTGCCGAGGATGATGCCGGCTGCGAAGCACTTCACTATTATGAAGAGGTTGTTTTCCGGGCTTAGGGCAGGGACCGAACGTGTCACCAAGGGTAGGGATATGCCAATTATGCTTGAGGCTAAGATGGTGAATATGGCTATGATTTTTAGAGGTAGGGCTTTCTTTTTGTTGTTGCAACTGTTTCTGGATTCGGCTTCACAATCAGCCGTGGCTTGGGGTGTGAGGAGAGTGAAGATAATTAAGAAAACAAAGATTGTTTTGAATAGGGTTAGTGAAGTGGCCATTGTTGTAGTTGTCTCTTTCACAGACTAAAGGACACTTCTCACTTGTACTTGTAATTTGCTTTATATAGACGTTACAATCGCCTTGTTTTCATTCAAGAATTTAATAGTGGGCAAACTATTATTATAGTCCTGAAATTATAGAGCATTCTTACATTAGTAGTGTCTAAAAGTAAGAAATTCAAAGCAACTCTATATGCAATCATCTTAATTCCTTAACTTAATTACTTGTTGTTGCTTTAGTCCCCCAATAATAATAGGGATGTTGATGGATCACATTCGATCAGATTTGGTTAAATTCATAGTTTAATTTGATTAAAATTTAACGAGTTAAGTAGGATTCGGTTTGTTTATTTTTTGTTTTATAAACTTAACTAAACCAACTTATCACAAACAAGTTAAGTTAATCTCAGAATATTTGCAAAATATTTTTTATTTAGTATTTTTTAAACAATAATTTTTTAAATTAAAATTTTATAAGTATATAATGATTAAATACATTTAAAAGAGTCTAAATTGTGACAATATTTAATTAATAGAATTGATGATTTTGATGTTAATACGATATTTTTATTTTAGATAGAAATAAATTATTATATTAGTATGAAAAAATATAAATAAAATCGATACAAAAATAAAAATAACAACTTAAAAAATAAAAAAAAAAGTTATGAGTAATTTAATTTAATAAAATATGTGAGTTAAAAATTAATGTATTTTATATTTATTTATATGAATTGGGTCAACTTCAAAACATAGAACTTATTATTCAATTTTTTTATAATTGAATCTTAATTAAATTAGATTGAGTTTGATTAAACACTTAAAAAAAATTCAACCTATAATATGATTGAGTCAGATGACTTACTGGTAAATCCAGACGGATGAACATTCCTACCAGATAGCATCTTAATATTATTAAAGATCTTTTACACATTAAAAGTTTGAGTCTTATTCTAACTATCTTAAAAGTTATACATATCATGAATAATAATTGGTTCACAGTGTAAAAAAAAACTTTATATGTATGCATTGCAATTAAATTCTTATTATTGAAGTCCATAAATATTTTAAATTTTGAACTAACGAGAATAACAAATTCTTTTTCAAGATTTTTTTTTTTAATTTTACTACTTCTGAGAATTAAAGTCTCACACTGTAAAGGACAAATTTGGGAATTCACTCAATTAATAGCAGCAAACAAGTACACACAGGATAAATTATTCCACGATGGATGCATAACACCAACTAATGTGACTGCACAACAGTTTTAATCATAAGAAGATTAATATTATTAGTACGTATTTAACCGTACGAAAATGGGTACTAAGGCAAGGATCACCAATTAATTCCAATAGGATGATGAAAATAATTTTATATATAGAAATGGGTAGGGAGACGTCAATGCATATCACATAGACAGAGGCAAGTACAAATAATTTACGATTAGTTTGCACAAAATCAACAAAGAATTGAAGTGTTCATGGATCATGCTGTCTGTCAAAGTCGTCTGTGAATTTTAATTTTATTTATAATCTATGCCTTTGATTTAAAAATTGTGATTAAAATTAACAAGAAGTAAACGCAGTGACGTACGTGCGGCCCTTATGAACACGCATAAAATATCTAAATTGAACACTTCATGCTGTTTGTGATGAGTCCATGGAAAGTGGTACGGCACGGGTCTCTCTCTGCCTTGTCGATTGCCAAGAGCTCCTTGTGGCCGTGTGTGTAACAGGATGAATTTATTTAATGGAAATTAAAGCAAAATCTGCATGGCCTTTCTTCTCATGAATTTGAGTTTTATAGCTATTCACAGCCTAAAGTAATTTCATATTCTCATTTAATTATAAATCATGACTTTAAGATATTTATGGTAAAAATTAATAAATTTATTATATGATTAATTGTGATTAAATTGGATGAGTTACAAAATTAATTATTTTACATTATCATCATTACATAGCCTATGTTCTCAATGAGTTTATCTTATTAGCTTACAATACTTAAAACTAGATTTTAAACCCTTCTCATGCAAATGTTTTTTTATATTTATATAAAAAATATATACATTAACAAAATATAATTATATTAAAATTGAGGAAGATAATTATTTATATTTTAATTCAGGAGGAGATGTTGTCTTAAAAAATTTTATGACTATTAATTATTTTAGTTTATTTTCAAATTTATATGTATTTAAATAAAATTATTTAATTTTAAATATTCAATAGTATATTTCTAAGATTTATAGATTAGTTACATTTTTAATTGATAATTCTGAAAAAAAATGTAAGCAAGTTGAAACTTAGTATGGTTTATTCTTTCTGTAAGTCAATATAGTGATATAATACCAATATTAAATGTATAAATGAAAAAATATATAAATTATGATAAATATAAATTTATAATTATTTTAAAATTTGATCCAAGCTCCCTTTGCATATATAGTATATAGATACTTTTGAAATTAACGTTAGGAAGATTTGGAATAAAAAAAAAAACCATTAATCAATGAATTCGATACACATATAATATAATGATAAGTTTTGTGAAAATATTTTCATTTTATTTATTTTGTGTACAAAATCGTTAAATATCATTTTAAAAATTTAATTCTTGAAAACAATGATACAAGAGATAAAATATAGAATATTAAGAAGTTTAAAATCAACTCAACTATTATTTATAATATATATATATATATATATATATATATATATATATATAATCTAACGGCTAACAAAATATCAAGTTTTCTTTATATATAGGTAGTATTTCAACTTGGAATTTATTACTATATTTTTATTCTTATTCTCAATATTTTAATAAATAAATATTATATTACATTATTTATTTCAATAAATTTCTAATATTATACTCCATTTGTCCCTATTTGTAAGACATAGTTGATAATATTATACTTAGTAAGAAAACTACTTAATTTAGGTATCTGCATTAAATTTTTATTTAGCTGAAACATTTCTTCAAATTTGCCCTTAACTTTAATGGGAGTTTATTTATCTTCTCCAATCTTTATAGGAGAGAAAAAAAAAGTAACAATTTAAAGTAGCATTTAATTATAAATTAAAATAAATGGGTATTTTAGTAAAAAAAAATAATTAATGCACAAGATAAAAATTTTATTGACTATGTCCTATAAATATGGGTGGAGGAAGTAATATTTACTTTTATTATTAAAATATTTATTTTTAAAAAAATATTTGACCTCTCGACGAATTGAAAAATTAATAAGAGTTTCAAAATTAGGTAAAAACAAAATTATAATAAAAAATAAAAATAGTAGTTATATAAAAACCATATAAAATATGTCTTGTTATGTTAGTTTACATTTTAACAGTTTGTTGAACAATTAATTTTATCAAATATTTTTTAATTTTATAAGCTAACAACCTAATAACTAATAGTTGAAAATCAGTTTTTCATCTTTCAATTAATTAATTGATTATTTTATCATAGACAAAATAAGTACTTTGTAACATATTATTTACCTAACTTACAGAATTTTATTCGATGGTAATAAAGTCTTTAATAAATAAATTTATCTCACTAGTTTATAATAATACCTAAAATAGTATTTTTGAACCTATAATTTATTACAATATCTATTGTGATTTCCAATATTATAATTAATTTTCTAATTTAATTCCTCTTTTAATATTACATATTTTTGATAATAATTTCTATTATAGTGTTCATTTTAATTATTAAAAAATTATTTATTTTTAACAAAAAATTTGATTTCCTGAAATAAAATTATAAGAATTCAAAACTAACTAAAAATGTAAAACTATATATAACTACATTATATATATATATATATATATATATACACATGATATTAAAAATAGTATTTGTGTAAAATATAGAAAAAATTAGCCGTACATTCTTTAAAATACTTTTTTATTAATTAAAATTTATTAGAAATCTATGAGTCTTACTTTTTATTTAATGAGTTATAATTATGTTGTATCATTTTTAATAAATTTTAATTAATAATATAATTGTTTTTTAAAAGAAGTGTGTTAAAATATGTTATTAACACTCCTCAAAACCATATAAATACATTCTTTTATATTAATTTACATTTTCAATAAACCAATTTCATACTTGAATAAACCAATTTTATACTTGAATAAGTTCTATTTAATTATTCGGCATGTCCATAAACTTTCATCAAATTTTTAATTAGTTTCTTGAACTTTATTTATTGAATCTCTGAACTTGTATTTATTTTTAATTAGATTCCTGCATTAGGAACTTGATTAAAAAAAATAAGCAAATACAAGTTTAGAGATATAATTTAAAAAAATTAGGAGACCTAATTAAAAATTATCAAATAGTTAAATTACCAATAAATTAATTTAACGAATAACTTATCATTGTTAATGGTCATTTCAAATTAAAATTTATCATTAATTACTGACATCTAGTCTAGCTTTTATCCTTAGGGTTTCAAACCCTCTATCGTTTCTGGATTCAGAATAACCATATATACAACGAATAGTTAAGGCAAATATTGTTTGGAGTATATGTTAGGAATCGAAAAAGAAGAAAAGTGTTATTCATGCAATTATCTGAACAATATTCCTTTTGTTCAAATCATTTAAATACTATATAAGAAAATTCACATTTTAATACGAGCAAATAGCTGAAAGAATGTTCAGGGACATCCGATAAAATGGGTATGAAAATGTCACAAACGAAAGAAAGAAAAAAATCAGAGTAGAATATGTACGCAAATGATCTCACCTGGTTACTCTAGAAACAGAACGTAGTGTTGCAGATGCAATCACACCCGTATTGCAAATTTTAATATCAACTTATTTTTTAATTGGAAAAAATAGTACGAGGATAATATATGAATCTACCATAAGCTGATAATGACGTGTAAAACTTAAAGCTATCGATTTTAAGAATTTATATGCAACGAGAAACGGTGGATCAGAAAAGTGTGAGCTATAAAATAACATTTTTAAAATCAAGATATATAAATCATTCATTAATTATTCATGGATAAAATAAAAACATACTCAAATAGGAGGAAAAGGAAAGAGAGTAGAGTATGCGTTTGCACCTGATTAATCTTGAAACACGAATGTTACGTTACAAGCCATGAGTAACGATGAACTTGGTGGGCTTCCTGAACTGGCTCTAGTTGCTTCTTCGTTTCTTAATTTTGTAGCTGGTTGAGGCAGAGAAAAATAGAGAATGGAAGTAACGTGCTTCCACTGCCACTGTATAACTGCCACCATAACAATAGTTGACAAACTTGTTTAATTTCACTCCTAATTATGTGTTAATGGGAGGACATAACATAAATCCTTTTAAATATTGATTGCTTTTAAATAATGGGTTGAAAAGAGTGATACAATTATTCTCATTAAATTTTATTTCCCCCCTTTCTCCATGGCAGTTGGTACTTGGGACATTATGTGTCATTTGGCGGTTGATTGATATTTCTCTTTAACTCGAGATCTAAAAATCTATTTCCTATATACGAATTTTAATGTCATATAATGAAGCAATTGGTTAGGTTAAATTAATTTTTTTCCTCTAATTTATTATTTAAGTTTAATTTAGTTCTTTAGTTGTTTTCTAATTTAATTTGATCTTCTAATTTTTAAAACTAATTCAATTTGATCCTTTAATTTTTTTTGTTCAATTTGATCTTTTAATTTTTAAAATTATTTTTTTAAAAAGAAACATATGTATTTTATGGCAGTTTAAAATCTCTTAGTGGCGGTTTTAAACCGTTATAAAATGTGATTTCTTACAATTTAGATTGAAAGACCAAATTAAATCAATTTAAAAAGGTAGAAGACTAAGTTGAACCAAAAAATTAAAACACTACTAGGAAATAGGCTTTTAACATCTGTTTTTTTTTTCGACTTTCAACATTAGTTTTTAATCAATATTGAAATCACCGACGTTAACATACAATACACAACATCGATTTTTTAGAAAGATTGATGTCGTAAAAAATGTAAAATATGAAAAAAAATATCGGTTTTTCCTAAAAATTGATGTTGTGGTGCACTCATAATATCGATTTTTAGAAAAATTGATGTTGTGGTGCACTCACAACATCGAGTTTCTTGAAAATTGATGTTGTCATGTGCAATACAACATCGATTTTCAGGAAAAAAAATGTTGTGAGTGCATCACAACATCAGTTTTTTTTTATAAAAAAACGATATTGTTTTTTGCACCACAACATCAATTTTTAGAAAAATCGATGTTATTTTTTATAATTTTTTAATATTATCCAAAATTTAAAAATAGACTAATCCAGGCAGTTTCACAGTACAAATTTTTATATTACTATTCAATAATTACCATCAATTATAAGAAATAGTTAAAGAAAACAATAATGTCAATACATAAAATCATGAGTAAATTATACTCGTACCCCATATGTTGTTTCTAAATTGCACCCAACACCCTTCCTTTTTTGCACTTTGCAAAAGACCCCTTAACTCATATTACACCCATACCCCCTTCCTCTTAAACACCGTTTAATAATTCAACAAAATGTAGGCACATGTTGGTCACATGACTTTCAATGAAAATTTATGTTTAAAATAACATCATCTTCTTCTTCTTAACTCCATAAAAGACATGTCACCATTTTCGATCTGAAAATATGTTAACACCTTTCCTTCTTCTTCTTCTTCTTCTTCTTCTTCTTCTTCTTCTTCTTCTTCTCAGTTCAATTATTTTTTTGTACGTGTTGGGTCGTTTGGTCGTTATGTTATTGTTAGATGTGTCCCCAGCAATGCCTATTGATTGAATATGATCATTTGCTTCAAATTTTAATGTTTTGCTCATGCATTTGTGTTTTTAACTCTTTTCTTTGAAATATTTATTTTTTATGGCTAGGTGTTTGATATAATGTTTCAATCAAAAGCTGCATCTTCATCAAGTGTTAGCAACAATGAAGTAAGAGTCAAATATTAAAGGAAAAATTGTTATTGTCTTAAGAAAGGTTCATTCATTGCGTCAATTGTTAATTTGTTATTGGATATTTAACAAAGATGTTACAACAATTTTGTCTGCTCACATATTTCAATTGATGTTAGTTAACGATGTTAACAGAAGAGGGTAAAAGTAATGTAAAAAAGGGAGGGGTATCGGGTGCAGTTTTAAAAAAAAACACAGGGGTGAGAGTATAATTTACTTTAAAATCATCTACCATAACTGAATCTAATTAAACATAACTATATACAATTGTAAAATTCCTTAAACACCTAGTGTTTCATTTTTAACTAACATAAAATCTTGCCCACTAAATGCGAATTGACTTTAATCTCTCTAGTTTCAATGGTCTTAGATCACTAAAATACTACATGATATAATAAAACATAACTTAATCAGTATAAATAATAACATGTATAACAAATGAAATTAGTTTTGAAGTAAACAATTACCATTTCCCAATTATCCTTAAAACCTCCTAGGATTATCGTTGACATTCAATGCATCACATAATAGTCGCACTCAGTGCTTCCTTTTTGCTTATTACACTAAAGTCAATAAGATATTCAAAGTTAACCGAAAATTAGTTTACATGAATTACTTTGAATATCAACCATTATTAACTGAAAATTAGTTTACATCACATAATAGCTCGCATACTTGTCTCAGTCATATGCCTATTTTTTTTTAAAATAAAGTAAATCATGCATCAATTTAACATAATTAGTTAGGTAATGGACAATAATGTAAAGTGACTTACAAAATCTACATTTGTTTAACAAAGATGCTGAGACATTGACCATTGTGTGCTATTTCACAAAGATCTTCAAGCGTTATGTACAGAGGGAAATTATCATTATACACCCCAAACACAGTTGCATCCCACGACACCTGCAAAGGTTTGAAGAAAAGTTACGAGATCGTCAATGTCATCTAGTATAGGGAATCGTCAATGTCTGGGTCATGCCCCGAGAGACCAACATAGCTTCCCTTTGTGTTGACACTGGCAATAAAAGGATCAACTTCAGGCTCAAGAGGTAGTGCGAGTCCTTGTGATTGTATATGGTTGAAGGACAACATTAGTTGTTGAGTCACTTTTTCAATGATCGACTCCTCTAGCTGGTCCCTAATTTTTTGTGTCAGTTGTTCCTGGTCTTCGAGAGCCATAAACGTAGACGTGCGGGAGCTTTTTGAAGCCGGTCCAAAGTATTGTTTTATCATGACATCGACTCCAACAACATGGACACGATCAGAGTGCTCTGGTCACCCAATGGCAGCAATCAGCACATCCTGATGTCCTTAAGCAACAAAACTGCCCTGTGTTGACCGTGCTTCAAGGGAATCCTACAGTTAAGAAAATATTGCTTACGTTTACAAACTATTGTTATTATAAAAATTGACCATTGAAATAAAATAAAAAAAAACTTACAATCCTATCTGCAATTTCACGTGCTGCCTCAAATATCATCTCTCCGAATTTTTTGGTGCGAGTCATCTTCCACTTCACATGTCATCTAATGGGTGATGGAGGATCAACAATTGTTTTTGTGCTTTCGAATTGGGATACTTGCTCCAATCGTTTCTTTTGTTTTTCCTTCATTAACTTTTCTTCTAGTAAATCATAACCCCCACGAGACAACACATGAGGGGCAGTGTTTAGTTGTTGGATGGTCAGAGCCTTCTTTCTAACATCCTGTCACAATTACACATAAACTTGTCAACAAAATGTGCTTGAAAATAATGCATAATTGTCAAATTCATAAACAATGCAAGTCAACTAACCTCTCATGAAGGGTCTCCCCGACTCTGACAAAAATTTTGCCACTTTTCTTTGTTAATACCGTACTTCTCAAAGATAGTGTCATCGTCCTCTTCCTTGCCTTGTGCCAGAGCCCATTTGGAGGTCAAATCATACTTAAACTGCCTTCATTGCTCTCCTATCGTCTTAAGGATTTTCTTCTTCTTCCTTTGGTCAAACACTTCTAGAATATCAAATTTAGTTTGCAATACAAAAAATACATTTAATAGTTAGTCAATAACATTCAACATTATAAGATTTTTAGTACAACCAATTACACTAACATTCAACATTTAATTCAAATACCTGAATGTCCTCCTAAATCAAATTCTTTTGAACTGTAGGAACTTCTTTTCAGTTAACAAATATAACGTTCACCTTGTCTCGAGCGACGATCCCAAAATACATCCTTAATTTCTTTTTGTGGGGACCATCATCTTTCCCAATGGCTGGATTCACATGAACCATTGGTCTCTCCATCCCACCGGGTTTGGTAGCCAATGATCTGAGCCGTGTTACTTTTCTAGTCTTCTTCGGCAAAGATGAGGAAGATGCTGACTCAGGAGGAAGAGGAGGGGAGCTGGGTAGTGTAGCCATGTGCCTGTTAAAAAACAACATTAAATAAAGTCAACTCAAAATTATATTAAGTTATGTAATTGAAATTACGAAAGCAAGTAAATATAAAATAAATTACATTATACAATGTCAATTAATTCTCCTCCATCATGATCACTATGATTTTGCATGGACGTTATCAACTTCTTCTTCTTCTCAGTTGACGTTAGGCGACATTTGTGTGGAGAAATGAGTTAGACAAGTATCAAGGGTCGAATCATCATCTTCAAGATTAAGACCAATAGTTTTTTCGTGTAAAACCATTGACCACCTTTCATCACAAGGATCTTCAACATAAAACACCTATTTAACTTGTTCTGCCATGATGAAAGACTCATTGTGATAAGCGAGCTTCTTCAAATCTTGAACATGTTATATTGGCACCTTCAACAAACTCGTCACGACATCATATAATTGTATTCTCTCGATAGAATAAGAATTAAGATGTCAACATTTTCTCAAGTCCATCTGGACAATAATATTTTTTACTAATATATATATATATGGAAGCAAGTGGGGATAGTTTTGGAATATATAAGAAAGTAGGTGGGGTAGTTTGAGAAAAATAGTTTACAATAATGGTGTTAAAAATATAATAGGAACTAATAGATTGGAATAAAAAATGGACCAAACCATTAATATTCACTTTAATTATTATTTATGGATACAATTTTTTATATTTTGATCCATAGGCCACGTGCAATAATCATGTCAGACAACAAAACTATTTTTTTTCATTTCATACTAGAATTTGCAATCTCAATCTCAAGTTTAATTCCAATGCCACTCCATCTTCACCAAAAGCTAATCTAACATTTGTTTTGATTATCTAATGTAACGTAATGTCCCACAAGAAAATGTCTAACGTAATGCCCCACAAGCTAAGCTAAGCTACTTCAAAATAATATATTGTATTATTAATGAAATGTATATTGCAATATATATTTATAAATGATTATATCACTGTTATTAAATATATAACCGTAATCAATTACAAATGTTTATAAGAAATTTATTAATTTTAAACTGTCTTTGTAAATATTAAATCATTATTTTAAAATCTAATAAATTCTCTTAAAAACAAATAAAAAGTGAAATTGATATAAGAAATATAAGTTCAGATAGTGATTTACAAATTATCGTCCATAAAATCATGGCATGGGGTTTAATTTAAGTTTTACCCTGTCGGTGATCATCCACAAATAATATTTTGCTGTCTGCAAGCAATAACGCAAGAACCGCAAGCAATGTATTTTCTGTTTGTACGAAATAGCAAGCAAGGCTTAGAAGACAAACAAGGACCGCAAATAATGCAAGAATGAAGAGCCCTCCGGTCTATCCTACCCACCCTAACATTAACATGATGCAAGACAACTTTATGAAACAACATGGAAAGGAATCCATCACATTCTCAAAAATGCTCCTTTAGCTAAAACTCACACATGAAACCAAATAACGGTTAGCATAAACCATCTCCTTCATATACACTTGATGAAATATATATATATATATATATATATATATATATATATATATATATATATATATATATACTTGAAATCATTCTAAACATCCCTACTCTGTTCCTACAATTACGCAGTTAAGAAAGAAAAAATCAATAAGTGCCACAAATAAATAATGTAATAATAATAAAATATGACCACCACACAACGTTGTGTGAATCATTCTCCTTCCTTCTTCTTTTAAATGAAAAAGAAAACTCTTCTATGTTAAATGGTCGTGGATTTTATAATTCCTTTTTATCTATCAATTCAAACTAACTTCAAGGGATTACTCAAGTAATGTAAGACAAGGTTTCATCAACAAAAACAAATCACAACAATGATGGCATCCCAACGAGTTATCAATTAAGTAAAACAAGAACAAACCTTGGATGGTTGATGGAAGACAACGATGACGGCGTCGCAGTAGCAGCGTCCCAATCACGTAGTGACACCAGTGACCAATGAGAACAAAAGTGAGTGATGGCAGTGAGAGTGACGACAGTGACCAATGAGAACAAAAGCAAGTGACAACGATGATCAAGGAGGATAGTCGCGAGTAACCGTGGTGAAAGTGATGAGCTGCTCTGGTGAAAGGGTTTGGGGACATGAACAAACTAAGTGCGAACGAAAAGGGTTTGGGGTTTTTATTTAATTTAAAACACCACACCGGTTTTTTCAAAGACTGATGTTAACATGAGCTCGTTAACATCGGTTTTTCATAAACCGATATTAACGAACTCATGTTATTTATGAGTATGCTACTGAGTTTTTGTTAACATCGATTCTATCAAAAACCGATGTTAAAATCATTATTTCTAGTAGTGGAAGACTAAATCAAATCTAAAAAATAAATTAAAGTATTAAAAAAACTAATTTAAACGAATTAAGCTCTTGTTGTTAAAGTTATATAAATTTCTAATAGTGCACTCTAACAACATTACATAAGTTATATATACCCTACTATAACACATCATTTTTTTCTGCAAATTATTTAAATTCATTTGAATTGTGCTAACCATAGGAATAAGGAACAACGAAAATGTGAGGGTGAAGTAGACCTCTCTAATCTTACCTTTTGACTTTTGCGTTATATGGGGAGGTGGTAAAGCAGGTTAAATTTACTGAATATAGGAATACGGAACAACAAAAATGTGAGGCTGAAGTAGACCTTTCTAATCTTACCTTTTGACTTTTGTGTTATATGGGGAGGTGGTAAAGCAGGTTAAATTTACTGAATCAATCTACCAAAACAACCGGATAAGATTGATAACTCAATTTAACCCACACACATATATAATAGGCTTAATTAAGTTTTTCATACCTGAAATCATGGTTATCAAACTCTCAAGTTAACTCGCCAACTCTTACGAGTTTACGAGTTCACTTGTCTTCTGCGAGTTGACTCTTGAGTAAACTCTTTTTTTAGTAGACTCTAGGTAAACTCTATAAACTGTAAGTAAACTCTCGAGTTTACCACCAAGTCAACGAGTTAGCAAGTTAAAAAAAATTAGATCAAAATATATGTCATTTTTTATTGTTTTCTTTTTGTATAGCATTCAACATACCTTCATTTAGTGTATTATTCTCAAATACTAAATTCTTACCTTTAATAATATCAAACATTTGTTCTCTAATAACATCAAACCATCGATGAGACTGATCTACCACTACTATAACCTTTACAAGTTATTATCTAGTAGTGATTTATTATTACTAGACTTGGTTAATTAAATATTCTTAACTTTATGATTTACTATTTTGCTTTATTATATTGTTGAAATGTTTAATTAGTATGTTATTTATAAATATTTTGTTATTATTTTTATATGAAGTAAACTCTTACGAGTCTACGAGTTGAATCACAAGTCGAGTTTATGAAACTCTCACGAGTCTGCGTAAACTCTCGAGTTTGATAACCTTGCCTGAAATATAGGTTGTCTTTAAGTTACTACCTAACATTTATTTTTTCCACCCAAGTAGCTGAAAAAAATTCCAGTTTCATTTTACTATCTGTCGTTAGTCTCCTTCCATTAAGCAATGACAAGGCGTGATGACGTGACACTTTGTTTGTCATATCATCACTTAACGGAAGGTGACTAACGGGAAGTAGTAAAATGAAACTGAAATTTTTTTCAAGTACTTCATTGAAAAAAAAATGAATTTTTGGGTAGTAATATGAAAACTGTCTATTTTCAAGGTATGAAAAACTTATTTAAACTATATATAATTGGTGTTTTGTGGTCTATGATGAATGTACACATGCGGCATGTTATATCTTCCCTCACTCCTCCTTCACTATTCTCTGGATTCTTTAGCTTTGTCCAGATATTAAATGTACGCATCTTAACTCTTTAATTTCACCTTTAATACTATCTTACTATTCTAGTTCAGTTGATTAAACATGATAAATTAATAGGTGAATTATTGTAAATTTCAAACAGGTTTTTTATTCCTACCAATAAAAAATATCTTATTAATTTAATGTATATTCTTATTTTGAATGAGGAATTATCTTAAAAAATAAATAGGATAAAGTGAATTACATATATGTTCATCAAGTTATTTTAATTAATTTTTAATTTTTTGACAAGTTTACAAATATTTGATCAAATAAAACTGTTTGAGAAATAATTTTTTCTTATTGACTTATAAGATTTACTTTTAAATATAACTTAAATTTATAATTACCATTTTTATTTTTATTTTCAATAAAATAATAAAATTTGTCATTTTATTTGAAATTAAATTATTTATTTTGATAAAACTCCTCTTTATCATTTGTTAACTAAAAAATTATTTTTTAGATTCGCTTAATTAAGTTTTTCATACCTAGAAAATAAACCATTTTTCAATTACTACGTAAAAATTCTTTTTTGTCAAATAATTACCTAAAAAACAATTCAGTTTCATTTTACTACCTGTCGTTAGTCGCTTTTCGTTAAATGATGACGTGACAGACGGAGTCCCACATCATCATGCCTTGTCATTGCCACGTCATTAAAGGTAATGACATGACAATGAGGTGTCCATGACAAGGTGTGATAATGTGACACTCTGTCTACCATGTCTGGAACCCTAATTTGCATATTCAATTTTTAGCATCAGCAAACTAGGGAACCCATTTGGAACTCTCTGAAATTGGGAAATATAAAAAGGAAAAAGCAGAACTAGAAATGGAGATGGAAAGAGCAACACCACAATCTTGGAAGATTGATAAGTTGAGGATGATTCGACACAAAGAACAGAATTCTTTGATAAGAACCTAAGATTTCATACAAGAACCAAGAGAGACACTCTCTTAAATATGTCTAATATGAAATTTCATAAAAAACTGTCAACAAAGTGTTTAAGGAGTCTATTTATAACTCTTACTAATAACCCTAAATTATGTCTAAGGCCCAATAACTAATCTAATAATTAAAAGACTTAAAAATTTAGTCTATCACTAAGTTCTTCTTGAAATCTTTTACTTCGTGCTCAAGTGATTGGTCCATCCATGTTGAGCCTACCCAAGTCAAACTCTTCCTCCTTGGATAGTCCTCTATCATTATCACTTAATGAAATGCGATTAACGACGGGTAATAAAATGAAACTGAAAAAATTTTCAAGTACTTGGGTGGAAAAAAAATAAATATTAGGTAATATCTGAAAATGACCTATATTTCAGGTATGAAAAACTTAATTAAGCTTATATAATAAATAAATTGATATTTTTAAATATTTTCTATTTTATGGTCAACTTGTCAACCTACCATTTTATCTTTTGGTGATTTGACTTGTTGTGCCTTACTTAAGGCTAGTTGAAACTAGTCAAAATAAATTAATTTATCTTATTACTCCTAACTTTATACGCTCTCAAGTTTTAAAGTTTCTATTTTTTACTTCACGCACTAGGGGATCCTAACTATTGACATTAATGTTTTTTATTGTTTACTATTCACATTTCTAAACTATTGTACCTATAAGATTTGTGGTTTAGGATTTAGGGTCTAAACCATGGAGTGAGTAAATCTATTGATGCATGATTCTTTTAACTTAACAAGTAGTCTCAAGTTTAAGTCTGGGGTATGTAGCCACATTAAGCACTCAAAGGAATAGTTTTGTTATCTATTGTCTCTTGTAAACAATATTTGCGGTATTTTCTGAAAAGATATTACCTTTGATCTTGTATATAAGAAACAATTACTTAATTCATCAAAATCAGTAAAAATAGTTAGATTAGTTAGTTTGTCATAAATTTTAATTTTATTTCAAGATCATGACATTAAATAATTTAAGAATGATTATTTTTCAAAAGATAATTTTTAACCAATGAGTGTGCCTTATTTTGTTAATAGCTCAATAATTAGGGGTAAAGAGAATAATCATTAGGGGTAAAAAGAAAATTTACCAATAAAATAGTCTTATGTAGGACCAGAGGTAATACATAATATTTGTGCTCTATAAAATTAAATTAAATGAGATGATATATGATTTTATTTCTTATCTCAAAGTTACCTATTGGTTCAAATTTTACGGTCAATGAGATATATTCATTGATGAGTGATTTGTAAATATTTTTACTAGTAGTATCTAACTCTTAAAGCATATTTTGATCCAAATCAATTTTTGATATGTAACTAATCTAAAAAATTTGTTAACAAGAAAAAGAAAGCATTTTTTTTCTTTTTTCTTAAGACTAAAAAGTTTTAAAAAATAAAGTTCAAGTCCACATAGAGGCCCATGCTAGTTCATCAACAATGTTTTGGGTTATTATAGTTTATTAAACTCATTGGGCTGGTTTATTGCTATTTGTACTTATAAAGTCTCCCAAGACTATTGCTAAGACTAAGACCATTTGACTTGTAGTATGTTTGTTTTAGTCCAACAATCACAAGTATATATAAACTTATAATTTTTTTTAAATTAAAAATCAAACATTTGTCTCAAATAAAAAAATCCCATAATTATGTTCAAAAGTCAAAACTAATCTAAAGTGAACGTTAGGATTTTAGTTCACGTTAAATTTAACTTATAGGTCAAGTATAATCCAATCATGATTTGGTAACTGAACTAGGTTTTCGTATTTATGTTTTGTGATTGTCACGAAATAAATAACATATAATAAATTGCAATAAAAATTAAATGACAATAAAATAATTAAGTGAAGATAAAAATTCTAGACTTGGATGGTGACATTGATCTTGATAAATAAATGTCTAGGTTTGGATTTTGGAATTTGCTCAATCCACTATAACTTCACAATTCTCTACTCATCTCTCTTGCTAATCCTCAATTCACTAATGTATTCTATCTCAACTCCTGCATGGTCGCAGATTCTAAACTACTTGTTCGATATCCAATCCCATGGACATAAAGACACAAGCAATCAACATTAATGATCGAGAATTAGCGAGGCATAACCAAGATATTCTATCCCTAGAGATAATTCCAATTAAGTACTTGATTCATGTTTGGGTTTCAACAAGGATTGCCAAAACACAAGTCAATTCTTTAATTCATCTATAAGATGACCAATCAAATAAAAATATTAAGTATGAAAACAGATAAAGAACTCAATATGAAGTATTGAATTGATAGAATTAAAGTGAAACAAGGTCCATCCTTTCCTCTCCTAGGTGGAAGGAATTGCACTCATAAAAATAATGCAATGAAACCTAGAGTGTCTAATGGAAGAATGGAGGTGTCTAGTAGGTGAAAGTTTTAAATATAATTATAATAACTCCTTGGGCCTTCTACCTCGTTACAATGAATGTCTAGTCTTCTATTTATAGAATTATAGCTAGGTTTAATTAAGGAGATAGTCACAAAAAATTACAAACAAATATTATCTCTAATATTTCAATGACTAAGATTTCGACAAAATTAAAGTGACATTGTTTCTATCAAAATTGTCTTTCGATAAAAGATAGTTTCTCAAGAAAATTATTATGCACATGGAAGAATTTTTTAGGAGGAATTTGAATTCGAATTCAAGAGAAAAGTTACAACGATTGGCGAAAAGGGATACGCGAAGACATTAGACGCTGTTAGATCTACTTAATTAGGAACTTGTTGTACAGGTGTCAAAAACCTATCATTCGACCATTAGTAGTAAAAGTCTATAACTAAAAACCCTCGACAACCATTTTCGTTGGAATGAATCAGTGTCACTCAAATCCTCAATACCAACAACGCTATACTCAAAAATGGTTTTGAGTTCGAAGATTGCAATGAATGTATTCATCCTACTTTTAATGAATTTTTGTTTCATTTACTTGTTTGCATTTCTCTGACCCTTTATCTCTTTCCAATCACCATTTCTTCTTTGAAATTTACTTTTATTCAATCCACTTTTCTTGTTATTATCGAATCCATAAGAAATTGCATGATTAGAATTATTATTGAAACTATTACTGTCAACAAACACTATTATCGAAAACTGTCACTATAGGAATTGTTAGAGAAAATGTTTATATAAAACCCTTTACTATGGATATCACTATTGAGATTATTATCACTATTTTCATTAATACTTAGGCAATTATCTTAAGTTGAAAACTATAATTGCTTGTATGACTAAAATGAACTTACAATCAAAAATGGATTATGTGTCCCACTCTTAAAAATTTATTTGTTAATAGAATCACCAATGAAAATTAACTTCTTAGAAATATGAAATATTTTCAAAAACCTATTTACGATTTTCACGATTAACAAATTAGCACACCTAGTGGGACTCAATTGCCAATAACTTTTGATTTTTAAGAACAAGTCTTAGGAAGAATTGCATGTTATTAAGAAGTAGTAGGATGACAACTTCAAGAAATAGTCAGAGAAACTATCATAATAACAATAAAAAATAATAACAATACTACAAATAGTTCTAACAATAACAACAACCATGAACAAAATCAACCAATTCCATCTACTAGGATTAACAATGAAGTTATCGTGGCTGTGAGTTAGCCAAACAATGATGTTATTTGTACAATGGGTGAAGTAGTGGTGTGTTCATAGGCTTAGACATTTGTTGTTAAGACCACTTTGCCACAAAACAATATAATAACAACTACCAATACCCCACCATTATTCACTACAAGACCACGAGGTATTCCATCTTTGTCTAATGATATGAACATTTCACAATTGAATATGGTCAAGCCTCAAAGTTAGCCTGGTATTCCACCTATTATGGTTAGTAGGAGAACAAATAGACATTTAAAACTTGGGGGTAGTAGTCGTGGTTATAGTACTGAACAACTAAGAAATATGGGTGTTCCTACTGAAGATAGGATAACAAGTGATGGTAGTATGATTTCGACTATAGTTTCTAAAGAAACTTTGGCAATATTTAGTCAACAAATTGTTCACAGTAATCATGAAATGATCAATACTTTAACTAGCCATATGGCATTGATTTTGAATCCTATGTTAAGAAGTACCAATGAAAGTTATCAATAGATTAATGAGATTTTGACTTGAATTGGTGATGTTTTTGCTATTGCTAGAAATTAGTCTGCCAATAGACCAATAATTCATGAAATTCCAATAAATGAACAACCAATCCATAATAATTGAAATGATCTAGGAAATCCTAAGGCGGGGTTAGCAAATGAAAGAGGACAACCAATTGTTTCAAATCCTTTATTGATCAATAGAAATCAAAATGCTAATGAAGTTTTGTTCAATATGCAACAAAATCAATTATTTAGGGGGCAAAACATGCAAAATGTTGGATTGGGCCATGATGTGATTCAAAACCCACAAATTGATCAAATGATAAAAACAAGCCTTGACTAGACATGGTTTCAAAATGCACATCAGCCTTATTTTGTTTATGATTTTCCATATTGTGTTACAATATGAATTACCAATGTTATTAAATCACAAAATTCTTGAAATTTTCAAGAGAATCTATTATAGAACATGTGGCTCGATACCAAATTGAACGTGGTGATTTGACTATAGATGAATTCCTTAAGATGAAATATTTTCCTAGTTCTTTGACAAAAAGTTTCTTCACTTGGTTCACTATTTTACCACCAAATTCGATTTATACTTGGGTTCAACTTGAAAGAGTATTTCATGAACATTTCTTTAGAGGAGAAACTCAAGTTATTTTGATTGATTTGGCCACTATGAAAAGATTTAATATTGAAGAAATTGAGGATTATCTAAATAGGTTTAGACAAATGAAATCTAGATATTATACACAAACTCCTGAATATGAATTTGTTTGAATGGCCATTGGATCTATTTATAAAAAGTTAGTGAGTCAACAAGTTAGGGATATGACACAGTTGACATAAAAAGTGAGAGGGATCGAACAAATAAAATAAGAGAAAGAAAGAAATAAGAAAATTGACAAAAATCGGAAAAAGAAGTTTGCATATGTAGAAGCATATAATGATTATGATAATTTTGTAAATTTCCAAAATATAAATTTCAAAAATAAGGAAATGATATATATGTATATGTATATCTATATGTATATAGTAGAATTAGAACTTGGTCCTCCTTATAATTGCTAGATGCTAAAACCAGAGGAAAAACAGAAAGTTGCAAATTTGAAATATAGTTTTGAAGTTACTAAGACAAATAATATTTTCGATATGCTTTTAAAATATAAACAAATTGCACTTAGTGATGGTCGTAATCCCTCCATTTGAACAAAGGAAAAGAAAAATATATTGCAAATTTCACAATGTCTATGGACATTTTACTAGCAATTGTTTATGTTTCAAAGATATGATCCAAAAAGCTATTGATGAAGGAAGGTTGAAGTTTGAATAGAAACCTATCCAAGTGAATACTGATCCTTTCCAAGTCCAAACCAATTATGCTGAACCTATTTAGATTCTGATGGTAGGGGCTTCGATTGGAATGTCCAAGGTTGAGACAACATTATCAGAAGATGAAGTTAATCAAACATTGGAAGAGTTCGAGAAGGAAGAAGAATCTATGTTTCCACCTGCTGGGGAAACTTTGATCGAATTTCTGACAAAAAAACAAAAGGTCTAAAAAGAGGTGATGCTTTATCCTCAATGTAGTGTTGTGCTTGACAAATCCGCAACAAAAACTTTGCCAAATGCTCTTCTTTAACCAAATCTTGTTCAAATTTTTCAATTTTTTTTCTATTGGTCCTTGTATCAACATAATATTCTCTTTGGCTTTCTACAACCCTTCTCAAGCTTAAATAAGCTTGCTTTGATCCAATTCTATGGAGGACTCAATTTCAATAATGTCAGCAACATGTTGGTCATAGAGTTGGTTGGCCTTAAAATCATTGTTGCAAACATTGAGGAAAGACTCAATTTCCTCATGAAACTCATCAGCTACTAGATCATCGAATTTAAAAACCTCATTGATTGTTTGTTGAAGTTGTCCTTTGTAGTTTGGATTTGAAAGAGTGTCTTTAAGGTGTTGATCGAAAGCAAGTTTTCTGAAATAGGCCACAACCTCATCGAAATGAGTAAAAGGCTTGTTCTTAATCAATTTGGAAGCTTTTGAAGGCATTAAACCTGAAGACCAAAGATTGATGAAGGTGAAAGGGTCTACATCCATTGGATTCACATCTATTTGAGGAGCTTTAATGTTAACACTTGGGGGTATTGTGGATTACTGTAAAGCCATAGAAGTAGTAGGTACCAATCCTAATTGTTGAACTTCTTGGTTTGATGTTGTTGGATTTTCAGTGCCTAACAACAGATAAAGAATGTTAGATAGAATGGTAAATTTATTTTAAGAAATTATCAAGAAAAATGGAAAATACTTCATAACTTTTTCAAGTGCGGGCTTAGAAGACTTAGTTGTTTCAACAGGAGGAACAAAAAAAATCACTATGAATGGATTTGTATTCAAAGGTTCCTCTTCTCAAGGTTGAACAACTTTGTCTTCAACACATGTTTCTTTTTCAATGACGAGATTAGGAGGATTATTCATGCTAGAATTGATCTCCATGACGTTATCTTCAATAATTGGTTTTTGTTGATAGATTGTTGTTTTGATGAAGATGATTCACTATGGCTTTGAACATCATCTTTCTCTTCTTCATCATTCTTATATGCTTCCTTCCTCACCTTTGGGGTCGAAACAGGCATTTCCAAGTTTGAAACTGATGAGTAAAAATGTTAAGAATAGTTAATCATTTCAAGAATCAAATTATCAATGAATGATGAAGTTACTTACCATTTGATTCTTTATTAACGCTCTTGGCATTAAAACAGACAACAAGAGTGTCATGAGTTTCTTCATCCTATCGAAAAATAAAGTTAAACTTGAAATTTAAATTGTTCTAAGACACAGACTTGTAAATTTCCGATAGGAATTACCTTGTCATCTTCTAGGTTCAAATGACCTTGAGAGGAAGGAAAGGTCTACTATATTAACATCTTGCAAGAAAGATAGCCAAGACTTATCTCTCAATATGTCATTTGAAAGGTGTATCTCATTTAGTTCTCTAGACTTAGAATGAGTGGAATAAAATTTTTCTAAAATTTCTTGATAAAAAATAGTATTTTTAATTTTGAAAGAATAAAAGATGAATTTTATAATATTTTGAAGTTTTTGTAAGGTATACTTAAGTAAATAAACAAAGGAAATTTTGAAAAGGAAAATACCTTTTTCTTTGACTTCACAAAAGGAGTTGGTTTGCAAGAAGAACTGATTGGCATGTCTTCATTGAAACCACCTACTTCTTTATTATCAAATTCATATTGTATGATTAGGATTATTATCGAAAACTATTACCATAAAAAAGCGCTATCATAAAAAATTGTGACTATGGAAATTGTTAGAGAAAATGTTTATATAAAATCCTTTAATATGGATATCACTATTGAGATTATTATCATTATTTTTATCAATATTTAGTCAATTTTCTTAAGTTGAAAATAATAATTTTTTGTTCAACTAAAAAGAACTTATAATTGAAAATAGATTCTATATCTCACGCTTAAATATTTATTTGTTAATAAAGTTATTAATAAAAATTAACTTGTTAGAAATATAAAATATTTTTGAAAACCTATTTACGATTTTGATGGTTAACACAAGTAAAAAAAAAGAAAAAAAATAATAATACAGACATTGCCTGTATAAAGCTTTTTTTATATTGTAATTCAGTTACAATTGTCACATATGATAATTTTATTAATTTCTTTAAAAATTATATTAATAGTGATGTTTTGATTTTTTAAAACAGATTTACATTGAATGCCTATTAAAAAAAGGGAAATCAATAAAATGGTAAGTTTATGAAAGAAAAAATAAATAAAGTTCACACGAGGAGAGACCACTAATCCAACTTTTACAGGCCACAAACTCATTCTTTCTCATCTTCTTTAATAAGGACAAATTGAAGTGAATGTTATCTTATAAGTTCCTAACGAATTCCCCCAAGTTATGTTAGGCATTGTTCCCTTTAAAAAGCAAGTTTTGAAATACATTACACACCCAAACATTAATCACACGACTCTCGTGGCTAACCATGGCTTTCCAATCAAAGATCTAATCACTTATTCGATTCTTAATGTGCCACAGTGGAAACATTGCAAGATCCCCGTGACCAATATGAGTGGGAAGTTAATGCTGTGAATGTAACAGATGGGTCAACCAGATATCACTTAAAAGGAATCAACCACTTTGTTCTGAAGATCTTAGCTGTAAAGGAGCATTCATCCGCACCTCAAAAGCACGGTGGATGTACATGTAGAAAAGATGTGACAATGTTCGACCAATGTGTCACAAATGGGGGTAAGAATCCACTACATATATTCATGATGCATTAGCACAAAAGGCATCCATCTAACTAGCAAATAGTAACAACAAATATTGGTTTAACTGGTAAGAACTCATATTCCACAAGGATTTGGACTCAATTCATGTTATTAATGTGAGAATTTTATTTATGGATAATATATAAGTAATTTTGTAAATATTATTGAGTCTTGAGGTATATTTTGATATTGATAAAAAGAATCTAAGTCACCTAAATTTTTAGATATAAAAAAAAAAAAAAAAAACTAGTGAATAGTAACTGCTAAGCAATTTATGGATCAAAGGCTATAAAGGGAAGGGGTCCACAAATACTTTTTGTACACAATTGGTAACGAAATATACTATGTAAAGAAAGAAAAAATAAAGTAAATATCAGAACCATTAATATGCACTTCTGAATGCCCATGCTGATGAGCCCAACTTAGCTTTTGTGCACATTGCTATTTTGACCAAAATATTGAGAACCCAACTAATTGATATCGGATGCGTCCACAGTCATGAATGACTCTCGTGTTAGGACCAAAACCAACTAGGCAATGCACACGTTGAAAGAGGACTCGTGACTTGTATGAGCGTATTGCTCTAGCAGCACGGTAAAGGAAACTATCCCTTTTAAGCACCATAAAGAAGAGAGTGCCCACATACTATGTATAGTCTGGAGAGTTAATGCTAGTTATTGGACAAACATTAGGGAAAATTAGATTTCCATTATTGAAACCAATTTGCAATTGCCTTAGCCACATGGGAGTTCCTGAATGGTGATTTTAGTAACTTAGTCCTTCGGTCATATGGTAAATCAACCACCTAATTTTAATCTAAATAAATAGACATCTTGTCAAGCTTAATACCTTAATCATATGGCGACATAACAATCTCTTGGAAACTATAGAACGGTAGAAAGGCCTTGGAAGATGATCAACTTACTTCATAATTCCATTTACAATCAATTTAGTCATTAATTTTGCATCTCACTGTTATTTTAGTTCTGAAACTAATAAAAATTCAAATAAATCTCTCAAAAAATTTAAATTTTCATTTAAGTCTTCAAAATTAATTCTTTTTCATTTTGATCCTTAAACCTATTTTATTATTATCCTTAAGTTCCTAGACTAGGACCAAAATAAGAAAAGAAAAGGGCTAATTGTCATGGACTTAAATGAAACTGTAAAAAAATCATAAGCTTATGTAAGTCTTTCTTAGTTTTAAGAATTAAAATGACAGTGAGATACAAATTTAGAAACCAGATTAATCATTTACTCATTCATTTATTTATGTTTGAAAGTAATTTGATGTTCAATGCAACATCTAAAAAAATAATTCAATAATTATTTAGATAAAGATATCTAAATATATCTTTTAGTAAAGAAAAAGATAGATTAAATTATCTTAATATATTGTATTATTATTTTTATTTTGAAAAGATATTAGTATAATATATTACATTGGTTAAACATAATTATAATTAAAGATAATAGAAATAATAGATAAAGAAAGATCGGTTAAAAAAATTAAAATTATGTATAATTTTTATATAAGGATAGACACTTTCTTCTCTTAAAAATACACATATAAAGAGTCTCTCTTGGTATTAGTGGGTTATTCAAGAACTAAGAAAAAGAAAGAAAGCAGAGAAATTCTTTCGACGAGTTGACAAAGGAGAAGAGTAATAACAAAGAGCACAAATTTCTTGCTTCAAGAGGTCAATAAAACACTTACCTTTTTTAGAAACTTCCATGGCAGTTCTCAAAGCATGTATTTCATGATTTGATACAAAGAATTTGAAATCAATAAATTCTCGCTATATAGAAAATTACGATTACAACACTTCTTGTTTCTTCTAGTACACTAAATTTATACGCAATTGCCTTATAACAAATTATATTATATTCATGAGTTAAGTTACGTGAATTTCAAATGCTAGTAGTTAAAGAATGAATGGAATATTCAAATGACATACATTGACATAAATTCATTAAATTAATTTGTGAATCTTTTCCACTGTTGTTTGTGCCTTGCATTTGGATGATTGAATGCATATCCGTTTATATATTCATTTGACTATCGATATATATGAGATACCTCTATTTGGGATGAAAACAAAATTTATATTAGATACCTTCATCTGGGATGGGGAAGGCAGGGAACGTCATTACATGGAATATGAACTCATAGATTTTTTGAAGATAATAATATAGTTCGATTTAATATGTGTGTCTTTGTGTGTTTTGTGTCATGCAAATATTACTATTATGCGATGTGCATATGATTCATGAAGCGTGATAAATTGTTATATTGCGATTATGAAATTGTGATTGAGATTTTGTGAAAGTGATAAATTGAGTTGTGAGCTATGAACTGTACAATTACACAATCGTAAGACCTTTTAAGGGCAAAGAGTTAATGCGTGATGAGTATTGTGATGGGATCCACTGTGGAAACCCGACGAGTTGAATCACTTTGAGGCGCGACGAGTGAAAATGATTTTGAAAATAATTGAGTAGTTATGCGTATTGCATAGTTCATAGGTAAAGTTTGTGTTTGTGCCATGTATATATTAATATTTTGTTATGTGTATATGATTCATGAGGTGTGATAACATGTTGCTTTGGGATTATAACATTGTGATTGAGATTAGGTGTATGTGATTAATTGAGTATGTGTTGAATTGTAAGATACATGTGTATTGAGATATTGTACACATTGAGTTGTGGGTTATGAACCGTACAATCACACAACTATAAAACCCTTTTAGGGCAACAAGTTAATATGCGATGAATATTATGATGGGATCCACTGTGGGAACTCGATGAGTTTAACCACTTTGAGATGCAACGAGTTAAAATTATGTTGAGAACAATTGAGGAGTCATGTATTTTGTATAGTTCATAGATAAAGTCTGCGTGTTAAAATGTTTTTTGAGTTGGATTTGAATTAGGAGGGAAAAGCCCTGACAAACTCTTCGGAGTCTAGGCCTTGGAGGTAAATACACTCGATTTCAATGCTCCTTTAAGTCTGTGTCGATCTCACATGATTGGAACATTCTCGCAAAGCAGTGTGACCCTGCCTGGTCTCCTTATGATTTTACCTAGTGAGAGTGACCTGACTTATCAGTGTATAGTCTATCTTGTCATGTACTCCTAGGCACCCGAAGAGGTTTTTCACTTACATGGTACTACATGGCATATAGGATTGAGTCTTAGTATATCTATTGCATAACGTTTATGTAATGATTGATTGTGACTTGTTACGTAATGATGGGTAATAAATTGTGTGAGTGTGAGATGTTATGTTGTACTTGAGATGTGTTGTTATGAACACGTGATTAATGTGAATGTGTGAAATGTGATTTTGTTATTAAATCATTAGGACAAGTGATGTTATGCAATGAGTGATAACATGAAGCGAATTGCGTTAAGTTGAGTTTGTTATACTTATATTATATTATTATATTATATTATATTATGTGTGTGTGTGCGCGCGCGTGTGTGTGCTTTCGTTTATCTCTACCTGTTTATGAATGTGATAACTCACTCTATGTGTGTTGTTTATGTTTGGATTCTAGGATGATCTCGAACCCTGTGTTCGTGGAAGCAGATGATTAGGTGGATGACCTTAAAGAATCTCATGCTAGAGGACACTAGGACACAATGCTCTTATAGGATGTGACATTAGGGCATGAGTTTCTGTAATAATTGCATGAAGTTCTAGACATGTAGTTTTTATCATTTTTGTTTCACATGTTGAATCTTTAGTTCGTTCTCTAGAATTTTTTGGATGATCTTGTTTTGAGTCGAAAATGTTTTCATACCATTAATTGATAAGTTTTTAATTTGGCGAATGTGAACATTTTACCCACGTGAACTCCTTTATGTTTATTGAATGAAATCATTTTATGTAATTTTTCATTTTCATGTATTTTATTATATAAATATGTATATTGGGGTATAGGCAGTCTCTCTTGGTATTAGTGGGTCTAAGACAAAGAAAGAAAGTATGGAAATTCTTTCAACGCAATTGGTAGAGCAAAAGACGAATAACGAAGAACACAAATTTCATGCTTTGAGAGGTGAGTAAAATACTTACCTTTTTTAGAAACTTCCATGGTATGGTTCTCAAAGCATGTATTTCGTGATTTGATGCAAAGAATTTGAAATAAAAAAAATCCCACTATATAGAAAATTACTATTACAGCACTTCTTGTACACTAAATTTATGTGCACCACAATTCTTTCTTTCTAAAACCCGTGTGGTGATGTATATAATATATGCCTATATGCACTTGCTTTATAATAGATTATATTATATTCATGAGTTAAATTACGTGAATTTCAAATTCTAGTAGTTAAAGAATGAATGGAATATTCAAATGGCATACATTGATATAAATTCATTAATTTAATTTGTGAATCTTTTCTAGTGTTGTTTGTGCCTCGCATTTGGATGATTGAATAAATATTTGTTTATATATTCATTTGACTATCGATATATATGAGATACCTCTATCTGGCATGGAGATGAAATTTATATTAGATACATCCATCTATGATGGGGAAGGCAGGGGACGTCATTACATGAAATATAAACTCATAGATTTTTTGAAGAATCTGAGATCTACATTGTTTTCGAAAATCAAAGAATTGAGTCTTATGATTTTAGGAATCGCTAAGTTGTGTCTGTTATATTTATTTGAATGCATTGAGGTGTTTCCGTTTATTTAAATATTTTATTTATTTAAAATTTCATTAATTGTGATTGTTTAATATGATTTTTATTGGTGTGTAAATATATACCTATATAATCATATTAAATTTATTACGGATACCATGGTTAATTTTTGGATTACCACGCCGGCCGAGAATAACACTATTTGTGAACTCCTATTAGTTGTTTTATTCATTAGAATTATCATTTCATTATAAGTGTTAATTTCAAAGCATGATTAAGAAGTTGCTGAGTTTGAGGAGACTTGAAGATATATTTTTCTTAGTTACATTTATTTTAGCTTGGTTAGGGTTCATTTAATTTAGATGTCTATATTTTGAGGATAATATTTTTACTTATGTAAAGACTTATTTATATGACTTTATTTATTATATAAGAGGTATTTTCATATTATTATAATTGTGATATTTTATATTGTGTTATATTCACTTTTTAGATTACCACAAAATCATTCCTAATTAATTTAAGTATTATTATCTTTGTCATTGTATATAAGACCTTTTCATTTTATTGTTTATCTTTTTTTATCAGATTTTTTTAACTTTTTGGTTTATTAAATATTTTTTTCCTATAATATCATCAATTAATTACACTATCTCCCTTATTTGGATTAGAGAATACAAAAAGTCATATTAATTAATTTAGGTAAAAAAACAATTAAGTAGAGAGAGAAATACAAGATATTCTTAAAAGAGTAGTATAAGTTATTGAGAAATTTAATATAATTAACTATTTTCTTAAAAGTATAAATTAATTGAATGTTCTTATATATACAAGCTAGAAAGTAGTAAATTTTCTCATTTATTTATCTTCCAAAGTAATTTGATGTCCACTCTTCACACCGTCACAAACTCATTCTTAATTATTTTAATGGTGTGTTCGGATGGAATGAAAGAAAATAAAAAGAAAAATAACACGAATAATGATGTATTTTTTTTAATTGGAGAGCAATAGAAAAGAAAATGAAAAGAAAGATTGATTATTATAAATATAAATAAAAATTTTTCTTTTTTAATTTAATTTTTAAAAAATCTTCTTTTATCTTCTTTCCTTCGATCCAAACGGAAGGTGAGTATTGAATTTTAATTTCTGTACAAAAAAGCATTAAATTTTAATTTGTCTTTTATGATGAGTTGGACTGAAGATCATCCAAATATCTAGAATATAGAGCCTTAGCTTCTTGTAAATGGTGGCTACTTCCTGCAAAAAAAGCGACGGATTTTTAACTCTTTCTTTAATTTCTTTTGATTCGAAAGAGTCTGTAGAGTAGGCCGTTGGGCATTTCAATCGTTGTCGCTTTTCTCCTTTTATCATTCAGTTTGGCGTGCAGAGAAAAAAAATATATTGTACGGCAATGTGATAGTGACCCCTTTTTATTAATCTGATCCCCTTGCCTAGTATCATGGTCTTTTTTACCTTTATACGTGCGTGCATGATATCCTTTTTCCGTTTCTATTTGATAAAAAAAAATTACTTTTAATTTTATCTTCAACTTCTCAATTCTATTATTAATATCATTCACATAACAATTGGCACGAGTAATAATCATATATTTTTAATTAAGTAATTTATATTTGAATTCTAAAAAATTCTATCTTGATAAAAATTAATTAATACTCGAATAACTTTATATTAATACCATTACCAATAAAAAAAATCATTTTCATATATAGATAGATCTCTGCTTTTATTTGTAGTGTACTGTGATATGTCCCAAATTTGGAGGTGGTTGTGAAGCCAAGCTACAATAATAATAGTAGTAGGGTATCAATTTTTTTTGTAACACATGGTGGGACTCCTGAAATTGTGTCAGAATCTGGGCTTTTGAGGGGTCTGATTCTGATGCGTCAGTCTCTACTTGGCACATGCTTCCGTTAATGCCCAACAACACATGTACCATTACCCACCTGATATTGGCTTCGACACTATTCCTACTCCTAGTCCTGCCACTTTCCAAACACCTAATTGGAAGTATCAAAGCAATTAATGGATTCTACCTCCATTATGGAGGTATGGCATCATCAAGCCAATTACCAAGGGGGGCCCTTAGAAAAATACTAAAATACAGGAGCGTTGAAGATTATGACTCATTTAGAATTATACCCTTTTTTTTATACATGTTCATTCATTTATATATTATGGATTAATCGATGAGAAATTGTTTTACTTCAATAAGCAGTTAACTTTGAATTCTGATATATAATTATATCAAATATTTAAAACAAGATTTTTTTTTATAATAACATTATTTAATTCAGAGGTGGTCTATATGTTAGAGTATAAGTAAAAAAAATTAAGTATTTGGAATCGAATGGAATGAAACAACATGATGATACTGATTCGAATCGTTATCGAAGAAAATATAAATTGGTTTGGTTTGATAATAAATTGAGAAGAAAGATCTTTGAAGATGAAGACTATCTCTAAATATGCAAGTTATTGAAGTTATATGTTTTTTGAGAAGGTAAAGAATGGATCATTGTATGTGAATGTATGTTGTTTCAATCAACTATAGAAAAATAGTTATCAATGATTTTTTGATAGAGTACGAAAATACATATGTGAATATTGTAAATAATTAATTTAAATAAGTTGTACATTTGTACACATATTGTAAATTGATTGTTGAGTTAAATTAGATAATAAGTAGACACAATAATAATTATTTTTCCTTCGTTATAAAGATCACATATAAATTTTTATTCCAACACATCATACAAAAATAATAGCTACCAATTGTGAGGATCAAGTATATGTTGAAACTTATATCGTAATACAATTTACAATTTTTGTCATTTCTTTACTTTGATCAATTTATGTTTCAAGTAATTCATTTTTTCAACATTTTTTCTCTAAACTTTATATTCCTTCGGATCTCTATTTCTTCTCTAAGTTCATACTCATTTCCTTGTTATTCTTTACTTTTCTACAACTTTTATATTGTTATTCATTTCAATTCAATTTATGTTTTAAGCACACTTTATTTTTTTGTCATTTTACTTTTATTTATGTTTCAATTTATTTTACAAGTTTTTTGTTCAAAAATCATTATAACTTACTATAAACTTACTAGAAAAACTATTTTTGTGATATTGATAAAAAAAAGTCTTTTTCGATCTATAATATGTTAATTATTGATTATTGAAAATGATTCCTGTTACAAATTCTAATCATCAAAATGACTATTTTTTAATGATAATTTAATATTACACAATCACATGAAAATTTTATGTGTTTTTAACTAATCTCATAATTCCTTTGATTAAAAGGTCTATCAACTGTTAGTTTGAATATAAAAAATTTATAATTATGATTCTATCACACTAAATAAAATAAAGTTATTTGTGATTAATAAAAATCAAGTATGAAACTTATGATAAATTACATTTTGATTATCTAAATAAATTTCCGCTAAAAACACTCTCATAAACAACTCAATAATTTTTTTAGGGTTTAAATATGCTTTTTATATTTGTAATATATTCTTTTTTTAGTTTACTATCTAATTTTCTTTTTAAAAAATTATTATATGATATTTTTAAAAAAATTCTTTTGAAACATATTATTAAACTTGATCTGTTAAGTGATGATATAACAAATTAATAGATGATTAAGTGATGATGTGACAGACTAATAAAATATATTATTATCATTTAACAAACTAAGACTAATAGCATGTATTAAAAGTAAATTTTTTAAAATATCCAGTAGTAAAATTAAATAAAAATAAGTAATAAACTAAAAAATAGTATATTACAAATATAAAAAAAAAACATATTTAATTTTTTTTAGCATACAATTATCCCAAAAACGCATTCCATGCTAATCCTCGTTACTAAGCGGATTTGAGCAGGTTCTAGCTCTTATTTGATAACTCAACTAAGATCACCTTCAATCTTCATGAGTATACTCGTGATATTATAAAAACAATCTCTCTCTCTCACACACACATATATATTGAAGTTTAAGCATTCTATCTTATTGTAAAAATAAGATTTATAAACCACCTGAATTAGGATTTAGAATTTATTTAATTTAGTTGCTTGGTTAGTTTGAACTTCAGAAAACATGACTATGCAAACTCTTATTTTTGTATTAAGATGTAGGGGAGAAAGTGAAGCATATGCACATGAATGAGTGGTTTTGCGAATTTCTTGTTAAGTGAATAAATAATAATAGTGTCTTTTATTCCTTCTGCACTAACGTGGATTTTATTCCGAAAAAACATGAGGGTGGTGGTGGACTGAAGAAAAGGAATCAAAAGGCAATTGAACAGAAAAGTTGAAAAAAGATGGAAAGAAGAGGATATGTGACACTTCAATCATTCCACTCCAATTGAGAACAGAAGTACAGCTTAAACCATGCACACCTTTCTTTTCTTTTGGCGACAGACAAGTCACCAGAGAAGATTATGTATTGGGAAAAGATAAAAGATAAAGTTAAGAAATACTGACAAAGAGGACTCTCTTTGGATCTCTGGTTTATCAATAAACATGTGGGTCACTGAACCCATGTTATGTTAAGCTGGGTCTATGAGTAATAATAATATCAATCATAAATGTTCTGACAATTTTTTTTTTAATGTAATGGGAAAGGTATCAGACTATCAGTATCTTCACCCGTGGTCACGTTCAATTTATTGAATTGAAATGCCTTTGGGCACCGGCATTGGCATTTCAATTTTGTCAATTTTGTTGAATTTTATCAACACTCAAAGGAGAAATATGAAATGGATCATAAGTATTTTTTTCAATAACAGAACGATACTTACACACCGTTACAAATGTTCATTCTTGACGTGAACAACATATATATTTTTCATCCTACCTACGTAGTAGTATCATTTTTAGTTTATAATTTAATACTCTATATTAATAACTTCTATTTATTGTAATGTTGAATAAAATTAACATAATGTTGAAGTTATCAATACTTTAAAGTTTAAATTAAAACGATAATTAAGATGCAAATTAAAATATTACTAGAAAGTAAAATTATGAAATTGCAAATCTAAATTTAAGGTTTACCTTGATAGAAAATATTGTTAAGGAATATTTGTAAATTTACGATGAGCATAGAAATAACTTGCGACACTCCGTAATGTTACCTTGTGGCTAAAATTTCGATCTACTGGTTTTTACGAGTATTGCTGAATTTCTAAATTGCATCATACGTGGCGAACTATTTAGGAAATTATCTTCGTGGGTTTTACGTAAATAAAGCAAGTCTCACGTGGGACTTGTGAACAAAGCTAGGCAAGAATGAACAAAACTTGATACTCGATAGAGCTTGTAAATTTAACAATCAATTCCCCAACAAAAAGTTTATGAAAAACAAATATTAATGTTGATTTACACATAGAAGGAACGAATATGGCATTGAAGTTTTCAAGTTAATTATTTTCGGTTTTTTATTTATTATTTAATTCGATTAGAATAAGCATTAACCTTTTATATTCAATTATTAGCACTTTATATTTTTGAAGTGAGCCCCACCCTAATAATAATAATTTTGAATAATATTTTTATATTTTATTTAATAAAAGTGAATGCTCAGAAATATTTAAACTGACATTTTATTAAATGAAATATAAAAGTAATATTTAAAGAATTTTAGTAACATTAATTAAAGGCTTGTTTAAACAAATAAAAATTCGTATTAATAAAAATAAATAAATGATTTTCTAATAAAAAATAATTTTAATTGTTTAATAATAAATTCATTATTTAATGACTGCAGAAGTTTATACTTAACTTGATATGCTTATGCTTACTACCTTGACATGATCCTGTTCTATTGGATGTATAAAAAAGGAGAATAAAGCTTAATGTTATTGGGAAGGTGGTGCAAGCAATGCATGGATGCTTTTGAGTGTGGGGAGAAAGAATTGTACTACTACTTACAAGAGGAAGGAAGAAAAAAAAAAAGCAAGAAGGTAGTAATTAGAAAGAGTGGTAGTAACTAGGAAGCATCCCCCTAATGGTGGCACAAGAAACCAAATGATGATGCCCATGCTCTATTGGATATTAGACATTGGAAACTTGATGTACCCGTGTTATGATGGCTTCTACTACTACATAATACAGAGTCTGCAGCAGCACCCAACAACACTACAAGCACAGGGACTTATCTTGGTTTTCCTTTTCACCCTGTTTTTTGCTTTTACTTTGTGGGGTTATATTGGGTCCGTTTCCAACTTTTTCAGACTTTTTCGTACCCATTCAACCAACATCATGAAAGCAAACAAAAGGAAAACCACTCATCACATTCATAGCCGTTTCTGGAATTGATGCTTGTGTTGTGGCCATATACACACCCCCTACTCTGTGTTATGACCGATGACAAGTTCCATTGGCCTTTTCTTTTCACACACACTGCACATTTCATTTCACACACATCACCACACAAAACAATATCCCTGTTTCCTGCTTTTTTCCCCTCTCCCATTTAATTAAAATTTCCAATGACTGATCAATAGAAAACAAACACCCCCCCACCATTCCTTTTTTAAAATCATATTACTATACCATAATAATTTCTGTGAACAACAATTCAATTTAATAAAAAAATCAAAGAAAAATCATTTAATTTTTATGAATACCATTGATTTTATTAATAAAACTTCCTTTCCATATATTCTAGTAAAATCAGAGCACGTATCCAAATATTTAGCACCGTGAATCATTCCTCCTTACACAGATTCAAGCAACAATAAACGCCATTTTTTAAAACCATAATAATTCAAAATAAACAATATTGACTTAGAATCAAATTTTCAAAATTTCTTTTCATTTAATTTTTGTGAATACCATTAAGTTTATCAACAAAACTCCCTTTCCATTTTTTCCAATAAAACAAAACCAGTATCCATCCTAATATCCAACACCATCACCATGAATCATTTCTCTCTTTAAACTAATTCAAGCAACTCGCTATAAAAAAAAAATCCAGAAACTAAAGAATTACTATATACGAATAAAACCAGAGAAATCGAGAGAGAAGAATAAAAAATCTGTATCAACAAAAGAATTCTACAGTCTACTTTTTTTTTTAATCTCCTTACACTGTCCTTCGGACAAAAAAAAAAATGAAAAAAAAAACTGTAACTATTTTTTCCCCGGTGGTGTAAAATGGAGTAGTATATGGAAAGCGTTAAAAAACTCCTAAGAGTAATTAACATGAACACTAGCATTAATGCCAGATTGACAAAGCGGGCAATTACGTACGGTGGACTCACACATTGTGCACAGACACAGATGCCTACATGGCAACAGCAGCACTATCGATTCTCTTACCCCACACTGATTGCACATCCTCTTCCCCAAAACGCCGTCGCTTTGTTTTCCGTTTCCGCTTCCGCCGCAAACCTCCTCCTCCTCGCGGTGGTGGCTGTTGTTGTTGCTCGCGCAACTCGACTCCGCTGCTTCGACGGTGGTATGGTGGAGGTTGTGGTGGTGGTCTTCGCTAACGTGCGCCAGAACTTGTTCTAGATTGTTTCGAAGATTATTTGCCGTGGCTTCGTTTGTTTGTGCTAACTCCTTCCAAATCTGATTCTCCACGCAGAGGTTCTTAACTCGTTCCTGCAGAACCCAATTCAGCTTCCCCACGCGCTGAATCTCCTCGTCCTTCTCCTTCAGTTTCTTCGCCACGGCTTCTTGAATCGCCGCTATCAACATTCTTGATTGCCTCACTCGCTGCTCCTCCAACTCCATTCTCACTTTCTCCGTCTGAACAAAAACAAAACCAAAGAAAACAATTTAATTTTCAAATCTCACGATTTTATTTAATTACTTCTGTTTTAGGTTTGGAAACTTACGTGTTGTGCGATGAAGCGGTCGATCTCAGATTGTTGGTTCTGGAAATGGAAGAGAAGGTCTTGATCGAGAATGGACGGTGGTGATGATGAGAGTTTGTTCTTCTGCGGAACAGGGAGAAGAAGCGCGTTTGATTCGGTGGTAGTGATGGAGTCTCTGGAGCGTTTTCTCGGCGGAGCGGCAGCGGTGGTGGCGTGGCAGGTGAGGCCGCTGTCGGATTGGTGGTAAAAAGGTAACGCTGTTGATGACGGAAGAATAGGCAGGGCGGCGCCGCCTTCCGTTTGCTGCGCGGTGTAGAAGCCGAGATTCGGTTTCATCATTTCTCTGTTGAGATTAAACGGTGTGAGAAGAGAAATGTTGAAAACTTGAAACGAAATGAAGAAACAGTTATTTTTGTTGTTGTTGTTGATTGATTAATTGTGTTACCTGGAGGTTAGTAACTGCGAGGGGAAGAGATTCATGTTGTGCGGAGGAGCCTCAACTGCCATGATGATGAGAGAGTTGTTGATGTTGTTACTACTTCTTGTGAGTGAGTGTGAGTTTGTTGCGGTTTTCTGAGTTTTCGTTTTTTCGCAATGCAAATGAATGAAAGCCAGAGGGAGTGTGAATGAACAATGCTACTCTGAAGAGGAGGAGGGAGAGAAATATAGAGAATAACGAAGCATGCAAATGAGTGGCAACTACTAGGGGAGCCTCAATTTAATGAGTCCCGTTTATTTATTTAAGGCTTTGTTGGCTCTTGTGCCATTCCTAGAGAGAGAGAGAGAGAGAGAGAGAGATAAAGTCAAAGCCAAAAACCCATTTTCTAGTCTTCTAGACACCAAAATCTAAGCATATTATTTAATGTAATTCAATTAATTAATTGATTTTCACTTTTCATTTATTTCAAAGACTAATTAATTGAATTTAAATATTAAATATATTCTGCATGATAAAAGATACTGTAACGCATGTGGGAATGGGGAATCCCTTTGAGTTTTACTAACTTTTAATCTTTTCTTCTTTCACTCGTTTGTGAATTTGATTTGCCGTGTAATTTTTGTTTTATAGTACACCCTCCCCTCTGTTACATATTATTTTAGGTTAAACTATAATTTTATTCTCTTATAATTATAAATTTATAATTTTGTTTTCTTATTTCTAAATCAAATATTTAATCGTCGATCTCATATATGTAATTTATTGATATGAGTTGATTCTTTACGTAAGGATAAAACAATAAATTATTGAAATATTTATTTTATTTAATTAATTTTATAAATATTATTTTATATGTATTATTAGTCAAAAATTAATAATTTTTTCAAATTATAAAAATTTATAAATTAAAATAAAATATTTAACTTTACATGTAATTATTTTTCATTTTAATATAAATTATTATATATAATTTTAAAAAATATACATAAACCAATATATAGATTATTTTAAAAAATATTTTATGTAATTTATACAAATTATATAAGTTTAAAATAATATTTAAATAATCTAAAAAATTAAAAACTAAAAATTTATTATTTTTTATAATTAAAATAAAAAATTTGTATTATTTATATATAAAAATAAATTTACTTAATTTTATAATTTCATAAAATAAATTATATAAATAAATTACGTATTAATGTATGTAATTTTCTTGATTTATATAATTGGTATTTAAAAATTATTTATTAAATATTTTTTATAATTAAAATGAAAATATTAACATGTATGTTTCTTTAAAATTAAATATTTAAATTTTATTAATTTATATAATTAGAATAAAAATAATTTATATATTAAAATAAATTTAAGTAATTTGTACAAAATAAATATATATATATATATATATATATATATATATATATATATATATTAATTGATGTAATTATATTGACTTATATAATTAGAGTAAAAATAAGATGTATATTAAAATAATTTACAAGCTAATGTATATATTAATTTATGAAATTTAATTGTAAATTGGTAAAATTAAAATTTAAATACATAAACGGTTCAAAATAAAATTAAAAATAATTATATATTAAATATATATTTTTAAATTTATAATTCAAAATAAATTAATTAAATAAAATAAGTATTTTAGTGATTTATTATCTTATTTTAAATAAAAGATCGTGAATTTAATTTTTACTAAGCACTAATACGGTCAATTAATAGAAGAATAAAAGTGACTTATTTTAAAGAAAATAGGATAATCAAAATTATAATTTACGTATTATTTTCTACACATAAAAAAGCTAATAAATAAATAAAATAATAATAATTTTATGAAATTAATCTTATTAAATAGAGGAAAAAAATAATATTAATATTAGATTAAAAAATTTCTAATAAAAAATAATGTTATATTTAAAATTAAATCAAACACTTATTCTAAGATAATTATTTTTTCATAAAATAACACTTATTTCGAGTAACGAAGTTTAGGATAATGTTGTGGCGTCAGTCACCCAAAGAGGCAATGTCTGGCACAATTAAGTGAATCGTGGAATGGTATTATACAATCCACTTTTATGAAACCATATAGTATCTTGACTTGTAGCGGCAATTAAAGTTATCCGTAAATTAATGAATTTAATTTTGGATTCTTTATTTTTATTTTCCTTGGGCTACAAGGTAAGTAATTTTGATTCTTTTTTAGTGGTGTGAATGTGAATGGCACGATGCCACGTGATGGTGCACGTGTAAGGGGTGGGGATCACAGATGCTGACCTCGTAGAGGTGGGTCCACTTCTATTGTTCTGTTTCTCGCTGTGTTGCTCGTTCAAACTGTTCAACGGTTGGAGAAATTTGCATTGTGTGAGGTGAGAGAGATCTAATGCGGTGCAGGTTCACGGTATCTCGATGGACATGCTAGCGGTTAACATTCAACCATAGACAACTTTCTCTTCTCTTAGAAAATAAAAATTAAAGACTTTTTTAAGTTTATTGGTCAACAACAGTTTTAATTGTTTTACATATCACCTCTCAATCCCTAATGTGGAGTTATGAACATTCTTATAAATTTATTATTAAACTTTTAATTAAGTTTTTGTATCATTATACAGTATAAAAATTAAATTAGTCTTATTTTTTTATAAAAGAAATTGTTCTTTATTAAGTAATGATATTTAATTGCATGAAAAAGATTTAATAGAATAAACAAGTCGATTCAGTAATTTTTATATTTTAAAAAGGATTAGTATTCAACTACTGTTAATTAGAAACAAATATTTTCAAAGTTATTTTTTGTAACATGTATTATTATTATTATTATTATTATTACTATTATTATTATTATTATTATTATTATTATTATTATTATTATTTACAATCATATGAAAAATATTACTTAATTAGAATGTAATATTAGTACATTATTTTAGAATGTCGTCTAATTATATCATTATATACCGGATACGATAATTTTATAATAATTACTTTTAAAATTATATTTTATTTTTTATTAATTGATAATATAAAAAATTAAAAGTTAGAGAATATGAAAATTAAACTCTAAAATTAGTGTACCAGCTCGTACCTTGCATAGAGTTTATAATTTGTAATTTTTTTATATTATTATATTTTAAATGTATTTTAATTATTTTAAAATTTTATATATGTATATATTAGTTTATATATATATTCAAATAGTTTTATATCTAAAAATATCTCGTACAATTTTAATTTATATAAATGTTATTTTAAAAATTATTATCTTTATAAAAAGAATTGCATTTGTATACAATATAAAAAAATATGATTCTAATAAAAAATATTAATAATATATATAGAGGTCATAATTTATATTATTTTGATGATATGATAATTGATTATTATAATTATAAAAATATTCTGAAAAAATTAATAAATTAATTAAAATATTATATAAATAAAAATTCTTATAAGATTTAACGATTTAATTAAACCAAATATATGCTCATGGCAATTTTCTTAATTTTTGTGTAATTCTATCAAATTGTATATAGATATTTTTTTGAAAGTAATTAAAACTAAAAAAAATAAAAAAAGGAGAATAAATCATAAGTAGAATGATTAAAAAAAATCTATCTAATTTAATTAAACTACAAAAAAATGATTGTTAATGTGTTCTACTAAATAGATTTTGAAATTAAATATTTAATATTTAATGGTATATTTATATTTGGTATTAATATTTTATTCTAACTCCATACATATACTAATGCTTAAACTAATATTGATATCAAATAAATAGGTAATTTATATCTTATATTTATTGTTTCTTGTCATTGTCATGAAGTAAAATTATAAAACTTAAATAAAAAAAGAAACATTAAGAAGATAAAAATAAAACTATACAAAAATAAACCAATGATAAAAGAAAGTAAATAAATAAAAATATTATTATAGGAAGAAGATAAAAAAAACTAAATAAAACTATAAAAAAATAAAAATAAATTGTTTACATATGAAGCATATCTTTCAACGGTTAAATACTAAATTTTTTGGGGTATAAATATTGTCTCTCCCAATTAAGTCTTCTTCGAATGCATGGACGAAAATCAAAACCCTCAAAATAAACCAATAAATCAGTTGAATAAATGTGAAAAGTCTATTAAAAAACAACCAAGTAAAACGAAGAATTTTAGATCTTTCAATCAATTTGAATATTAGTGTTGCTATAGAGTGAAGACTAAACGAGATGACGCAGTGGAGAAATAAACTGTCGTAAAGGAACTTTTTAACATCATAATACATTTATTTTGAAGATATTAAAATCATGATTGTATCATAAAATTAAAACCAATTAAGTATAAATAATATGTTTAAACCCAAATCATGTTTTTTAAATTGTGTTGTGGCATTTGAGTCTAATATTTTGACTTATACAATGAAGTTATAATTTAGTGTACAATAAATATTGTTTTAATTTTTTATTAATGAAGACAAAATATATTTGAATTTTAAATAGATTATAACTGATATTAGTTTAAAAAATTAAATGATTTTCTTATGAATTACTTATTTTTAATTTATTAATTGGTTTATTTAATCTTTATAACTTAGTTGTGATATTTAAAATATAAACTTTATTGAATTAATATTTTGACCGAATCATATTTAATTGGAATTTGATTTGATTTAATATAAATCAAAATACTATTAAAATTTAAATTTATTAATTTAATATATTTGAATGACTTAGTCATAATTTCATTTACAATTAATGTCATTTTAAAAATGTCCGTATTATTCAAGATTTCGATTTAGGTTTGAATTAGAATTAGATTAAAACTGATAAAATGTTTAATTAAAAATCTGGATGATTTTTTTTTACAAACTACGTATTAGTTTTTTAATTTATTTAATATATATAATATTTATAATTTAATTGTGATATTTTGGAAGTAAGCTATTTTAATAATGATTTGATTTAATTCAAAATATTATTAGATATTATGTTTATAAAATGTTAAAAGTTAAATAAAAAGAGTAACTTAAAAATAAATTAACCTCATATTGAGTTAAATTTGGAATAGATTTAAGACATGAATGAATGACACAATAGGAGTAATTGTTTGCAATTTCAAGTTAACTATGACCTAGATCAGGAATAAAAATCAAAACAACCTTTCCTTGTTGACTTTCACTGTTTGATGTTTTTCCTTTAATATTAGTGTTTCTTTCTTAGTTTTTCAATCTATTATGAAATTTTAACACAAAATTCGAGTTGGTGCAACCAGAGACAAGTTAAGTTATTTTTTTTTTTTTTAAGAAATTATACTAAATACGGCGTACACGATAACATCTTTAGAGACTACATATAAGATGACGCTTCCTAGTCATCTCTGGAATATGGTAATGACTTATCAAAACTTTAAAAACAACAAAAGACTCCACATAAGATGATGTCTCCTAATAATACATACAAGATCACGACTCTTGTACAATCAACTCCTGCACCATAAATAATTTTCATACTACTCTATTTTTGTATAGTTATTTTTTAATTACTATTTTTGTAAATTGATCAGAAACATGAGACTAAATTTAACTCATTTTAAGAAATAAAAGATTTAACTGAACCTTTTAATAATAAAAGAATCAAATTAAATTTAATAAATAAATTAAAATATCAAATTGAATTTTTAAAAATAAAAATAAAAACAAAATTGAACCTAAAATTAAATTAAAAAACTAAAATAATAATTAAAGCTTTTCATACAACATCAAAAGTTCTGGTTTCTGTCGTCTATGAAAAGTAAAATTGCAATAAACCTATTTGATTGAACGAGTGATCGTTAATTTTAAGAAGACGGAACCATATTCCCAATTAATTAATTTATACAACTTTTTTCTTTCGAAATCCGACCCAAAGCATGTGCAGGGTAATTGATGTCTAAAACAAGTACAGTTAGATACACATATAGGGAGTTCGTAAGTTTATGTAGCGGGTCAACAGTGTCGCGTCGCATCCTGCTACTTTTGTATGAATAACAAAAGTGGCAATCGCCTTGCTTAACTTGCTAAAATAATTGAGAATCTCAATCTATTATATAAAATCAGGTATATAGCATTGAAATGTATACATGCAACCTCACATGCTTGTATATTTAGTTTACAACATTTCCTCCATAATATGATGATGTGCCACTGGCATTGCTAAATGATTTTCATTAAGATAATGAGAGAGGGTGAACAAAACCTATGAATGGTGTTCAAGAAAGATCTGTCTCTTAGTTGTCACAGTTATGTATGTCCGTACGTAATTTTACCCACCAATTCTCATCATAACACCTCAGTCATTAATACACAATTAAATAAGTAATTAAAAAATTATATATATATTTAAGCTTCTTCCCTGTGCAACTTTTACGTTAATTAGTCCATGTGGGTTTATTTATTATTTACTTTTAGATTTTTTTTCAACTTTAATATATACCTCTTCAATCCAAGAAAGTTTGGCGCTTATTGAAAACTCTAGTGCATGATCCAATCCTACTTTTCCTTTTGCCTTAGGGAACAGGTTTTGTGATGTGCTACGATTTTTTTAAAGTGCAATTTATTGAGATGCCAATGTTTGTCTTTTAACATGAAAATGTGCTTGGCATAAACCTCCATGCAATGGGGCCGGGGCAGAATTACTTTTATGTAAATAAAAAGAAAATTGTAGAATAAATTCACTTTATAATGACTGTAATTTAAAACGAATTAAGGCACTATAGTATCTTGGATCCCAATCGCTTCTACTTATCCCCACCTTTTTGTTTAGTGATTATTATGATAGGTTACGTCAGTTACCTATAAAATTAAAGCAGCAATAAACTTAACGTCTTCATTACCAATCTGCGAACTTTCAAGGTTATAATAGCATTTTACTGCAAAAGTCTATATGCAAGCTAACTATGGGTTGGAAGAAAGCTTAAAATTTGAGAAACGTGTGATCTAGTTTACACATCTTGAGAAACCAAAAAGAAGTTTACACATCTAGATGGTTGATATCAAAGTGGAATTTTTCATTTCTCAATTCTTAATCAGAGAAACAATGGTCTAAAAAAATCAAATTAAAAAATTGACTAAAAGAGGAAATAAGTGTTGTCTTACATTAGTTTTAAGCATTATTCTTGAAAAGGACATTTTAGTAGATAAAGGATTTGAAAATTGAAGTCGGGATTTTCAAACACCTAACATGCATTATTGTTCTAATTGCCTCCCTTTCCGGATCAATCAATCAATTTCCTTATGTCCATAATGTATATTCATTAAAATTTAAAACACAATAATAAAGGAGCTGAATGTCAAACTACCTGGTATTCGATCATACACTTTGAATCAATATAAAAGAAATGAACTAGGGAAGTAGACTTCTCAAATACGTTATGCCTCATGGTTGTGCATCATTTTTAGTCAAATTGTTAAGTTGGTCAAATTTGCAACGTTTTAGGCGAGAATAAGTCACGAAGTTGTTTACCCTCCATTGTTGCAATCAGCAATCCAATATTCGGGGTTGTTTCCTTAATGTACAATTGTCAACCACACCCATATATATATATATATATATATGGATTTGAAACAACATAAGAAACATGTGTAATTAATATTTATTCTACATGATGTAATGTCCATATCCATAAAATATACGTAATTTCATATACGACAATCCGAGACACTTGTCAACCCTTCATGTTAATTATCTGTAAAACTACATAACTCACATGTTATCTCTAACCTCTTATTACTTGAATATATTTGAATCTCCTTATCTCTTGACATATATTCAATTATCTACAAAGTCACTTATTATCTATAAGGTACATTTATTAATTAGTATTTATCTCTAATATACATTTTACCCCTACAAACAAACAAGAACCCGCGGCTCCATTTCACTCCTATAAATATCAGGTTCTATCAAATGCTGAACACATAATGCATTCGCTCACACCTTGGGCTCACACACTTGCTCTGGTACGCATACGCTTAATTTATCTCTTAACTCAAACTTACTAGCGTTGGAGTCCTTTGTTTTACAAATTTTTCTTCTTGTTCTCTTAACAAAGGTATCTCTCAAAGTCGACATGTGAAGTCTGAAAGTCCATTTTAGCCACATCCAATACACCTTAACTTATGTCAATTTCAAATTTTAGTAAATACACGTGACATGATATAAATATTTTTAACTTTAAATAGATTCTATAAATCTATCTACTATCTACTATGGACTATATTACATAAAAAAAGAAAAATTTGTCATACTATATTATATAAAAAAAATAAAATTTTGTCACCTGATACCATGTGACATCACATATTTATTCTCACTAAATTATAATTATACAATTATTATAATTGTTAGAAGATTCTAATTAATAATAAATTTATATATTATAATTAAAATTAATTATTCATACAAATTTAAGTAACACTAATATATTTTCTGTGATAATTTTTTATTATCATGATTTTTTAAATTGTCATAAATATTTATTATAATGATAACAATATAAACAAATTACATGTTATCTTAAATACTACTAATAATAACATATATTTTTATTCATAAAAATATAATATTTAGATACAAAAAAAAGTTTTAATAATATAAAAAATTATAAATATAAAATTAATAGCAGTGCAAGGGTATTTAACTAGTAAAATTTAATTTAAATAAAATCATATATAGATATTTATATTATTACGAAATATTTTATTTATTAAATATGAATAAATTAAAGAGATAAAAAATTTCTAACATTGAAGCAAAATTATAAAAAAGATAAATTAAAAGATTCAAACATCATAAATAAAATTTGTCAAAATTTAAATTTAAATATAAATTAAGACTGTAATAATATTAAAATTGAATTTATCTAAAAAAGAAAAGTATATTCAAAACAGTATATTGTATTAACATTTGAAATTAAAATTAATTTAAGTAATAATATTCGAAAATAATAAAGCTTATAAATAAAAACCTACAAGTTCAATAATGTGAAGGAAGCTCTATCACATAACAAGGAGGAGAAAATATCTTATATGTATATAAAACTTTGACACATTTTAATTTTATGAAGATAAAAAATTATTATAAAAAATTTACAGAAATAAAATTTAAGTATTTTTAATTTTATAAGGTAAAAATATATTTTATCTAATAGTAACTAGTTTTAGTTATTAGGCATAATCGATTCAGTTTCTAGTATGCTCTCGTTAGGTCTACTAGATGTAATAAAAGTTTAAATATGTAAAAGTTTTTTTTTTTGTTTTTTGTTTTTCTGGTATAGAATGCACCGGCCTTCTTAGAATTTGAGTACGGTTAACCTAGATTTTCACGTAAGATATTTCGTAGAGAAACTATCCATTGCCTTGTCACTTTCACGGAATCAAACAAAGAATACCTCTCCCATGCAAGGTCTTGCATCAAACCTTCAACTGATATGGAGCCTACATATCATATTCTTCACATAAAATTACTATTATTTTTGTATGATATATTTCAAAAAAAAAATAAAAAGTTTGATAACGAATAATAATATTGACAGGTAGGTTGAATAAAAAGGAACAGTCGCCCCACCTTGTTCGTAGCCATCTAACATTTTCCATTTTTAATTTCCCTCACAAACACGCATAATATGAAAAAAGGTGTACTAGTATAAGATAAAAGAGAAAAATAAAAGTAGTGGCCAACAAAAAAGGAAACATAAATATGACAGATTGATTCCTACATCCACCTCTCCCAATACCTTTCTCTTTCTCTCTTTTTCATGTCCTCCTTTATTATTGTTAGCTTCCATGATCAAAATATATCATAGATTCCTTCAAAACGAGTATATATTAGCCTCTAATTACCTTGGAAGAAAACAAAGGTATCTTAATCAATGAAAGAAGCTCACTCAATCCCTTCTTTTCTGTTCATTTTATTTATAAAAAAAAGCATAAAAAAAGTTTATGTACTTATACAAAGAGATAAGAGATTATAAGATTGAGTTAATGATAAAAGAAAAAAAAAAGGAAGAACGAGAGAGATTTTAGATCTAAATTCTTCTGCTGATAAAAAAAATTAATTAAAAACTAATTTTTGTTGATAAATAAAACTTATACAACTAGGTATGGAAGATTACTTGGGCATAATTAATGACAATTATGAAAAAACTTTTATTTTATTTTATTTTGCAATCTCATGGATGTACATGCATTTATTCAGCTTCGCCCAAGGTAAGCCAATCTTGGTGTGCTGGACAAATGGATACAAAGAACAAATATTAAAATTAATGTATTAAAAAAAACAATTTACTAAAATTTATGTGGAAGTTTCAAATTGTGGGATTGAAACGTGTGTCCATGGATGAGATGCGTTTTTAGTCGCTGAAGTAAACATTGTCCTTTATAATGAAAGGTCCAAAACCTAACTGTAGAGGCAAAGTTTGGTTGCATTTGTTTATTACATGAGGGCTTGAAAACTCACATACATGGATACGACACAAAATGCCAAGTATCTCCAAATTAATATAAATGTACTTTACTTTCGATGTCTATGTCATCTTTATCGAGGAAAGATCACATACAACTTTTCCTATTTGGCAATAAAATGATAAAATGTATAAAGGTACTCCATATATATAGCTTCTAATAACAATTATTTCTAGAAATAATGCAGTTTTAATTTTTCTTTGAAGAGCATCAACTACCACGAACTAACCATCTGTGTGTCGCTTTATCTTTAAACAATTACACACAAATATAAATGAAATATATTAAATGAAAACTTTTCTCATTATAAAAAATAAGAAATATAAATACACGTCATTAAGTAATATTAGAATTCGTTGAAATTAAATGAAAAATATAAGATTGTTTTGCTGAAAAAAATACACGACTTTTTAAGTAATTATTTAATCATTAATTAATTTTTAATTTTAATAATAAATGTACAACATTTCTTATAATATATATAAAAAACCAATTTACTTAATATGTCCCATAAAGTTAATGTTGGATTTATATGGCAACCAAATTGGAACATCCTATACTGATTCAAAAAGTTGTCAAAATGATTAATATATATATATTGATGATGAGAGGGGATGGAAACTGGGCACAGAATTTTCATGTGTTTGGTTATACTCAATTACTAATAAAGATTTTTGGTACTTAGTTATTTCTCTCCTCCCTCGTTCGTGAGTTTTCACTAATAAAAAAATAAAGAAAATGATATCGTTGTCCAATAGGTTAAGGGGTAATGTTTAATTTAATAAATGCTTTTGTAATTTTCACCGATAATGTGATCTTTTTAGCCAGCACGGGGTGAGGATCACTTTATTTGGTGCAATTTTGGAGTGGATTTGCAGTGGGTAGCTAAATGATAGTTAAATGGATCCTAATGAAAAAGTGTCCTCGCTTTTATAGCTATAGAAGGAGAGCAGAGGGTCCCGAAACCCTCAAAACTTTTGAATAATTAATTAATTTGGGTGATTATTGACCAAGTCGAAAAGGAATCTGATCTTATTATTTTAATGGCAATGCTAATCAAGATTAACTGATTTGACCCCATTGTGTCTTATTCATTGGCGCTGCCTCACACAGCATTGATATATATATAACTTTATATAAATAAAGGTAATGCTATATTAGTGCAAATCGATGTTTTAGGTACCTAAATCTTCATTGCTTTCACATGATCGAACCTGACCATGTTAACTTTTATGATACCATCGCAAGCAATTAAAGCTGTTCACGATTGGATGTTCATTTTAAAAACAAAAATCAGGAAAGTCCGGTGTATGTTCTTTTGCATCTAGTAGAATAATAAAACAAAGCCACGAATAGGTTAATAATTGCATTAGAGAAAAGAGAAAGACCAACATGTGTATTTTAAATTTTTTGATGTTATCGATAATTCGCTAGGTCTTTTGTTTTTGCTGTCTTGCTTCAGAAAGAAGATCGGGTCTCATTAAGTAATTAGTCATAGCCTCCTTAATTAATTTACGCCTAGTCTTTTTCAAGAACTGGAAATAAGAAAAAAAAGAGGCCACATTAACAATTTATCATGGGTAGGATAACATACTTTGTTAATTATTAATTACCTAAATGGCACACCAAAAAAAATAATTACCTAAATGAATTAAATAATCTTTGAAAGATTATTAATTATTTAATAAAATAATTTTAAAACTTATGGGAAATAAAACAAGTAATCATTTATTTAATTGAATAATTATGTTTTAGTCAGATTTTCTTTCCTTAATGGCAAAAATCCCTCGTACACATAATAATCTATGATTGTATATATCTATAACTATAGTATATATATTTCAAGGTTTTTTTTTTTACACAAATATTTCAAAGTTATTGAATGATAACCTGTGTCAAATGTGAAGTTTTTAATAATTTTTCCCTATATATTAATAAGACCATGCTAAATTTAGAAAGTTTTTACTATTGATTATATAGTGTATTTTCTTTTATATTTTTTTTCTTATATGCAATTTTCTTTTTATACTGTTATTCTTATACACATATTCCTTTTTAACATATTTATTAACATTATGGTTTTCACTTAAAAAACATTATTGTTTCAGAAAATTAGATGAAATAGTTAGAAAGGGTATTTTTAAATAAAGTTATATTTTAAGTATAACTGATTTAAATAAATTTCCATTAAACATAAATCTATTTTTGTTATTAACTATATTAATAATGATATATATATATTATATGATTCTAATATTTATATAAAATCCAAATGGTAAACTCTTGAAATTGTATGAATATTTATGTCATACATAATTAACATGGAATACTAAAGAAGCGTATAACCATTTTCACTATATACTGTAAAATATATAATATTTTAATAGTTGAAATAAATGAAAAATATTTATTTTATATAATTTTTTAAAAAATATTATTGAACTTGCGTATCACAACAACTATACGTATTATATCATATATGTTATCATTTTACATCTCAAAATTATAAAATGTATTTAAATTTAATATAATTTTTCATTTGTCTAACACCCCCATGTACGTCCGATTTATTTTAACCTAATTAATTTAATTTATTTATTTTCTTGAAGGATTTGTCTAGGTCGACAATGATGGAAACCATGATTAAAATCAATATCAACATTTGATTTCCTGGAGGTTTCTCAGAAATACGACCTTAATTATTTATCAAGCAATCTAATTCCAACTTAGTCGCACTACAAGAACAAGAATGACTAGACATTTGAAAGCCAATTTGTCGATTATATCATCATCTTTGGATCCATCTTTTCAAGGCCAACCAATCAACATTTTTCCTTGACGCATATACATATGCATTATAGCTACAATTTCAAAATAGCCGCAATAAATAAGTTAATAAATAAAAACATCTTGTGAATATTTATGGATATAATTGCATTATAAATACATATAAGGAATAGTATCTGTCTATCATATAATTGTCATCTATAAATGTGAAATGAATTTATGTGCTACGCAAAGGGTTGGGATTGCAAAGACAAATTGATATCCGTAGCAGTTTCCATCGGAAAAAGTAAGAGAAAAATTCAAATAAAACCACAATTAAGTTGGCCAAGACAATATGGCAAATGAGAACAATAAATGAGAACCAAACTGATGGAGATTTGGTGCGTCACTTTCTTGGAATTTCTCTTTTGGAGGCAGCCGGATGAGCACGATGGCGAGGAATTTGTGCGTATTATAATTAAAATAGTTTTGAAAGAAAATAATAATTCTTAGTGTTGTCAAGAGTCACGTACATTAGTGAAACTATTATATTCGACCCCACAAAGGAAGAGGGTGTGAACCAATCTCAACATCAATCTGCTGTTGTTCTAGTGACGTATAGATGGGATGATTGTTTTCTTTGTCTCCATTCTGAGTTTGAATCAATTTTCTAAATTCATGGTAGAGTATTTGGTTGATTTTTAGTGACGAAATTGATATGATTAAATATACGTTTTGTTTAGTTTAACGCAAGTGGAATAATGCACCACACCCTGATTTTTCCAAGAGTTGGCGGAATAGAACTAGTATTATAGGTCTTTTTCATGCACTAATCTCATGGGCTAAGGTAATACTTTTTTAAATAATGCATCATTTATTTGTTTAATTAATTTGCATCATTGTTTCAACTTTTTTCTTTATGGTATATCTAATCTAATATATCACTGCTACTGTATGGGTAACGTGTCGAGGGAAAACATGCATATGGCATATATTGGCATGCATGCGTCAGAAAGTTAACTTTAGTAAGTTTCATAAAATAATGAAAGTAGGACTTGGACGTACTTAAATCATCACATGTGAGACATTTTCTTTTTTACATATGGTAAAGTGCAAAGGGTCTTTAATATTTATAGGTGAACTTTCACTTGTCTAAGTTATATATACTACTGTGCAGAATGCGACTATTTTAGATTACGATTGTCATTGGACAATGCACATAATAACCATATTCGTTCTTAATTGATTACATTATCTAATGTTGTAAGTGACAGTAATAAAACTGATTTAAAGATTATAAAAAGGATTCATAATCCAGAAGCTTCATCATTTCACCAATGCTTTTATAATAATTTATTTATATTATTCTGAGATATTTATCATTTGAAAGTATTGTATAAGAAATAAAAAAAATTAGTAATTATCTTAGAATTTAGAGGATAAAAGTGAATACTTATAAGACTAAATTATCCCCTTTCTTAAAATAATGTATTATTAATAATTCAATTCTAAAAAAAGAAAATAACTTATCTAGTTTTACTACAGGCATTAGTAATTTAAAATAAAAACTGTAAAATTGTAATTATTAAGTACGCATTGAAGTAATTTAAATTTTATTACTTATTAAGGCAATAAGCATACAACCAAAGACAATAAGTAATAACGCTGAGTGAGCATTTTTTTTAGAAGAACGGTGAGTGAGCATGAAATATAAATATTTGTAACATAAGTGGGAAATTCTTTGATGATATCATCAGTGCCACACGATGGCTTTATGTAGAATAATCATTCTTTCTAAAAAATTTATATAGTTTTTTCAATTAAAATTTAGTATTTTATTTCAACAATTAATTATATTTTAAGTAAGAAATCATTACCACACGTATATATCTAGAAAACTAATTCGAAGTTATTTTCCTCTTGTTATATAATATGTAAATATGTAATGTAACTTTTCATTAGCTTTAAGAAAAAAAAATGTAGCTTCTCGTTGAGTAAAACGGCACCGCAAAATATATCTTGGAAATTTTTTATGGTGTCTTGTTTTCCACCAGAAAAAAAAAGTTGAAAAATTAGTTTGATTGTTTGTTGGATCTTTATAATCAATGTTTAAATAACCTAATTACTAACATACAATAACTGATCATGACAAATGAAATTAAAATCAAACTAAAGAATTTGAACACCGGAAAAAATAAGTTTGAATATTTGATAATTTTATTATCATCATCAATCTGTGTCAGTCAACTTTGCTCCTCCAAGCACCTTTTCTCAAGCAATAGATTAGCTATACGGCTTGTTTGCGCAACACTAATTTCCATCTTAAACCAAAGACAAATGTCATAACAAACAGCGTTGCTAATTAATGGACCAGTCATTTCGGGAAAACAATGACCAGATAAACAGTTCCAATAAAGGCAAGACATATTGGCATGTAATTGTGTCATGTTCATCAACTGTGCCTGTTATTATAAGCTGATTTAGACCATTTAGCAATGAGATCATTTATTCATATAATAAATTTATGTTTTTTTATCACTTTTTTCAACAATATTATTAATGAAAAATATACACCTACCTATTTTATCGGTAACCGATTTTCGTCGAAAAATCTAATTAATTATGTTCAATGATATTTTTACTCTCAATCACAATCTTAAACCTCGTTTAAAAGACTAAACTTATTAATTTTAAGTTTATGATTTCATTTTTTGTTTTTGTTTTTATATAGGTTATAATTTTTTTTCCTGAAAGTACAATTTGTCCTCAATGTTCCTGATCCTTCTTGCAAATCGTGATTATTATATAATAAATAATAATTTGGTTCTCATCTATAACACGTTCTGTCTAACTTTAGATTCAAGGAATCAAGATAACATTGGGATTAAAACCTTCGTTAGGTGAAACATCGACGGGTTAGACAACGACAAATAATTAATCATCTCTCAGTCTAATCCATTGTGCCTTATAAAATGCCGCCTTAATTGATGCCCCTTTTTTTCTATGTAATTATTTGTTAATTAATTTGATAGTTATATTATAACTGTGCGTGGTCATCCAATAATTAATTGATAGTTCTATTATTTGTTGTTATCGTCTGTCAATGACGATCCTTATTTTTTCATATTTTCCTTCTTAGCCTGACTTGCGATGCAACCTACGTGAACAAAACATATAGACTTCCTTAAAATTGTTTTGAGTGGTAAACAAAGTTTAAATGCAAAGAAAAAAAATGGCCAACAAAGTAAATTGCTTTGAAAGTAAATTGAATTGAAATGTAATCATAGATAAAATGACAGGAATGTAAAGTGTTTTCGAAATGTAAATTGAGATTAGATGTAAAACAATATTAAAGTTGCAGAAAAATTAACAACAACAAATAAATAAGTTTAGAGTTTAGAGAAGAAAAAAAAATTAAAAAAATATAAAATTTGGTGAAGAAATGTAGTAAGAAAAGATTGCATGAAACGTAAATAAATGAAAGAAGGAAATTACATGGATAGTAAATTTCATTAAGAAATGAGTTCAAACATACATGTTATTCTCATGATCAGTAGTCATTTTCTTGTTTTGTGTGTTGGTGTAGAAGTTTGTGATCTTTGCAACCAAGAAAAAATATCTATCAATGTGCCTAATTATAACCTATTTTGACCCAACGTCAAATTACAATATCTACACTACAAGAAAAAAGCATAATGGCAATCGAAATTAGTGACCAAAGTAACTCTAATGCAAACTGAAACTGTAAGTTTTTTAATGACCGATAACAAGATTCGCCATTTATTTAAAATAGCAACTGCATATTTCAGTAACAAAATCATGGTCGATAAATCGGTTGCTACATGGTATCTTTTCAAAGAATTTTCATAAATTTACTAGCAACTGTACGTAACTGCAACCAAATACATCTTTATTTCAGCAACTGCCATTTTTCAATCGCAACAATTTGAAGTAGCTACAGAATACTTAGGTCGCTAATTTATAATAGGTTTATGTATTTTGGTCATCATTTTGCAACCGAAGTGTTTCAGCCACTAATGGCATTATAAATTTTAATGTTGTGATAATCGTTATTAAATTGTGTTTTAATATTAGTAATATATTATAATAGATCAATATTAATATTAATAATATAAAATTGAAAATATTAACATTAAAATGTAGATAATTTATTTCTAGATAATTTTTTAATTATAAATAATGATTATCAAGTAATTATCATAAGTATTTAAAATGTTGATTAATTAGATTAATTATTATCAATAAAGATAATTCTATAATATTAAATTAACTAAAACCTATCTATAAAGATAAATATTTCAAAATTATTATTGTCAAGTAATTATGATAAGTATTACCAATCTGATTTGAAATTCTGAAAAATTAGTTACATATTTTTTTTAGTATATATTCTGATTTGAAAAAATTTAACTAATTATGTATATATACATTTTAACTAAGGTAATTAAGATGATTTTAATGAAACTAAACATTCAAACAATAGCTCAATATAAGAAATTAATAACATTATATATAAATTCATATTTGGTGTCTTAATTTTTAAAATAAGTTACAATATTGATGAAAAAAAGTAAGAACAATTTTTAACTATATAAATAAGTTCATAATATGACTAATTAATAATAATAATAATAATAATAAAAAGATGATGATGATGATGATAATAATAATATATCATTTTTCTATTTTAATTCTAAAATTTAATTTAGTTAGCCCATTTCCAAATAATAAACATGTAAAATATTCAATATGACAATAAATGGATAATAAAGAGAATCTTATTATCAATAAAAATCAGTCATCCATTATGGCAAAGAAAAATTGAAACATTTATATTAAAAAAAATTGGAAATTTAAAATCAATTATGACAAAAAAAAAATATTCAAAATTAATTAAAATTAAAATTAAATAATTGAAAGAAATTAAAAGAAATAGAAATCAATGGTCATTCTCATTACCATCAATTTGAAATGATTTAAATTTAAATTAACAGATAAATAAAATCAATAGTATAAGGGAAAATAAATAATTAAAAGAAATTAAAACCAGTTGAAACCAATTTTTGTTATCATTGTGATAGATTTAGATCAATTTAAATTAAAATATCAATAATAATTAATGGATAAAAGGTTAAGGGATCATAAAATAAATGAGAGAAGGTTGCAGTATTTAAAATAAATCAATAATCAAAATTATTAATTAAAATATTAAAGTAAATAGTTAAAAAATTACAGTAGTAAATTTTGAGAAAATTTAGTAAGTAAGAGAAATCAACCAAAAAAAATAATTAAAATTAGAAATAAATAATTAAAAGAAATTTAAAAGTAGGAGAAATCAATTATCATTCATAATTTTTATCAATTTAAATTTAAACTATTGGATCAATAAAAATTAAAAAGGATCAAAGAATTTAAAAAATAAATGAGATAAGAATGCATTAAGGAAAAGAAATCAATCATTAATAAATCAAAATTAAAATGTATTAAAGGATTAAAAAATAATTAAAACATTAAAAGAAATTGTGACAAGAAACTGAAATGAGATGAAATATGTAAAAGAAAGGCTTTTGTTATATCCAATCTCCTTTTTTTCTAAATACACTCCTCTTACTATCATAAATTCTCTATATATGCAAAATACCCTTGTATTATTATTCTGGAAAATGCTTTTCGAAATACACATGTTTTAGCAAGTACTTTCCAAAATATTGTTTAAATTTTTGTATTCTAGAAGGTACTTTCTAAAAGTAAAAAAAAATCCAAAAAATACCTTCCAGAATTTAATAAAAAAATGTTTTGCATTTTTTCAAAATCTAAAAAGATAATTATCTAGAAGTTGGAATAATGTTTAGTTTCAAGTTTGAACCTTAATTTGGGTCCCACCAAATGTGTATACTTGATCTAATGAAGTAATGCACACACGACACTAACTCTCTCCCAAGAACCATGGCCGAAACCCAACCATGCCCCTTCCTTCTCCTCACACTCTTCTCATTCACCCTCTTCCACGCTTTCTCTACCACCAAAATCGATGTCAACTATGGCACCGTCACTGATAACTTCGCCCGTCGTCAACCATCACAACTTTCCTCAAATCCCAAACCACCATGGACTAAGTGAAACTCTGCGACGCAAACTCATTCTCTGCACCTTTGTTGGCACTGATATCTCTGTCACCACCACAGTCCCCAACATCGACATCCACTCCCTCTCCACGCTCCCGGCCACAAAGGCTTGGCTCTCCGCCAACCTCCTCCCCTTCCTCCTGGAAATCGTCGTGCGTCACCTCGCTGTCAGAAACGAGGTCCTTGCCACCTCCGAAAAAACCCTAATCTCGCACATTCTCCCCACTATGAAATCGCTCCACCATGCCCTAACAATCTCAAACCTCACCACAATCCAAGTCTCAACCCCTCACTCCCTCAGAATCTTATCCACTTCAAATCCTCCCAGCACTGTCGTGTTTTGTCATAGCAACGACAAAGCGATCTTTGCACCAATTTTGAACTTCCACCACAAGACCAAATCCCCCTTCATAGTCAACCCATACCCGTTCTTTGGATTCTCCCCAACCCGACCCGAATCCCTCACCTACGCACTCTTGAAGCCAAACGGTGGTGTTTTGGACCCTCTCACGTGTTTTAACTACACCGACATGTTCGACGCACAGAGGGACGCGGTTTTCTCAGCCATGAAAAGACTCTGCTATGTTGACGTGGAGCTTGTCGTGGCAGAAACGGGTGAGCCCTTTACTAACGACCTGAACTAATCGAGTGTGGGTTTTGACAATGCAACATCATATAATGGGAATCTTATAAAGCACAATAACTCTCCCACTATTTCTGAATGAAATTATGGGTTGTTTAAACCTAATCTTACTCTGGTTTACAACGTTGGCGTTTACACAGCAAAATAGGTTCTTACTTACATATTTACTTTGCTTTTTCTTTATTTTTAAAATTTTTAATTGTTAGAAAACTGAAATTGGATGCTTGCGTTGCGTGCATGCAGATGCTTGCTTTCTCAATAGTTAGCTTTTCATTCAATGTGAAGTGTAGCTTCTGTTTTTAGACTCTAGAAAGTTGATTGTGTTGGAGTGTAATCCAAATCTAAAAGTTAGTTAATATGGTTACAAATATACGTAGGTAACCATCAAGTTGTATGTTATTGTATACAAACTCATTTCTTGTATTGACTTTAAGACAGTTAATGAGAAAGCCTTTTTTCTCTCATCTTGCATTCTCTTCATTCTTCCTCTTATTCCTTTTAATATGCAAATGTGTATCTAGCTTGCTCTAACAGATTGGTATTAGAGCTTATGCATAGACAAGGACCCATGAAAAGGAAGCACCATTGTTGTTGTTGTTGAGAGCACTGTTGTAGGCGTGCTATTATGGTTGCTATGAATGCCATACCTAGATATCTCCCTGTGTTTGATGGGAAAGGTTATGAAGATTGGTGCATGAAGGTGGATGTTATTCTTGGATTCCAAGAATGCTTCAGCAGAACAGAAGGAGACGCATCGAGAGAACAAGAAACTAGACTGCAAGGCTCGAGTTCTTTTGCATCAATGTGTTTCTGCAAACATGTTTTAGAAAATTTCCCAGGCTGCAACCTCGAAGCAAGCATGGGATATTTTGCAACAAGTATATGACAATACTGGGAGAACAAAGAAGGTCAAGCTACAATCTCTCAGAAGACAATATGAGTTGTTATCAATGACAGAGCAGGAAACCATCGTAGACTATTTTAATCGAATTCAGGTGGTGACAAACTCCATGCGAGCCTGTGATGAAGCAATGACCGATTCAAAGATTATGGAGAAGGTACTCAGAACATTAATGCCCAACTTTGATCACATTGTAGTAGCCATTGGAGAATCAAAAGATCTTGAGAATATGACTGTGGAAGAATTGCAAAACTCCCTGGAGGCACACGAGCAAAGGGTGCTCGAAAGAAAAAGTAATGATAAAGTTGCAGAGTAGACACTTCAAGCTAGAACCAGCCACAAGTCTAGAGGTTGTGGTGGCTGTAACAAAAGAGGAAGAGGAAGAGATAGAGGAGGCAGAAGTGGTGATTGAAATGCAAAAACACATGGTTCAACTTCCCAAGATCATAATCTTGGAAGCAATTCAAATGAGCAGCCTGATAATTCCAATTCTAAAGGAGGCAACTCTTTTAGAAGTCGAGGTGGTAAAAGACCCATTAACAAAAGAAAGATCCAGTGTTACAATTGTGATAAATTTGGGCACTTTGCCCATGAATGCTGGCAGATTGCCAACAACAATGCCCATAGAAAATACAAGAAGAATGATCAGGCACACTTGGCACAGGAGGAAGATGGATCTAATTCATATCAAGTTTTGCTTATGGTAACCACGAGCAGTAAAGAAGACTACTCTTCCTAGTATCTTGACACCGGGTGCTTGAGCTGCATGACAGGAAATAGAGACTGGCTGGTTGATTTCAATCCAAATGTCACCACTAGTGTGAGGTTTGCAGATAATAGCACCATCCTTGCAAAAGGTATAGGGAAGGTGATGATCACACCAAAGAATGAAGAGACAGCATATATGCATGATGTGATGTATGTGCCTTCAATGAAAAATAATCTACTTAGCTTGGGGCAGCTTCTTGAGAAATGAATTACCATGGCAATGCAAGCAAACCATATTGAGATCTTTGATGATAAACAAAGACTAGTGCTCAAGGCACCATTATCCAGAAATAGGACCTTCAAGGTTAATTTAAGTATTGTTGTCATTCAATGCTTGTCCACTGTTAACACAGAATAAGATAGTTGGCTATGGCACTACAGATATGGCCATTTAAATTTTAAGAGTCTACATCAACTAAGCAGCAGACAAATGGTGCTTGGAATGCCATTAACCCAAAAAACCTGTGAAGGATGCTTGATTGGCAAACAACCCAGAAAAGCCTTCAAGACCAAGGCACCACAAAGAGCCAAACAATCTCTTGGAATAGTCCATTCAAATGTGTGTGGACCCATCGATACTCCATCCCTTGGTGGTAATAGGTATTTCTTGACTTTTGTGGATGAATTTACCAAGAAGAATTGGATATATTTGCTGAAAGAGAAAGGTGCAGTGTTTTCTCTATTTGTGAAATTTTGCACCTTAGTTGAAAGACAATATGAATTGAAGCTAAAGATCCTTAGAACAAATGGAAGGGGTGAATATAACTCTAAGGAGTTCAAAGAATTATGTGAAGCTAAAGGAATTAAACATGAAGTAACAGCTCCCTATACTCCTCAACACAATGGCTTGGTAGAAAAGAGAAACATGACCCTACTGGATATGGGTAGGTGTATGCTTAAAGGGAAAGGACTACCAAACTAGTACTGGGGAGAAGCTGTCACCATAGTAGCATATGTTTTGAACATATGTCCCACCAAGAGACTTCAATCTGTAACACCTGAAGAAGCTTGGATCGGGGACAAGCCTATGGTGAATCATCTAAGGATTTTTGGGTCTCTTAGCTATAGGCATATCCCAGATGGAAGGAGAAGAAATCTAGATGATAAGAGTGAAGCTCTTATCCTAGTTGGATATCATCCTACTAGTGCATACAAACTTTACAACCCCTTGAAGCAGCAGGTGGTGATTAGCATATATCTTTTATCTTTCTATATTTATCTCTAAAGACAAGAATACAACAACCATTTTTCAAAAAGAAAATCATGTTCTTTCTAATTCCTGAAAACCACGTGGTGATAAGTCATAAAATGTCACCGTCCTTAACCTTGAAGGCCAAAAATGCCAAATGATCGTAGTCAATTGCCTTCTATGATTCAATTATGGGAGGCATGCAGCATTGCAATAGACTATTATATGCCTAATGACAGATGTTAATTAATTTCTTAAAAGAATTAATTAAGAAGTTTAAACTAAAAAATTATTAAAAAAAAATAGTAGGCATACATTTTTATTATAAAGACTGTTGATTTCTTAATTAGTATTTGGTGAATACTAAGTAACATCTATTGAATTCATTTTTTTCTTTCTATATCACATTAAAATGACTTATAAAAAGTATTGTAATAATTTATTGTAAATATAATATTACGCTATTACCCTTTATTTATTTAGAATCTTGTTAATCCATGTAATTAGATAAGATTCATGTACAAAGTCAAAGTGTAAGGTGGATGGTCTCGTTTTTCAATATTCAAGTTACTTCTATATATAACAGTAATTTTTTCATTTTAATAGTATAATCCTCCTTTAATAATCAAGAGTAATCCTCCTTTTTTTTAAGTTAATAAGTTTAACCTTACAAATTACTCTAATGTAGGGTAGTGTGTAATGTAATTGCGGGCGTCAAGTCCACATCTAGACCCACGGCATTAACACCTTCAGAGTCACCAGAATCATCTTCTTCTCCAAAGAAATGATGCGTGCCAAAAATGAATGCTAGTGAAACAGCGTTGCAGGCCAATATTGACTGTGTTTGTAGAAGCAGTGGAAGGAAGTTGCTATAGTCACTATCAATTTTACTAGTGACACTATTCACATAGGTGCATTTTAATCATATCTTAAAATTGTCCCCTAAAAATTACACGATAGAATCATGTTTTTGTTGTTCAATTGGGGGATGAAAAAAAATGCACAACGGAAGTAATACAACGAAAATACGATTCAGTTGTGCAGTGAAGGTAACACAACAAAATCATGTTTTCATCGTGTTAATTGATCTCGCACTCAATTGCACAACGGAAACACGATTTCATTGTGCAATGGAGCTAACACAACAGAATTGTGTTTCCGTTGTGTTATTTGATCCCACCCCCAATCATACAATGGACTCATGTTTATGTTGTGCAATTGCCCCCTTTACAACGGAATCATGATTTCATTGTATTAATCGACACAATGGAATTATGATTTCATTGTGTTTTCTTTCAAAAAAATAGCTTTCTTTTAAGTAAAGTTTAATATTATATATTGTGTTTTAACAATCATATTTATGACAGTCTGACTAGCCAGCAGTATCCTTGTAGAGCTCGATGTAATTTGAATTGTCTATTTTGTCGGTGCAATCTTGGTAGTTGTTGATAATTGACTCGTGAGAGAAAAATACAGGATGATAATAAACGAGTAGTCTAAGGAAGCTTAATGCATTGTGTTTGATCTTTCACCATGTTGGATTGAAGATGGAGGGAGTAATTGGTGTTGTGTATTTTGATGGTGATATGAGATCAATTTTTGAGGGGGTATTGTTTGAATGTCCTAATGGTCCTAAATTCATAAAAATTAGTGAGGAAATATCGCTTGCAGCTTTAAGGAAAGCAATTACAGATGCCATCGAAGGTGGAAGAATCTTATTTGAGGTTTTTTTTTGCGTAAATCTGTATATGTAGGTGATGGATGTGTTGAGTAAAATTGTATGGAGCTTAAAGATGACAATGAAGTGGGGAAGATGTTTTTCATCTTTTGACAATTTAGTTCTAAAGGTTTGATTGAGTTGTATGCAATGGTTGGTTGATCTCCAGAAGAAATCTGTATTGTTGCATAAACCAAGAAAACCAAGACATGTCAAAGAGATGATTGTTTTGATGCGTGGATCAATGGCGACAACAAGCTTTAATGAAGATCATATCTCTACTTAGTCATGTTTTTAATTGATGAAATTTGTGTTAGTTGTTGTTGTTGTTTGCTTTTTGAATTTAATTGAAATTTCATTATTTATTACAGTATTAGTCGTGTGTCATTTAAACATAAAAATAGAACAAACATAAACTGGTAAAAATAAGTGCATACAACATAAAAATAAGTTTGTACAAAAAGTATCATAAGTCGAATACATAATAAAACAAAATGACAAATGTCCTTAAGTGCCCTTGCGGTCACCTCCTCTGCCATATTTTTTGGTTTTCTTCCTCAGTTGCGGCAACTCCTCATTTACGCTACATCTAGTTGCGAGACCCTCCTATGCCATTAGCAGAAGCTATTGTATGACCTGATGACTATTTGTGCCTTCAAGTACAACTCTCATGTCTAACCGTCTCTGCATGGATGCCAACATTATCTAGAATTGACCATATATAAATGTTTAACAATACAATTAGCAATTATTTTTTCATTAAAAAATAAAACAAAATGATGAAAATATTGTTTGTGTTACCTGATAGGAGTAAACAACACCTGGTACATAATCTTGCATCTGACTACCACCATGTTGTGGCTAAGGCAAAGGGTGAGGTAGAATACGTATAGGACTTTGTGGTGGCTCTCCCTTATGTGGTGGAATCATGTATGAATGTGAATGCTCGTAATACCAAGGCAGGTAGTTTGGAGTGCAGGCCCATGAAGCCCCATGTAGAAAAGCCTCACCCACTGCCACCACATGTTGTTCCCACTCTACCCATGCCTCACAACACTTCTCATATGCAGTTGTATGCTCTGGTGTGTCCAAAGGGATCCTCTGTATGTATCTGAGCTACCTCAAAACCCTTTCTGATAGATACGACCACATGTATATGCCAACACTAAGGTAGCTAGAGTACAATGTTTGGTCATTGAAAGATTTGAGTTCTCTATGTGATGCATATGGGGACCACACAACATCAGTCATCTCCAACCGATCCAACAATGTGTTGGCCCTAGCAACCTTGTCAGTACCCCTCAATGGCAACCACCTAGCCGCAAGTGGCTTCTCCCAGTCATATTTCAGCATCTTCTCACTAGCAAGAATGGTTAGCAGATGCTCAAATACCTATGCTTGTAAAACATGAAATATATTTTTAGCATCAGGTAGTGCACAAAAAAATTATGTCTACAAAAAGTTTGCTCTTACCATAAGTAGAGTCATATAACCTTTCATTTGTTTGTTGCTATACAAGCAAGCATATGACAATTGGTCTTAAAGATAAGCTAGCACAGTTGCCCCCTAAGCATACTTGTGGCATTGATCCAGATCATTGAGGTACTGTAGGTAGTAGATGTGTACATGCGTCGAGCTCTTTTGAGCAAATATGGTATTGTAAAAAAAATGCAGCAAATACGCCTTGCTAGCCCACTCATTTGACTCATTGCAGCATAGGTGTGGTATAGGCTCTTTAACCAACTCAGAGCCACTTTGTTGCCTGATAACGTCACGGCATCTACTTCCTAGTCCATCATAATGCCTAGCTCAGACCTCAACAGACCTCTAATATTTGCCATGGTGTAGCTCATGTTTGTGCGATCAATGAAACACTCAATGATAAAAGGATTTAACAGACATGACACATCATTAAGGATGATGGTCATCTCTCCAACTGGAAGGTGGAAGGAGGAGGTCTCACTATGCCATCTCTCGATAAAGGCATTGATTACACTTTATTCGTGGTCATGTACCGCACATCATACAAGGTCTTCAACCTTGACCTATTGATGTACCCCTTCACTGTCGCCTGGGTAGGGTAGTCCATAACCTTGCGACCATGGCTAACAAACTTAAGCTCCTCTCTGGGTTAATCGATCCATACATGGCTAGCTACGTGGTCCTTATAGGATTGAAGCAAAGTCAAATCCATATGGCCTCCTCCAAATGGAGGTCCGATGATTCGTTCAACAGGTAGTATAATTGGTGGTTGTGGCTCTACCTACGATCGATGTTGTTCTACCTACAATCAATATTGTTGAGTTAACTTTCCATTATGACGTGCTGATGTAGTCGCACATCACCTCTATGGCTTAGGATCTGAGACAAAGGTAGTACACTTCATGCGAGCCATTTGAAAAAAAAAAGCATCAGAATATTAATTAAACTAAACAATAAATTAAATAATTTAAAAACAAAAAAGATTAACACAACAAAATTGTATTTTCGTTGAGGTTTTTTGAAAAAAAAACAACGAAAGTATGATTCTGTTGTGTTATTTGATGAATAACATAAGAAAATCATACTTTCGTTGTGTTTTTTTCTTTGAAAAAATACACAACGGGTGTGAGATTTCGTTGTGTTTCTGAACCGAGATCACAATGAAATCGTATTTTCATTGTGTATTTTTTCGAAACAAAAAAAACACAATGGATATACGATACCGTTGTCTTTTGGGTTCAGAAACACAACAAAATCATATTTTCATTGTATACAAAAAAAAAAAACAAAAAAAAGTGCTTACCTTGCAACATTGCAGTGCGTAAGAAGAAGGAGTTGGAGAGTGTGTGGGAGAGGGAGAGTGGGAATGAGAGAAGAAGGAAGGGGAAAGGGTAGGGGGTTTAGGCATAGGGGGAAGAGAGAGTCGAAGAGGGAAATGAAGGGAGAAAGAGTGAAAGGAAGACAAAAAAGATTGGGGGTAGGGAAACGAATGGGGAGTGGGAAAGAGGGAAGGGGAAAGGGTGGCAGGTGGGGAAACATATGGGGAGAGGGGGAAGAGGGAAGGGAAAGGGTGGAGGGCAATGACTATGGAAAAGGGTAGTTTTGACTATTCCCTGCCATTTTTGAAAATGGTAGTGGGAATAGCAAATTAGGGTAATGGGATTAGTTGTTCCCCAGTGGAATAGACTATGGGCTCATAAAGGATGGTGGGCCATGCTTCAACCCCAACATAGTTATGTTATGTCCCACACAACCTATGCCATGAACACATATTAGCAAGCATTTGGTCGCCACAATTTTGACTGTGATTTTGACCACACTGGATTCATCACTTACACTGACCCTAGTAAGTAAATAAACAAGAGTGAGTAAATGATCAATTTAGGTTATGTTTGGTTTTTTTTAGGATGCTAGAGAATAAATTTATTTTGGTGAATTGTTTGGTTATTATTTTAAATGTAATTTGCATATAAAAATTGTCTGAAAACTCAATTTTATGAAAGTAAAACTTAGGGTTTTTTAAACTTAAGTTTGATCCAAACTTAAGTTTACAAATTTTAATCCAAATATGTATTTAATCTTTAAATTTGTATGTGGTTGTTATTTTAGTCTCCAAAATTGAGAAAAAAACTCAAATAAAGATCTACATTATTTTAGGTATTCATTTAAGTATATGAAATAAACTATTTTTCTAATATTGGTTTCTATGTTTATGTTATTATTTATCATTTAAGTCTATAGACTAGGGACAAATTGAGGAAAAAGAGAGGTTAATTCCAAAGAGACTTAAATAAAACTCTAACAATTATTTAAGTTTTTCTTATTTTCAAAGAGTAAAATGACAAGAAGATAAAAATTGAAAGACAAAATTTATTTTCTCAAATAAATAGTATTCAACATGGGTGACTATGTTTTACTATTTTGTTTTCGTATTTTTTGTTGGAAAGAGAAAAGGTGATAGAATATTGTTATGGGTGGGTGATTTGTGGCTGGTTACGAGATGTGTACGTATCCAAATACTGTAACTGGGATTGGGGATCAACTGAAGGTCAGAAAGCCAGTTATAGGTGGCTCACTCAGACGTGCCACTTGCAACACTGGATATCATGTCTTATTTATTAGTATTCAAATTCTAAATTCTTTCTGTTTTTGCTAATTTTATTGTCTGTGTTCCTAATATTAATGTTATGAATGCAACGTATACATTAATGATAATAGGAGGGGACTGGGTAGTCCTTCAATCTCGGTAGCTAGGGTATATGTGTAGATATTTTCTTTTTCATTTTTTTTTGTTTTGAGCTGCACAAGCATTGGCCAAATCATGGTGAATTCTTGGCAAATTAGTAAGGATGTATATTAACTAGTGCATACTATTCTTTGTTGATTGATTCCTGTGATGTTGAAAAGTAAATTATAAAATATTTTGAAATTGAGTTATTTTAGAAATTTTTAAAATACTTTAAATGATAAACTTTGGAGCTAATGTCTTGCTAACATCTTGTGACAATACTAAACTCATCTAATCCAAGAGGAACTATAATTTGGTTCATGGTGTGACTGCCAAATGGAGACACAAACTCTAAGTTCTTTCATGGTGTGACTGCCAATTGAAGGAAGAAGAATAGAGTGGACTAATTATACAAGATGAGCAAGGGAAATGGATCTCTAAGGAAGAGGAGTTAGAAGCTCATCTTACAAACTTTCCTTTCTACTTATCTTCCTTTTTCCCACTACCACAAAATATGCAATCAACATTGTCAATTTAACATCGGTTACAAGAAAAATCAATGTTAAATTATTCACGATGACATTTTCATAAATAAATAGAAATTAACATTGGTTTTTTGAAAACCGATGTTACTAGTACAATGTTAACATCAATTTTCAAAAAACGAATGTTATTAGTAATTAGTTAACATTGGTTTTTGAAAATGGATGCTGACTCTTTTATAATATTTCTAAACCTCTTACTCTAGAACCTCTAGCATATCTTCTTCTCGTCACAGTCTCTCCACCGTCACTGAACCATCGCATATCACCAATCACCATGTCGTCTCGAGTCTCACCGTCACCCTCGCCGCGCTTCTAATTGTCATGTCTCTTTCACTTGGTTTTTACTGATATTGTGTTCGCATGTAACAAATCATGTTGGAAACCGAGATACAAGTGCAAAATCTGCTGACTTTGATGATGATGAAGGTGGATTGACAAGTGTTCACTTGTATAAAACTTGAAACAAAATTAGGTTTCCACAAGACAATTTGTCGTTGAAATTTATTTCTCATTGTGCAATAATTTTATTATGGGTGAATGATTTTTTATTCAAGCTTGTTAGGCTTGATTGACCCGAAGTTTTGTTTGTTTTAATAATACTTTGCATTGAAGCTTTATTTCTATTTAGTGTTGACCATTTTTATTTTTTTACTGAGTAAATGATGTTACAAATTTGATAATGTCGAAAAAAAATAAATTATAAGGATGTCTTAATAGTTGTGCTTTTTTTTTTCATATTTGCTAGGTTTAGAAGTAGGTCCTTTTTAGCGTTTCTTCTTTTCCATGATCCGACTCAAAATTTGAAGTTTTTTAAACTGCATTTTTTTTCTAAGTGGGATTCTGGGGAAGTGTGCAGTGGTTAAGAAAGCTGGGCCAAATTATACTTTAGTCTATTCTTGGTAATTAGTTTCTTGCTCATACATATATTATGCTTTTTTCTGTGTGCAGGCTCTAAATGCCCAATCAAGAGCATTGCCTATGTAGAAGCTGGATTGCTCTGACATTGCTGCAAGGTTTGTTTAAAGGTTTTCCTCTAGTATATTCTGTAAATTTGGCATTGTTGCAGATGAATTTCGCATTCTGGAAGCAAAACTAATCACGCAGCAGAATATGTAGACAACCTTTAGTTGTAATAAAAACAAGATAAAATAGACAACCTTTAGATACTAAGCCATAGAATGACACTTTTTAAGGGCAAACAAGATAAAGTAAGATCGTGCTAGATGTTGCAGAATATGTATTGCAAGTTGGTAATATGAATTTGAAGGAAAATATTCACTAGGATGAACTTTGTTTAGAAAATGAAGTGCAGTGTGGGTGAGTCAATAGTCTAGATTTTTGCAAGGTATCGTCACTGCAATAACAATCTATGTATTTTTTAAGAATTCACTTTACTAAATTCACATTTGCAATGATACATATTACTTGTAACATGAATCCATGTGCTTGTCATGCTTATTAAGTTATCCAATAAGGTGTTCTCAATGATAAAGGAAATATAAAATAGCTCCATGTACATTTGAATTGCAATGGGTAAGATACTTTTAATGGAAATTTTAGTACTAACTTTACATTCCCTATAACATAAATGAAGTTTGATTATTTTTTTCCCTCAAGATCGCTTCCAATTGATGTTGCTAGAATGTGGGGACGTCATTGGCTTGAACCATTTTGACACATACTTCTGATGCCACAATATCATCATTCCCTTCTTATTATTTATCCTTTCCTCTCATGAGTGTGCTCAACATTGCTAGGTAATTTTGCAATCAATATATCTTGATAAGAAAAATGATAAACAACAAGGAGAACAATATGGAAATTTTTTGAAAAAATACTTGGGACTGTAAATAGCATTAAAGGGGAAAATAACCAATAGAGGAATTTTGGGAAGATGAGAAAGTACTTGTGTATCCAACCTAATTTTCTTTGAACAACAAAGTAATGGATTCTACACTACAAGAAAGGCTCAATTATGAAGGACTTCATCCATTTTCCAGATGTGCTAAATGGGGTGTTGTGGTTTCATATTTTTCACAATTTGCCTACCTGATAAATAAATATACATCAATTTCTTATTTGTGTATGTCTAATGTGATGTCAAGAAATAATACTTTGGGGAAGTGACCGAGGGTCTTTAGATTTTAAATTTATTATTAAAAATATTGAACAAGAGATTACTAGAGTGATTAATGTTGTTGTTTGTCTGATGAAATAAATTATATTATAGGTACAAAACTCATAAAGTGACAGCTAATAGCACCTCTAACTAGAAATCTAAATAGACTAACTAACAAAGTGCAGGCTCACTGGGCTAGATCAATTAAGGGCTAGATGAACTGACTAACTAGGACTAGTATTAATTTCGGCTGTGGGTTCAAGTATCATACGTGTGTGGATTGTGAGTTTGTCGTTTGGGGGAGAAGTGGCGTGTGAATGAAAAGAGTACAGTGGCAGAAAGTGAATGAGAAAGCAAGTGTTGGTGAGTGATAATTGATAATTGATTACATGTGACAGCGAATAAATTTGAAACAAATGAAGAAACTGTATTGCATTGAGCCCTTCAATGCACAGAACTAGCAGGCCACTCCACTGTTTGAAATTGGAACCACCACTTTCCAATATCACCACACAGAGAAGACTGAGAGGACTCTGGTATTTTTTCAGCACTTCCACCATTTCTAAAATTCATACTTATTAAGTTCGTCTGTATAAATCATACAAATCAACTTTATCTATATGACTCAAAATTGATTCATATGAGTCATATGGATCAAGTTAATCCATATGAGTCATACATGATCCGTATGATTCATATGGATCAACTTGATCCGTAAGACTCATACAAATTGACTTAAGTGAAAGATATTTTTGCTTATTCACTTAAAATGTTGAATGCAGCTGACATCACCCTATTGTTTTTTGTACTTTTCATCTTGGATGTCGTTGAGATGTAGCGGCCCAAGGTCCATGAGTAAAAGGAAATTCATAAAATTAAAAATAAGATGTATAGTTTGAATAGTATTTTTTTTCTATATTATATTTATAAATAGTTTGAAATTTTATCTTGTTTTATCTCTTTTTATTCAAATTAAAATGTGACAAGTAATTAAAAATTTTCTCTTCATTATTATTATTTTGTAAATTGCTCGAATTCCTTATCATGGTACTTCAATAAATTTACAGTTTTTATACACGAATAGAAACGGATTTTGTGAGGTACAAAATCTGGTTGAAAAATACTCGAGCTTTGCACTGAAAATGCTACAGAACATAATTGTGAGAATGATGACAAGATGAGTGAATGAAAATGGAACTACAATACACAAACAAAATAATATTTCCAAAGCATTCTTATATGATACTGTGAAACCTTTAAAATGAACAGTATACGATCTGATATCTTTACTACATACAAAATCATGCATTCATTCCATATCTTTTCCTCATAAAATAATCACAAGGTCAAAATAACAAGGTAAAATGACTCCTCGGAAAATGATGCTTATTTTCCACAATTGAACCCACGGCAGACAGAGAGAACTATTATGAGGATCAGGGCTATCAAAATCGCCAACACAATCAGCTTTATCTTCATGTTTTGCAGCCACATTTTTCTACGGATTTTGGTCCCAGAATTCCTGAAGTCTTGTGCCTGCCAAAAAAAACAGTGAAAAGTAAACAAATAGTAAGCAAAGACAGTTCACTTAAAAGAATACCAATAATTTGTTTTATTCCAAATCAACCTCAACCGTTTTTTTGTAAGGTAGAGGTATGGGTAGTCTTACCAAGAGAGACACTACAGCATCAAATCAAATAGTAGTTCACCAAAAAAAAGAAAGAAACCCAGAGGTTGAAAAAATATTTACTAATGATCTTGAAGCATGAAAGAGATAATCCAAAGTTCAAGACCTTCAAAACCCTAAACAATAACAGGCAGATGCACATATATCGAAGAACGGACCTGGTGATGAAGATTTTCAGTTTTGTCAACCAGAAGCTCTATCTTTTCCCCCCTGTCCAGAACCTACATTAAATTACAAGCATGTCAATAATCTGAATAGAAGTCCTTGTGCAGCATTACGTAGTCCGATCAAAGGTATTGGAATGCAAAAAAATTTACTACTTATTCTTTCCCTTTACTTCTTTTCTGCTGATATGTATGACTGGTTTAATCTCTGTTTTTCTTTAGTGAACATAATGTATATTATTATGGCATAGAAAAGACAAGAAACACACTCCATTATGTGTCATTGAAATGCACAAAATTTTAACTGTCTTTAAGAATGCAGAGGAATAGCATTGGTAGTTGAATAAGCATTAACTGCTACACAAATCCACGACTAAATCTTGGCTTATTTATAATTATTTGACTTAAAAAACAATTGAACTTGAAAAGTCATACACAAAGCTCAGCAGGCCAACACAAGAGCAATTAAAGTACCATTAACTATTTAAGGAGAATACAATTTCTGGGATTCGGATCCTAAACCCTGCTATTTAGTAACATGATATGATTCTGTTGGAAAAAGAGACATTTATCATCAAATATAATTTGTGAGTCCTATAACTAATCATGGTGGATTCTTATTTGATAAAAAAAAAAATGTGCCTTTTCCCTCCAACATGATCACCTCCTGTTTTTCAAAACAGGATCAAATTAGAATTTTTGTGCCTTCATAACTTGCCTAAATATAGATTAAGTACACATTTTCTACAAGAAAAAATCATGAGAAGTGTTAGGAACAATTATCCTAATAGGTATTACAGGATCAAGTATAAAGCAGCTCTCTATTACAGTAACTAAAATAAAGAACTAACAGAGGTTGATGGAAACAAGAGAGAAACATGGAGAAGCAGGCAATGCCATCCTGCCCCTAGGCTAAAAGCTTTCCCATAAGTCCCTTCACAGATTTGATAACCCCATCCTGCTCTACCCTTGATATTCCCCCTTTTTCCCTGGTTCTCACACACTTCTCCAATATCCAGCTGCACCTGTCCATTATGTTAACTCCTTCCTTTCCCTCCAAACAGATTTCTCCAAACACAATTCCCTTCTTGTCCCCTCATTTCCTGCCTCTCCTCCGGTAAAAACAAAAAGTGGAGGCCCGTGATTTAGGGGCCTATCAAAAAGTCTAGCTTTCAGTCAAACTAATTTTAGCTAGATTCACTTTTAGAAAGAAATAGGTTTAATAGCCTCAAAGAACTTAGGATAGGAAAAAAAAAAATCCACGCGTCAAAATCCTCCTCCTGAAAAGGATAAAATAGTATCATCAGTAAACCAGAGGTGGGAGACCATTACCATGGTCTCTTGAACAACCAGATAGAGGGTCCCTTTGCCTAACTTCCTGATGTCGACAAAACAAAGCCCATGGCTCACTATTCAATATCACAAGAAAGATTGCCATACACATTCGAATCACTTTCTCAATCTAGAACTGAAAGTACTTCCCTATCATGAAACGTCATCTACAAAAAACGCAACTCGCCTTATGATATGCCTCCTCAAAATCTAACTTCACACTAGGATACATATTCTTTCCCTCTATAACATCATTGTTATCTATCCTGGATAGTGGTGTGGAGCAGACAGCTGCAAAACCACTATCACAGGATAGTGGATAGTAAGATGACTGCTGTACTGAAGATTATAAATACATGTTAAATGATTTATACTGCACATATAGAAAAGCTTAAAGATAGAACATTTGGTACAATAACAGCAATGAATCATCACAATTTTGGGCACCGTATTATGGCTCAATAAAGCACAGCAATTATATAGCATAATAAGGCATGTATAGAGCGAGCAAGTGGCTGTGCGTCTTTGAAGCCTCTGTTTCAAAAGAATATAAACAGAACAATGGAACAGCCAAATAGGATGCAGAAAGTTAATGACTGCAAGAAGTAGAAGTGCTCATAAACTGATCCAATTCATTCAGTGTAAACAGCTACAATGAACCAAAAAACAAGAGCAAAAAAAGAGCAATTTTTTTATTGGATTGGATATCAGATCCAGTTTCAAAGACTAATATAATCCAATCCAAACCAAACTAATATATATACACATGATTTTGTTTATGAAATTATCTTATCACCTATATTTATATAAATATGCATTTTTGAAATTACTAGTTTTATTAATCTACAGCCTTATCCTCTAAATTACATCTTATGATTTAAATTTAAATATATTTATAAATTTATTAGTTTTGGATGAATTTATAATCTGTTGATTCTGTTCTAGTGCCTCATTTTAATGTGTTTTATATAAAAATGTTTTAAAAAAGGAGAAAAAACAGATAAAATATGACTTATATTTTGTCCTAACCAAAATAAAAATAATAATAATATAATTCAAAACGTTTTAGATTAGATCCTATCATATTTCATTTTAGAATAAAATTGATAGGATGCTAAAATTTTAAAATAATAAGTATGAGATTGGATCAAATAGTTTTTCTCCTTAGATCTGATATATTCCTGGAACACCTGTTTGTGAAGCCCTACTTCATAACAATGAAAACAAAGCAATGGAATAATAAAATAAAGGTGCATTTAGTAGTATTCCTTTAACTTCTTTTCATTTAAGAGTTTAATCTTCTCTAATTTCTAAATTTTTTATTGAATCACTTCACTCTAAACGTGCCATGTGTAACACTAACAAAGCATCAATACCGCATGAGCACAATGCTGTAATTCAACAAAATGCAGGCCAGACAATTTTAACAGTTTCATATATGAGGTTTAAGCATTCACACGTTTAGGTTTTCTTAAAGATTCACTCTTTGCATTCCCTTGTCTTTGTTGTTATAAAAAATTACAAACACAACCACAATTATACTTCCCTCTATAAAACACAACCCTTGCCATTTATGATTACAATGCAACTCGATCTACTTAATTTACACTTGATCTATTCAATTTACGTAATACTTTCCTCTTAAGTCAAAGCAAGTAAGCAATATGCATCTTTACCTTTTCAATATTCTCCATCATGACATCTTTAACTTCAGAAACCTGAGCTTTCACCTTAGCAAGCTTGCTTATCTCTTCAGGGTGCTCAACACAGTACTGCATATGTTCCTTCAACTTGGACCTACAGCAAGCAATAAAAACAAAGTATATAACTATATATTCTCTAAAACAACAAAAATCACAACATATCCAGCATCATCAAGTTCACATATCACAAATTCAATACCCAAATTCTTTGTTCAGGCTGTTCGCGGCCGCAGTCGTGGCCTTCCCGCCACCGTATTTCGCCACAAAATCATCCTTCGCACGCTCCAGAAAAGCCACAGGCACCTGTCTCCCAATCGATTCATCCGCAACAACACAATAAGCTAAAAAAAAGTGTGTGAGTCAGACATTCATTTCCAAAAACATAACGCTGAACTTCAAATTAGCCACTAAACAAATCATAGCAACACGAATTTCATTTCATTTCCAAACACATCACCAAACTTCAATTTAGTTCTAAACAAATCAGAACAACACGAATTTCATTTCCAAACACAACACCGAACGTCAAATTAGCCTCTAAAACAAATCATAAGCAACACGAATTTCATTTAGTTTCACTAAACCACGTTTGGATGTTCGAATCGAAATTCCACCAGATCGGTGGGAGGAAACACTCACTGAATCCGTTGTCGACGAGGTAGTTGAAGGTGTGGCCGTCGCAGTTGTAGGTGAACTTGTTGTTGGAGGCAGGGAGCTTCTGGAGGCACTGGAACGCGATTGTGTTAAAGTTGCCGCTGAATTCGGTGTACTCGGCGAGAATCACTGTGCCGCGAGACACGAACGCATAGATCAGCGATCTCTGGTTCTGGTCCTGCCCCATCTTCTTCTTCTTCTCCCAGATCTGTGTTTGAACCTGATTTTTGGTTTGTGTGTGAAGTGTGTGCTTCTCTTTACCTGCACTCCCTTCTTTTTCTTTCTTTTCTTTTCCTTTCTTTTCTTTTCTAGAGAGAATGTAGGAAGAAGAGAAAACAGAAACGATGAGTGAGAAAAAAGAAAAGAGTTTGTGGGCTTATAAAGCAGGTGATGTCTCCCATGTTGCGTTTAATCCGTGGAAAGTAAACAAGGTTCTTAATAATTATTTATTTACCGGATTTAATTATTGTCGATATATTGGGTTTAAATTTTAAAATGACAAATAAATCTTGATATAATCCTCCACTGATGCATCATATATGTTTTTTTTTCCTCATCACCATATTGGTATGAAGTTTCTTCTACAGAAAATAATAAAAAAAATTTGTTGCAACTATAAACACACAAAATAAATATTTCTTTCAATGTGAATCTATTTCATACCAAACCTGATGATGCATCTTGTATACACTAACACTATTTGTAAGTGAAAAAAATGACAACTAGAAAGAGAAATTTTTAAAATTTGAACTAAAAAATGGAAAGATGAGGGAAGTATTAGATTAGGATTTTAAAAGATTATTTTAGTATAAAAAATGGTGTGTGTTTTAAAAATTATATTAAATATTATGACTTATCATATTTACTTATAAAAACTTTTATGATAGTTTGGATTTTAATATATTTATATCATAAGAATTTAAAGGATTTGAAAAGGACTTTATATATATATAAGATTTGAAAGGATTATGTAAATTTTAAAAATGCATTCAAAATTATAAGAGTTAATAAAAAAGATAACAAGAAATGATGAAGTTTGGATAAAAGAAAGTAAAACCAAAATAATTTTTTAATCTTTTAATAGCTATATTAATTCTAGCTTTATGTTATCCTACATTAACCTTCTTTGCAACATTCTCATTCTCATTTTTTTATATAAACAATAGATTTAAAATTATATATTACTTTTTTATTTTTTGTTTAATTATTACAATTATTTTATGATAAGTTTAATGACATATTTAAAAGGGATGAAATAATAAGCATATACTGGAAGAGTAGTAAAGTGGAAAATTGGTACTAAGATGACTGATTATGTAGATGACGAAATTAAGAATAATAATCACAAAAACATTGCATCAAGCAAGTTATGAACTTTGTCACGATAAGAAAAATATGATTAGTCTTAACACATAAAATAAATATTAATTTAATTTAGAAAACAAAGGGAAAAGTGCAAAGGGAGGAGTGTATTGGACATTTTTTTATTCTAAAAGAATAAGAAAAATATATATATGACATATGCATCTTGAAGGATGTTAAAGAGAAGATGGCATGTGTAATGAAAGAAAAGAAAGTCTTGTAATTAATAAAAACAAAAAGAAAAAAGGTCTAGCGAAATCTCAAGAGTTTAGGAGGTGATATTATCTGATGAATGTTTTATACTAAAAATATGATGAAATACATCAAAACTCTTCTTAAAATTAATTCATCAAAATTTGTTTATTTTTTTAATACCGAAAGACTTTTTTTAAGTTATAAAAAATTCTAATTGAATATCACCAATTTTATTGTCTTTCTTAAAAAAATCTTAAAAGTATTAACTAAATATCAGAAAAATTATTTATACTAGTTAAAAATTCTAATGGATTATCACAAAACTTTTTTATAAAAAAAATCTTTTAAAATCTTAATTTAATACACCCCTAAATTTTCAATTTTAGAAGTTCATTTTTTTTCACTTTTTCTTTAATTGAATAAAAGAAAATGTATCATTATTTATATTTTTCAATTTTCTTATGCTTTCTCCAACAATAAAGTTAATCTTTTAAACAGTTTATCTTCATATTAATTCTTAAAATTTTAAATTATTATTAAATTAATTCCAAAAAAATAAATTATTAGAGTGATGTAATAAGATTTAAAAAAAGATTAATGGATAGAAAAATAAACTCTTTAAGTATTTAGTTAATGATAAAAATTTTAAATAACTAAAATAATAATGAGAAAAATTAATTAATAACTTTTAATAAAAATATTATTTAAAGAATTAAATTAATATAATCATATGAAACTTTTAAAAGTTCTACACGATAATACATGTAATTTTAAAGAATTCAATTGAAGGTTTTATTTTTTAAAGATAAATAAGTAAATGGAGTGGTGGCATTAGCGTTACGATAGCATGGAATGGATCAATGGTAGTATAACCGTGCGGCCACAGATAATAGCTACGGAAAATGAATGAAATAATAATTTAACTTATTTATTTACACCTTTTTGTTTGAAACATCCAACTTACCCTCCTGATTGCGCCCGCTAATCCAACAACAACGACATCTCAATTTTCTGACATTCACTAAAATAATACGATTTAAATTTAGGTTAAACGTACTTTTATTCCTAATAAACACTTTTCATCTGAATCTCTCAATTATAATCGTACTTTTATATCAGGTATTAATATTAATTTTATATTTATAATTTTTCAAACATTATTACTTAATTCTAACTACCATGGATCTTAGGACCTTGGGGATTAGTCCTTGGATTTTGGTTGAAGGATACTCTTGTTCACACACACAAAAAAATAATTTAAGTATTTACTTCAACTTAATTTGAATTAAAAATTATAAATGTTGATTGCATTATCTAAAAAATGACTATATTTTTCATAAAATAAACTACACGTTTTTAAGATTATCGAATTGTTCTTTAATGGTAATTTGAATTTGATTTTGAATGTTGATCTACTTTAACATCTCAAAATTATATTATAATAATTTTTACTAGTGCAAAAAAGCACTCAATAGCACTTGGTGTAACTTGTTTTTGAAAAAACGTACTCGGATAGTGTGGGTACTCACCTCCCCGTGACATTTGGCTGACGTGGCACTTGGAAAAGCAGAAAGACAAGGCTAATAGGTACCTTTTTAATTTCAAGGATAGACACATAGATACCTCGTCCCCCACTCAGAGCGTGTATCAATAGATTAATAGATTCAAGATTGGAGATTCCACTTAGAGGACTAGAAAACTCGTTCCAACCTCGTCAGAACTCAGTTGTTGAAATTTAAAATAAAATTTTGTAATAATTTATAAAAATGTCCAAAAACAAGATGACACCAAATAAAATTATTTCATTTATAATAACTAGTGAAAACACAGGTGTCGTACCTCACTGTTCATATCTCTATTTCATTGTTATCTTCTTATATATTAAAATTAGTATATTTTTGTAATTTATCTATTATATATTAATTTTATTATTTAGTTGTGTCTCGTGTCTTGTATGGGTTTGAAATTCACATTTTATAATTTATAAGAGTAATTTTATTATTATTTTTAATTTTTAATACATTATCAATTATTTACTTTCAATTTTAATAGATATATATTAACAGATATGTCAATAGATATTATATAAAATATATAAAAATAATTCAAAGAAGTTTGAAAAGAATTAGATATTTATCTTAGAGAAAGAATGAAAAGACAGATAAATTCTTGTCTTTTACTTATATTTATCCCTCCATAGAATCTGAATAAGAAAAATAAAATACTATGTTAACAATTGATTATTTTAAAATCTACCAATTTTTTATGGTAAAATAGGTTAAAACTTAAAGTTGATTAATGATTGATATTTGAATACTAATTTAAATAAAATCATGATAATAAAATAATTATGATATAACATCGAGATAATACCTAACAGAATTTAAGATATTTATAATAAAATTGTGAGAAAAAACTTGAAAATACAAAGATCTTTTAAGATGATAATTGTTATAGTTTTCATAATTACTATAATTACTAATTTGTAATAATAAAAAAAACTTTCTGTAATTATAAAAAAATAGATAACTTATGTTCTAAAAGTTTACCTAATTAGAATATATACGTGTTATAATAATCATAATTATTATAATTTATTAAGCACTTCCGCCTCAGATTACTCAACATCCACAATGACGACATTCACTGGCACTCTTTCGTGGATACTCCCTTACCCACCACATGGAAACCCTTGAACATTAAACAATATAATTGTATCTCGGATCCGGATGAACACTTAGACGTATTCACCGCACAACTCAACTTGTACTCCAATGACAATGTGGTGGTGCCAACACATCTGATACTTGTGTTTGTAGCATACTCACCATTAAGGATAAGTCGATCTAGTCCTTCATGTGCACTTTTTTATACTGTTGATTCACATGTTGTTTTGTTATTGTTGTGTTTGTTCCAGTTCGTGTAATTGCCATAATTCTTAGGGTCAGGGACTATATTACACGACCCCATAGTGGATGCTAAAATGTTCATGTTACAATATAACCGAGTACTGCTCCTTGTGCAGAAGGGTCCTTATTATCCCCTTTCCTTCTTCAAAAGGGGATGTACCTGCAAGTTACTTTGACGTTCAAATAAGGGTTTGACCTAGAGCAATAAAGTAGATAATAAATGTGCATTCAATGAATCACAGTTCTTACTTGGAGTCCTACCCTTTTTATACCAACATTATTGGGCCTTAAACCTTGGGTTTGTGTGTACTGATTACCATCTTGGTAATTCGTCCTCTAAGTAGGATTAGGTGGCCTAATCTCGTGATTACTAGTAAATGTGATCATTATCTCGTGTGGATCCGAATAGGTACTTGGTGCTCTATCCAGTATAGTTTTCAACACATAAAAGAGGTTAGTGTAAGAATAAAAAAAAATAGTTATGCGTAATTAAAAAAAATTAGGAGATGTGAGTATAATTTTCTCTTATTAATTTATTTTTTTAGTTACATAATTATGTTAATTTGAATTTTGAGTATATGAATATGTCTTATAATTTTGGTCCCCTCAAACCAATTGGTCAAGCTCCACCACTGGTTGATTGACATGTGTATGTTTATTAGTTAGGTAAAAAGTATTTTTTTTTAATTATTTTATTTTGATAAGCTTAATTTATATATAGAAAAAAGATTACAAAAGCACACAATCAACGTTTGAGATTGATCATGGAAATTAAAATTATAATTTTTAAAAATATAAAGGATGAAATATTTTAATTAAAAATTAAGAAGACTGAAAATTATGAATATTTAAAAAATGAAAAGACAAAATATTCCACAAATTTGATATAAAAAAAGAGGAGAAAATTTCAATTTAACATTTATTTAAACTAAGTCTTTTCTTAATGTTAGCAATTAGTAAAAAAATAGTAGAAAGAAGAATGTTAATGTTTGTCTGTCGGCGTTTTTTGGTTTTAGGAAAAACAATTTTTTTAAATGACATTGATTAGAAGTGAGTGAGAGAGAGAATAGAAGTGGGAGAGAGAAGGTTAAGAGGTTGAATGGAAAATGCAAGAATGTGCTGATATATTTATAACAATTAAAAGGTAAACTTAGATAAAAATATTAAAGATTAAATATGTTTTACATTTATCATTAATTTTTGTTTTGGATCCCTAATAAATTTTTCATGAAATTTATCGTATATTAAAATTTTTATTTTAAATCCTTACCATCAATTAATTTCAACCATTCATTATATTTAAAAGATTTATTCATAATCGCATCATCTTTTAACTAACAACAGAAACTAATAACGTTATATTTTACTCCCGTAAAGATATGGTATTTTACTATTTTTTTTCCTTGGTTTTGTTTATGGATAAATATTAAATTTTAAAAAAATATCTTAGAAAGGTAAAAGAAATTACTGTATTTTTTTAATAATAAAATTCTAATTTCAAACTTTTTTCTTACATTTATTTTATTCTCACTTTATCTTTTTATGTTTTTTTTTCTTCTATCTCATTATTTTTCATATTTCTCCTTTCTCGTTTTTTCTTTTATGTAGGGATGAACATTGGTTTGAGTCAACCTGATAACTCTATCAACATGAACCAAACTGAATAAGAAACTTTGGATTGATTTGTAGTATAAGTCTGAATTTGAAAATTAGAAACTTGATATTATTGGTACAGGTATAAATTTAGACACATGAAGTCCGGACTAACCCAAACGTATACCACGTTTTTCATGTATAATTTATAATTCTATAATTTTTGTATTTTGTGTAATTCTATTATTCTAACTTTTAAGATTATTCATCACATTTCTTTTCATTTTATATTGACTTCTTAGTCTAAAAGGGTCTCTAGCTCACGTGAATTAAAAGTTTACAACACATTTGATACTTGTGTTTGATTCCCTATTGAATAAATAATATTAACTTCTTTTTTTCTATTTTTTGTAATTAATATTTTTTCATTATTGTATTAACTAACCTAACCCAAACCAACCAAATATAATCGAATTCATTTGATTTAAATGTTAAATAAGAAAATCCAACATAAATCAATTAACAATAACAAATTTAAATCTAAGTATATACTAAATTCAAACCAACCGGTACCTATCTTTACTTTTTCAATAATATACTTTTAATTTAATTATTTAAAATCAATAAAATTAATGTTAACAAAATTGTTATCACTACCATTGATTGATACAAATAATATTGACTTATAGGTTAATCAACTAGGATTTAAATCCTGACCTTGACCCTGGGTATGTGAAATAAACTACGGGTATTTGTAATTCAAGTTGGTCTATTTTAAATAACCCCAAATCAAACCTATTTTGTGATTCAATTCAGTTTGATTTGACATTTTTTAATATATTATGATAATTTAAAATTTATCAACTAAACTTATATAATTATTATATTATATAATTTTTAAATTATTTTTTTATTTTTTAATAATATTAATATATTTTTTAACATATATGAAAGTAAAATATATATCTTAATTATAAAAAGAGAAAATAATACATTTTTTAATACTTTATTGTTAATTACTGCAACAAAAAATAATATAATAATTATTATATATGATTTGCTCAGTTTGATTTAATTTTTTATAATAATATCAAAAAATATACTAATTTTGGATTTTTGGTTTTACGATTTTCAATTTATGCAATTTTTAGTTTTTTGAATTTATAAATGATTTGATTTGATTTTAAGCACCCCTACCCCTAGAATAAACCATGTTAGAGTTAAAAATTCAACTAGTGTTCGCTGATAATCCCTAACAAAAATAGTCAATACTTATGACAATAAGTATAAAATACCAATACCATGATTAAAAAAATGTGTAAACCACTAACTCACCCTTCTAATAGCCCTGGGTGTCAGCTTTGATCACTATCTATTAGCCAGGAGTTTATTTTTTATTTTTTTTAAAAAAAAGATTTGATGGAGAAACTAAAAACAATCAAATCTATTAGCCAAGAAAGGAGAGAGAGGAATTCGAACCCTCGATAGCTCTTTGTTTCGAACTTTACCCGTTTTCAGGACTGGCTAACAACCACTCAGTCATCTCTCCAAAAGCTAATTTATATTTTAAACTCAAAATATTCATTATCTATAATTTCAAAGTTTATTATTGAATTATCTTTAATTATTTTTTATTTCATTAAACGTATTGCAACTCACCATAGACAAATCTTCGAAGCATAAAGAGCAACCTCAGATTTTTTGCCTATACTGGTGGAGTTTTTTCCATAGACTAAATAATCCTTAATCAACATATTCAAAAGTATCCAACTATATTTCAACTGTACCGACCTTCGCCAATTAAAAAAAGAAGAGGGTAAAGAAGAAAAAATGCCAAAAGAAACAATCTTAGATGGCTACAAAACCATTAATAAGCAATTAACTTACCAATTCACAGGAGATCACATCTTTCACGACTGAACTATTTCAGAAAGATGATACTAGTTAATGGACTTGCTTACATATTAATAAACCAATCAGCCATTACATGACGCTTAAGACAATTGACTTCTCCATCCTTCCTCTGTCTCATTGAATCAAATTGGCACAAAAATTCTTCCTTTCCTAACAACAGCTTCTTCCCTTCATTTGTTTTGGTTGGGGTGTGAGGAGAGGAAACCACATAATGTTCACTCAGTTTTAGTAGTATTTGTTGATTCATAAGCAACATCGGCAGAAGAGGTGTCTATATCATTCAGACCTAATTCTTCATTTTGTTCCCATGACCTCTCGTATTCCTCAACTGAAGAGATATCGTGACAAAATTGCCAAACAGAAAACTGTAAGACATGAATATATTTACATGAAAAACTATGCAGCCAAGTGTAGATAACAGGCCAACAATTCTAAACGATCAGAATTATATCATACATATAGCTCATTAAACCCATTCGTCACATGATTCCAATTATGCAGGTTACTTAGCACTGTCACGCAAAAGGTTGAAACACGTGCCCCTAACAAGGGAACGACACACATAAACTTCTTGTTTGTTTGTTTTACATGGTAGCATACTGGATTACCAAGCAACTCCAATGGTTGAATTTAATCAGATATCTTCAGGAAGAAAAAAAAAAAATATTTCTTTTCCAATAATGAGTACACAAGGAATGACCTGATCCATAGTTATATGATCAAGTATAGAAAGTTGAAAGTTAAAACCCCATCACTATACAAGCAAACTGCACAACACAATAAAAATAATCTAGTTTAGAAAACAGAAAATTATCATGTCAATAACAACTTGAACTGATGGTGCAGAATGCTATCTTTTTAATTTCTATTGCAATTTCTGGATTATTACATCATGATATTTCAAATTTTCATATGGTATATAGAGAAAGAGAGACTAGAAATGTCTCTCATGGTAATGAATGGAATTAGTATATAGATGGAAATGGAATATAACAAAATAAAGTCACTTTGAGGTTCCTGAGCAAAAGGGGGGGGACAAAACAGATATTCACAATTTCAATTCCAAACTCAGAAAATGTAAACTTTATCCGCACGAAGTATAGCTTGATATCTGAGTTGGAAAACTTACATGATAATTGATTGTCCTCTTTTAGATCATCAGTTGCAGGTGCTACAAAAGAATTGGCTAATGCATCATCGAGAATTAGAGTCCAAGCTTCTTCCAAGCTAAGAAGCTGCACAAAATGAAAGGATGCAGACAAAATATTGGATTAAAGAACCTATAGGTTTAAATAGGCAAAGTCCAATCAAAGCCTTCAAATTCAAAGACAGGAAGAGACCGATAGTCTGACAGCTTCAGTCTATTAATCACTGATGTTAGAGAAACATCCAACAGCGATGTAGCCCAAAAGTAGCATGGAATATGACCACAGGTCGTAGCCCAGAAAGTGACCCTTATTAGAATGTACTTGGTTAAAATTCCCTGGACTCTCTTCTTTTTGTTATGTGTTTCTTTTTCTTTTTATAGAAAAAATTCATCAAACTGGTAGAAACAGGTTTACAAACAGGACATCACATCCTCCTAAAAGAGAACAAGAAATACGCGACAAGATAATTCAGAAATACAAATTAATTTACAATGCCTGTAATTATCTATTTCCCCAGTCAGCCGCAAAACATTGTGTAAAGCATAAATAACAAATCTGATGGTAATCTAATCAATAGAATTATAAAATGAACAGATATGAGAGAACTTCAGACCAACTCTGATAAATAGTCATTTGCTACCTTGTTTAGCCTTGCTTTAAAGTCTATCCACTTGCCTTTTCTCTGTTCATCAAGACTATCTCCAAAAGTAAAGCCATGGACCCTCTCAAGGCCTGTATATGCAAATCACATCAAATTATCAAATTATATTCTCCATTCTAATGTTTCTATGGCGGATGGCAAAATATGGCAGAAGGCCAAAATTTCACCATATAAACACGCCATTGAGCTGCCATAGTGGGGCTCCGTTCAGAAATTGCCCATAGCAGAGGGCCAAAAAGATGCATGTTATAGTGTTATGCGGCACTACAATTGTTATTTAACAACATTGCTACAATCTAGCAAAAAATAAATAGATTATATATAAAAAAAAAAATCACACCACAGGATCAAGAACAACATATACATGATGAAAGGAGAACAGTTTAAAATCCATCTTTCCAAAACGGATACAAATTTTTCATTTAGAAGGCTTTTCAAACATGTTTGAGGTAGATTATTTGGAATGAAAGAAATAAATAATGAGTTCAAGTGGTTGAAATTTGAAAGATCAATTAAAAAGAAAAATGTCTTTATTATTTTGTTCAAATGACGCTCAACAAAGACTACGACTACTACTATGTCCTCTACTTTTCACAAAGATCACTCCTAATTATCCTGTCACAGTAGGATGTTGTCTAGATTATATTTTTTGTGTAGGAGAGAAAGCAAACTTACTTTCACTAATTTTTGTAATTAAACCTTCAACAGTAGTAACAATTCCTCCAAGGGTTCCGCTTGCCAGCTCCAAGTCAAGTTCAGGAACTTTTACACTTGCAGTATCAGACTAATCAAACCAAACTACTCAGTCAATAGATATGAAATACATTTCTATGTCTCAGATTGCAGAAAAAATTTAAATGATCAGGCCTATATGGGTATCATCATGACATTTTTCACAGTTTATCCTTATTAGAAAGACCTGCATATGTATCATTACAACTTTTAACTATATCATTGAAAACAGAACATGCTGATGTAATATTTCTAGGATATCTCTTGATGAAACCATCAATTTCAGGCTAAAATGTGAATTTGATTCTTTAAAATGCTGTAGTTTCCTCCCATTGTGATGAAAAAATAAATTGAAGAATAAAGCAAAAATTTAAAGTGACACTGAAAGAGTTCACATGATTAGTTTTTTCCCTCAGTTCCTTCAAACTTCCGGAAGCTTACATTTGTCCTACATTTGAAGGCTACAACGTCAATAACCAGAGTCCAAAGTACTTACTTTTCTTATGAGATTTCTTTTATTAATCCCAATTTGTAGTAATTACACATTAGAAATAAGAAAAATGATATGCTCACAAAATGCAAGGATAAACTACAAGATCCATTATTCATCACTGAACATATATAAATTAAGAAACTGCCGGGTAGAAATTAGTTAAGATCCAGGACAAAATTACAGACCTTTATTACATCACGGCTCAGGTCATTAACATTCTTCACATTAAGAGTAATTCTTTTTCCTTTTTCAGGAATTCGGCCACCAGGTTTCAACTGCAAGGTGAAGAGAAATATTTATTCCAGCCCTCAAAATAGAGAACTACACTCAAGAAATCAGCATATACCTCAGAGTTGCGGTAACCACAGGAATCACATGTGGATGCCATAACTATTACTTCTTGGAAGTAAGGAATATCTGGCCATTGTTAAGATCAACAAAAGTGTGTAGAAGAACTAACAAGACATGTTGCTGATGCAGACTGCCAATATATAGAATATAGAATTAGCACATGGCATAGTCTAAAAGAGCATGGCGCTGTTATCAAGCAAGCAAATGAATATTATCTACAGTCTTTACCCTATCAGAATACAAGTCAACCCTGTAGACAAGTGTTTCATTTTAATCTAAACATCCAACATTGGTGTTGAGTAAACTTGAATCTATAGCTAAGTTCATGAAATTTGAGAACAAATATTTTCAGGATTTTTAAATGAACACATGGTTATCTAAAAACATATTTCTGCACACCAAAGAGGTGACTAAAGCTTCAAATTTCAACCGAAATACATCAAACATGGAATCTAAAAAGAAGTTGAAACAAAGAAAAACCAGCCTATAGTTTATATGATTTCAGATTTCAGTTTTAATTATAATTGTCATTGATGCAAAAACGACAGATTCCTAAATAAATATAACACAGTCAAACAATACCCTGATGACAGTATGAAAAATGATAAAAAGGATACTGGTGACAAACATTCGAGTCTCACAACTAGCAGCACAAGCACCACAAGAAGATGGAAATGTCATCACCTGTCAAGAACAAACAGCAATGTGACACTGAATGAACAAATAACAAAAAAGGCCAAAGCTCAGTACAAGCATTATACAATTCAGCAAAACATACCTCTTCTGGTGCAGTATATCGAAATAAGGCTTCAGCAATTTCTGAACTGTTACTCTGTGCAATGGCTCGATGACCAGCTGTTGCCCCTATTGACCCATGAGGTTCTCTCCTCACTTGATCAGCAGTCACAGCTTCTCCTCCTTCTGGTGTTTCATCATGAATTCCTTCAATGTGAGTGGAATCAACAAGGTATCCCAATGATGCTTGCTGCTCAGGAGTTCTCTCATAAAACTTGATAGTCAATGATGGATCAGATGATGGTGCAAACCTGTTCACATGTGTCTTCCATTTAGTTAAAATAGCAGCAGCTAAAAGGTGTGACTAATGTTAGTAAGAGCACCAAATACAGGTAAGATTGCCTCACCAACAAATGCGGGTTTGACTTGACTGATTTAAAATAAGTTATAAGATACAGTATGGAATGATTTGGTTAGCATCAATCCAATACAACAATCCATCAAGACACCAAAATACACTTAAAAGAACATATTTCAATATAATAAGTTCCATAATCTTTCTATGATAGTATGATACAATATGAAACTGGCTTTTATTCTCTTCTAGAAGGGTACATTACTCCTAATCAGATGTCATTTGTACAGCATCACTTCAATCATGCGTCTCTTCACTCTCTTGTCAAGTTGCAGACAGAATGGAGAAAATTAAGAGACTCTTTCTTTAGTCAGAAATGGGGGTTACCATGAGAAATTACCTTGTTAATTTTGATAAATTTTGCAGGCCTAAAAATGACAGGGCCTTGGGCCTTGATAGAGAGCTGCATGATGATTACATAATTTGGCAACAACTAATAGTTCAAAACCCTAGTCCAGGATAAGCTTCCCATTTCTTCTGGTTAGCCATATATTCGTTGCTATTCTGCTTCCTTTTCTTCTTTTTCATTTTCTTCCATTTACAAAGTCTTGTTGAAATAGTTGTTGGTGTTTAGATCCATAAACACTACATCACTTGTTCTCCTTCGAAGTAATTTTAGTTGGATCTTACTAGTTGTGAGTGAATAGTGATCATGATGACATGCTTTTATTATTTCTATGATTATTATTTAAATTTATTTTGTTATATTAACACCATTTAATATCTCTTATGCTTGGAGAAATATGAATTTTATATTTTGTTTAATCACTCAGATTTCTGATTTTTTTAAAATTTATTTAATGGCATGATTATATCTGTGAAAAAAGCAATTACTTCGAATACATTAAATAACATTGTTATGAGAAGTTGAGATTAAAATGTATGAGATTGAGAATTTGACCATTTGAAACGGATTTGTACTAACCAAGAACGATTTTTACCACTTAATTTGGGGGAGGGGGATCCATGATAGAATCTTATAGCATCTTTCACCCGGTTATGTACTCAAGGAGAAAAGGCTATTTGTTAGATGGAGACACTAGTGCATGGAGGGGATCCAACGATATGATGTGATGTAATAAGACTTGAGAAAGGAAAAGGCAGCCTATTAGATGGAGTCCTCCCTAAGGAGCAGAGTGCTGTTAGCAAGGTGGAGCCTCAGATTTTGGTCTCTTGTGTGGCCCTTGCTATGTTAAAACCCTCAACTTCTTTACATTTTACAAACTGTTAAGTTTTATTTTTACACATATTTCAACCCACACTTGTGAAATAAACACTATTATTATCCCTACAATTGTCAACTTGTAAGCAAAGAAATTTGTGAGCTCTACAAAGATGAAAATTTTAACCTTTAATTTTGTTTTTTGTCATTTACTTATATGAGGACATATTACTTATAATCTCTTCTCTAATAAAACTACTCTTACTATTTATTATAAAAATAAAAAAGAGTTATAATCTCTTACGGGTTTTCAATGAAGCTGTTTCCAGCAGGATCATCAAGAATAAATGTGAAGGCTGATTCTCCTGTTGCACAGGCTCGCAGTTTCACCAGGAACTGATCAATTGCCTCAGCTGTCTCTGGAGCCACTTTCTAGAAAGTAAAAAGCATAACATTAAATTATTAAAAGAGAAACTTATATATCAAATAACAATATAAAGCAGAAACAAATAGTACTTTGCGTTCCTCTTGAAGGGTCTGAAGTTCATCAGCTGCTCTCATAAGTATCCCTTCCACCTATAATAACACAAAAAATGATATAGTTGAATCATTTGACTACAAATGTTTAACTGTTCAGTGTTGATGAATTTTCATAAATACTCAGTTAGAGCTCCGACACCCACAACTTACATTTCTAATATACATGTATGGGCATCGTCCTTGCTACTAAATAAGGGGTGCATATGGAAAGTGCCAAAATTATGATATGATTATGAGTCAAACCTAAAGCTTCAGAAATCTACCCAAAATCATACAAACAAAAATTAATAGACTAGAAAGATAACGTTCTTATTTTTTCAATCAAACAATCGTTTTTGATCAAATAAAAAAAGGACTCATTGACATGTTTATTCACCAGATTTTAAATAGTCTGCTGTGCATGACAAAAAGAAAAGCAGTGTCGAGAAGAGATTTGCACTGACAAATGCAATAACAGGTAAACCCCTACCTGGGGGAAAAAAATTGACCAAGCAAACCTGTCAATGCTAGGAATGGGAAAAGAACAAAGTAAATTGAAATATGTATCAGAAGTACCGTTGACAGACTACCACGCTGAGCCTCTGGTGGAATCTCAAAATCCAGTTCAGGTATCTGCAAAATCATGCATCTAAGCAAGGTGCCTTTTGAATGAATTTATTACACATTACACATAAAATTTTCAATAATAGGGCCGCAATAATCACTCAATAAATAGAGATGACTCTTAAATTGCTTCATTCATAAAAAAAAAAAATTGTGCTATCTATCTATCTATCTTACCCTTGACTTAAAAGAGACAAGAACCAGGGTGTCAATGAACTAAAGGGTTTTCATTAACCTTATCATTACAGTCAAAATAGGGAACAAGAGTAAACAAGTTTAAATAAATGCAGAAAAAAAGTAAACAAAAACAAATTTGTGTACCTTAATGGTAGCAGATTCCGCTTTTACCACTTGTCGATTTAGCATCTGCATTCATAAAACTTGTCAATAAGGCACTCTTATAAACAAATTATCAGAATAGTTAACAAAAAAGCATGCTTGCAAATCAAAATAACAAATAAGAGAATCTCAAGTAAGCATGCATTGATGATACAGGTATTAAACTGATATTCAATAAGGCTAATTTCCTGGAGGTTCTGTTTCATGTAATACACCAATGTTAAAATAGTTTGTTAAATTTAGTTTCCAGACTTTTCTTAGTTTGGGCATGGTATGCATCAATGTTTTCACCATGGGCAATTAACTTTATTTCCTTCCTGATTTTGTATGACAAACATGCATATATTGTTCGTTTCTGAAAAAGCCTCCTAGCCATTTCTATTCCCAGTTTGACTATTTCCTTGCATGGAAAGAAAAAGGTGAAATAGGACGGCAACATTCATTCCAGTCTCCACCACTGAGATGCTTGTCATACTTGATTCAGTAAAATGCACACAAATACCAACCACGTCAGTTGCAGTGTTTTCAATTGCAAACAACAACAGCAACCTAAAATGCTAAGACTGACAAATGTTGCAAGCATTGAGGAAGGCGATGGGATGCCTGATTGAATAAAGTGAGACCACCATTTTAAAAAGGGAAAAAGTTCATCATAATGCCAACCTAGAAAGTTCTTTTACAATATGAACAAATGTTACTATCCTAAGATATTCCAATGTCTTTCTTCCTAAAAATTTTGGCCAGGGTCTGAGAATGGATGAATACCGAAGAACCCAGCTGTATTCTGCCTCAGTATTGCAGTTCTTTCTAAGTTTCTCACGATTAAGTTTTGCCATGCATTTATATCATTGTATGCCATCTTTCTTAAAATCGTTTCACATCATTATACCTTCAAGACAAATGTCTTTTACGATGTTAAACCTGACATTCTACCTGGGATCCGGAGGGGATTGAAAACTCATAACTCGGGGATCGTAACTCAAATTGTAAGATCCTATATTTTTGCTTTTTACCTAAAATGCAAAAATTATACTTATATAATACACATGTTAGATTAATATGTGCTTTTATATGTTTTATTAGCTTTCTTATTTTGCACTCTTTCTTTGTTGTACAAGAGCTGCAGTCTGCACCCTATCTTTTCATATCTTGTCATGTACTCATTTCCTCTTTATATATGCAAGTCTCAGCTGAGTGAGACAAGTTGAGACCGCCAAAATGTTAAGTTCATAGTTTTAACTATGCATATGCATAAATAAAGAAAATAACCTCTAACTCACAATATTAACACAAACTTAAATTGAAAAATTATAATTATAGCAAGTCATAATATCCAAATAGTACATCAGAAATGTGGGACAAAGAAACTCTTATTCTTTTTTTTTTTTGCTGATAAGAATGTTGTGTTGTTTAACTTTCTTAGAATTTGGGCTTAGGACCTAACTCAACCACACAAAACTGGCTTGTAAGGTGAGAAATGCCCAAGCTTTATAAGGCACTACTTAAGCCTTCAAGTCAATGTGGGAGCATACCCACCAGTTCACACCATTAACAACAAAAGTGCATGAAGCCACAAGTTATGGCAGCCAAGGGTTTCCAACCCCCCCCCCCCCCCCTTCTTCATGCCTAGGCGTCCCAATGTCGGTGGCCCAACAATGGATCCAAGCATTATAGACACTACTTAAGCCTTATCTCTAGTCAATGTGGGACTACACCACCCCTTCACACCTATCACAATGAAGTTGCATGTGGTCTCAAATTAAGGCAGGCTAGGATGTCCATAATTAATGCTGCTTTCCAACAAACTTGTTAAGGAAGTAGTTCTTGAACAAAAAAACTTGGGCCACACTTGAGCACCTCCATTCAAGTCATTATTACACCATTTTTTTAATTTATCTAGGGGCTATACAAGTTTTCTTATATTATAAATAATGATAATTATTTGGGGGGGAGTTGAAATTTGAATCAACACAACCTTCTGTTGGCCTGATGGGATCTCCAGAGAGTAACAACAACCACGCGGTTGAATTTCACCAGCAAACTGTACTTCATTGTTCCTAACAGATAAAAACAATAATTAGAAAACAAAAATATTAGTTTTCAAGGAAGATCAAAGGGATCAATTATGTTCAATGCACAGTTTTAAGAGGAGGGCATAGACTAAAGGGTCGTCTACCTCTCACCACAGTGGGGACATTCAAAAGCTGACAACAAAATCTGCAGGAAAGGTGAATGTGGCAATGGGTAATATTTCTAGAAAACTAATGGACAGACATAAGAAACAGCAGATAAAAATAACATGTGATAAGATCCATCATCTAATTTGTGAATCAATAGTGCTAATTCATTTTAATTGAAGTATGTAACACATAACTTAAGGGGGGAAAAGTGAATGAAACATAAACATAAGGAGAGGCAGAAATAAAGATGAAGTTTAAAATACATATATGATATATCCCAATACCTACAGATGAAAATATGAAATTAGTAACCACATGTCAATCACAAGAGGAAAGACCGACAGACAAGGCATACCTTTCTGAAGTTGGGAATTGAAGTCAATAAAAATCTTGTAATCCCCTGACAAACATGAAAGAAATTGATGTCAGATGATAAGTTTAAGAATAAAAAAATGGATGAAGCTACAAATTAAGCTTTAGGGTGCATTTGACTCATTTGCTAAGTAATAAATAATTGGACCACACAATTATTTGTTTCATTGATTTTTAACTTGGCCATATATAGAACACAAAAGATGAAAAACACAAAAAAGTGTAAATATTCATTACTCAATAACCCAAGTGACAATGTTGCTTGGAAATAAATGAGTCCCATGAAATAATTTCTCCTTTTTCCTAAATATCTGTTTAGTAAACTGAAAAAAGTATTATTTCTTCAAAATAAGTTGCACTTAACGGATATATGATATAACTTCTACTCCCCTGCACAAGACCACCCATTAACACCAATGAAGAATAACCCAACCCCTGCCCCACCTCCAAGCTGCTTGTGCAGTGTATCAACCCCCGTAACAATAGACAAAACAAAAAGTTTTGCTTGTTCCAAGTGCTCTAACCAATTCTACATGTACAGTGCATCAACCTTATACAATTGACAAAATAAAAAGTTTTGTTTGTGCTAAAAGCTAACCAATTCTATGTTTGCAGTGCATCAACACAATGCAATAGAAAAAAGGTTTTGTTTGTGCCAAATGCTAACCTATGCTAGAAGTGCAATGCATCTACCTGATACAATATACAAAACAAAAAGTTTTGCTTGTGCTAAGTGCTCTAACCAATTCTACAAGTACAGTGCATTGACCTGATACAATTTACAAAACAAAAGATTTTGCTTGTGCTAAGAACTCTAACCAATTCTACAAGTACAGTGCATTGACCTGATACAATTTACAAAACAAAAGATTTTATTTGTGCCAAGAGCTAACCAATTCTATGCGTGCAGTGCATAACATGATACAATAGACAAAACAAAAGGTTTTCTTGTGCTAAGTGCTAACCTATTCAACAAGTGCAATGCATCTACCAATTACAATACAGTAGACAAAACAAAAAGTTTTGCTTCTACTAAGTGCTCTAACCAATTCTACATGTGCAGTGCATCAACCTGATACAATTGACAAACAAAAAGGTTTTGCTTGTGCTAAATGCTAACCTATTCTACAGGTACAATGCATAGACCTGATACAATAGACAAAATAAAACGTCTTTTTGCTACTAACCTATTCTACATGTGCAGTGCACCGGCTCTGAACCAAGAGACAAAACAAAAGGTTTTGCTTTTGTTAAGTGCTAGTCTATTCTACTATACTAGTGCAGTGCACCAACTCGATACAATAGACAAAATGTTTTGCTTGAAACTCAATTGCTTGTGCTAACCTATTCTACTTGCCCCATACTTCCATACGCACAAAATGTATCCTTAGTTACCAACTCGTATACAATGAACATGTTTAGACGCAACCCAATTAAGAGCTTAATTAAGTTCTCATCACATGAGAGTTGAGACCTTATATCATTTGATTAATAAACTTATTCTACATGTGCAATGCATAGACCCTGATACAATAGACAACAATTTTCCTTGTGCTAACAGCCAAGTGCTATGTCATAGAGATTCGACAAAGTTTAACATTGGCTGTCGAAAGCCTCTCCTTTTATCCGGGCTTGGGACCGGCTAAGAATAAAGAGAGAGGGTTGGAGTAGCGCCTATTGTAGAGAAGATGGTGGAAAATAGACTTAGGTGGTTTGGGCATGTAGAGAGAAGACCGGTAGACTCTGTAGTGAGGAGAGTAGACCAGATGGAGAGAAGACAAACAATTCGAGGCAGAGGAAGACCCAGAAAGACTATAAGAGAGGTTATAAAAAAGGATCTCGAAATTAATGGTTTGGATAGAAGTATGGTACTTGATAGAACATTATGGCGGAAGTTGATCCATGTAGCCGACCCCACCTAGTGGGATAAGGCGTTGTTGTTGTTGTAACAGCCAAGTGCTAAGCTAACCTATTCTACATGTGCAGTGCATCAACAGGATACAATAGACAAAACAAAAAGTCCTGCATGTGCCAAGTGCTAACCTATGCTATTTGTGCAGTGCACCAACCCAATAGAATAGACAAAACAAAATGTTTTGCTTGTGACTTAGTTGCTTGGGCTAAGTGCTACCCTATTCAACTTGTCCTATCCTTCAATATACATAAAACGTATCCTTAGTTCCCAACTCATACACAATGAAAGTGTTTAGGCAAATAATTTAATTAAGGGCTTAACTAAGTTCTCATCACATATTTGATCATTGAACTTATTAAAATAAACTAAAAATAGCTTATATTGATAAATTTCTCCTAAATGCTTATTGAAATAAGGTAAAAACGTTTACAAGTTACTTTTACAAGCTTTGGTGAAAACTCTTTCAAACACCCCAAATCCAATATGGTATGCCGCCAAACTAGATTACCTCACAAGTTCAAACGGTGGATAGTTCCAAAAAGTGTTTGATACAGCTAAATGAATTGATGAAAAAATTAAACCCCACCGACTCATAAATTAAAGCATTGACTCGGGAAGAAAAAAAACAAGGCCTTTAAACTACAAAACTTTTTCGCTGAGCAATTAGGGGGGGGGGGGGGGGGAACAGTAGATAAAATTGAGTATGGAATACGAGTTAAACGTATTGACGTATGGAAGAAAAAAAAACTCAGTGTTTAACATCATAAACGTTTCTGCGTCCAAAGAACTACTAAAGAGGGAAGAAAAAAAGAGTAAAAAAAATCGAGTATTGAATACGAATTAAACGCATTGACTCTGGAAGAAAAAAAACAAAGCTCAATAAACCAGAAACGTTCACCGAGTAAAACAAAGCTCAATAAACTTCAGAAACGTTCACCGAGAAAAAGAAGAGTTAAAAAATGGTGCATTGAATACGAATTAAACGCACAAAAAAGAAGAAAACAAAGTGCAATTCATAAGCTTCAAAACTTTATTGAATGCGAATTAAACGCACCATTGACTCTGGAAGAAAAAACAAATTCAATGATTAAACTCCAGAAACGTACACTGAGTAGTAATTAATAAGGATGAAGAAGAAAAAAAGAGTTAAAAAATGTGCATTGAATACGAATTAAACGAAGAAGAGGAAGGAAAGCAATACATAATCTTCATAATAACGTTCACCACCGAGTAATAAAGATGCAGAAATAAAAAGAGTAAAAAAAATAGAATACGAATGAAACGCAGAAGGAGAAGAAGAAAACAAATAGCAATGCATAAACTTCATACTAACGTTCACCGACTCAATTAATGAATATGCAAGAGTAAAAAAATGGAAAATTGAATAGCTCAGTTACAAACGCAGGAAGTGCGCGAAAAGAAGAAGAAACCGACACAGTGAATTAATTGGATAAAGGAGAAAAAAGTTTACGTTTTCATGGCAACGCATGCAGAGACTTTCGATGCTGTAGAGAGGAGCGTGACCATCGTCAGCAGAAACGGCTTCCACCACTGATCCAACGTCAACAACAATTTGCTCGCGATTCGCATCCATTGAATTGAATTGAATTTCTCTGATGCGTTTCACTTTAATGCAGAGATAGAGATAGAGAGGCTTCGATTTTTTCAACCACAGTGACGAAGAAGAGTTCCTGAACCACTGGAAAAAAGAAGAAAGAAAGAAGAATTGTTGAGAATGTTATTATTAGCGGGTTTTGTGTTTGGGGAAGACGCTAGAAGGAACTAGGGTACACGTCATCGTCAGGTTAAGTTGTTGGGTTCACGGCCCAAGTCACTTGTTGGATTCCAAAAATTAAAATTTGAGAGTGGGCACGTGATGTGCACGTGGAGGAGAAGCAAAACAGTGGGCCGTTTTTATAAAAAAAAAAATACAAAAGAAAAATAAAAAGTGACAGTACAGTATACTGTGACACGTGGAACTTTGGTTGACTGATAGATAGTGTTGACTATTGTATTTCCGAGTAAGACGTTGGCTGTTTGATTTGATTTTTATTTAAAATAAAAATTAAATAAAAAATTAATATATGTCAAACCTTTTATAATAAAAATTTATTAATTTTTCATTAATTTTAAATCAAACATAATTTTAAAAAGTCATCTAAAGGAGAAAGTGATATATATTATATAAATTTATATTAAAAACACTACAAAATTGACTAATCGGTTTGAGAAAAAAAATCACTTTGATTGGTTTTTTGATTTTTTTAACAATTTTCTATTTTTATTTTATTTTAAATCTGTTTGGATTTGAAACCCCTGAAGATTTGATTATTTGACTATTAATACTATCTTTATTCTAAATTTTATGATGTTTTAGAGGAAAAAAATTATTCCAAAATAAATATCGTTTTATAACATCAATATTGTATTAAATATTTTTTATAAAATTATCTTTAATCAATATTTATTAAGAGTAGTGTATAAAAAAGTAAATAAATCATTAATTAGAGAGATAAAAGATATATTAAAAAATTATCAAATATTTTCTATGAATTCAACCATTTCTTATTTGTGGACAAAATTTAAATCTTAAATCTCATATAATATAGTACAAGTGAGTAATAAACTAGATGGTGGGTTATACACCATTATTATACAAAATTGGAAAGAGTAAAAAGAGTTTTATATATATAACGCCAGTTGAATAGATTTTATATCAATATCTATATACTAAAACTGAAGTATGATGAATATATTAAAATGTTCATAGCTGAGGTGTTGACATCTGTCCATTTTCTTAGTTTTATGGTCATTTTATATTCCTCCAGCTTTGGACTTGGTTTTCTGGCACGTGGATTGCTGTTTTTTGTTGTGTTGGTTCTAATAATGCAGTTTCAATTTTCCTGTTTGTAGTTTTGAAATTTGCAACTACAACTATAACTAATAATGTCAAGTATATGGAAGAATTTATATTTTATTTTTGGTTTGTATCTTTAATTTCATTTAAATTATTCCAAAGAATTAATGATTCCTATTAATAAGTTACTTAGTTTTCAATTTCTCGGGTAAATGATGGTGAAAAAAAATCATTTCTTTTACATAATTTTGTAAGGATGGTTGATTTTTTTTAAACCGTATCTTCAGTATTTATATCATTAAGATGAATATCCACATCAAGTAGTAATTATATATAATTTTCTTTAAAAATATCAAGAATAATAATTTTAAATTTATAAATTTTGAAACTTTAAAGACACTTGAAAATGAAGATATAAAATTAGATATATACTTAAATGTTTAAACAATAATACATTCATATATCATAGAACATGAAAAGTTATTTATTTTGATTGTACAAGTTAAAAAATATAATGCACGGTAAAGTAAATAAAGTTGTAATTTTAAAAGAGTCATTAATATCATGTATGCATCATTAATTATATGCAATTATTGTACTTTAATTATTCATATGAAAGGTTGTAGCTATAAACCCTTACAAATAACATCTTAGTTTTTAATCTCGATACTCATTAATTACATGTAAAACATCTAAGTTTTAGATTTATTGGGGTTTTACTTTGATTGGTATGATTGATGAGTTTTCCTTAAGAGTGTGTTTGGATGAAGAAATTTAAAATTCTGAGAAATTTTAAATTCTAAAAATTTCAAATACTTCAATTGAAATTCTTTTATTTTCAAAATTTTGTGTTTGGATAAAAAAAATTAAAATTATGAGGATGAAAAAAATGAATAAAAAAAAGAGAAGATATGGTTGGTGTGCTAGTTATACGTGTTCCTCTATGTTCACACTCGATCGATATCTTAGGAGCTCGGACGGTGTTTCTTGAAGAAGAATGTAAGAAGAGAATTTCAATTTCTCACTTTTTAGAAGGAAATTGAAATTCCAGATTTTTAGTTGTTTAAAATTCTGTTTTAAAATTCCAAAATTTAAAATTCTTCATAAAAAACATCTAAACAATGAATTCTAAATTACAGAAATTCAAATTCTCTGATAAATTACTTTCCTCAGTTAAAATTCTTTATTGGTTGTTGGGCCGCCAATGACCAAGGGAGATCTTAGATTTGTGTTGTTACAATTTGTAGATCAGTCTTTCATGCAAATATGTGACGCTGAGCATAAAATCACGTGAAGCATGTGTTGTTGTCTAGTGTGTTTGTACTAAGTGAAGGAACTACTCTAAACATGCTCCATTGTGTCCTATGTGTGGAAATTACCAAAGAAGTCCCATATAACTGCATATCCATTCTATGTGCATCCAATGGTGTGTTGAGAATGAGTCTGACATGGAGGAAATCTTGAATTCATGAGCTTTCACACTAAACACGTCTCTTTATGTGTTAAGGGTGAGACTTTTAGAGACCAAACAATGGTGTTAAGTGTCATTTGCATACACTAAATGCCAGGGTCATACATTAAGCATAACCATGTTATTGCCAAGTGGGAGACCCTAGAACAACATGACATTATTATTATTTTTTTCATTCTTTTATAGATGTTTCTATTGTGTGTGTGTCTCTCTCTCCGTATGTATAGAGATATAAGTACAAGATTATGATATAAGAACGAAAGGATGCTGCTTGGAAATTTAAGTTCAATGCTTTGTTGTAAGATTATATTGAAAATAAGAAAAGATAATGTTAAACATGTAAAAGTTAATGTTTTATGTTTATGAAATTGTGAAGCAAGGTTTTATATAGATTATGCATTCATGAGTCATTCATAATTTTTTGCATCTTTATAGTATTCATTAGTTTAATTTTTATGTTTCAGATTAAACAAGTTTCTAGGAGGACACGAGATGTTCATAAAAATACTAATGTTCTAATGATTATATATCTTCTTAGGTTAGGTTGACTTTTTGAATGACATTTTAGTTTTCACTTTATATTGTTTGCAAAGGGATTTCTTATACAAAGGGAATTACCCTTAAGTCACACACACATGATTAATGTTTTCGGCTTCAATAAAACTTCTATTCTAATTTTATACTCAAGTAAATATTATTGTCTTAAAATATTTAATAATGCATTTATGGAAAATAATAAATAGAGTACAAATATTTTAATTAAACTAATCTTTCTTTTTTGAAACTATTCTCTAATAAATTATTCGAACTATTTACTTTTCTTAATTGGTATATATAAAAAAATCCTAAACATCAAGGCAATTTGAAAAGAATAGAATATGTTGCATTATTTCCAAATTTGTAGAAAGATATTTTTTCCTAATGTTTTCACTTTATAAAAGTACTATATTTTTTAACACATAAAAAAACTAAAACAAAAATGATTTCCATTTCTCAAAAAATAAAATAAAAATAGTAAAATAGACTATATTTTGCAACTAAAGAGGCACTTTCACATTCCATTTTTTCAAATGCACCTATTCTTGTGTGAGGTGAACAGAGTGAGAAAAAGGGGCAATTGTGTGTGAGACAGAATGGAGAGTAGCGAGGAAGAAGAAGATTTCCCTTCCATTGAGAGCATCATTCCCCAATCCAAGGTTGACTCTCTCTATCAGTCTCAGACCGAAAAGGTTCGCTCTTTCTCTTCGCAATCAACATCAAACAATGCACACTCTGAAGAAAACTTCTATTTGTTTAATTGCATGTTTCTTTGGATTGTCATGAAACAAAAACTTGTGTGTTTTTTTTTTCAGGGGATTAGGAAGCTTTGCTGCGAGCTCCTAGATTTGAAAGATGCTGTGGAGAACTTGTGCGGCAATATGCACTCCAAGTTCTTGGCTTTCTTGAGGTAACATTTGTGTATTGTTCTGTCACAATTTGTTTGAAGTTACCAACCAAGGAATTTCAAGACCCTTTTATAAATTTGAGTACTTTTTGTCTATATTGCACTGATACAAGTTCAAGTACCGGCACACTTACATATGGGTATGATGGGTACAATTTTTCTAATTTGAATGTTGTATTGTGTTGGTCATGTGGCCATTATTAGACTTGCTGGTGCAGGTTAACTTTTTGTGTTAACCATATTTTTTTCCTTTTCGTTTCTTGAATCGATATAAGATCCACATTTGTTTATTGATTCTGCAGTGGAAGCAGAAGCTAGTGATCTTATTTCCTTGATTGGTGATTACTTGTTAAGAATTCGTCTGTTAATTTTATGTTATCTTGCAAATTGGAATATGAAGAATGGGAGACTTGTTGAATGTTTGATTAGATCCATGCCTTTAATAGCTGTCTCAGAAAAGGTGGAAAATGATTAACGTCTTGATAAATGGGAGTGAAAATTCATAGATAAGTTATAGTAAAGTTGCATTGAGAGTTGATTCATGAATTTATCACCTCCTTTCTAACCCCCCATACCAAACTGACATGAAAAGGTTTCATTTTTTTGATTGGTAAGTGATAAAACTATGAATGGCTCAATAGCACTCTGGTTTATTTGCTTGTTGCTTCACTGTAATTTTCTCTAGTTATGGTGATATTTTTCAAAATGCTATTTAGTGAACAAAGTAAGTAAGTAACCATTGTAATGCACCATTCCAGTTGCAAGCATAGCTTGTTAAAGGTTTCTATTGTATGGATGCTGCAGTGGAAGATCATAAACAAACTGGTATTGTTTTTATTTGTTTAGTTTCTTTAAGAAAAAGCTGTTAAAATATTGCCCAGTAAGTTGGTTATACTTTAGTATGTCCAACACACCCTGAAACATGAGTTATTTTTGGGCTTGAACTTGAAATGTGCACAAAGCACTAACTCTCTTCTCTACCTTGTGCTGAAATTTAATTTAATTGGGGAATAGGTGTGAAAAGGATTGAACACTTGACTGTGTGGTTGAAGGACCAAGCTTCTCAAAAGCTTAAATTGTTAGTATAAGGCCTATGAATGGTTCCTATTTTAATATATTTCTAACAAGTTTGCAACCTGAACTATAAAACAACAGACTTTTGTAACAATTCAAATCACTTTCTTCAACCATATTATATGCATTCAAATTTTGTTGTTTGTTCTTGATATTGTAGGATATCTGAAGAGGCCGTGGAAGTAAAGCATGAATTGATTGAGCTGCAAAAGCATATCTCAGCACAAGGTATTCTTGTTCAGGATTTAATGACTGGTGTCTGCCGTGAATTGGATGAGTGGAATCAGTCAAGCAATGATGTTTCTGAAATTCAGCAAGAACCTGAACTACCTGAACTCCTTGAGCCCTTACCAAATGAGAGAAATGACAAGAAAATATTATTCTTGGAAACCATTGATGTACTTTTGGCTGAGCATAAGTTTGAAGAAACATTAGAAGCATTAGATGCTGAAGAAAAGAATTCTGCAGAGTTGAAAGGCTCAGGGAATAACTCTTCAGATGATGTTTCCTCGTACAAGTCTGCCTTGTTGGAAAGAAAGGCAATGCTTGAAGACCAGCTGGTTGGAATTGCTGAACAACCTTCTGTTAGTTTCCCTGAGCTGAAAACAGCCTTAAATGGTTTAACAAAACTTGGAAAAGGTCCTCTAGCACATCAACTAATGCTGAAGTTTTATCAGTCTCACCTCCAAAAGAGAATTGAGGCTTTGCTTCCCTCAAGTTCTCTCTGTCCTGAAACATTTCCTTCTACATTATCTAAGATTGTGTTTTCTGTAATTTCACTGACAATAAAGGAATCTGCTTTGATTTTTGGAGATAATCCTGTTTATACCAACAGAATTGTTCAGTGGGCAGAATGGGAAATTGAATATTTTGTACGAGTGGTGAAAGAGAATGCACCCTCATCTGAGACTGTTTCTGCCTTACGTGCTGCTAGCATCGGCATTCAGGCTAGTCTGAACTACTGCTCAATCTTGGAATCGCAAGGATTGAAATTATCTAAATTACTGTTGGTGCTTCTGCGTCCTTCTATTGAAGAAGTTTTAGAATCAAATTTTAGACGTGCTAGAAGAGTAGTACTTGACATGGCAGAATCTGCTGAATGTTGCCCATTGTCACCACAGTTTGCATCTTCACTTTCTGCAATTGCAAGTTCATCTAATAGCATGCTTGTTGAGAGTGGAATGCGATTTATGCACATAGTTGAAGTAAGTAACTATATCATATGATATGGCTATTTTCAAATGGACAATAATTATGTTATTTTGCCTACGCACTCTTTTCTGTGATGGAATTATGTAAAGTTTTATAGGATAAGAAAAGCCTTTGCTTTAAATTTTGTCCTCATTTCCTTTTCCATTTTCTCCCTGCTAGCTCTGTTATTAAAACATTTATTCTAAAGATATGCAGCATACTGTTGACCCTCATCTGAACAAAATATGTAATAAATTGGTCTATTTGATAAGAAACTATTGATTAAGGTCCTCATGACGTATATCAGGTTTTAGACCTTTAGTAAATTTTCCTTGATATCCATGATCTTCTGGGAGGAATTAACTAAAGTATTGACAGTTGATTTGTAACTAGTGCTAATGGCAGTGCAACATATGGCATACTTTTGCGACGTGTTCCTTTTATGTATGTTCACTTGTTTTGTTTATAGCTTATTATGTATTTTAAAGAGATTGTTTTCACTTGAGCGCAAATGAATGAACTTGCTTGGAATTTTTCTGTCTTGCTATAACATAATGTACTTTTGGTGCAAATTATAGGAGATATTGGAACAGCTAACGCCAATGGCTAGTTTGCATTTTGGAGGAAATGTACTGAATAGAATCTTACAACTATTTGATAAATACATGGATGCTCTTATCAGAGCACTACCAGGTCCTTCTGATGATGACAATCTTCCAGAACTGAAAGAGGTCGTGCTTTTCAGAGCTGAGACTGACTCAGAACAACTTGCAATATTGGGAATAGCATTTACAATATTGGATGAACTGTTACCAAATGCTGTGTTATCAAGGTGGATGCTGCAAAGTGAAAGCAAGGCCAAGGAACCAAATAGTGGAGTGACAGAGAATGTATCATTCAATACAAATGCTAGTGTAGAATTGAAGGAGTGGAGGAAACATCTTCAGCATTCTTTTGACAAACTTCGGGATCACTTCTGTCGGCAATACATTGTTACTTTCATCTATTCAAGAGAGGGAAAAACACGGTTGAATGCACATATTTACTTGAGTGATAACAGAGATGATCTTTACTGGGATTCTGGCCCACTGCCTTCGCTTCCATTTCAGGTCGTTTTCTTATTTTTCTTCTTTTGCTGCTGCCCTTGTTTTCGTTCTCTATTTGTTTCTTTGATCATCCCTTTGTGTTTCCATGTTTCCTTTTTGGTAATGTTAGCTGTTGATTGCATGTTTTTTCAATCATTATTAGAAATTGTTTTTCTGAATGAAGCTGTGGCTGTTATTTGCTCACTAATTTGATAATTTCTTGCATTATGCTATTTTACTGAGGTGTGTATCTGTGCATCTGTCGGTCTGTGTCTATATATTTATTTACATGTTCATATTGAATTCTGGTGTTTTGTTTTATTACTGACAAGTATAGCTATATTTGCAGGCATTATTTGCAAAGCTGCAGCAATTAGCAACTGTGGCTGGAGATGTATTACTTGGGAAAGAGAAAATACAGAAAATGTTGCTAGCTAGGTTAACAGAGACTGTTGTCATGTGGTTGTCTGATGAACAAGAGTTCTGGGGTGTATTAGAGGATAAATCAGCTCCTCTGAAGCCACTTGGTTTGCAGCAGGTATTTTTATTTTATATATATATATATATATATATATATATATATATATATATATATATATATATGAACAATTGAATACTTTTATGTCCAAATTCTGTCATCCAAAATACTTTTAGGTCTTAAGCTTTACCCAGCACAATCTTGATGCATCATTTGTACAATATTTGGTTATATTAACATTTTCTGACAAATAACGTCGTTTTTTTGGCTTGTCAAATAAATAATTATGATGGTTATCATGGGAGTCTTAGATTGCATCTCGAGAATTTGTCATCTACCACAATTGAAGATATAATGCATTTCATTCATCATTTGATGTTATCATTATGTAATAAAACCTATGTTTTTAGAGAAAATTACTTAATATCATGCTATTATTGCTCTTTCCCATTGGAAAAATTGTTAAGAGAATTATTCTCTTTCAATTTAGTTTGGTAAAATTGTGGATAGGGTTTCTTGCTCTGAACTCCTCTCACCCATAGCTGTCTTTTTGTGACAGTTAATTCTTGATATGCACTTCACTGTTGAAATTGCGCGCTTTGCGGGGTATCCGTCTCGACACATCCATCAGATAGCATCAGCTATCACTGCACGTGCCATCCGGACCTTCTCTGCTAGGGGCATAGATCCACAAAGGTATTCTTCATTTCTGCATTTACCATTCCTTGTCCTCAGTTGTATTGTGTTCTAGTATTCTAACACCAATCATTTTTCATGATCAATTATCAGTGCACTTCCTGAGGATGAATGGTTTGTGGAAACTGCAAAGTCAGCAATAAACAAGCTCTTGCTTGGGGTATCAGGGTCTGAGGCATCCGACACCGATGAAGATCACATCATTGATCATCATGATGAAGTTGTCTCAGACTCTGATACTGTTTCATCCCTGTCTTCTATGGAATCAACCGAGTCTTTTGCTTCCGCTAGCATGGCCGAACTTGATAGCCCCTCTAACTTGTCTGACCCAGATAATTGATTTTTTTTCTTTCTACATTATTTAAAATTTGCCCTTGCCGAGTCCGGGTCTTGGATCCGCCAAGAAAACATCGTCCATTTTGAAAATATTAGAATAATCCAAGAACAATTTGTTTCAATCATTAAATCAATTATTTTGCTTAATTTACTCCATACATGTTACTATGACAGTTTTACAAAGGGTAAAGGACTCAGAAGAAAACATCATTCATTTAGGGTTTAGGTGGTTCATGTGGCTTAATTGTATTTACAATCTTTCTATACTCCATACATATTACTATGACATTTTTTTTCCAGAAATTAAAAATATGCTACTGATATGATCTTATTTGATAGTATTTTTTTCAAATTAATATGGATTCATGTTTACTTGGGATACTTAAACAATTTCTTGAAACACTATCACAATCACGTGTCAAATCTTTTTAAACTAGATATATAATTATTCATAAGATTTTACATACAAATTAAAAAAAAATACTGTCCCTCATCAAAATATCCAGCTATGCATTGCACGAGACAACGCACTAATTATTAAATAATATTATATTTTTCATATTAGTAAAATTAGTTACACCCAATGCTCAGGACATCCGCGAAGGTGATTCTATTTGCACCCTCTTTTCACTATATATCCTCGTTTGCTTATTTATTTGACAAAATTATATTTTTGGTTTTCCTAGTTGTCTCCAATTCTGATTTTGGTCTCCCTTTAAAATTATTGATGTATTTAGTCCTCTGATTATGTTTAATCTCATAGATATGGTTTTTAAGTCCAGATTTAGACGTTGACTACTACAAAGGAAGGTTGACTGTTACATTATGATTAGACGATGACTGTCACATATCACGTTCAGATTGGACGTTGACAACAACAATACATTTTCATCGTCCATAAAGTTAACATCCAATCAGAACGTGATGGTCATCGTCCAATCAGAATGTGACACGTGTCAATCAACATTTTTTTGTAACAGTTAATGTCATTTATGGGATTGAACATAATTGGAGGACTGAATGCGTCAATAATTTTAAAGGAAAACCAAAATCAAGATTGAAGATAATTAGGGGGACCAAAAATAAAATTTGCCTTTATTTTTTTGACATAAAATTACTACATCTTTTTTATAAGAAAGAAATGATAGTGTATTTTACACTATTTATTATGATGTTGCACATCAAAATCTCTCAAGGACTTGTCTCAGCTTTAGCTTTTCCTTATGATGGTGTATTTTACGAAACTTAAATGTTTATCTTCTCCCTATGTTATACCTTAGTGCATATCAAACAATCCTTAATTGCGAAGTCTTTAAGAATAAATTTTATAATATACACAAATCTTCATATAATCTTTACCATTGATTTTTTTCTTTAATTTAGTTTTAAACAAAATTTAACATAAGAAACTCACTAGTATTAGCTTAGTTGTAAGAGAAATTAGGGAACTTAATTAAAGTTTTAGGTTCAAATTTTAGCATTGTCAAGTGTACAAACAAAAAATCCTAAACCTTAAACCTTATACAAAATAAAATAAAGATATGAAAAGGTCTAACAGATGAGGGTTTGTGTAAGATAATACAATACATTTTCCATTAATAACTACTAGTATGTTTAATTTTTCCATTAATACAATATTTATACTAGAAATATTGTAAAAAAAAACTCACTAGTGTCAGCTTATGGATAAGGAGAAGCCTAGCTTGCATAAAATTTTAGGTTCAAATTTTAGTGCCACCATTACACACATACACACACAAAAAATCCTAAACCTTGTACACTATACAAAATTAAATAGAGATAACAAAAGGTGCCATAAATCAAGGTTTATATAAGGTAATCCGGTAATTTGCCATTAATAACTGCCAGATATATTTTAAAATGTTTCATTATCATATCCAATACTTATTAACAGAAAATTACCATTAATATGCTCACACATACCGCCTTATACACACCCTTAAATCAAAGATTATCATGCTCTTCAACTTCATGATTCACACTCTCAACCTCATTCTCTTCCAAAGACCTTCCCATGGTTTCCCTAGTGAAAAGGTAGGTGACCAACATTCCCAATAAGCACACCACTCCAAGTATGATAAGGGTCACTTCCATCCCAATTCCCTTAGGGTATCCATTTTCCTTCTTTTTATGTGAAGCCCAAAGAAACCCCACAGACCCAATAATTGCCCCAACCTTGCCAACGGCCCCAGAAATTCCATGACACGTTGACCTAAACCTAGCTGGAAAAAGCTCAGCTGGGACTATGAAGGTAGTAGTGTTGGGCCCAAAATTGGCAAAGAAAAAAGCAAGCCCATACAACACCATGAACCCTTTATTCATATTATGGTCCTCGGTGGTCCAAAAAGAGTAATAGGGAATCCCAATGGCGAAAAAGGCCAATGCCATGAAGAAAAAACCCATCATTTGGATTTTGACCCTTCCCCATTTGTCAATGAAGTACACTGAGAAGAAGTAGCCAGGGATTGTGGAACACACAGCAATAACGGCTTGGATCCATGCAACATGGAAAGTCTCTTGATACACATCCACTTCCTCCTTTTTGTCTAGGTAGCGTTTGTATATTTCACTTTGGAACAAAACTTGGCTGTAGAACACAATGTCCACAAGGAACCATGTGGAAGAACATGCAAATAGGTCACGACCGTGCCTACGCAAGAATTCCCTTGAAAGGAGAGGGTATGGATGTGGGGTTGGTGGCAATGGATGTTCTTCAGCAATCTGGCTCAGTGTTACATCAAGGACTTTCTCCATGTCCTTTGCTGCTTGCATCACATTTTGCTCCACTAATGCTGTGTACCTATGATTGCACATCAAAATCTTTAGTTAAGAAACATAATTAATAACTCAATATCTTAATTTTATATTAAGATTATTGTGTGAGTTTAATTTTTTTTTTGTTGAACGAATGCGAGTTTATTTTAATATAGTAATATACTGATCATAATGTAAAGACCGACAATTAATTAGAAATCACACTAACATTTAAAATAATTATTATAATAGTCATTAATCTTACACTATATAATATTATTGTTCAATAATATTAAAAGGCTTTTTTGTTAAGTCTAAATTGAAAGAAATGAGATTTAAACCAGATAAGAGAGCTCATACACAAATTATCCAAACTTTACCGTTAAGCTGAGTCTAGCCGGATGTAAAACCTTATGGTTGTTAGATTATATTATAATTAATTCTTATTTTTTTAACCTTAGTATTATGCAGTTTATGTTTTTTTACTTATTATTATATCTGGTCCCAGGCGCACAATCTAATTAGTGCGTGCTCATTAAGACAAGGCAGTAAAAATACATATTCAAATTCAGTAATGCATTGTTTATGAAATGCTTGACTTTGACAAAAAATTCTTACTTAATATTTTCCCTACAGGTAGTGTTGGAAGAAAATTACTACTGTTATTAATTGTTTTTTATGATAACATTAATTATTACCTTTTTAATTATGTTTTTGCCTTTAGTCAATTCCAAAAATTCTTATATATTTATTATAAAAAAGACAAATAATTGTTGAGGGTGGTTAAAGTAATAAGTTCAAAGAAGCAATTGATGATATTTTGATTTTTAATATCAAACATGAATCACGCGAGCAACTTAAACAACTCTAAAATTAATCATCCTAGCCATTTTTCTTTTCGGCGAACGCAACCTGGCATTTTCTATTTTTTGCTTGACGTTCATTCTTGGGTAAATAATGATTTTTGCTTTTCATTCTACAGAGGGCTTACAAATTCATTCATTAAAGATAAAAATTTAAATTTTAGATTTTAAAAGTGAAAAATTTGCGACAAATATATTAATCCATTGACTTCCGTCATTCCCTATTAATAAAAGAGTTTATTTGACACATTTAAAGATGAGTTTGTTAGCATTCTAAACATCTCAATACGAAAATACCTATTTACTCAAAATATAATTTAATCTTTATTTTTCTCTTTTTTAATCGTTGTAAACATAATATTACAATAAATATTTTAAAAAAGCATACGTTAGAATAAACATAATATTAATTAATAAACATAATCGATCTGTTGCTCCGAAATTTCTATTGTAATAATATTAGGTAGTGACAAAATCAAGTTGAGTCTCATTATTTTGTAAGGATTAATTTAATGAATGTATATTTTTGTTTAGGTAGTGACAAAATCAAGTTAGATCTCTTTTTTTTTGTAAGGATTAACTTAATAACTATGTATTTTTGTTTGAATGTTATATCTTGAGTAAGGTTCTGTCACAATAAAATTTTTTAGAGCAACAGACAAATTATACTTGTATTATGCCTATTATTATATTTGTTGTAACTTATGCTTGATTTTATTTTTATTTTTTTAAGTGCTTATTGTTTTTCTCTCGACAAATGTTTATTGTAATATTATGTACCCAACGATTTAAAAAGGAGAAGATAAATATTAAATTATATTTTGGGAAAATATTTATTTTCATCAATTGATATGTAGAGCAATAACAAATTCATCCCTCACACGTATGCTCTCATGGTAATGAATGAATGTTAACATATTAATAAATTTATCACACTTTTTTTACTTTTGAAAACTAAAATTTAAATTTTTATTTTTTACAAGCGAATTTATTAACACTTTACACATTCGATAAAAAATAACTATTTACCCTTTATTCGTTTTAAGTGCGAAAATTGATTACTTTCCATTTTTAATAAACTTGATTTGATAAGTGAAAAAATTTCACCAACAAGGGCCTGATGAATAATTCCACTCTATTTTTCCCGTTGACTAAAACAATTCTAATTAAGTGATTATTAACTAAATAACCGAGAATCTAACTCAGTTAACTAACGAAGATTTGCATTAGTTATTATAAATCTTTAAAGAATTTTTTATTCCCATAAATAAAAGAAAACTGAATATACAACTGATTCCTTACACTTCCTAGACAAGAACTAAAAGTGCATGCATAAAATAAAATGAGCTATATTAATTCTATATATTTACATTTTTACAATTCATTTTCTTTATTTCTCTTTATTACACCACATATCTTATAAAATCATAATGATATCATAAAAAACTATTTATTTCTTTATTTCTATCATTTAAAACCATTAATTATTTCTTACTATGAAGTGAATCCAAAACACATTACATAACGAGGACTAGTAAGTGGATACATAAAATAAAAGTTAAATTAGTTTATGTTCTTTTAATTTATTTTTTATTTTTGATTTGTTACTCTATTTTATTTAGTTTTAATTTGATCTTTTAATTTTTAAATTTAATTTGATTTGATCCTCTATTTTTTTTGGGTTCAATTTGATCTTCTAAAATAATTTAACCTAAAATAAAACGACTTACATAAACATTTTTATAATTCATTTTTGTTTATTACACCAATCATCTTATTTTATATTGATTCTTATTATTTATATACACCTTAATTGTGAAAGAAATTCAACAAGGATAAACATCAGCTTGTCTTTGTCAATTTCTTCGGTTCAACATCAGAACGAGCAATTAATATTATGTAGACAGCGAGATAACATCCTTTTCACTCGTTCAATGGACGCAAGAAATTAAAGCCATAAAAAAGTGATAATATATACTAATAATAATAAGAATAATAATAATAATTAATTAAAAAAAAAGATGTGGAAGGTGGAAAGTCAAGATGTCAACGGAGGCAGGTACCTGGCGGTTTCGGGCATCATCATGCGCCAGTAGTAAGTCATGGCTGCCGGAACTGAACCGAGCATGAGAATCAACCTCCATGCCAAGTCAGCCTCGGAGTTCTTGGACGCTGCACGGAATATGGAGCACACCGCCATCGTCACGGTGGAGCTGGCCAATATGCCGAAGCCTTGCATCGAAAAAACCGCCGCTATGAACGACCCTCTTGTCTTCTTGTTCGCAAACTCCGACATTATGGTAGAAGACAGAGGGTAGTCTCCTCCAATCCCCAGCCCCAAGAAAAACCTAAACCAAAACCATGCCCATAATTAACAAAATCAAATCCAATGTATTTAACACTCTTATAATTATTACTAGTATTTTTTTTTTACTGCTTAGAAAAATTAGACCATGCTCGAAAAATTACTATATATCACAAAATTCGTCATCGAAATATTTAATAAGTTGACGACTCAGATTTAAGAATTACTTATTAAACAGAAATAATTTCATATCATTTAAAGTAGATAGTTACTAATATATTAAAAAAAAATTACATACTCATGATTCAAATTTTAAATCATTGATTAAGTTAGTTGGAATAATGTATAACATTTTTTTTTACTTAAATATATTTTTGGTGTTAATATTTTTTTCTTTTTATTTCTTGTAAGTATATTTTTCTAATTTTATTCGTTTGTGTTTATTTAATTTTGATTCTTATAAGATATTTTATTTATTTTTGGTACATGTAAATTTATGTTTTTTTAATTTTAATCATAATAACATAAATTATGAGAACTATAAATAAAAAAATTAAAATCTAATAGAAACTAAAATTGAAAAAAAATACAAACTTATAAAGATTGAAAATGAATAAAAAATTTACGGAAATCAAAATTAAAAAACATAAAATTACCAAAATTAAAATTAAAAAAATAAACTTTAATAAAATGAAAAAACATTGACTTAGATGACCAACAACATAAGCCATTTTTTTGGGAAGGCACAATGCATATCAATTTATTCACACACTAAATAGTATATAAACAAGATTTAAAGAATTCAAATGAAATTATTATTTTTTAAATTATTTCAATAGACTATATGATTTAATTTGATATTAAAGAAAAGAGTTAAAAGTTTTACCTAATTATTTAATCATAACTTATCTTATATGATAAATTAGTTAACTTTTAAAATAATTATACTAAAATAATTTACACCTACATAAACATTAAACTCATTTGATATATAACATAAGTTGCCAACTTTAAGAATAAAATTTAGTATTGTTATTCTTATCTAATGAAATTTTATTTTGCTAATCCAGGTAAGATTTATATTAAATGTTATACATATAAACGAAACTTAAATTAATGAACTTAATTCTAATTAGAGAAAAACATTAAAAACAATTAAACAAACTACATATAAATTTTATCCTAAGTTTAGGCAAGTTAGTATTTTGAATTATTGGCAAGTAATTAACAATGCAAGGCAAACCTGAAGAAGCCAAGAGTGAGGAGAACGCAGGTTTTTCTTCTACAAATGGAGAAGCCAGAAGCCAAGGAGCTGAAGACCATCAACAAAAGGGAGAATCCGTACACGCGCCGCCGCCCCTTGAGGTCTCCAAGCCGGCCGAATACCAGCTGGCCGACGGCGGTGCCCAGCAGCGCGACGGCAACCAAGGCGGAGACGACCTCCGGCGGGGTCTCGTACCGGTGTTCGCCTTCGCGGTGGTCGTAATATACCCTTCCAATTATCTTGATGATGAGAGTGATTGAGAAGAGGTCGTAGGCATCGGTGAAGAGCCCCATCCCTGCAATGATGATGGCTTTGAAGTGGTAGTATTGTGTCCTTGATGTGTCTAGGGTTGACAACACCTTCAACCTCGCCATTAATTAGCTTCTTCAATATTATTCCCTTCAAGTCTCTGCGATATGTGTCAAAATGTTTGTGGTTAAGGCCTATGGGACTTTTCTGCCATGGTCTTTTAGTTGCTGACTTTGGTTAATATATATTTTGCTTAGAGAATGAAAAGAGGTACCTAATAATATAAGGGCCAAAATGTTTGTGCTTTAGCGTGGAAATTTCGGGCTTGTTGTGTTCTATTGTCTCGTGGGGATTAATTTGTTGTATTTATCGAAGAAATTGGTGGGGCAAATTAATTAATTGTTTGTGTGACAAATGCATGACAAGTGCTATGAACTCGGAAGCTTGTTGGAAAGGGTATTAGTCGTGTCTAATATAATGCTGTGAAGAACCAATTGGGTTTTAAGTCAAAACTATTACTGCATCATTCTACTAAAGATGCGAATCAAATGCATCCTTGAAACATTTTACGTTCATATTATATTTGCCATCTGCAGTTGCCGGCGTCAACAAGCTAAGGGTCCACGTTTGCAGTTTGACCTATTTTTTTTAGTTGCAAAGTACTATAAAACCTACGCATTTCATTATTCATTTATTTGTGTAACTAACTCAGCTCCGTACGCAAGATTCTGCCACGGTAAAAAATGTTAAACTCAGATTTTTTATCTTTCTTGTAAAAAATGTTATATATGGAGCCTTTTAAGAGAGCTTATATAGAATTCAATTAATTGAACTTATAAAAATAGTTTGAGTTTCATAGTTTTTTTAAGCTTATTTTGAGAATCTTGTTTTAATATAATTTATTAAATATATATATATATATATATTTTAAAATTTATTCTAACAAATAAATATTTTAATTAATTTGTTTATCTGAACACACGTACCCTTAATGTTATGTTTCCAAAACTATTACTTCGGCGATTTATGCGTGCTACCAGATCACTAGACATGTATGAACTTGACTTCTTTTAGGATATGTACTTCGAAGTTGAATTTTAAAATGAAGGGAGAATAATAAACTAGTTCGAGATGTTTGTTTTTTTATATTTTTATTTTTTATTTTGATCAAGTTAGCTCTGAGATGATTTTGCAATAGTTCTCTCTTTCAAAATGGTAGATATCGGTGGTGACCGGTGAAGAGTTGAGGTACCTACAAAGACACTATAATAACTCAAACCAATAAGAATTTTGGCAAACGATAGAAAATGTCATAAACGTGTGTACTTGACATTGCTGATGATGGTTTATTTATAAGAAAATTTTGAGATGGATTGAGATGGTTGATATATGCATGACCTTATTGGAAAGTTTTTACACGTTTGAAAGTAAAATGCTTTCTTATTGTAGGATGATTTGAATTCACCTTGCAATCGGGTCATGCTAAGGACTTCATCCCATGGCCATGGGGTGAGGTGGACTAGCTCTTATGGATTGGACTAGCTAAGGTTCCAAAAGATGTATAATGTGGCCAGCTCTATGTCAATTATATAAAAGATCACAGATGAAGTTCATAAATTTGCTACCTCAACATTGTTCATATACGACGCCAACCTTCCAACCATTAAAGCATCTCAATCGACTTTAATTAAAAGCTTTATTGAGGCCAAATATGTGATAGTATACACACAGACAAAACTATATATTTATGTTTGGGAATAGAGTTTTGATTTTAGAAATTTTAACATACATAAATTAATAGCATTATATTATTAAAAAATAAAATAATTATAGCGGACTAACCAGCCCCACCATGCACACCCCTCTGGGTTGGCAGGCTAGGCAGAGTGGGCTGGAGTACCTAGCCACTGCATTGTCACCTCTAACCACATGCCACATGTCTCAAATGCTATCTTGAAAGATAGTTGTGTTCCTAGCTTTTCAGAACGTCCAGCAAGTAGTTGCAAACATGATTTTACTATACCCTTGAATTAATTAACTTTGCAATATAAAACGCAATGTGTAGGTCAAGCTTCAAGTGTTGCCACACTTGATGAGAAAAGACACAGTCCTGAAGCACATTGGTTGTTGATTCTTGTCATTGTCGCACTTGTTACAAGAAGAATTTATAGACATATATGTAAAGACATGAAAAACGTTAGTGGGCAGGCTACCATGGAGGGTAATATATTCTCTAGTAAGTGTTGTTTCCATATCCAAGACCAATTTCAAATTTGAGAGATAGTTAATGAATTCTCGGCAGTAAACCACTTGAAGGGGAATTTGATGAATTTTCCAGAATATCTCCACATATATAATCATTAAGAATATGGTTCTACAGCTCCCTCTTTACATCCAAGGGCTAGCCTTTCAAAATGTTACATCCCTTGATGATAAATATCATGCAACCTAGCTTAGATTAGTGTCCTCTATGTTGACGTAAGGAACTAAATGGCATGAAAAATCATTTGTTAGCCATTTATTATACCAAATTGATATTTCACCCCTGCCAATCCTATATTGGAATCCTAGCTTAGGATGATCAATGACTTTAGCAATAGAATTCCAAGTATAGAATGCTCCTCGAATAATTGGCGCTTGCAAAATAGAACCACCCCTCAAATATTTTGCATCTAAAATTTGAATTTACATTTTTTGTTTCTTGTGCATCATGTCCCAAGTATGCTTGCCTAAGAGTGAAATGTTAATGCTCCTAGCTGGACGTATTCCAAGTCCCCCATGGGATTTATGAAGAGATATGGTTTCCCAATTCACCCAATGACAATGATCACTTCCCTAAATAAAGTGATGGATAGTTCAATCAATCTTATTCCAAATTCCTTTGGGCATCCACAAATTTTGCATGAAGTAGATATGCACGGAAGCAAGGACTCATTTAGACAATGTCACCCTACCTACTCTACTCAAAACCTTCGTCTTCCACCCACCTAATCGGGAATTAATCTTCTCAAGGGATGTAATTAAAATCACTATTCCTCACCCTTCCAGACAGAATAAAAAAAGACAGGATACTTGCCTATTTGACGAGTAAGTTGCGAATGGGAAATAAATGCATATTTCTCCACCTTCACATTCGAAATGTTCTTAGAGTCTAGGTCATGAATCTTGACTTTTGAGTATTAATCTTCAGACTTGAAGCATGACAGAAGGTGTCAAGAACTTCTTTGACGACAAGACTCACTTGAGAAGATTTAGCCTCAGTAAACAATAAATAGTCATCCAAAAAAATAGACGAGATACCCTGGTGCATTTGGAACAATCTTAACAGACAACCAACTATTCTCTTGTATTTTCTATTGAGTGAGGAGAGACAATTTTTCCATACATAAAAACAAAATGACAAAGGAACATAGAATCACCTTGACGCAAACCCTTATTTGGAGTAAAACTTCAAGTTTCTCACCATTCCATTTCAAAGAGAAACTTGTGGAAGTTGTGAAATTCATAATGAGAGTAACAATTTCATGAAGAAAGCTAAATTCCATAAGAGTAAGTAAGAGAAATTTCCAATCCATTCTATCATAAGTTTTTTAAAGTAAATTTTAAGGATAAATACCTATTTTGTGGTGGATTTGGAGGAGGAAATGATCAAGGGCAAAAAGAGGGTTTGGGTAGTGTACCAATTGCTGATGGTCCTTGAATAATGGTGAAGAAAGTGAGGATGCCAAGGAAGGGGAAGGAGAAAGATCAAGGAGAAACCTCTAGGGATGGGTTTGTTGGAGGGCCAAGATTTGGAGTATTAGGTAATCAGATTGATGAGGAGAGGGCATCGATAAATGATAATGACAAGGCTATTACAAGAAATATTGGTGGGATTGTGATAATTTCCAAAGTTGTTGATGGAGGAAGGCCGACATTGGCAGGAAGAGATCCAAAGATTGGCCACACTAAAAAGGAATCTCAGAGGGGCCTTGATCAAGGTCATCCTTATGCTAGAGGAAGAAATAAAGACAACATGTCTGGATGCTCTATTAGACGTGGTAATGCTTAGGGATCCATTGTTTTTAATGAGAATTTTATTGGAAAAATCAACACAAGAGTCAAAGTGCCACCATTATTGGTGGAGATAATGAAGGGGAGAATATTAATGGTGTTGTTAAAGGTAGTGTTGAAGAGGGGTCCACATATATTAAATAAGAGGGAGAATGACAATATTGATGCTTCTTTGTTATTGGGCTAAGATAACATAAACAATCAACCTCAACCTCTAGATTTAGAGGTTTATACTCTTAACGAGGCTAATGGGGGGGGGATTAATTTGGAAGACATGGAATGTGTTGCTGAGACACTATCCTTATCAAATGGTGTGTTCTTCGGGGTCTGATTTTGCTCTTTTAGTTGTTATGAATAAGCAAGGTAATAAAATTCTTTTATGGAATTGAAGGAGAGCAGCTAGTACTTCCTTTTACATATATTGTAAGCAGTACATTGATATCCATAGACCTAACATGGTCATTATGGAGATAAGAATGGATCCTTAAAAGTTGGAAGGTTCTTTCTAGAAATTAGGGTTTGATGGTTTTGAATTTTCTGAGGCTAGAGGCTTTTTAGGGGGCATTTGTGTGGCTAGGAGAATGGATAAAGTGAATGTCATTATCCATTTGAAGCATTTACACTTTATTCATCTTCGTGTTAGATTTGAAAACCAAGATTGGTGGTGGTTTTCTTTGGTGTATGCTAGCCCCATTGAAGGTGTTCGAGGGGAGCTTAGGAATTACCTTCATAATATCTCTACTTCTAATCCTGATAGGTGGTGGATGATGGCAGATGATTTCAATGATATACTTATTCAAGAGGAGAAGAAAGGTGGAGCTCCTACTTCTGTGAGGAAATGCTTTATCTTTCACCAGAGAATAAATGGTAATAACTTGATGGATCTTGGTTTTATGGGTTCCAAATATACTTGGAGGGGTCCTCTTTTTGGTGGTCATCAACTTATTTTTTAGCGTCATGACAAAGCCTTCTGCAATGCTCATTGGCATATGGCTTTTCCAACTGCTTCTATTAAGGTTTTGACTAGAGTGTCCTTCTCTGATCACCATCCTATTCTAGTTTCTATGAATGATGGTTGCAATTTTTCCAATAAAAGTATGTTTAGATTTGAGTGTGCTTGGATTGCGTACCCATTCTTCAAGGACCTTATTACTGAAAGTTGGAAGAACCAAGATGATTTAGTAAATGATACTACTGTATCTCCTTAGAAAAAAAATCTTGTCTATTGGAAGAAGAATATTTTTGGTAATGTTGCTATCAAGAAAATTAAGTTGTTAGCTTGTTGGATTAAGTGGCCTCAGAATAATTAAGAAGGGGGGGTTGAATTAATTATTAATGTACCTTGACTAATTAAAACTTATCCTTCTTAATGTTACTAGATTCAATTAGGTTTTACTACTAAGTTATGTAACTTAAACAAAAGTAAAGCGTAAAAGTAAAGTACATAGCGGAAATTAAAAAGTGTAGGGAAGAAGGAAACAAACACAAGAATTTATACTGGTTCGACAACAACCCGTGCCTACATCCAGTCCCTAAGCAACCACCGGTTCTTGAGATTTCTTTTGACCTTGTAAAAACCTTTACAAGCAAAGATCCACAAGGGATGTACCCTCCCTTGTTCTCTTTGAACAACCAAGTGGATGTACCCTCCACTTGAACTGATCCACAAGAGATGTACCCTCTCTTGTTCTCAGTTACAACAACCCAAGTAGATGTACCTTCTACTTGTACCACAAAGGATGTACCCTCCAATGTGTTAAGACAAAGAATTCTCAGGCGGTTAGTCCTTTGAAATCTTTTGTTTAAGGGAACGGGAAGAATCAAGAGAAAAACTCTTGAAAAGGGAGAAGGGAGACACAAAAGAATTCAGGCGGTTAGTCCTTCGTTCTTTTGGAAAAGGAAGAAGAGAGACACAAAAAGAATTCAGGTGATTAGTCCTTGTTGAATTCTTTTTGGCAAAGGGAGAAGAGAATGAAAAGATATAGCTCACTTTTGTTTTCTGCAGAATTTTCACTTGCAGAAGAACAAAGGTTTGGAAAACAGAAAAACTTAGAAAGCTTTTTGGCAAAGGAAGAACAAGAAGAAGAAAGATGAGTAGGAAAGAATTGTAAAGGTTGTAAATGTTTCTCAAAAGTTGTTCAAGAAGTTATTAAAAAAAAGATTATTGAATGCAAGTCAAGGTCTTGCTTTTATAGACTCTTCATGTCTGATCAAGAAAACCATTGGAAGAGTTATAACCTTGAGAAAAACATGTCAAGAGTTACATCTCTTGACCTTTTATTCAAAACTTGTCACTAGTAATCGATTATCATAATCATGTAATCGATTACACAATGCATTTTATGAAAAGATGTGACTCTTCACAATTGAATTTGAATTTCAACGTTCAGATACACTGGTAATCGATTACCAATATATTGTAATCGATTACACCATTTAAAAATCATTTGGAACGTTGCAAATTCAATTAAAAACTTTTTGAAATCAAATCTTATCACTCGTAATCGATTACAGGAAACTAGTAATTGATTACCAGAGAGTAAATACTCTGGTAACTTAGAAAAATTTGAGAAAACTCTTTTGTAAAACAAAACTGTGCTATGTTTGATTTTTGAAAAAACCTTTTCAATACTTCCCTTGTGAAGTCTTCTTGATTTTTTCTCTTGAATCTTGAATTCATCTTCTCTTGAATCTTGAAATCAACTTCTCTTGAATCTTGAATCTTCTTGATTTCTTATGATGAATCTTGAAATTAATCTTGATCTTGAACTTGTTGACTCAATCTTGAAATCATTCTTTTGGGCTTTTTGTCATCATCAAAACTACTTCATTCATACTTGATTCATCATCATGAAGCTTGCTTCTACAAGCTTGTATTCGAGGTGTTCAACAAGGTAAAAGGAATCCTTTTCTTTATAAGTTGGAAAAGAGCTTTATGTTCAACTTGATGAGGTGCTATACCAAGAAGAGTTAGCTTGGTTTCAAAGGTCCAAAGCGAAGTGGCTTCATGATAGGGATAAGATCACTAGATACTGTCACTTGAAGACTAGTCGAAGGAGAAGGAAAAAAGCTATCCATATGCTTAGAAATGATGATGGCGTTTGGATTGAGGATGAGCATAAAGTTCACAAATTGGTAAATTCTTACCATCAAAATCTATTTGTATCTCACCATATTGATAAGGAGATGGTAGATCAACACTATTCTTTTCCTCCCTTGACTCAAGAGGAGTATACTAGACTGAAGTCCCCTCTTTAAGATGTTGAAGTTAAGTAAGCCCTTTTTGGCATGAGCCCTTGGAAGGCTCTTGGCCCAGATGGGTACCTTGTTGGATTTTATCAAAATTCATGGAATATCATCCAAAAAAACTTTCTCAAGACTATGAATAGGTTATGGATCTCCCCTTCAGAAGTTCTAAAGATCAATAAGACTGATATTTGTCTTATTCCTAAGGTTAATAGGCCCCCAAGTTTATTAATTAGTTTAGGCAGATATCTTTGGGTAAAGTTTCTTATAAAGTCTTGACTAAGATAGTAGTAAGTAGATTGAAACATTATGCCGAGAATTATATCTCCTCATAAAACTGGTTTTATTCCCACAAGAATGATTCATGAGAATGTCATAGTTTCTTAGGAGATGCTTTGCTCTATGAATAATATGAAAGGGAAAAAGAGTTTATTTGGTATCAAAGTGGATCTTGCCAAAGCTTATGATAGGATGAGTTGGGAATTTGTTAATGAAGTTTTGATTGAAGCTGGTTTTCCTCTAGAGTTAATCAATGTCATTATGATTGGCATTAGCTCTGTTAACACTAATGTGCTTTGGAATGGAAGTTGATATGCTTTCTTCACTCCAGGGATAGGACTAAGATAAGATGACCCTAAGTCACCCTATCTTTTTGTGATTTGTATGGACAAGCTGTCCCATCTTATATCTAAGTGTGTTGATGAGGGTGTTTGGAATCCTATGAGAGTTGGTAGGACATGGCCTTTTGTGTCCCACTTGATGTTTGCCGATAATTTATTATTGTTTGGGGAAGCTACTATTTACCAAATGAACATCGTTATGGATGTGCTTAACAAGTTTTGTAGAATGTCAAGGCAGGAAGTTAGTGTTGAGAAATCCTAGATTTTCTATTCCAAGAATTTCAACCCTTAGCTTCGAAATGAGTTGGTTTCTCTTTCAAGGTTTAAAGAAGCTTCTTCCTTGGGCAATTATCTAGGAGTCCCTTTGCTTGGGAAGTCTCCAAGAAGAGTGGATTTCAATCATTTGGTGGATAAGGTAGCAGCAAAGCTTGCTCGATGGAAAACTAATCAATAATCCTTGGCGGGTCGTATTACATTAGCCATGTCTGTGTATCCTATGATGACTACGTCCCTTCCTAAGAGTGTTATTGCAGAAATTCAAAAGATGTAGAGAGGTTTGATTTGGGGTGATAATACAGTTAAGAAAAGAGTTCATGCCATTAATTAGAGGACTATGATGCTTCCTAAAGGAAATGATGGAGCTGCCATGTGTAATTTGGATTTGATTAATTATGCTTGCCTTATGAAGTTGTGCTGGGCCATTAGGAATGGTAATAATTCTCTTTGGATTGAAGTTCTCAAAGGGAAGTATACCAAGAGATGGAGTGTGAATATGAATTTAGAGGCTAAAACTTATGATTCTCCTTTATGGAAAGTTATAGTGAAATTTTGGCTTGCTATTGAGAATAAGCAATGGTGGATGGTGGGTAATGGTAATTTCATGTTTGGGGTGATAAGTGGATTGATGAAAATACTAGACTGAAAGATGTTGTTAGTGTTGCTCCTTCTCAGTTGCAAGGTTTAAAGGTTAATGATTTAGTGATTGCCTTTGGGCAATGAAACTTAGTGTTTGTACATATCTCAAGAGGTCTTGATGAGAATTATCCCTATTCTTCCTCCTTCTCCTTTTGCTGAAGCAGATTGAAGATTGTGGCCTGGGGATAGTATGGGATCGTTTTCCATTGCTAGTGCTTATTGTCAGCTTAATAAGTTTCATGAGATACAACAAAATGGTGTTTGGAGTAGAATTTGGAGATTAAGGATTCCTCAGAGAATAAGAATGCGTTTGGATAGAGAATTTTAACTGAGGAAAGTAATTTATAAGAGAATTTAAATTTCTGTAATCTAAAATTCATTGTTTGGATGTTTTATAATGAAGAATTTAAATTTTTGAAATTTTAAAATAGAATTTTAAACAACTAAAAATGTGAAATTTCAATCCTTCTAAAATGTGAGAAATTGAAATTCTCTTATTGATAGAAGAATATTCCAAAACGTTCGCGTATTTCCTTCATAACTTTCATCCTCTCTTCCACCTAAAAGTTCCTGAAACCCCATTTTCGAACTCGTGACTCTTCCCTTATGCTGATGATCCTCTTCTTCAAGAAACACCGTCTGAGCTCGTGGAACATCAATCGAGTGTAAGCGTAGGAGCACACGTAGAATTGCACCCGCTAGTCAAGGGAGCAGTCATCGTTGCCTATCAGGCGACGGAGGTGCTCGCCGGCGCGGAGGACCTGAGCCATGTCTTATGCTGTTGACTGAATGTTATGGTCGGGTATGGTGGTATACGCCGCCGTGTCCCGGTTCTCCTGAGACTTCCCATGTCACATCAGTATTCTTCTCTTTGGAAGCACACTAACCATATTTTCTCTTCTCTTTGCATTCATTTTCTTTCACCCTCAAAATTTTAATTATTTTTATCCAAACACAAAATTTTAAAAATAAAAGAATTTCAATTGAAGTATTTCTTAAAATTTAAAATTTCTCAGAATTTTAAATTCCCTCATCCAAGCACACTCTAAGAGTTTTTTCTTGGCAAGTCAATCATCAAAGGTTAACAACTCACAAGAGAGTAGCAGCCTAGGGAATTGGTTCTCCCTTTTGTAATCACTGTGACCCGGTAGATGAATCTATTCTGCATGTTTTTAAAGATTGCCCTCTTGCGAGTTCTATTTGGATGCACTTACTGAAAATGGATCTTAGAGCAGATTTCTTTGGTTTTCAGTTAGCCGATTGGATTAGATGGAATTTGGAGTTAACCTCTTACGAAGTGCAGGGTATCTCTTGGCCTGAATTATGGGAAAACAGCCTTACGCCTGGCAGGGTGTGGAGGTCTAATTCGGGACCAGAATGGTAAGTGGATTCTGGGATTTGCCAAATATCTGGGGAACACTTCTCCTTATATAGCTGAGTTATGGGGAGTGCTTCAGGGTCTCACATTGGCTAAAGCTAGGAATTGTGGTAAGGTTCAACTACAGGTGGATTCTTATGTTGTGGTTCAAAGTGTTTTATCTCGTGGCAGAGGGAATGCTAGAGGTTGGAGTCTCATCCAAGAGATTAGAAATTAGAAGGTTATTGGATCAGACTTGGCAAGTTGAGATTATTCATGTGTATCGTGAAGCTAATTGTTGTGCGGATAGGCTAGCCAATTTAGCTTGTGGTTTGCAAAGCCCTCTTGTGTTGTATGAGCAAGCTCCTCCTTGTTTGAGCTCTTTGCTTCTTTTTGATGTTAGGGGAGTTTCTCTCCCCCGTTTTATTCCCTTGTAGTTAGTTTCTTTTGAGCTTAGGCCCCGCCCAATTACAAAAAAAAGAGAGTAAAATGGTTACTTCATCTTGAAGGGGTATATTCCATAAGCTCGAAGCCTATTCCATTAATGTTTCCTATTATGATGGATCTTTCAGATTTGTAACAGCAACTATTTTATCATTGCTTATTAGTCTCCATTCAATTGTAATGTGTTATATATATAATTATGCTTATACCTCTATTAATAATAACGTCAATCATTTATTCAAAACTTGTATACATACAAAAGGATAATGTGTTATATATATAATTATGCTTATACCTCTATTAATATTAACGTAAATCATTTATTCAAAACTTATATACATACAAAAGGATATGATTGATGCAATAAGATCTCCTTATCTTTATAAGTGAGAATAATTTATTTAATAAAATAATAATTTAATTTATTTTGTATATCAAATTTTTTTATGACAATGATAATTATGTATCATAAACGAAATTAATTTTTAATCTCGTGGATCGGAGATACACATTTTTTTTATGCTCTCACTTAGAAAAAAGAAATTCTATACATGTGTTTTAAAGCAGCAATATTTGTCACCTAGATCTACCAAAAAAAAATTAAACAATATACTGGCCACAATATACAACTACTGGATATAGACCATATAATTACAGTACAGTAATCGTATACTCTTTTTTTGGTAAGGTAGGAATGAAAAGACAAAAAGAAAGAAACTAAGGAATAGCAACTGAGTCCAACAGAAGACTCTCTAGCTAAACTATATTCGATGGAGAGGTCCACTGCTGGTCATGAGCCTGAGCGCGCCTACCTCAACCTGCCAAGACATCCGCCGCCCCATTGGCATCACGAGAAATGCAGGAGATAGAAATGGTCTAAACTCTAATATTAAATGAGATGGCAAATTAATATTATATTAATAAAGACAAAGGCAGCCATTAAACCACAGGAGGGAAACTGGTTGTATGCCATAAAATTTTCTCAAATAACTTAGTAATTTAATCTCGAAATTACATTCAGATTTATTATTTAATAAAACAATATTTATACTTCATACAACCAAAGATCAGTTGAAAATATTAAATGCAAACTTAATATATTCCGAGTTTAATTTATATGTATTGACAATATAAAATATTTTTATATTATCATTCAATCACAAATTACACAAATTATCATTTGAATTATTTTAAAATAATTATTTTAAAAGTTAACAAACCTATCATACATGATATCACATATGATGGATTGTGATTGAATGACTCAAACTTATCATCCATAATATCATATATGATGGATTGTGGTTGAATGATTGCATAAAATTTTTTATAATTTCCGTGCATAATACATTTTCTCATTCTCATAGAATTTAAGAAAGATTAAAATAATCACTAGACCATTAAGATTATAATAATTATAAAATAAAATAAAAATATTTATAATTATCAAATAAAATATAATAATGTGAAAAATATAACAATATAACAAACAAATTAAAAGGTAAATATAATTTAATGGTTAGTAATACATGTATTTTTCCTATATTTTTGACAACTTTTTGTTGTTACTATAATTAATGTATATAGTGATGGTTAAAAAATTGCATTATGATGCAGTTACAGTACACATGATTTAAACTTGTCAAAATTATATTTAAATTTCGTAATAAAATGTTTTTACAATTAAGACCTTTTATAGGTATGGAATTATAAGGTTAATTTGGTGGTCGAAGGAAGAAGGGAAAAAGAGAAAGGAAATGAGATTGAATTTCTCCCACTAAAAAAAATTAATAAATTAACAATTAACGTTTTTTATAACTTTTTTAATTGATAGTTTTATCTGTGGATGATTGTGATCCATTACCCGGACTTGCGAGACCACACGCATCTTATCACAATTCACACAGTCTATATGCAATTAAAAGTATCAATTCAGTATAAAAATAATAATTAAAAGTATCAATTATTACTGGAACGAAAATCTATCTGTTCTTTTATTTTCAAATTCAAATTTCATTATTTTTGTCATCTGCAAATTAAGTTAGTTTTAATTCAGAAGTATCCAAGACTACCCTTTGATAAGGTTTTGTTGATGTTTCTGCTTGCATGATGGAATGTGAATTGACATGCCAAAAAATTTGAAGTGAACAAGTGTAATTTATTTAAAGGTGTTTGGGTGGCACAGATGCAAAGAGCACCATGAAAGATAGAGAAGACAAGGAATCAGAATAACATGGATAGTAACACTATTTGCAATTCTGGCGTAGTGTATCTCACACACCTGAACCATATGCCTTACCATGGAATAACATTTAACTTTTCTGAAAAAAATAAAAAATAGTTTTCAAAATATCAATATATAGTTTTATTCTTCTTTTCTTAGGTGGATTTTTTAATGAAAAAAATGCAATCGAATCAAACTAATCATTCATATATATATATATATATAAGAATGAGAATGTTAGGATAGGGGACCTAACAACTCCGCACACCCACCAAGCAGAGAGGTTTTTCCATGACCCCATCACATAGTTTGAGGCCTGTTATGAACAATTATCAACTTGATGATTGTTTATAATATTAAGGGGATAGAATCCCTCATAGTAATCGGAATCCAACACACCCAACATTTCAGAACCTTACCGACTTGAGGATTGCAATTCCTTTTGCTGGTATCCTCACCTTGCCTGAGTTAGAAGATTAACACAATGAAGAAAATCATAATAGACACTAGGAGCAATAAAAGACAACTTAGGCATACAAAAGCTTGGTAAGAACATTTCAATCCCATAAGCCTTGAGTTCAATGAGAACAAAAGAGCTTGAAAGTTAGAGATAATTTAAGATGATCAAGTTTGTTAGACTAGATATAAAAGACCGAGGTGATAATGGATGCAAAGTGTTTATGTTGATAAAAGTGATTGGATTTTGTTTTCAACTCAATTAAAACAAGTGTTAGACAAGACATAACTTTTCATACAAAACATGTTATTAACATTAGATTAAGACACATTGTTTGAGAAACATTGTGATTTTTCCATGTGGTGATGTACATGTCGTTTCACATGGGTGATAAACCTTTGATGGTGGCGTTATAGAGGGTAAAAACCCTTGAATGCAAGTGACCTTTGAGGTTTTGCAGCCTTCGAGGTTGTCTCTTTTCATGAAACATAAGAAGGCTTTTGAAGAGTCTCCTTAAAGTCTATAAATGTCTTCTATTCCTCTCTTTTCTTCAATTTCCTGTTCATTTTGTTTACAAATTCCTTGAGGTTGTTGTGACTTTACTTGTTATGTACTTCTTCGTTTGTACCTACTTTTGAGTTGTTCATTTCGTCTTTCTTCATATTAGGCACATTTCTAAGCATGTCCTCTAAACTTCATTTCATTCTGTCAACATGTCTTCTTCTCATTCTGATAGAGAGTTTAATGGTGGTGAGTCTTCAATTGTTCATCGAAAATCCATGTTATCCAAAAAAATTTTCAGAATAAAGGAAGAGTATCAAAGTGAAGTTGGTCCTTCTCCTTCCCTTTTTGATAATGAAGAGTTTAAACAATTGATGAAGGGTCCAAAAGATGGGGAAGTAAACTTTGATGAGGGGTCGCTTATGAGAAAATGGGTAATAGTGGTGATGATATCACCATTTTTGTTGAGGACGATGTAGAGGATGTTAGAGTAAAAAAATGTCTAAAAGGACATACAAGATGCTAACCCTGATGGGAAAAACAGGCCAACACAATAACAAACTCAGTAACAGAGCAATAGACAACGAAAATAAATTCTCCCAAACTTGCAAGAACCTGTGAGGAGTACCAATAAAATATAAAGCGCAAATAGAAATCAAGAGCTCACAAGAGACATAATTTGTTTAACGTGAAAACCCCTCAATGCAAGGATAAAAACCATGGATCATCCAAATCAAAGAAATAACTCCACTATAATCAATAAAGGTACAAACAGCCAAACCAAAAACAAACACCAATGCTTACAATAAAGAAACAAGAAGATGGAAAACACCAAATGTAGAGCAGGAAATGCAAAACACTTATCTCTCTCTATAGATATAATTTTGACAATCAAACCAAATAATTTGAAGTATCACATGTGTAGAACCTACTGTCCAAAAATTAGCATGATCCAATGGTGAACAAATTCGCAACTGCAATCTGAAAAACACTCTTTGGTGAGTGTGCGAAAATCACAATAACTTTTTCTCTCATTTCTCTCTCAATGTTTTGTAACTGTTTTTCCTCACAAATGAGTCTCTCTCTTACACCCTAATTTGACCCTTCTCCACTTAAACAAGTGAGACAAAATGAACCTTCTCATTTGGATCTTTACTCCACATAGGAAGGGAGCCCAAAAAATCCAACAAACCCTGGGTCAAATATTGAGATGGATGAGGAGGATATTGTTGATATTTCCATTCCACTCAAGGAATCTAAAAAATGTAAGACAAGAAAGGGAAAAGCTGAGGAGTTTAAGAAGTAAAAAAGGAAAAGAAAATAGAAGAGAAAAGACAAGTTTCCCCTATTACGTTAGAGGGTTATTCTTGGGTGAGTGGAGAGGTTAGCACTTATGCCTCTTATTTCTAGAGTGCTAATTCTATAAACGACCTTAAGGATAGGGTAGACTTGACCGATCCAAACCTTCCAAACTGGGTAATAGTTGAATATTGTATTTCCAATGGCAAGTTTTCCTCAATGCTAGTTCTAAGCAGACCGATTTCACCTTTACCTGTGAGGATCTTTTTAAGGATTTGAACATAACTCCATCCTTTATCAACTTTGAGTGTGATCGAGATGTTTACTTAGATGAATGTAGGCCCAATTACACCCGAATAATTGAGATTTTATGAAATCTTTTGAGATTCTTTGTCAGTATCTAAACCTTGTTACCACTACCAATAGATTTATGTATTGTTACCCCCTTAAAATAGGTGAGGAAGTTGGTTGAATATTGCTAAGTGGTGTTCAATATTGGAGTTTATTCACTTTTTTTAACCAGTCTTGGAAGCAATTTAAGCCTCATTTTTTCAAAGTCAAACCTAACCCTGCCTTTTTTTAGCATAAGAATTTGTTTATGATGGTAAGACTAAAAAAATTCCCCCTTTACATAAGTCACAGGCCAAGTACTTGTTGACTTTTCATGATAAGAGAGATATCTACATCATCAATGTGTTTCCAAGAAAAACTTCTTGCAAAGAAACCATTGCTCTTCCTTACTTTGGAAATGATGAAGCTTTAAGTAGTGAGTATATTTTGTGTTGTATATGCTTGATTTTGTTGTTTTGATTGTTGCCTAATTTGAAAATAAGTGTTTTTCTAAAGAAAAAAAAAATATTTTTTAAAATAAACAAGTAAGAAATGTTTTTTTTAAATAAACAGAAAATCATTTTTTGATTAAAAATAAAATAGACAAATTCACTAAAAATAAAAAATTACTTATTTCATTAAAATAAACACTTATTTTATCAAATAAGTTCAAATAAACTGACTAATTGTCATCTCAAATTAAAATCATATTCATAACAATTTGTTATGCATATATGTCTAGTTAAACTAAGTCCAATATGCCTAGCTAAATTTGTTTTCATATAAAAAAATGTGAAAAAAAAGAAGAGCAGAAAATAAAAAAAAAAGAAAAAAGAAAACGTAAAAGAGAAAGAAGGAAAAAAAACAAAAAAAAAGAAAGAAAGAAAACATATAATAAATGAAATGAAAAAGAAAAAAATGAAAAAGGAAAAAACACAATAGTAAAAAAAAGAAAGAAAGAAAGAAAAAAGAAAAATAAAAGAGAAAAAAAATATTGTGTGAGCTATTGGACTCTCAAAGAGAGTCTATTAGGTCAAAAGGCAAAACAATGCATAAAAACTGAAAAAGAAAAGGTCTCTGAAAAAGTTAATGCACAAAGGAGGCACAAATCCTGATGACAGAAAACAAATCAACCCAACGACGCCATTTGGCAATTATGTCAGAGAAAGGAGAAGAATCTCAAGGTAATCCCCTCATTTCCTCATTCTCTCTCACACTCTTCTTCTCCTTCCTCTCTTATTCTTCTATGTCCTTTTCCTTTTTTTCCTCTCATTTTTGCTTGTAGCTTTGTCATTCGTCTCACTGGTGAGCTATATGGTCACCGCCGAGATCTGTACATGATGGTGTGTTGTCATTTTTCTTGGCTTTTTTTGCATTCCATTTCTTCCCTCTTTAGTTTTTCGGTGAAACTCGCACTACCACTACAGTGCCTCTTTCGCACCACCGCCGCTGCCGTCCCCGTGGCGACCTTGCATCGCGATGCCATGCACCAATGGCATCGGGGAGGCGCGCCACCCTTCGTGGTGGCTTCTCCTATTGCAGCGCCATTTGGGGATCTAGGTCATCTAGGGTTGTTTCAACCCTGATGCCTAAATGCGATTCCAACCCAACCCTAAAAAAAACAAAAACAAAAACGTAAAACAACAGCAATAACAACACCGCCAACAACAACAATTGTTTTTTACACCCCATTTGTTAATACATGCACCCTTTTCCGTTTTGGGCCTACTCATTTTTGCAAGTCTGGAATAAGATAGAAATGCTATTCACACCACATTTTTTCATATATGCACCTTTTTTTTTGTTTTGGGCCTAGCCCATTTTTGCAAAATCTAAAATAAAATGAAGACCACTATTTAGTCTCCTTTTTTCAACACATGCAACTCCTTTCATTTTGGGCATAGCCCATTTTCTTGTGAAGTGAACTCGTTCCTTTATATATGCACCATGCCACTTAGGATGGTTACTAGGCCTGCCATGTTAGCATTTTGTTAGTGTTAACTAAGTTAAAGTCAACTTGTTGACTTTGACAAAAAAACAAAAAATAAAAATAAAAAAAATAAAATGATTATACATATTCGTGAATAACTCTTTATTTTATTGTATTTCCTTATTGTCTCTATCGTTTATTCTTCAATGTGATTTTCTTTTTTATCATAGCTTGTTAGTTAGTTTAATTAATATTGTGTTGTAAATATCACGTTATTCATCTTATTTTCCCACGTTTCAATCCTGCATCCTTAATTACTAAGTTTATTCCCCACTTCTATTATATCCTTTTCCATTTCCATTCTATTTATCTGATTTCGTAACACTATGTCAACTATTTATTTATTTTTGCAAATTTGCCTTAGCATTCTTTAGTACACGTTTATGCTCTGTGCACTCCATGCTAGGTCTCCGACTTGCTTGGTGGTGTTTCAATAACGCGTGAGTAAATTTTTTGAATGACATGCTGGGTCTCTGACTTGCTTGAGTTCATAAAGTTTACCACAAAATTAAAGTCTTTTCTAAAAATGGTAACATTATCAAATAAACAATCCCTCAATGTTACACGCACTTCATGCTGAGTCCCCGACTTGCTTGGCGATGTTTCAATAAAGTGAGAGTAAATTTTGTGAGTGTCATGCTTGGTCTCCAACTTGCTTAACTTTACAAAGTTTACCATAAAACCAAAATGTTTCAAAATAAAATAAAATCAATAAACACACAAATGCTTTTTTTACAAAGAATTATGTAAGTCTGATTTCCTCATTGCACCCGGGGATATGTAGGAGCATGGACAAATTTCTTGTCAACCCAAAACAAACAAACAAAAAAATAAAATTCCTTTTGTTTCTAAAAATAAAATTTGATTTTCTTTTTTAAATAAAAAATATAATAAAATATAATTCATATTTTCAAGGGAAGATAAATAATTAAAAATCATTTTACTTTTAGCACACTCGATTAAAGATTGTTAACTTCATGACGGACGCGTGGGATGCTAACACCTTCCTGCGTGTAAACAACTCTCATATCCTTTTTTTCAAACCGTAGACCATTTCTTATCCTTTTTTGTTTTTTCCGATATTTTCCTTAAATAAACGTTGGTGACGAATCTTAAAGTTTTTCATTTGTTTGTGAAAACAATTTATTTATCTGATAATTTTATTTTACCGTCCGATCATGATTCACGTTAGGACAATGAACATGAAGGTGGCATGTTGAAAACGGGGCTTGTCATTCAAGGTGTTGCCATCAAACCAAAGAATCAGGAAATAGAATATTAGTTATGCAACACTATTTCTCTACCATGTACGCTGAAGTACCTTATTCTCATTATCATTTTTGTATGTCTAAATAATATAGCAATATAATATACATTGAATAGATTTTAAAAATTAGAGGATCAAATTAAATAAAAAAATTAAAAGATTAAATCAAACCTAAAACATAAATTAGAGGAATAATAAACTAATTTAATGTATAATTTATTCTGCCAATAATAATAAAATATGATATATCATTTAAATAAGATCGGTTAAAGGTAATGGGAGGAATGTTAAAAATTACAAGCATTATTTTAACGACATGTCTATTTTTTTTTATTGGTGAGACAAAAATTAAGACATAATTATGTGACTAGGTGAATTTTCTTTGTATACGATAATTGTACTGAAGTTTGATTTATAACATAGGATGCTTGTTTATATTAAAATTGAATAACGTATAACACATATTCATCTATAAGAAAGGGATGTAATTTATAAAGCTATATGATATGATATGATATGAGAATGTAATTTGAGAATGAAAGGAATATGATTTTCTGTACAATGAAATCCAACTAAAACCAATCAATGTTATTCCACTTTTTTTCAATTTGTTCCGGTACTGCAATTGAAGTTTACTAGAATTTCAATTTTCAATTGCAAAATTTATTTTTTCCAGACTCTTTTTTTTTATCAGAATGTAGAGTCATTATGGTGTAAGTTCACGATTCTTCAAAAAAGAAACCATAAAATAAACTGTCCAAGTCATATATATCGAATCAGCACTCTTATCATGGAGCATCTTATGCCCTTTGGAATAAAAAAAAGAAAAGAAAATGCAATAGCAAAGGTTCAGAACTTACAGAATCAACTCTAAATGTTATATATTTGGAACCTCAGTTACCTAGGAACGTATAGTAGAGTAAGGAAAATGGGAGGTTCTCGACTATCCAAGCCAAAGTCTGGCTCCGCTTCCGGCAGCACAAACTGTTTCATGCTGTATGCGAGAGCACTCTCAATTACCTGGGGAGACACTCCAGAATATTGGATATGGGTACAACAGAAAGAAACAAGGTACTCAACACACTTCTATCTCTCAAAAAATATTTAGGGGTCTTACTTATAAAACAAAAAAGTCTATATAGAAAGTAGTGTTCTAAAAAGTAGATCGGACCGACTGATTGGATCAAAAACTGATGAACCAATCAAGTGTTCAATTCAAATATACCACAAAACTATTATGAAGAGAAACTTGTCAACAAAACAGAAAAAAATGGTCAAAAAATGCAAAAACCAATAAAAAAGGATTAAAAATCGACAAAAAAAAAACAGTTCACAGGAAGTCAATAAAAGAAAATTCTTAATACAACATTATTTTGATTTTTTCAAAAAATAAAATAAAAAATAACTTAAAGAATTTGTCATTTAATTTCTTTTAAAATATAAATATAAACTTGTTATATTGTTAATAAATATTATTGTGTATTGTTGAAATTTAGACCTAAGTATTATGCTATATTTGATTTAAACTTTAGTTTGTACTTTAAATATTATGAACCTATCAAATTACGTATTATTAAAGTTTTTAGTGATATGAAATAATAAAATGTGTATTATTTAACTTTTATTATTGTTTTATTAATATTAGTTCGATTACATTTTAACTTTGGTTAAACTATTAAACTTTGACTTATTTAATCACCAATAAGGTTTTAAAAACATCGATAAAATGTATAAAACTGGTAGTAATGAATTAATTGTTAGGTTTAGTTTAATTATTAAAGTAGATGTCTAGTGAAAATTTTGTTAATATAAACAATTTGGTTTGAAAGTGATTCCTATCTGGTTGTTTCTACTTTTACTTCTCCCTTTTTGGTCCCTTAGAAAATTAGGAATAGGTGGTTAAATTATATAGCTTTAACTAAAACTATGTATTTTTAACCGAGTCATATTTTTGTAAAAGAAATACAGATAAGTTAGCTAGCGCTGCAGGTACATGGGGAAACTGGTCAACAACTCATTGATACTGAGAGATTGATGTATGAGGAAACCTCAATACTTTATTTCAATCCAATCTGTTTTGAATACATAAAATTTCCTATAGATAGGCAAAGTAAACCCAAATAAGAAAACAAATAACGATCATATCATCCTAATTTCCCTAAGTAAATAAGGATCCTATCTTCCAAATTAAATAGGATCATATCTTCCTAAATTCCCAAAATAGAAAACAACAAAATATAAAAAATTTCAAAGAGAGTGCTTGCAAAGGTATCATTCCACTTGTTAGCACTAATGCGCAATCTTGTCCCGTTGGGCCACGTCTTACAAGTTGGCACGGTTTGGCGACATCATGCTAGGTCGTGCTGACTACTAATACCAATCTGATGCAGCATGGTGAAACTGATCAACAACTTATAGATTCCTAAGAATATCGAGAGATTGATGCATAAGAAAACCTGACTACTTTATTTCATTCCAACCTGTTTTTAATACATAAAATTACCTCGTATAGGCAGAGTATACCTAAATAAGGAAACAAGTAAGAATTATATCTTCCTAAATTTCCTGATTAAATAAGGATCGAATTATCCTAATTTCCCTAATTAAATAGGATCATATCTTCCTAATTTTCCAAAATAAAAAACAATAAAATATAGGAAATTCCTAAATAAAACAACAGATATTCCAAGAATTATAGTAAAAGATAAGATGCCGTTTTGACAAAAATATCGCAATATGCTCTGCATCAATTAGTCTCTAACGAATCTAACACACATGGATTTTTGCGGTAGGATTCAATTCCCTTTATTATTTCTCCAGCAATAGTATTAGTATGCCTTCTTATATATAGGTTTAAATAGCTCTTCAGTTTCTCATGGATTTGATATGGTTTCTCCATATTTTTTGTTCATTCTTGTTTTTATTAATATATTCTTGGCATCTTATAAACTATGGGTATTGTCCGGAGTGCTAACCTAGTTAGGATTCCTCTTAATATATATTGTGATGCCTTACATGCCTTTTTTTTTTCTTTTAAGAAGAAAAAGAAAAAAATATTAATTTTTTATATTTAAATAGTTTATTAATTAGCAACTATATATTTATTTGTTAGTATAAGAAGTTAATGTATATTATTGATTCATATTAGCATACATTTGAAATTTCCATTAGAAAAAAATATATACTATAAAATATCTTCATAATATAGGAAAGGAAAATTTCATGCGTACAGAATTCAAATCCATAATTGAACACAATATCGTAAAAGTTGTGTTCAAGAACATGTGAGCAGTCTATTGACAATATCATTTTTATTTTATTTTCCTCCATTCTATACTCATTGTATATTAAGAATTGTAATTCACTAAATGAAGCCTGAAAACTTTGTCTTCTCTGTTTCTTCATGAAACCTGTTTGTCGAAATCCCCCAGATGACCCCCCCTCCCCCCTAATCGTACTTGCTTTCGTGACAAGGTGGTTAGTCGCCCCTTAGCCACTAAGAAAAAAAAATGATCTTTTGCTTAGACAAGGGTTTGATCTTTGTGATGTTGGGCACGACTATTTTATGGTGAAATTTGATTCTCTTAAAGATAGGTAGAAGTCCATGAGTGGCGGCCCATGGGTGTTTTTTGACCACTACTGGATTGCCAAAATTTGGACTATAGATTTCATTGCAGAAGGTGACACCATAGACAATAACTTGGCCCGAGTTCATTTTCCCAGCCTTAACACGGTCTACTATGATGAAATTTTTTTCCTTGGTCTGGATTCTGTAGTTGGAAAACCGATCAACGTAGATACTAACACTCTTTAGGCAAATTGAGGGATATTTGCTAGGGTTTGTGAGGAAATAGACCTTAGCAAACTTGTGGTGGGAAGAGTGAACATTAGAGTCTACTGGTATCACTATTGTCAAAGGTCAAGGGACTGGCCTAACAAGGAGAAAGAGGAAGCCAAAAACATGGACCCTAATGACACTTCCTTGGGTGCTAATAAGGTTTCCCCCAAGAAGGCTTCTAAACCAAACTCAATGGAGGAATTAATTTCATCTTTCTCTACTTAACTTAAGTGTCCTATCGAGAATGGTAGCTTTGACTCCAAGCCCATGGTGAGTGGCTAGTGGTTTAAAGAAAAAAGAAAGCCAACAGGAAGTTAAATACTACTCCTCGATTCCATGAGGGAGCTTTGATCAACCGAGCTAACCCGTTTGGTACTTTGAAATACCGAAACACGAATACCAACCCCACCCTATCCCTAACCAAAGACCTATTATTCATAATAAATAGGATCCCAAGAGGAAAAGACCCTGTAGGGACCCCTTGAAACCTTCCTCATTGACACTTATTCCCAAAAACCTAGGGAAAAAAGTGGTAAACTTACCCTAGCAAAAATTCACTTTATCCATTGGCTCCCTTAAGAATCCTCCCAAAGGCCCTGACCTGTCTTTTTCCTCTCACCCAACCTAAACATGCCATCTACCTCAGCCTTTTCACCTTGCCAGGCCATCCACAAGGTCTTCCTCTATTGACCAATTTTGGCCTCATCATGCTTCCAGAGTGCATTTATAGGAGTATCTCAAGCTTCTTAGGGACACCATTAACATGTTGTGGTTGATGATTAGGGATTTTAATAAAGTGGCTTATGTCTTAGATGTTAAGGGAAGCCTTTTCAATGCCTCTTGAGCAGCCAAGTTCCTTGGTGTGATTAACTTTTTCCACATGTTGGATATTGAATCTGAGGGGCTTGGTTTCATAGAGAGCATAATGACATTGTTAAAATTGCTACAAATTTCTAGAATATTCTTAAATATAATATGTATGAAAATAGTAGAATATCCTAGAACTATAGAATATGGTAGAACAATCTAGAACTATAAGTGTATGTATAAGATAGAAGAATCTAGAACTATCATGATACTAATCTATCATGAAAACTCTAGAAAGATCTAAAGTAATGTAGAAACATTCACCACCATTGAGAGGTTGATGACTTGAGCCTATAAATAGGCAATTGGTATGTTGTAATTGACAATCCAAGAAATCAATGACATAGCCTTCTTTCTAAAACAATTCTCTAAAACTATCAACTATCAACTATCATCTAATCAACTACCAACAGTGGTATCAGAGCCACGTTCGGTCATACATTGGGCGTAGTTATATTACCTACATACCATTCCAAAATCCTCCCAACTACTTCAAAAATTTCCTTTGTACTATTAACCCACTCTAATAATATTTTTTCTAAGCTATGGATAACACTACTCAATCGTCAACTATTTCTATCCCTATCTTCAATGGTGAAAATTATGATTTCTGGCGTGTTAAAATGGAAACATATTTTTCATCTCAAGATTTATGGGACATAGTAGAAGAAGGCTTCACCATTCCCGCGGATACTTCAGCTCTTAATGCATCTCAAGAAAAAGAGTTGAAGAAAAATAAACAGAAAAATTCAAAGGCATTGTTCACCTTGCAACAAGCGGTGACTGATCCAATCTTCCCAAGAATTATGGGAGCTAAGACTGCCAAAGAAGTGTGGAACACATTGCAGGAGGAGTTTCAAGGAAGTGTTAAGGTACGTGCCGTTAAACTTCAATCTCTAAGAAGAGATTTTGAACTATTGAAGATGAAGGAGTCTGAGACAGTTAAAGATTACTATTCTAAAGTTAAAGAAATAGTTAATCAAATGAGAGCTTTTGGGGAAGATATTCTTGACAAGAAAATTGTTGAGAAAATTCTAATTACTATGCCCCAAAAGTTTGACCCAATCGTGACAACGATTGAGGAAACCAAAGATCTGTCCACTCTATCAGAGACAGAACTTGTGGGCTCTCTTGAAGCATATGAGCAAAGACTGTATAGGCATAAAGAAGATACAATTAAAAATGCCTTCCAGTCAAAGTTTAAATTTCAGCCCCAAAACAAAGAAAATAGAGGAAAGAAAAATTATGGAGAAACTTCTAGAAGAAGAGAAGGTTCTAGGAATTTCCTTAAGAACAAAACAGATAAAAATCCTCCATGCAATATATGCAAAAGGCAAGGTCACACAGAGAAAAATTGTTGGTTTCGTAATATGCCACAATGCAACCATTACAAGAAGTTCGGGCACGTAGAGAAAAATTGTCGCAACAAAAATAGGCATCAAGCTAATATCGTAGGGGAGCATGATCAAGAACAATGTACGTTCTACACCACTCAAGACTCAATAAAAGAAAAGGGAGGAAACTGGTACTTGGATAGTGGATGTAGCAATCACATGGCCAAGGATGAGACTATTTTCAAAAGTATTGATGAGTCTGTCAAAGTCAAAGTTCGACTGGGAAATGGAAGTGTGGTTGAATCAAAAGGCAAAGGCACTGTCATGGTGGAGACAGAAAAAGGTACGCGACTCATCCATGATGTCTTACTAGTTCCCAGCCTAAAAGAAAATCTTCTAAGCATTGGCCAAATGATGGAGAGAGGCTACACACTTCACTTTGAAGGAGGTGTATGCAAAATCTTAGACAACAAAAATAAAAGGTCTGAGATAGCCCAAGTAAAGATGAATAAGAGCAATAGAAGCTTCCCTCTAAATTTAAAATATGCAACAAACATTGCCATGAAGGTACAAGTTGATGATTCATGGCTATGGCATCGAAGATTTGGCCACTTCAACTCACATGCCTTGAAGTTGTTACATGAGAAGAACATGATAAGAGATCTTCCAAGCATAAAGGAGAACAATGAAGTGTGTGAAGGATGTCTTCTTGGTAAGCAACACCGATTTCCTTTCTCAACAAGTGGAGCATGGAGAGCGAAAGATCTATTGGAGCTGATACATACGGACGTTTGTGGACCAATGAGGACGCCATCACATGGGAACAACAGGTACTTCATACTCTTCATTGATGACTTCTCTAGAATGACATGGGTATATTTTCTAAAAGAAAAATCAGAAGTCTTTGGAGTATTCAAAAAGTTCAAGGCCCTTGCTGAAAATCAAAGTGGAAAACGGATAAAAGTACTAAGAAGTGATCGTGGCAAAGAGTACACCTCTCGCGAGTTTGAAAGATTTTGTGAGGATGAAGGCATTGAGAGACAACTTACAGTCGCATATTCTCCTCAACAAAATGGAGTGTCCGAGAGAAAGAATCGCACAGTTATGGAGATGGCTAGATCGATGCTCAAGGAAAAGGGACTATCTAACACATTCTGGGCTGACGCAGTCTACACTGCTGTTTACATACTCAACAGATGTCCAACTAAGTCTGTAAAAGACAAGACTCCAATTGAAGCTTGGAACGGGAAGAAGCCATCAGCAAAGCACCTAAGGGTCTTTGGATCTATATGCTACATTCATATTCCAGACGTGAAGAGGCACAAGCTTGAAGACAAGACTATACGAGGTATCTTCCTTGGGTATAGCAATATCTCTAAGGGCTACCGTGTCTACAACTTGCAAACTAAGAAACTCGTCATCAGTCGAGATGTTGAAGTTAATGAATATGCTTCATGGAATTGGGATGAAGAAAAAGTGGAGAAGAACGTTCTTATACCCGCTCAACTACCTCAAGAAGAAGATGAGGAAAAAGACCCAGGTGAACCACCTTCACCTCCATCACAACAACAAGATCAAGAACTATCATCACCAGAGTCTACTCCAAGACGAGTAAGATCTTTGGTGGACATATATGAAACTTGTAACTTGGCCATACTTGAACCTGGAAGCTTTGAAGAAGCGTCAAAGCAGGAAGTATGGGTCAAGGCAATGGAAGAAGAGATACAGATGATCGAGAAAAGCAACACATGGGAGTTAGTAAATCGTCCCCATGGAAAAGATATCATTGGGGTTAAGTGGGTCTATAAGACAAAGCTCAACCCTGATGGCACCATACAGAAACACAAGGCGAGGCTAGTAGCTAAGGGTTACTCACAGCAACCTGGAATTGACTACAATGAGACATTTGCACCAGTAGCTCGTCTTGATACCATAAGAGCTCTAATAGCTCTTGCGTCACAAAAAGGATGGAGTATCCATCAACTAGATGTCAAATCCGTCTTCCTTAACGGCGTACTTGAAAAAGAGATCTATGTGGAGCAGCCACAAGGATTCGTGTCTGAAGGCAAAGAAAACAAAGTGTTAAAACTAAGAAAAGCACTCTACGGTTTGAAGCAAGCACCTCGAGCATGGTATAGCAGAATCGATCAGTATTTCATGGATCGAGGATTCAGGAGGAGCAAGAGTGAGCCTACACTTTACATCAAGTCTCAAGCTACACGACCTGACATAATGTATGCTACAAGTCTTCTATCAAGATTCATGCAAAGCCCAAGTCAAATACACTTTGGAGCAGGAAAAAGAATTTTGAGGTATCTACAAGGAACAAAAGCGTTCGGTATATGGTATACTACCGAAACCAACTCAGAATTACTTGGCTACACCGACAGTGATTGGGCAGGTTCAACAGATGACATGAAGAGTACCTCTGGCTATGCTTTCTCACTAGGATCGGGAATGTTCTCTCGGGCGTCGAAGAAGCAAGCTACAGTAGCACAATCAACAGCAGAAGCAGAGTACGTGGCAGTTGCTGAAGCAACGAGTCAAGCTATATGGCTTCGTAGGATACTTGAAGACATGGGAGAAAAACAAGATAAGCCTACTAAAATCAACTGCGACAACAAATCAGCAATTGCAATGGCGAAGAATCCAGTTTATCACAACAGAACAAAACACATAGCAATCAAGTATCACTTTATCAGAGAAGCTGAAGCAACTAAAGAGATCAAACTCGACTACTGCAGAACAGAAGATCAAATTGCAGACATATTCACGAAGGCTTTGCCAAGACCAAGATTTGAAGAATTACGAGCTATGCTCGGAGTCACAGAAATTTGCATCAAGGAGGAGTGTTGAAATTGCTACAAATTTCTAGAATATTCTTAAATATAATATGTATGAAAATAGTAGAATATCCTAGAACTATAGAATATGGTAGAACAATCTAGAACTATAAGTATATGTATAAGATAGAAGAATCTAGAACTATCATGATACTAATCTATCATGAAAACTCTAGAAAGATCTAAAGTAATGTAGAAACATTCACCACCATTGAGAGGTTGGTGACTTGAGCCTATAAATAGGCAATTGGTATGTTGTAATTGACAATCCAAGAAATCAATGACATAGCCTTCTTTCTAAAACAATTCTCTAAAACTATCAACTATCATCTAATCAACTACCAACAGGCATCAACAAAGCTAAAATGCTCGATAGAGTCATGGTGGAATTTGAGTAGAGGAATGTTTTCCTAGAAGCTAATGCTATCAACCTCACTAGACTCCACTCGAACCACTGTCCCATTTTTATTAGCCTTAAGGACAGTGGAGTGTCCAATAGAAATTTTCCTTGGAGATTTCTTGCATCTTGGACCAGGCACGGGGATTTCCAGCATGTTGTGAAGGAACCTTGGGAGTACCCTAATTCTACTATTAGTGGCAAACTTGATGAGGTAGGAATGGAATCTAAATGGTTTAACACTAATGTTTTTGGTAATATATTTCACAAAAATGAGAGTTAAAGCGAGTTTGAGGGACATCCAAAAAGAAATGGACGAGAACCTAACTATTGACATCCTTTTTCTTGAAGCTAATATCCAAGCCGAATATAGGGAGATCCTTAAGCAATAAGAGATTATTTGGTTTTAGGAATCTCGAGAGGAATGGATTAAGTCAAGGGATAGAAATACTAAGTTCTTCCACACCCAAGTTGTGGTTAGACGTAGCAAAAACACCATTCATACCCTCCGTCTTGATTCAGGGATTTGGTGCAATGACCTTCATATTTTGAAAGATGGAGCTAGAAAATACTTTCACAATCTATTTTGTCTCCCCTTTAGACAAAGTAATGATTCCCTTCATGTTCGTAGTCAACCCCAACTCAGTGATGACGATAAAGTTGCTCTCTTGGCTTCAATCACTCTTGAGGAGGTCAAGGTCACCCTTATGAATATGCAATCTTACAAATCACATGGACCTGACAGTTTTCAACCTTATTTCTTCAAGAAGTATTGGATATTATCAAGAATGATGTGTGGAAGCTGGTTTGTGATGCCTTTTCTCAAGGTTAGGTTGAATATAAGATTATGGAGACCCTTAGTGTCCTTATCCCTAAAATTAACCATCCAAAGCAATTTAAGGATTTTAGGTCAATAAGTCTTTGTAATGTCATTTATAATGTCATCACCAAAGTTATTGTTGCCTGTATTTGTCCCTTTCTTGAAGGCATCATTAGCCCTCTCCAAGGAAGTTTCATCCTTGGGAGGGGCACTACTGAGAATGCTATCATAGCTTAAGAGATTGTCTATTCTATGCATCGATCTAGTCTAAGCAAGGGAGTTTGGCCCTCAAAATTGACTTTGAGAAAGCTTATGATAGGATTAACTAGGACTACTTGCATCAGGGCCTTAAAGATTTTGGGTTTCCCAACTCAACTATTTCTCTTATCATGTGGTGTACCACTACTTTTAATTTTTGTGTGGTGTGGAATAGAGCAAGAGGCTTCAAACCTTCTAAGGGCCTGAGACAAGGAGATCCCATATCTATTTATATCTTTAAGTGCATGGAGAAAATTTCTCTCTACATCCACCAAATGGTAGATGATGGACTTTTTGAGATCCAGTCACTATTTGAAAATGAGCCCCAAAAATGTCTCATTTGCTTTTTGCAAATGATATTATGCTCTTCTACAATGCTAAAGAGTCTCAAATGAACCTCATTAACTTGACTCTTGAGATTTTTTTGTGTTGAATCTGGGATTTAGGAGAATGCTGAAAAATCCAAATCATGTTTTCTAGAGGAGTTAGCTAATCTCATAAGCAAAAGTTGCACGATATTTCTTCTTTTAAAGTTGTCAATGATCTCGGTCGTTATCTTGGGTTCTCTCTATTGAAAAGAAGAGTCACTAAGGATTCCTTTACTTTTATCTTGGAAAAAAAATCTAAAGAAGGCTTACTTCTTGGAAAGGGAGACTTTGAACAGAGCGGGAAGGGTTTGCTTAGTTAATATTGTGCTTTCCTCATTGCTAGTGTACAATATGCAACTTTTTCTCCTTGCCAAGGGTGTGTGTGAGGAGATTGGCAAAGTTGTTTGCAACTTTATTTGGTATCCCTCTACTAATTATCGTTGTTGGCATCTTGTTAATTGGCAAACACTGATATCCCCTAAATTTGATGGAGGTCTTGGTGTTAGGCTGGCTGATCTTAGTACATCTCACTTCTTGGAAAACTTGTTTGGGATATTGTTGCTGAGAAGGACTCTCTTTGGATGAATTTGGTCTCTGACAAATATGTCCGAAATAATCATTTCCTCAGCTCATCTAAGACTTTAAGAGTTTCCTATATTTGGAAGGGTGTTCTTGCTACTAAAGATGATCTTCTTTAGGGCTTCAAGTTTTGGATTTGTGCTAGAGACTCTTCTATTTGGTATGATAATTGGTCTCACGTACACTGGATTTATTTGCCAAAAAAGTCCCCTATGTGGACTATGTTGATACCATGTGCATGCAAAACATTATCCGGGATGATCATTGGTATCTTAGGGATATCAGAACCTCCTTGCCCAACAATTTCATTGACCTCATCTTGGAAGTGGAACCTACTTTGGCTTAAGGTTTCATTGACAGATGAGTTTGGGGCCACTCTAGCAATGGATGTTACACTGCGGCTTCTGCTTATAAATGGCTCTCCTTTGTAGATCTTCAAATTTCTAATGCCTCCATTGCTCCTTTTAAGTGGTTGTGGAAGCTCCATATCCTTGAGAAGATTCGTATTATGATTTGGCTTACCCTTCACCATCCCTTCCTATTAACTCCGTTAGATTTCATAGCAAGTTTGGCTAGATGCCCGTATTGCTCTAGCCCCAATGAAGACTTCCTTCACTACCTCAGGGATTGCCCCTATGCAAGAGAAATCTGGCTTAGGTTGGGCTTCCTTTCAAGGCCAGAGTTTCTCAGCTCCAATACTTGAGGTGGCTGCAAGTCCATCTTAGTAGCAATAGTGGCTTCCTCTTCTCTTCTACTCTCTGGTGGATTTGGAGATGGAAGAACAACCGTATTTTTGAAGAGGACAAGTAGACTATTAAGAAGGTTATCAATAATATCCAGCTCTTCCATGATGACTTTATTCTTGCCTATCATGAATTTGGACGAGCAGTGGAAGCCCTTCTTATTTTCCCAGATGGCAGTCTCCTCCTTCGGGTTCCTTGAAGCTTAATGTTGATGGGAGTTGCTTACTAGAATCGAGCTCTATAGGTGCAGGTGGAGTCATCTGTGACCACACTTACAATTGGATCGTTGGAGTCTACTCCTTTGATGGTCTTGGAGATAGTGCTAAAGCGGAGATCATGGCCTTGAGACATGGCTTAATCCTTGCCTGGGATAAAGGCTTCAGAAACATCCTCTGTGAGATGGACAACAAGAATATGGTGGACATCTTCAACAACAATTGTTGCCCAGATTTTCACCCCCATATTGCCGTAGTTTTGATAGTCTTAGAGCTTATTAACTGAGATTCTTTTGTTGATATTACTTATATAGATAGGGAAACTAATTAAATAGCTCATGTTCTTGCCAATCGACATGTTTGACAACCTCAAAGGTTGTGCATTTTGGATGCTCCCTACCCTGATTTTACCACCCTTTTATTTAAGGATGGTCATGGGTAGCTTTTTGTTTTAGTTTTTCTAAAGAAGAAAATCCTTTCAGATTAAACTAGAGAAAAATTGTTTGTCGGGATAGATCTATAAAATTGATAATTAATGCTAAAAATATTTGCTATTAAGACTAGTCGTTTTTATCACTGGCTAACGGTTAATTCAGTTGGTACGTTAATTCAGCCAATGGCCACCAATTATTGCAGCTCAATCTAAATGAATTCTAGTTCCACTTAGTGCTAAAATGACTAACGACTACAATTGTCATTTTTTACGGCTAAAAAATAAACTATTTCTGACAGCTAACAACTATTTCTCACATCTAGCACAACAAAAATTGAATGGATAAACAACCCAAAATCAGACCTACTTTGAGGAAGATGAAATTGGAGGGGAGATTTGAACATGGAAGGCAATTGCAGACAACTTTCAAAGTCTAAATGCATATGAAACTATGATTTCCTTAAAAAGTAGGAAAGATGGGCAATGAATGTTAATAGTTGTTTTCCTGTGCATGGAATGAAGTAGACAAAGGTCAAAAAGTGGCAAAATATTAGGGATAGATTCCAGGACAAAATCCCATGATGGAAGCATGCACCCATAACCGTCATAAGTAGGTAGTTATTAGAAAATGGCTAACATACCCAAAAAACGATTGACGTACCCAGAAAATGATTATGCTTGTGACGGCTTAAAAAATATTATAAATAGAAAAATTAAAAGCAAAATGTAAATTAGGTCTTTGACCAAATCAACGTAATTTTTTTTTTCAACTATTCATCTATTTATTTATTGCTTTATTTACAACTTTTTACTACTGCAATTTTATAGGAGTAGAGTAGCATATAAACTTTAATTCAACCATTGTTAGAAAGCTCTTTGAAGTGGATTAGGAATCTAATCAAGAAACATAGTTCTTTCCTTGAGTTAGTCGCATAAAGAAATCATTTGTTGATAATTAGTTGACACAATGACTGATTAACCACAATTTTCACAGCAACAACTATCATTGTTTATTTTTTCCTATATAACAACTTGTTTATCTATCTACCTCTCTATATATATTAGTCTTGAAATTTATGTACATATTCATCTTATACAATTGCAATCAGCTTTGATTTTACAACAAGCTATCCATATATCTGTCTAATTATCTGCATGTTTGTCTATGTAGTTATCTAACTATCTATGATGTAATGCCACGATGACAAACTTTCCTAAACTGATATCCATCTATGATGCAGTGGCACGATAGTAGAGTTGGCTAAGTTGAAAAGGGTTTGCTGGCTAGAAGTGCATGGAAAATTTGACACAAGAAAGCTTTCACTAGGAATTCTATATCAAGTGTCATTTCTAATTATGTTGGAAGAATCATCTCAAGGGTGGGAAGTTCCAATAAATGTTAGATTTGTCCTTCCTGGAGGAAAGAGACAACAACACAAAGTAAATTTAAACGAGAAGTTAAGGGAGAGTTGGATGGAGATTCTAGTAGGTGAGTTTGTGGCATCTGAAAAAGATGCTGGCGAGATGGAAATTTCTATGTATGAATATGAAGGTGGCATGTGGAAGACCGGACTTGTCATCCAAGGTGTAGTCATCAAACCAAAAAAACTAGATATGGAATAGATATTAGGGATATAGAAGCTTTTATAGAAGAAAAAAAATAAGAAGAAAAAATATAAAAGATTTCTCTAAGTTAAAATTAGGTTATGCATAAGTTAAAATTAATATTTGGAGAACCAAATATGAAAGAACTCCACCAAATTAACTTATGTATAATTTTTTTTAACTTATAGAATTTTTTTTTATTTATGAAAAAATTTATCCAAACAAATTTTAAGTTGTATACAAAATGAATTTGTTGTAATTTTCTTTGTTTTCTAAATAAAATTAATAAAAGCCACCTTTACTCTAGTTGATACCTAGAGAGATGAAGAAAGAAAAAAAATTATAGGAAGTAGATGTGATGAAAAAATATTGATATGTATTAATAAAGTATTTGAAATGATGAAGGGTTCTAATATCATTATTCAAATAGAATATAGCAGTTTGTTGTGTAATTTTTTTCCTTCTTTTATAATTTGTTTATCTATTCAATAATAGTAGTAAAATATAAGACCTATTGAGTTAAAAATTAAAAATATGGAACTCTCTAATTTATTCCAAGTAAAAAATAAGGTTAAAAAAATCCCATAGTAAATAATCGGTGCATTTTTTAATACTTCAAGATGAATGATTGCAATAATAATTGTACCAATAATAATTAATAAATTATACTTATCGTTAGAGGTGAGCAACCGTTGGGTTCGGGTTCAAAACAGCCAATCCACTGAAAATCGACCAAGGAAAAAATGGTCTGTAACCATCTATTCAGTGTTCAGGTATAGGCGGGTGAATCAATTCTAGAAAAAGTGGGTGGATTATTTCGGGTCTTCTACTCTACACATGGGCCACTGCAAGTTGTGGTATCAAGTGAACCACGGTATCATGCTGCAATTGGATGAGAGTTTGAGGCTGAGTCAACTCGATGAGTGAAAAGACCAACTCGAGGAGGGACCCAGCCAGAGGGAACGAGTTGGTGTCGAGGGAGACAATGCTGGCGTGGTTGAGGAAGCATGTGACGCCGAAGAAGGAGGAGCAGGGATTTGTTGCGGTGAGGTTCCATTTTGAGAAGAAAGTTTCAAGGGTCACACGTATGTGAGAGTGCTTTGTGGAAAGAAGGGCTTTGAGGTTCAGTGTGTTTCATTTTTTCTTCAAGAGACAAGGATGGGAAAAGAAGTAGAAGTTGACACTTCCGTGAATTATTTTTGCTCTTGGTGCGAAAGGTGTAAGGTGAAAAAAAAAAAAGCAAATTAGAGAGAGAATCAATCATCAATGATCAAATTATCATCAATTACTACTTATTAAAAGAAGGTTGTTGGGACACGTGTCACTTTTTGCTCCTCTTAACTTTTTCTATTTTGACCCAACGGTACTCACCCCTCATTTTTTCTGCATCTTCAATAACCCCTCAAATTTCACAACCCTCTCACGCACTCTTTCTCTTCAGTTCACTCTCTTGTTTGTCCCTCGAGCCTTTCATTCGGTTTTGGAAAAGGATGAAGAGTCACTTCCTCTCTCAAATCACTTGAAGAGAAGATGATGGGCATGTTACAAAAAAATACTCATTTTTTACTTTCTTCCTTATTCTTTACTCATCCGTCCCTCTATTTCTTTTCATTCTCCATTACTCTCTTCTTTTCTCTCACTTCTCATCATTCTTTGCTTTACTTTCCTCTGGGTACTCATCCTCTCGAGACACCGGTGGTGGATATTGGCCCGAACACGACTATTGCATCATAGGAGCCTTTGTTACAAGTAAGGTTTTTAGGTTTTATGTTCCCATACTTTTGTTTTTAAAAATTTTCCAAATTTGGAGATATACCCATCATTATCTGTTTCATTTTCGTTTTGGACGTGACTTTGCTTGCAAATGATACACCTTCTGCTCTCTGATTCATTTACATTTTAGATCACATGTAAGGTTTTTAGGTTTTATGTTCCCCTATTTTGATTTTTGAAATTTTTCTGAATTTTAAGATATATTTGACATTCTTTACCCCATACATATATGTACTAATAATAAAATGAATAAAAAAATCATAATTAATTAAAGTTTTTAAAACACATTTAAATAAAAGCATTTCGAAAGGGTAAAAGACTCAAATTCATTTTTTTAACATCATAATAAAACTTGTCCAAATAAATATAATAAAATCATCTCGACTTAAAACAAGGTCGTCCAAGACTTCATGCAATTAATATAGAAACCTATACTCCAATGTTACATCCTATCAGAGCATTGTGTTCTCGTGTCCTCTAGCATGAGGTTTTCCATAACCATCCACCTAACAATCTATTTCCACAAACACAAAGTTCGAGATCATCACAAGATCCAAATACAAATAGCACACGGGGAGTGAGTCATCACATTCCTAGTTAATAGAGAGAAATGAGACAACATACATATACATATCATATAAATGAGATACAACTTACATAAACATTACTCAAGTCATTTCACCACTTTGTCACGTAACATCACATCACAACACATCTCATTCATTTTCACATCATTCACGTACTCAATGATCAAAATACAATATCACTAAATCAATCAATATCGATCAATACGCAAGCGTTATGCAACAGATACACTAAGACTCAATCCTATATGCAATTTGGTACCATGTCAGTGAAAAACCTCATCGAGCACCTAGGAGTACATGACAAGACAAATCACACACTAGTAAGTCAGACCATCTCACTAGGTAAAATCATAGGGAGACCAGTCAGGGTCACCCTGTTTTGCGAGAATGCTTCAACCATGTGAGATCGACACAGACTTAAAGGAGCAGTCAAACCAGGTGTATTTACCCCCAAGGCCTACACTCCGAAGAGTATGTTAGGGTCTCTCCCTCTTGATTCAGGTCCAACCTAGAAAATATTTTAGTATGCAAACTCTATGAACTATACAAAATACACAACTCCTCAATTGTTCTCAAAATAATTTTATCTCATCGCGCTTGTGATTAAACTCGTCGGGTCCCCATAGTGGTTCCCATCATAATACTCGTCGTACATTAACTCGTTGTCCTTAAAGGGTCTTATAGTCGTGTGATTGTACGATTCATAGCTCACAACTCAATGCACACAACATCTCAATGCACATATATATTACAAGTCAATACATACTCAATTTATCACATACACTTGGTCTCAATTACAATGGTATAATCCCAAAGTAGTATGTTATCACACCTCATGAATCATATACACTTTACCTATGAACTGTGCAATACACATAATTACTCAATTATTTTCAAAATCATTTTAACTCGTCGCGCCTCAAAGTGATTCAACTCGTCGGGTTTTCACCGTGGATCCCATCACAATACTCGTTGCGCAAAAACTCGTCGCCCTTAAAGGGTTTTACAATTGTGTGATTGCACAGTTCATAGGTCACAACTCAATACATACAACATCTCAATACACATGTATCTCACCATTCATTACAGGTTCAATTTGTCACTTACTCACAATTTGAATCACCATTTCATAATCTCAATATAACAATTTATACAAAAACTTTTCTCACAACATGGAGAGTAAAACCCCTCAAACAAGTTCACACAATCATATTATAATCAATGAATCAAAATCATAGGTCAAAAACACAAAAACACCATGAGCACTCAATTTTATAAACCAATTCGCATCAAAACACCAATTGGTCCATCAAACACAATAATATCATATTTATAATCGTAAAGGAAAATTATAATTCAATAAACACCCCAAAATAAACCCCAACTTAATCCTCTAAGGATCCACACGCATGTTCATTCTAACCCCCAATTGCAATAACTCATCCCTTACCTCTAAGCGGACTCACGTGTGTAGTTCAGCAATGATGGAGGCATCTCTAGTAGTTCCGTAAGATTCCTTAAGTTTTTCTTTTGTTAGGGTTTCCAAGCATCAGAGAAAAGGAGAAGAGATTATAGCCTCCATTTTACTGTCAATCTGCGAGGGAAGTTTCGCTGTTTGTGGAAACTATTCCGCAAATCCCAACGGTGGAAATGTGAGGATACGAAATCCAAAGGTGGTGTTTAAATTTCACAACAATCCAACAGTTAACGAGTCCAGGATTGTAGTTTTATTGGGACAGGTTTTGGGTCTTTACGGGAAAAGTGAAAGCTGCTATGCGAAGGACATTTTTCTCACCTCCAACATTTCTTCCCAAATTCCAACGGTGAGAATGTTTAGAAATGAGTTTCGAATTTGATGCTCAAATTTCACAATGGTCCAACGGTTAACAAGTCTAAGATAGTCGTTTTACTGAAACAGATTTGAGTGTATACGAGAAAAAGAGAGGGTTTTGAGAGGAGGAGAAGGAAAAACGAATTTGAGAGGAAGAGAAAGCGTAGAGATGTATCGTCAGTCTGAAAACTCACCTAATATGTTTATATTTATAGCTAGGGTACTCTCAGCCTATTATTTATTATATTTTTCTTTATTTTTATTATTTTATAAATAAGAACTCTATTTTATTTCCTATCAAATGAATAAATAAAATATCTTTTTTATTTTCTTTCAAACCATTATTTTAATTAATAAAGTTATTTCTCCTTATTTATTTAATTATAAAAACCTCATCATTTTTTCTAAAACTATTTATTTTTAAAGAAATAAAATCCTTGAGTTTATTTTATGAAAAATGGGGTGTTATAATTCCAACCCCCTTAAAAAAAGTTTTGTCCTCAAAACTTTGCCGAAAGACCGAGAAGAGAGAGATTACATATCTGGTTCTCAATACCAAGCTATGTGCCTTGTTGAAGCTCCTTTCAGTGACTTCGACCACGAGACTCCTCTGCACTTAGCGACGAAATCTGGCGATCCTCGTTAGCTTAATAATGGTATTTCATAAGTTAAGCTTTCTCACGAGAGTGACATCTCAACAATAATAGAATGTGAATGACATACTATTTGGAGTTGGGTAATATCATAGGAAACACTGATGACAATCTGAAACGAACAAGCAGATACAAAGAAACACGATTAACCACATGGCCGACTTTTTTTTTCAAACATGAGACGATTAAAAGAAAAGGTATATGTTTCGAGACTTCAACGTTTAACCAATCCTAGTCCATACGTGACTCTCGAGAATACATGATTTACCTACCCTTGGATCTAGCTTTTTTTTTCCTCAACTTGATCTTCCTCACTTTCGTAACTTGTTCAAACTTAAGGTAATCTTGACACATCTATACTCACACCACTATATAAATTTGCACGTAAGGTTGAGGGTCCGACTGCTGTTTACGATGTCTAACTCTCTAACTAGGACACTGGTCACACCAAAGGTTTCTTACTCAACCTCCAACTACTATGCTAGCTCTAACAATTGCAAATAAACTCACGACAAGATTCTTAAGAATTCTACCCATCTATTCTACCTCAAATTTAACTCATAAGATTCTCACGACATATCAGACTAACGGTAATCCCTCTAAAACGTGAAAGCGAATACCATGGCCACCAACTTTAGATCATGTGTATGATAAATCCTTTCATGAGTCTTAAGTTGTCGATAAAACATGGGCTACAATCACTCCTCTAAACTTAAAACTTACTTTGAATATTTTACTACTCCAACAAGGACCTACTCGGCTAAGGTAGCACTCAACAATTTACGGTGGTCGACTTCTCTATGAACTTAGGGTTTACTCCTTACAAGGATCTCACCAGAAAGCTTAAACTTACTTGAGTAATCTCTAACAAGGGTTAAGGTTAACTCAAGGAATCCTAGAACAACTTCCTGGTTCGACTACTAGTTAAGGGCGTCTCATCTTAATCTTAGGTTTCCTCTCATCTCAAAACAACTTCTGCCCAAGAAGGATTTATAGTTATCACTCACCTAGACATAGCATACTATAAGGGTCATCCTCATCTAACTAAAATGCATAGCAAAACTCTTACACTAAATGTGATTCCCAAAGGTCTATAACAACCTTAAGATACACCCCATAATCCAACTTAACTGGAAACACACTAAGCACTAATCATCGAAACCACTACAAGAGCTAACTTAGGGTGGAAGATCCTATCATGCATTCCACGAACACACAAGGGCATCAATCTTGTCAAGGCATGACCAGGTTCACATAGAGGCCATGACAAGTACTAAGGTAGTCATCAGAGCATCCTCAAACTTTTCCCAGATTAAGGTAAAGAGAACTAAGATTTATCTCGCTAATCATACAACTATCATCACTAATCCTTTAGGTCACCTACCTTACGCAAGAACACTCACTCTCAAATCCTTCCATGCTTAGCAATTAACACCCTACTAACTACCTTACACTCTTCTTAAGGTTTCACACTAAACCTCTTAACTATTCTTCATAACTTTTCCAACTACTCTATATTCTTAATCAACTCTATATCAGACATCTCCCAGGAACTACGGTTACAAGTTTCTATGGGTACTACACCTAAAAATTCTCATTCTTGCACTTAGGTGGTAACTAAGCACATCCTCAAGGAACACAGGTACATGACTTACTAAGTTTGACTTTTGTCTAGAGGTAACAAGGATCATGCCTACTCAAGTATTTCCTCTCGAAACACCTTAACGTGATTGGCAAGGGCGAAGTCTCTCTCTATTCATAATAGAAGTAACAACATGACAGGTTATCAAGTAGTTTAACAAGACATGATTGGAAGATGAGCATCCCATAACAAGATGAACACTCAATTGATTAGGAGACAATAATTTTAAATCAAGAAGAATCGCTCATTTAGAATCAACAACAAATGTTCCAAATGAATTCTATAAATGAAAAGATAACCACAATGTACACCCATATTGAGACGTCAACAATCGCTTGATTGCGACAGAAACATTAGTAATAAAAAAACTATTTGAAATAGGCTCATAACACAAAGAATGAGTTATACTCGGGCTTACAAGTGTAATCGAGTTACTTGACTTCAGCACGTAACACAAGGAAATAGGTTGTACCAGAACCGGAAGGTGTGATCAAAATAGTATTCCTTATGAAATATATCTTGATACATGTCATCAAACTATAAGGCATTAACATCGCTACAAACAAGGAAATCACAAACAATCATAATATCTATGCAATTAAGGCAGAACACTATATTACAAGCATACATAGAATTATAAGGTTCCTATAACAAGTATATAACATACATATAAGAAGTAAGAATTAAATATTCAATAAGGATGTATTAAGAAATCACAAACTTCAACCACTACATTCATGACTACACACAAAAAAGGAAATTAAGTAGTCATGCACCTACGCATTAAGAGAGACACACTTATCCAAGGCATATATACAATTCAAAAGGTTTTCACAACACTAATCCACACATCAAGAGAGAAATAAGCTTATTAACAACATACACGCAGGAAGATAAGGGCTCATTAAGGCAATATCAATCAATATCAAGACTACCTGCATCACCTAACGGCTTGGCATAATGTCCAATCGCACTTCACAAATTATAAAGATGGTCAGTCTCATAACTCATGACTCTACGGTGGATATATGGTATAACACATTAAGGATGCAACACACATCACAAGAATCATTCAGTCTCATTTAATCATGCAAAGGAAAATACAGTTAATAATTCAAGCATGCTTAACAAAGCATTCATAAGTAATCACACAAAGCGCACACCAGAATATGGTAAGCACATAACACTGGCCGCAAGTTTCAACCAGGCTCCGATACCACTAAATGTGATACCCTTTACCCCACACATATATGTACTAATAATAAAAGGAATTAAAAAAATTAGAATTAATATTTTTTTTAAAACACATTTAAATAAAAGCATTTCAAAAAGGTAAAAGGCTCACATTCACTTTTCTAACATCATAATAAAACTTGTCCAAATAAAAATAATAAAATCATCTCGGCTCAAAATAAGGTCGTCCAAGACTTCACGCAATTAATATAGAAACCTATACCCCAATATCACATCCTATTAGAGCATTGTGTTCCCGCATCCTTTAGCATAAGGTTCTCCATAACCATCCACCTAACAATTTGCTCCCACAAACATAAAGTTCAAGATCATCACAGGATCTAAACACAAATAACACACGGGGAGTGAGTCATCACATTCCTAGCTAATAGAGAAAAATGAGATAACATAGATATACATATCATATAAATGAGATACAACTTACTTAAACATTGCTCACGTCATTCCACCACTTTGTCGCGTAGCATCACATCACAATACGTCACATTCATTTTCACATCATTCACATACTCAAGGATCAAAACACAATATCACTAAATCAATCAAATTTATTAGGTGTATGCTCTCTACCAGAGGTAAACTGAATGCATTGGTAGTGCAATCAGTTTAAGGGAGGAATTTGTTGGGTTGTTTAGAATTTGTTTTGATGTTTATTCAGTTAATAACAATCCCTATTATTTGGGATTAGGTAGTTACACATTTGTCCATTTCCTAGTCATGATACCACGTTCCAGGTTGTGTACAAAGTGGGCAGTTTATTTTTCTTTTGTGTTTGTTAACTGTTGTTGTAAGGTTTTTCTTGTTAAGTGCTGTTGTAAGGCTTATATAAGCCAAGACTTTGTTATCAATGTACAGTGTGGTTTTTCCCGTGTTTTGTGAGTTACAGTTTGTTTGTTCAAAGCCTAACAGGACGACCTGGATATTGTCTATTTTGAGTCAGTATCCGATCGTAGTAGTTGTCGTTACCATTATACTGAGTTTGTAAACTCCCCCAGAGATCGTAATGATCATGAAGGGAGAAACCGTTATGAGACATTTTTAATACCACAATAAATGGATAATTAAAGACGGGATAACGTTTACTAAAAGGGAGAGGAACCTCATCAATAAGAACCCCTCCGAGCTAGAAAGACAAATTAGGGTTAGGGTATCAGTTGAATTCTTTTGAACTAAGTCTCTAAATTTTAAGTGAGACTTAATTACAAGAACAGGAATAAAAAAAAATGCAATAGCAATATAGTTTAGAACTTGTAGAATCAACTCTAAAAGCTTTTTATTTTTTTCGGCAATGATAATTATTAGTTTGTTAATATTTTATTTCATCTCTAAAAGTTATGTATTTAAAATATTAATTACCTTGGACGAAAAATGGGAGGTTGTCTATCATCCAAGCCAAAGGCAGTAGATAATGGCTCTGCTTCCGACAGCACCAATTGTTTCATGCTGTATACAATAAAGCTAGGGGGTGAGAATAGTAAATTGGAGATAAGAATAGCAGCTCCCCCTGTTACTTTTTTCACTATTCTTTTCCCCTTGCTATATAATTCTTTCTTCTATATCAGTCCTACAAATATAACTTTTAATTGTATTAAACATTCTTTTAAAATTATATTTTTAAAATATTGTTCAATACATTTTAGAGTTAAAATATTGAAAAGATTCATACTTTTTAAAATTAAAATTCCAAAAATAGTAAATGTTTCTAAAATTATTTTTTTAGAAATGAAGTAAAAAAGATATTACAATTAAGAAAAAAGAGTGGCGTAATGTCGTAAACCAGTGATTGAACTGTACAATATTTAGATCTATGTTATGTCCGGCCTGCAAGGTTGCTTTGGACCAAAGTTAAAACAAAAGTAAACTGAAACGTTGCTTCGTGCATACTTTTACAGTTTATACCGTCTAACTATAAAGTGAAAAGAAATGTTTTTCTGATAAATTATTTAAACTAATTAGTGCTTGAAATTAATAGGCAATAGTATAAACACTCTCAAGTCTCAGCAAAACAGTGAATTTCCATTTTTATTCTTGTATAATGTTGTTGCATTAGTTTTTAAATTAAGAAAATACTATTAAATCACTAATAGTGCAATTCGAAATTGTACTTTCAGATGCTTATTTGATTTATTTTTTTTACTTATTTTACAGACTAATATAACAATTTATACACTTTTAGAGACTAAAATAATGATTTATGGTTTATGGCTATACAATTTCACGGACCAACAGTGATTAATGATTTACTGAATTTCAAATAATCTTTTAACATGACTTTTAAAAAAGTGATTATGAAACTTACCAAATCTTATAATCTTCTGCCTATTATTTATTTATAATGATTGCCATTCCCACTACCTAATTAATGTATTCATTGAATTTGTGTAAAAGATTATCACTGCTACGCCCCAAAAGCACTTTTCCTCTCTCTGACTTTTGCTACAACTACTACCACTACAAGGTATTTTCATCAACAAACCTCTCTTTTCCTCTCTTGCTTTTAGGTATGCAATTGGCTTGATGGGAATTCGTGCATGTTAAAATTGTGAGTTTTCATGAAAAGTATCTGCTTTCTGTTTATGTTCTTTATTTTGTCTAGCCAAGAATTTTCTTACATGCGATTAGGAAATTTATTGAGCAAAAGATAATTGTCAGTACTACTGTATATGCTTATCTTGCGAATTCTGAATCCATTTAAGTATGTTACTATGTAGCATGATACATGAACTAAATTGATTTTCTTGATGAACTGAGTTTTGTTTTGCTCCATTCTTTACTTTGAAAATTTGGTACTGTTTGTGATTGGTTCTTAAAATATATTCTGCTTAGCATATATAGTTGCAATGGCTCGATTTTCATTGGATGAGATATCAGACACTGGTGCCTTTGTGAGATCTGCTTCCACATTCAGAAATTGGATTTCGAGGGACCTGAATTCGCAATTTCCACCAGAATCAGGGAGGTATCATCTCTATGTATCATATGCTTGTCCTTGGGCTTCCAGGTGCCTTGCTTACTTGAATATTAAAGGACTTAACAAAGCTATCAGTTTCTCGGTTAGTTAGTAGCCTTCATGCTGAATATTTTTCAAGTAGAATAAGTGATTAGTTCCTCGCGCAATTTCATATCGGGTGTGTTTAATGATCAGGCCGTCAAGCCCATCTTTGAAAGAACAAATGAATCTGATGACTATAAGGGGTGGGTTTTTCCTGAATCAGAAACTGAGGTGCCTGGAGCTGAACCTGATATGTTGAATGGAGCAAAGACTATTAGGGAACTTTATGAAATTGCAAGTGCAAACTACACCGGAAAGTACACTGTTCCAGTATGAAGATGCATTAGTTTCTTTCTTGGTTTTTGTTATCTGCTTTGCAGGGCTGATGTTTATTGACAACTGATGGCTTTTGATATGCACAGGTTCTGTGGGATAAGAAACTCAAGACAATTGTTAACAACGAGAGCTCAGAGATAATCCGCATGTTTAATACTGAATTCAACAGTATTGCAGAAAACCCCACCTTGGACTTGTATCCCACTGATTTAAAACCCCAAATTGATGATACCAACGAGTGGATATACACTAGTATAAATAATGGTGTTTATAAATGTGGGTTTGCAAAGAAGCAAGAACCATACAATGAGGTTAGTAGCTATTTTTAACCCTTTCTAGCAACAGTTGGTACTTCAAGCCACATTTGTTTAAAAACTACTGTACTCAGATGATTGCAACTGTTTACTTGGTCCTTCATTTCTCCAGGCTGCAAGACAATTGTATGGGGCTTTGGACAAATGTGAGGATATACTAAGCAAGCAACGCTATATATGTGGCAACACACTCACTGAAGCAGACATTCGTTTGTTTGTCACTCTCATTAGATTTGATGAGGTAAAGTGTGTGTGTTATAGGGCATTTATTGTTGACATTTGGGAATATCTTATGTACTTTACTGTTACTTGTATTATGCAAACCATTGTTGGTACAACACAAGAACAAAAACAGAGAAACACACTAGAGAAAGGAAATAAATTTTGAATCAAGAGACTTACCTTTATTCACTCCGTTTCTATAGAGCTGAAACATGTAAAAAAAAAGGAAAATATCTTGCTAGATGCAAGCCATATCTGACAGATTCCTTATAACAAATAAAGTACTTCCTCAAGATGACTAACAGATTTTAAATATCAAGCAACAACAAAATAAAATATTTCCTAAAGATTTGGTCCAAGGACCAATTGTTCAGCAATCTTTTTGTAGCAACCCTAAGGCATATTTCCAACACTGTCTTTGTTGCCTTAGTAGTTTCAGAGGCCTAACTTGTTTCTTAAGGTTTAAATATAGCTTTTGGTAGAGCCTTGGTTAAAATATCAAGTACTTGATCCTTGGTCTTGCAATAAAGGAGTTTAATTTCCCAACCTTTTGTTCTTCTCTTAAATGATACAATTTGATATTTAAATGCTTGGTCTTGCTATGAAAAACAGGATCATTTGATATTGCAATTGCAACTTGATTATCTACATAAATATGTGTTGGCTCATTTTGCTACATTTGTATATCTGCTAGTATTTTTCTGATCCAAATAGCTTGTGTAACATCCCATTTTTCATAAGCTAATTTAAAAAGAATTATTATTTATAAATAAATAAAGTTTTAGAAAAATGATGAGATTTTATAAATAAATAAATAAGGAGATATAATTATTAATTAAAATAATAATTTGAGAGAAAATAAAAAGGGTATTTTATTTATTTGTTTGATAGAAAATAAAATAGAGTCTGTTTTTATAAAATAATAAACAAATAAATACAGTAAACCTAGCTATAAATAGCGTTAGATCAGTTTTCACACTAATGGTGCCTCTTCTTTCCCTCATTTTCGTTTTTCCCTCCTCCTCTTAAAACCCTCTCTTTTTCTCACAGACCACCAAACCTGTCTCAGAAAAACAACGATCTTGAACTCATTAACCGTCGGATTATCGTGAAATTTAAGAACCAAGTTCGCAACCCAATTCCGAGAATTCTTACCGTTGGGAATTTTGATATCATGTTTAAGCTGAGAGAAATACCTTTTGCATTGTATCCTTTTTCCTTTCCCGCAGAAACCCAAAACGGTCTCAGTAAAACTATGATCCTGATTTCGTTAATCGTTGAATTTTCATGAAATTTTGATATTTGGTTCATGATTCAGTTCCGCACACCTTCACCATTGGGAATTGCAAGATAATATTCAAGGAGAGGGAAAAAGGAATCGCACGAAGACAGTACAAGTGGAGGCTTCAATCCCTTTTTTGTTTCTCTGACGTTTGAGAATTCTATTTGAGCAGTCAGAGAAAAAAATTGGAGGAATCTCAGGGAATCGTTAGAAATGTTGTTATCGTTGTCTAAAGACACGTGAGCCCGCTTAGAGGTAAGGGATGAATTATTCACAATTGAGGATTAGTGAGAACATGAGTAGGGATCCTTAGAGTATCAATTGGAATGAGTTTTGGGGTGTTTCCGTCATTTTTTATTCTATCCTTATAATTATAATTGTGAATTACATATGTTTGACAAACCAATTGTTGTGAAATTGAGATGCTATTGTGTTGAGTGTGAATCCTATAAATGGAGCATTTTTCTAATTAGTATGAATTGATGAAATAAAGTAAGGAGAAATTTAGAGTGAGATATTGATTTTGTATTTTCTCTTTTTTCATGTTTTTTAGGTTTTTTTTATATATTTTTTTTTATATAGTTTAAAATTAATATCATAATTGAAATTGACCAAAGTGTTCATATAATTATTTAGAATTTGTGCATTGAAAGCTTACTTTAAAATTCGTGATCCAATATGATGTATGCTAGTTTATATATATATAATTAGTTATATATTTATTTATATTAATATTTTATGTAAATAATATTGTAGAGTTGTTATAGTATGATTCCAAAACTTATTAAGTGTTGGAGTTTGAGAATATTATGGTTAGATTTGATGAACATGTGTATGTTGTACCTTATGAATATCATTAGAAATGTTATGAGATGTTAAATTGTGGGTATGATATTTGGTTGTGAATAAGTGGATCTGTTTAACACTTAATGTTACAATAATGGTATTGTGAGCTGTGAATTATACAATAACCTGATCAGTGTTTATGCACAGTGTTTAAGAGAAAGTGTAAATTCCTAGTTAGGAACCAGTGCTAAATTGTAGCGCAATGTGTTAAACGTGTTTGAAACATGAGTGTGAGGTCGTTGTATTGTGTAATTCATGAGCAATGTTTATAAATGAAATATGTGATGAATTGTGAAATAACATGTTGCTTTGAGATTATTATATTGTTATTGAGATTGAGTATAAGTGTAAAGTTGAACATGTGTTAATTCGTGAGATACGTGTAAACATGTGATGGTGGATTGTGACACTATGAGATGTGAAATTGTGAATGAGTTTTGGTTGTGGATGAGTGTGTAGTTAACACTTGATGTGACATTACTTATGTTATAAGCTATGAATTGTACAATAACTCGACCAGTGTTATCTTGAGAAAAGCGTTAATGCGCAGTGTTAAAGAGAAAATGTAGGTTCCTAATTAGGAACCAGTGTTAAAAAGAAAGTGTAAGTTTCCTATTTAGGAACCAGTGTTAAATCGTAGCTTGTGAGTATTGTATAATTCATGAGCAGTGTCTGCATGCAAAATTATTTTAGGGGTTGGACCTGAATCAGGAGGGAGAGGTCCTGACGGACTCTTCGGAGTGTAGGCCTTGGAGTCACCGGGTTTGAGTGTTCCTTTAAGCCTATGTTGATCCCATATGGTTGGAGCATTCTCGCAAAACATCGTGACCCTGACTGGTCTCCCTATGATCTTACTTAGTGAGAATGACCTGACAAACTCATTGTGTGGTGTGTCTTGTTATGTACTCATAAGCGCCCCAGGGTGGTTTTTCACTGACATGATACCACATTGCATATAGGATTAAGTCTTAGCATAACTGTTGCATACACTTGCTAATTGTTTATTATGAAATTGATGTGTTATTATGTCTTGATCGGAGTGTGTGACTCTTGTGTAAGGTGATTGATGATTGAAAGGTAAATTTTGAATTACAAAGTGGTGGAATTATGTGAGTTATATTTAAGTAAGTTTTATTTTATTTATATGATATGTATATCTAGTTGTCTTGCTTCTCTATTAGTTAGGAATGTGATAACTCACTCCCTGTGTATTGTTTGTGTTTGGATCCTATGATGATTTTGAACTTTGTGTTCGGGGGAGCAGATGGCTAGGTGAAGTGCTTTAAGGAACCTTGTGCTAAAGGACGTCAGGACACAATGCTCTAATAGGATGTGACAGTGGGACATAAGTTTTTATATTAATTGCATGATGTTAGTCTATTTTATTTTATCTCACTGATTTAACAAAATATTTTTATAAATTTTGACGGCCTTATTTTGAGCCGAATATGTTTTAATAAGTTTTAATTGATAATAGTGAAGTGAATGTGAACCTTTTACCCGTGTGAATTTGGTTGCCGATATTTTTATATATTTTATTTATTTATATATATGTCGGGGTAGAGGGTGTCATAGCTTGATTTACTATATCCTTTGCTGCTACATATATTTTGCCTTTTTATTAAGTCTGTCTCATTTAACCTATGTCACAATAGTAAAGCAAACAATAAAAAAAAAATTGGATTCTTCAATTCTGGTTTGTAACCAAACCCAAACCAGGCTTCAATTGGAGTTTCTTTTTTCTAGCAAAACTCCGGTTGAATATCTATTCAACAAAAAAACTATAGTTGCAACATACAATATTTCTTTGGCAGCTCCTTCTCATGCAACATACATCTTGACATCTCCATAATACTGACTCTTTCTCTAGCTTACACCATTCTGTTGCAGGGTATAAGGTGTTTGAGTTGTTGTTCAATACCAGGTTCTTCACAAAATTTGTCAAAAGTGTCACCAGTCACCTGTATATTCTATCCCATTATCTGACCTTATTGTGCACAACCTACAACCACTTTGATTCTCGACCAATGTATTTAAAGATGATGTTCTCTGAGGTCCTACAAAATTTTGTGTACTAGTGGCCAGCTTGTGTATTATTCTGCATGCTGCTTGGGAGAATGGTCTTCTTGTTTTCCATATTGACTAGTCGCACAATCAACGAGCTTGTCTTCCACCAATGACACACCTTTCACCAAATTATGTTTTTGCATATGCAGAAGTCCAACATGATGGAAATGCCCAAGCCTTTTGTGTCATAATTATGCTTTGCTTACTGTGATTGAAAGTACTTTTTGTTCTTCATTAGATTTAGAGTTTACCATTTGCATCTTTAATTAAGCACAATTGCAATTTATTTTCAAATATAACATAAATCCTTTTTCAATCAGTTGTCCATCACTAAGCAGGTTTTGGTCAATGTCAAGCTCACAAAAGCATCAGAAATATATTTCCAACATGTTAAGCTTTCTACAGCCACACCCTTGATTTAAATAAATTCACCATTTCAAGCTCTTTAAACTTTAAAGAGCTTTTGGTCGTTGGTCATGTAGTTTGTGTTGCCACTGCCAATCAGCCATGAATCACCTGAGCTATTACATGTGGTGAAGCTTTTGCAAGTTGTGACTTGCAAATTTGTGTCCAAGCTTACCACATTTTCTGCACTCAACATTAGGCCTCCACCTACACTTTTTTGTAGGTGATTCCTCTGTTTGTAGTATGCACATGGTGAATGTATCCCATCCCTGTTTTTGTTTTTGTTAGCCTTGTTACTATTCTTCTCATTGTTCTTCTTCCTTCCTCCTGAAACTTTTGTCTGTGCTTGGAGAGGACCCTCTTTAGATTGTTCTTTTCACATCTATCTCCTTTGTTCTCGTGTCTGTAATGCATTTAATAGTTCTACCAAGGTAATCTTTGAAAGATCCAAAGTATTTTCTAAGGAAGTGATTGTCGCTTCAAATCTTTCAAGAACAGATTCAGAGCATCACATTGAGTAAAAGCCTCCCTTTAGAACTCAATTAAATCAAATCATAGGTAGACCTAAGTTAGTGATTACAGAGCTAGAGTCTCAGTATTTTAAGACTATCTTGTAAAAAGATGGAGTTTGTCCTGTCAAATTTCATTTCTATCTTAAAATTAAAAACTCATTTTTCTATCCTGGGCCTGGAGTTTTACCAAGTTGTGCCCCAGAGTTCTAAGAAATGTAAATTTCTAATATTTTCCATGTCAATGCAATCCAGAGATGTCTTTCAATTGTAAACAGAAAAGGAAGAAATTGAATTTTCCATAGTTCAAATAGTCAGTTTTCCCTGTCATGTTTTTGGTGTAGTATTTCACTCTTAATGAGACCAATGAAAATAAATCATCTCATTCATTGTTTTATATTGGCTATGGCTGGTTCAAATATGTAAACTTCTCAAATTTCTTTTTTATTCTTATTTTAAACTTTTCAAGATGCCACAATGATAAAGCATTACCTTCACAAAGTTTTTCCTTCTCCTTGTCATTGCTTTTGTACTTTTTGAATGAATATGGTTCCTCAACATTGTGATGGTGTTGGAGGAATAGAATATACAAGTATTAGGGCAATTCTCTCATTGCATGACTGATGGTCTTATTTTTAATTTGCCTTCTGATGTCATGTACTCTTTAGCTTTCCTATTTTTGGACTCATTTTGCAATATATCCATCCCAATGTTGTTACTGTTGAGTAATTGATCTTTGCTATAATTGTAGGTTTATGCAGTTCACTTCAAGTGCAACAAAAAACTGTTGCGCGAATACCCGAATCTTTTCAATTACACTAAAGACATTTTCCAAATTCCTGGCATTAGTAGCACAGTGAACATGGAACATATAAAGTTGCATTACTATGAAAGTCATCCTTCTATCAATCCATTTGGGATCATTCCCGTAGGGCCAAATATTGATTATTCTGCTCCTCATGACAGAGAAAGGTTTTCTGCATAGGTGGTTTATAGCATATTTGTATAATGAGGAGTGCTAGCAACACACTCCTCCTAACACACACCCTATCATTGCTTGAAATTTATTGAAAATTACAAAATCATGAGAGAGGGACATTAAAGATGATGTAGGACCCACTATCTTTTGTAATTTCCAAGAAGAGAATGTGTTCAAAAGAGTGTATTGTTGGCATTTCTGTTGTATAATTGTAAGAGATTTATGAGAAATTTTCTGTATCTTCTAAGTGAATTGTTTTGTTGAATAATTGCAGAAACAATAGTGCTTTGTTGAAAAACATATTTTCAAAATAAACTGGGACAGGTTTGTGTATCTGTGTCTACTGTCTATACTTTTAATGTTGGAATTTTTTTTGTGATTTAGCTTCTTTGATTCCTTTGTTAAAACTGGTTGAATTGTAGCTAGACATATCCTACAGTACATGATATTATATTGTTTTAAATGGATAAGAAAGATCACATATATTTGGTGTTGGGCTTTGAGCTCAACAAGTTAGCATGTTGGATCTCGTGTTGGCCCTGATTGTCTGGGTCTAATAGAGAATGATAAAAGTGAGAAAAGGTACGGGAAAGTAATGAAAACTTTAGGAGATTCATCTGAAAAGAATGTTATATTGTCAAATTAAATGTTTCTTTTTGATTATTGAAAATGTTTTCTTCTTCTTTTATTGTTGTTTTTTTATTGGCAAATATTAGTTTGAATTGAACCCATTACCTTTTCCTTCTTTTCTTCTTTCTTAATCATTGAATCCAGCTTATATCTTTTTTTTATCATTGTTAATAGTAGTCATACGAGATATTATATGTATGCAATAAAATTATACAATTTTTTGTAAAAATAATAGCCTGATAGCAAGAGATAAGAGAGAGATAAGTTGCTTGATATAATGGAAAGAGATAGAGAGAAAAGATGTTATTGTATAATGTTATAAAATTTTACCATTTAAACAAGAGGAAATTTTAAATATTAGGGTAGTTCTCTCATTGCATGACTAGGAAAATTTTATTTGTATTTGTTTAAATTTAATTTTTTTTATCTTTATCATGAGAAAACTTGTATTTGTGTCATCTATGATGTCATTTTTTGAGCCTATTTCTTTTTATGAACAACTTATTTGTTACATCCAACGAATTTTTGAAAAAAATTATTTAATGGACGCTATTGAAATTTCAGTTTGTCTATCTCACTTGTATTTTGGGATAAATTTATTAAATAAGATGAAATCAATTAATATTGTTTATATTTGGACCATTGGATATCTATTTTTTACTTCTATCAGAGTGTATATGAAGTATTAATAATGTTATTTTGATAATGGTATAAAAACTCTTTATATTTTAGTGCATACACTATTTTTTTCAAACAATTTTTAGATTGTATAACACTTATTTAAAATTATTTTCTTACAAAACGTTATATGCTTGTAAATTATTTTTTAAAGTAAGGATATAAAAATTAAAAAATTATGAAAATTAAAAATTACTGGATAATTTATTTTGGTCCGTCAAAACTCAATTTTCAAATAATATATAATTTTTTTTATCTAAAACACAAGTATCTTTCATCTGAGATAATCTTATTCCAAAATGCGAACGACAAAGACCAGCAAGACTCTCCCCAACAAAATGCCCCTTTCTCCTATTCTGACTCTGATTCCGACTACTCCTACAACGAGGCAGAGGATGAGGCCTTCCACTGTGCCTTTGGCCAACATGACGACGGTGACAACTCGTCATCTATGGAGAACCCGAATCGCGATGACCCGGAGGTGAACTTTCGTGCCTTCTCGGAGGCGCTGGAGAGCCCCGCGATGAAGGAGTTTCACAACGGCGTCTTCGCGTAGTCGATTTTGATTCTAATTTGAATGTGAACATGTTTGTGTGTGTACTGTTGAGTGAGAGGGGAAGTCGACCAGGGGCGTTTGTTTTTATTTAAGTGGAAAATATTCTGAGACGTTTTGTAAAAATCTAACTATTTAATATCTTATATAACAAAACTCATGCTAGGTGATCCACTTCATGGTTGAAACAATATATAATGAAACTTCTTATTTTATTCTCGTAATATATATTCCAAAATACTGCATTGTGTTTCATTCTTTCTGTCTCCAGTGCTGTCAAAGCCTATGGATATATTTATCCGGCGTACGCTCGAAGAGAAAGCACCTCTCTCACACCGCCTTCTTTGTCGTTGGCCACTACATGCAGGTCGGAAATCCAGACTTTTTCACGAAAATGGGTGGTTCTCAAAAACAATGTACTCAAAGGATGTTCTTTGTAACCAATTTACATTGCAGGGGTTGCTTTTGCGACGTAAAATTTATTTTTTTGTCCTGCAGTGGGAGCGATGACTGTATGTTGTTGTCATACTTTTTACATCGGTTGTTCTATAACCGATATAAAAAAGTACTGAGTGGCGCAACAACTTATGCCAAACTGTTTCGAAACTGCACTACATCCGTATATTGTTTTTCTAAATCATCCATTTTAGTCAAAAAAATTCGCTAAATCTGTGTGTCTGTTTGGTTTCTCTCTTAGAATTATATGTTAAGTCCTCATGGTTCATGATGAAGTTTGTATATAAGAATACTGGATGCATGTGTGTGTACATCATGAAGAAACTATAACTCAATTGCCACAGTTTCACCTTATTTTCCTGACTCATTTGCTGCCAACACCTTATGCTGGGTGGAATGTCTTGAAAATTATTACCAGGCCTTACTTAAGTGTTCGGGTATTTATCTACAAGAATGAATTCCCTACATTATTGATGCTGTTTCATGATATATTTCATATATCTTCTAACACTTCATGTATTATTTAGTTATCTAATGTCTCACCAAATGGCAATATGCTTCATGCTTCCAATGGCTACGTGGAATGATATGCGTAGTGGAAAGCTTTTATACATTATTGCACAATGCACAGCGCTTATTGGACATTGGTAGGTTGATAGTATACACATTTATTCAGATTTTTCAGGTGGAATAAACTAGTTGATAAACCATGCGTGGATCTCATAGATTTTGTTAGGTGAGGGACTGAGGGAGTTAAGAGTTAATTAGTAGTTAGTAACTGGGGTTTGGGATAATTAGGGAAAGAGGGGACTACCTAACACACCTTCCAACACACTCTCAATTATTGGTTTAAATTTATTGAAAGTTACAAAATCGTGAGGTTGATTAAATAAATAAGACATGGAACCCATAAAATTTTGTGAATAAGAGTTTATTTCAAAAAAATGTGTCCAGCGTATTTTTACTAAAAGTTAGGTGTAGCTTTGAAGGTACTCTTGTTTTGTCTCTTCTATCACTGTTTCTAATAAAATGACATTAAAACTCAGATGGATCCAATGTTGTTCTTCCTGACATGAGGCTGTAAATGTAGTGTCATTTTCCTAGTTAAATTTTATATTAAAAAAAACCCTGCTATGTAGCAAAAGAATGTTCTACTTAAACACCTTCAGGTTATCTTTGCCAATTATAGGATGAAAAATCATCATGTTATTTGTTTTTAATTCAAATATTAAGAGTTCTCAATTTTATCCGTTTTGTATCATCTTTTTTCCTGTGTTTTCTTTAACTTATACACACAGCTTTTCAATTTGACAGGTTAAAAAGTTGAGACCAATTATCTTGTCCTTGTTCATGGAGGAGGCTTTGGGGCTTAGTGTTATAGTACAAAAATATAACACTTCTTGAAGAAAATGGTTATGAAGTGACTGCCATAGGTTGAACTGGCTCTGCAGTTCATTCGTTTTATACAAACATTATAAGTCTGTCGCTGTATGTGAGGCCACTTAGTGACTTCCTTGAAGAAGTTCCCGAAGACGAAAAGTACTAATTTTATTATTTTTCAATTTTTTTAACTAATGGGTTGTTATATTCAATCTTTATTTTATATCTCCATTGGCCATGTTTGAATATGTCAATGGGGGAGGTAGGATTCATGGCATCATTTAGTATACATGTTGTAACTTATAAGAATTGTTTATTAGAAACATCTCAAATTTGTTTCTGTAAGGCTTTAAAATCCAAGGGAAGAAGGGGGACTTTTTTGAGTTTATATAACCTATTTAATTGTTGATATACTGTCCCTCCTTATTCTTCCACAGTTGAGGTTTTTTTAACTAGATTTAACATATCTTGTTTGCATGAATATGTTTCCATTGCATTTTAATATTCGCTTAACTTGTTGATTTCATGTCAGAATAAGGAGAGGTAACACAAAGTTGGCGGAGGCAAAATGGTGGCGGTCTTAGTATGTAAATATTTTTCTTTCCCACTGTATCTTCTTTCCTTGCTTCATATATGTGACATGAGAAATACTAGATATGCCATGTCTAGTGTGTTTCAACTTATATCAAAATGGTGCAAATGTATTTTGACTAGTATAGTGCTGCAGAATTTCGATAAATCATGTGTTATTTTAAGTTCTGGATGAAACATTATTGAAGTTGCAACAGTTAGCAAAATTTATACATTACTACAATAGAATTTTTGTTGGGTAGTATTCATTAATTTCTTTCATTTCCTCTTTCTTTGGTTAGTTTCAATGGTGTGCTTATCAGTTATCACATGGCTGCATGTACTACTTCACTACTGATTTTTCATAAAGCAATTTCAAATAAATTTATCAAATATGATAAATCTGTACACGTTTACTCAATATATGCCAATTCATTGCTAAAGGGTCTAATTGTGAAACATAAAACGAGGCCATGTTATTTACTCAGGTTAGTTAAGTGGGTGAGAAAGCAGGAGCATAGGAAATGGCATAAAATGCAGAAACTTTTGCTTTCTTCCAACTGCTGAGAAGCCACCTAGTATTATAATCAATCATATAATTGAATAGATGTAACATTAAAGATTTGGTTGTCATTAATCTGAAAGTCTTTACTATTTTTGAACATTTTGTATAAAAGAAAGAAGTACCATATCACTATATTCAGCATCTTAATTCTCTCACTTTGAGGGCCGCGTGTTATATTAAATTCATTCAATCATTCATTTCTGCTTACTTGACTGGAAATTTATAGATTCAATAAACATCAAGATGATCTTCCATCTTTGAGAGAATACAATGATTACAAGGAGGAAGTAGAGGTCATGAGTAAGTTTCTATGATTGTGATGACATGTGTTTCACTTGATAATTTTTCTCTATTTTGATAAATTTCCCCCCTTGCAGCCCTTGACTTGACTGAAGGAATAAATGCTGCTGCTATTGAAGCAAAGATTAATCGTGCCCCAGATAGATGGTGATCTCTTCATTGGTTCAGTCTCATCAATATATGCCAATTATTAATGTGTTGTGCAACTGCTGATTTCCTGACATATATTGTAATGTGTTGTTATGCTAACAATAATTAAACAGGCTTAAGAATTAGCTGCAGCTTTGGCAGCAAGCAAGGGAAAATGTTGGCAATGGTCACAGGTAACTACTGCTATGACTACTAATTGCAGAAAAGAAATAAGGTAATAAGCTTGATGATAATTCGCTGCCAATCTTATTCACAGTATCTCTATATATAATGGATACATTAGCTAATATAATGGAAGAGTTTGTTATAATAGAATTGCTAATACAGCCTAACTGAATGGGTGGTAACAACCCAGTAGTGGAAATAGTAGTATATTTTGTTGGCAGGCTGAACCTTATGGGTAGTCTGAAAGGTGTGTTGGTCTCCTGGTGGTCCTTCGAGGTCTGTTAGTTGTTACTAGGCTATTGTTATTGCTATCATCCCCTCCGTCTTCGAAACTAACCTTGTCCCCAAGGTTATAAGTGACACACAAGTTGTCCCACTGTTCCCAACTTGTATCTTCTGGTGCCAAACCAGTCCATTGTACCAGAACTAGTTTAGATGGTGGATTAGTGGAAGAGTCCCATTTGGAGTCTAGTATTTGTAGGGGTTTCACAATTGGGTGATTGTCGGAACTCAAAGGTGGCAATGAATCTGGAATGTCAGGGAAAGGGCCCTGGTGTAATTTTAGTAAGGACACGTAGAAAACAGGATGGATTTTGGAATTGGTAGGCAATTGAAGGCGGTACGCTACAGGGCCGATACGCTCCTCAACCAAGAATAGGCCATAATACCTTTTGGACAACTTAGTATATACGGCTTTGACTGAAGTTTGACGATATAATCATAAGCAGACAAAAACCTAATCGCCTTTCAAAAACTGGACATCACGGCGGTGGGTTTCAACAATGGTCTTCATAGCCGCCTGAGCTTTATGAAGACGACGTTGCAAGGTCGAGTGAATGGCAGACCCGGTGGAAAGTATTGAATCCACGACCTCCACTAGGGAAGTGCCCTGTAAATAGTGAGGAATTGACGCCGGTGGGCGACCATAGGTGACCTCGAAGGGAGAAAAACCGGTGGCGGAATGTACATAGGTGTTATAGGACCATTCTGCTATAGATAAGATGTTGTGCCACTGGTGTGGTCGATCATGGACGAAAGAGCGGAGATATTGCTCTAAGGTGCAATTGAGTGCCTCTGTTTGGCCGTTGAATTATGAATGATAGGTTGTACTCATTCGAAGCTTAGTTCTACTCAGTCGAAACAAGTCACACCAAAATGCATTGATGAAAAGGGGGTCGCAATCCAAAACCAAACTTTGGGGAAATCCATGTAATTTGCACACCATGTCGAGGAAGAGGACGGCGACTCGGTGGGCTGTGTAGTGAGGTGGTAACGCATCGAAGTAGGCACCTTTCGAGAATCTATCAACAACCACCAGAATAGTCGTAAACCCATTAGAGGAGGGTAAGCCAGTGATAAATCCAGTGTTAGATCCTTCCATAAAGATGATGGAATAGGTAGAGGCTGAAGGAGACTCGTCGGCTTCTTTGGTTCATACTTGGTTTGTTGACAAATGGTGCATTGTGCCACATATTGATGGACAGCCTTACGCATTTGGGGCCAGACAAAATTGGCCTGGAGGTGATGTAATGTTTTGGCGACACCCATGTGGCCACCTAATGGGGTTTTATGGAATTCATCCATCAGCAGAGTAGTGAAGGGATTATCCGTCGACAGCCAAATCTTACCTGAAAAAATAGAAGGTCACTGTCGATTGAAAACCCAGGGAGTGACTTGGGTTCGAGACGCACTTGTTGCAAACATTCAACATACAGGTCATTGTCATGCAAGGAACGACGAAGTTGTTCGAGGAAGACAAAATTTGGCACTGATAATGAATACATGAAGGAGGTGGCTGGAATTATGACACGTGACAAAGCATCAACCACTATATTGCTGGGTCCAGATTTATAATGAATAGTGTAATCAAACCTGAGCAATTTAGACAAATAAGTCTATTGCTCTGGAGTTTGGATCACCTTGGACATGAGATCCTTCAGGCTTCGATGGTCTGTGAGGATTGTAAATGGGTGACCGAGAAGGTAATGGTGCCATTTACGAACCGCGACGGTAATTGCATGGAGTTTGCGAACATAAGTTGAAGCTTTTGGAGTTTGGGGAAGAATGCCTTACTAAAATATACAATGAGGTGGGAATTTTGCATCAAAATAGCTCCCATGGTTGTGCCAGAAGCATCAGATTCCAAGACAAATGGGATGGTGAAATCTGATGTCGCTAAGACAAATGGGAATTTTGCATCAAAATAGCTCCCATGGTTGTGCCTCCGCCATTAGTGACTTGAGTTTGTCAAAGGTGACCTGAGAGGTAGGATTCCAAAGGAACTGATCCTCTCGCAAGAGCACTATCAATGGTGCGGCTACGGTGGCGTAACCTCGAACAAACTTCTGGTAAAAACCTGTAAGGCCCAAAAATCCTTGCAACTATGATGGAGATGATGGGGATGGCCAATCAAGCATCACCTGAATTTTGACAGGATCGGAGGAGATACCTTGAGGAGATACGATGTGGGCTAAGTAGTTGAGTTTTTGTACAGCGAATAAGCATTTAGTGCGACACAAGGAAAATTTGCCTCGTGAAAGTGCAGAAAGAGCGACCTCCAAATGCTCCAAGTGAGAGGAGTAGGAAGGACTACAAATGAGTATGTCATCGAAAAATACCACCACGAATTTCCGCAAAAAATGGTTGAAGGAGATCATTCATGGTGGCCTGAAAGGTTGATGGAGCATTACAAAGCCCGAAAGGCATTACCTTAAACTCACAATGGCCCTAATGTATGCAGAATGTTGTTTTAGGAATGTCTACTTCTGCCATTCGTATCTGATGGAATCCTTGCTGCAAATCCAATTTAGAAAACTAGGTGACACGACCGAGCTCATCGAGAAGTTCATCTATGGTTGGCATAGGAAAATGGTCATTCGTGGTGATTGCATTGAGGGCCCGGTAGTCCACACAACACCGCCAACTACTATCCTTCTTCTTTACCAGTAAGACTGGCGAAGAAAAGGGATTATAACTGGGCTGGATCAGTCCAGCCTTCAAGAGCAAAGCCACCTACGTTTCGAGTTCATTTTTCTGGCAATAAGGGTAATGATAAGTTTTGATGTTCACCAGAGTCGAGTTAGGGATGAGGTGAATGTTGTGGGCAATATTTCGGTGAGGTGGGAGTTGGCTGGGTTCCTGGAAAATGTCGTCAAAATGACAAAAAAGAAGGTCTATGGTAGGTGGGGTGGAGGTGTCTGGGTCAGGGGTGCGAAAGAATAAAAGTGGGCTTGGTCTGGTATGTGGGTAATGTGGAATAAGGCTAAAATGTTGTGGGTGTGAGCTAGCCTCTTAACTTGTTGCGCTGAGGCTATAGTGGGCTTGAAGGGAACATCAGCCTGAAGTGATATGGGCTGGCCCAAATATGAAAAGGTCATGGTAAGGGTTGCATAGTCGGTGGTGATAGGGCCCAGTAATTTGAGCCACTGAACCTTGAATACTATATCCGCACCACTGAGGGGTAACGAGAAAAGGTCGATTGTAAATGTGTGTCCCTGAATATCAATGGGGATTTGCGGACAAGAGGTATCAAAATCAAGGGTGCTGCCATTGCCAACCATTACACAAAGGGTAGATGGAAGATTAAGGAACTTTGCGGCTTGAGATTGCACAAAGTTATGCATGCTACCGCTATCTATGAGAATAATGACATAATGGTGGGCGATAGTTCCAAAAAATTTGAAGGTTTTTGGAGCAGGCATGCCAGATAACACGTTCAGGCTTATTTGTGAGAACCTTGGGACTTCAGGTGGGTCATCCGAAGCAGTAGGTGAGGCAGGGTAATCTTTACGAGAAATGTCACCATCAGGGGGGTCGCCTTCCTCATTTGCTATAAGGAGGTGGAGGCGGGGTTTGCATCAGTAACCGAGAATCCATTTCTCGTCACAGTGATAGCATAACCCTTTGTCGTGACGTATAGTGAGTTCCTCCATCGAAAGGCGCTTGATGGGAAAGCGCGGAGCGGCTGTCGGTACAGGGCCCAAAGGTGCAGGCAGTAACAGAGAGAACGAGTGAGGGCGGAAGCTATGACAACGATTGTGACTTTTATCTTTCTGCAATTTGGCCAATGCCATGGCTTGAGGGAGAGATAATGGTTGGAGGGCTTGGACTTCACAACGGAGCTCTAGCGTCAATCCGAAAATGAAACAGCTGAGGATGAAAGGGGGTGCTAAACCCACGATTCGATTGACCAACCTCTTGAACTTAGTGAGATAATCGTTCACTGTTCCTTTTTGCTGAAGTTTAAAGAGCACGGTGACGGGGTCATCGTAGAAGGAAGGTACGAACCAGGATTCCAAGGCTTAAAGCATAGCTGGCTAGGAATTGAGAAACTCGTTCATAGACATCCATTGATACCAGGACAAGGCAGGGTCATCCATTTTGCTCATTGTCTTATTCAAAAAGATATTTTCTTTAAACTTCAGCAAAATGATCAAGAATACAATGAGAAAGAAAGATAAGATCAAGAGAAGCTATACACCAATTTTTATACTAGCTCACTCTCTATCTCTAGAGAAATTACTCCAATTGTCTAATTCAAACTGAATTAGATTTCCACTATGCATATAGAATTTTTACATGCAATCACAATCAATCTTAGTTCCTACCCAGAAAAAGAGACTAAGGTACCCAACTCTAGTGTCCTTTGTGAATAAGAGCCTAAGAGAAACCTACCCTTAGCCTAAACTAGAAAAATCTATTCTGGCATACCTTCAGAAATTCATGCATATGCTAACAACATGCAAAACACACGAAAAACTTGAGTCAAAGAGAGAAACAACTTGATCAATCACACGCAAGAACCTTTGCTTAGTGAATGAGTCTCTTCTTGATCTCACAAGTAATTCACAACTCACTTCTTACCATGAGAGTTTTAGGAAAGACAAAGTCTAGAAGTTGAGTCGAACACTTATTCTAAGCATTTTTTCTTCTCTTTTCTTCCTTCAAAGTGAGAACACAAGGTGGTTATTTATAAAGAAAATAATTATAACCATCTGTAATCGATTAAATATCCAATGTAATCGATTATTTCAAAGAAGTAATCGATTATATTATCATTTCAATCGATTAAAGTGTTCTTTCAAATATTTGGAAAACTTTCAAGAACAATATAATCGATTAGATTCTTGATGTAATCAATTAAAGTGTTCTTGATCACTTCTAGGAACACCTTTAAGAACGAAGTAATCGATTACGATCACCTGGTAATCGATTAAAGCAGAGACTCATGAAAAACTAGACATGGTCTCAAATGAACTATGTAATCCATTATAGTAAGCAATTAAACTGAAACTAGAATCTCTCTACAAGCTATAAACACTTGTGTAATAGATTACGATCAGCCTTGCAATCAATTAAAACAGAGAGTTTTATGCACTGAAGAAGTTTCTAACTTTAGAAACAATCTTCCTACCTCTACATGATTATGCATGATGTACATATGAAAAGATGGAGACTAAGTTGTAACAATCAATACAAATGTTACTCAAAGTGGACATGTAAAAAGATAAAACTTCTTTGAGCTCCAAAACTTAGTCTTTGTGTTGCTCCCCTTATCTCTAACATGGTAATGATATGTCAATTATGTGACTGGAAATTAACCATTTGGTCTCCATTAGATTTTAGAAATTAATCATTTACAAGTTATATTTTATGAATTAATCCATATTGTTAGGGTCATTTGCTAGAATCCTAATTCCAATCCAATCAACATTTTGTAAATTAGGGATAAAATCGGATCAATCCTATTTATTAGTGTAATATAACAATTTTGACATTTTATATAGTTAAATAGTAGACTAAAAGAAATATATAACTTAAACAAAGGCATATTTTGTGATATATTTCAAAATAAATAATATTATTAAAATATAATACTTTATTATACAAAATATTATCTCTCTCTTTTTTAAAGAATTATCTATTAAATCCAAAAATTGACATGTTATTAAGTGGATTGGAAAAATGACATGTAATTGGTGTTGGGCTTTGGGCTCCACATATTAGTGTGTTAGATTGTAACGTGCATAAAGAAGGAAGGAGATGTGGCGTGAAATTCTGTTAGAAGGGAGGGACACGTGGCTCACGATCCGCAAAGTGAGGGAGGCAGGCGTAGCACAAGGTTGAGGAGGGAGAATATAAATCTGGAGGATTACACATTGTAGGATCATTCTTAGGTGATTCCCTTCCTTTGTTGTCTACTTCTTCTCTGCTGAGAGTTTGCTTCTTCTCCCTGTTATTCCTTTCTCTCACCTTACCACTTCCTCTTAGGTGATTCTGTTGCCGGGATACGGTCGAGGAGCGTGCCGCGATCATCGTTCTTCCTCTACTTCGTTGCCTCGCTGTTTCTGTAGCTTATCGTTGATTTTTTGTTCTCCATTCATTGTAATAAACTACTGCTGCATAATTGAATTGTTTCATTGGTGCTTTCACTATGCTTTCATGGCTGAGAACACGCGTTTGAAGGATTTGCAAACAGAAATTCGTACACATTCGGATGATATTCGTCGTCTCGGTTAAACGATGGATATGCGTTACCAAGAGCAAAATGATAAGATGTTTCGGATCTAGAATTCTATGGATCAAATTCGGTTAGCGATGAATCTATTATTGCAGAATGCTTCTCAACCTCCTGGAAGTTCTCCGAACAATGGCTCCCTGATGATACCGATTAATGTTTCTTTGCCTGTTAAAGAGATCTTCCTTGGATTTCCTCACTTTGATGAAACGACGCCGATGATGGAGTGGATCTTCAAGGCGGAGAAATTTTTCACTTATCATAATACTCCTGATGCATCTAGAGTGGATATTGTGGCGATGCATTTTGATAAGGATGTAATGGCATGGTTCCAGATGTCATAGAAATTATCTCTGGTGTCTACTTGGTCTGAGTTGACTCATGCTCTAGAGTCTCAATTCAGTCCTTCACCTTTTGATTGTCCAATGGCTGAGCTCTTCAAGCTTCAACAAACAGGTTCGGTATCAGATTATTACCTCAAGTTTATGTCTCTAGCTAATAGATCTTTGGGATTAAGTAATGAGGCTCTCCTTAATTGTTTCATTAGTGGTTTAAATCCTGATATTAGAAGAGATGTTGTTGCTATGTGCCCTCCTACCTTATTGCGTGCAGTTGTTTTAGCTAAAATTTTTGAAGAAAAATATGGTCATGTTTATAAGCCATTTCAAAATTCCTATAGTCACAAATATTCCCAAATTTCTTCTACCCCAATCTCTATTAATGCTCAACCAAAAACGCAAATTAAATCCAGTTTACTTTCGCTTTTACCTACTCCATCAGGCCCTCCAATTCGGTCCTCGAATGTAAAAAAGATTACTCCTGCTGAAATGCAGTTGAGAAGGGAAAAAGGATTGTGTTATTTTTGTGATGAGAAATTCTCTTTTAATCATAAATGTCCTAATAGACAATTTTTGCTGTTGCAAATGAAAGATGATAATGAGGATTACAATTGTACCTCAGGGTACTCATGTAGGCCCCGATTGTTTGGGTCTAGCTAATAGAAAATGATAAGTGAGAGAAAGTGAAAGTCATGGAAGCTTTTAGAAGAGTACTCATAAGCATCCGAGAAAAATGTTATATTATCAAATGTTTTTTTTTTCTATCAGCAGTTATACGAAATATTATATTCATACAGTAAAGTTATATAATAATTCATACGCTATTTTTCCCTCTATTTTTCTGTCATATCACTTGTGTTATTTTTCATTTTTCTAAAATTTTCTTATTTGCGAAAGAAAAGTGTATAATTTTCTAATAATACTCAATTATGTATCATGTTTCTCCTAGTAATAATACGCAAAGAAAAGTGTATAATTATTTCTTATATATTAGGGACTAGGATAATCAAAATATCTCCCAGTAACAACTTTCTCATGAACAAAGAAAAAAATAGATGTACATATATCCGCACCAGACACTAGACAGACACAATTGGTGTGGCAGATCACAGATGTATATGTTGCAGTGGCATATTTTGCTAAACTATTTTGCAAAGGAACTTGACCATTTATGACTAAGTGTACACTGTACTGCAAGCTTGTAAAGTGTTATAAATAAAAAATTTAAATGAAGTCTCCATAAAATTCTATTCTTGAGGGGGTAGGGATTACAATTTCCAAACCTGTTTGGTGTGAAAAATAGCCTGAACCCATTCAAACATTTTCCACCAAAGGTCTAAAGCTTATGAAGGTGAACTAAAATTGTTAAAAATGGTGATGAGGAAACTGACAGAGGCAGGCTGGATATTATTTCTTTAATCTGAACTAGCGTAACTTCCGTTTGTTGCATGGAAAAATAAAATTAAAATTAAAATGCATAAACTATATATGGAGATTATAGTATTTTTAAAATTAGCAAAAAAAATTATTGTAAAATGAATTTAATAAAAGCAAACTCAACAATGTGCAAATATGGTGTAGAATGGCGAAGTATATTTAAGGATCATTGGAAGTTATGACAATAATTATTTAAGAGAAAATGGGCGTAGCCATGTGAGAGAGTGAGTGGACTAAATGAAATGATATTTGTCATGAAAAAAGATGTATAGGCACTTTGTTATTTCACATTTAGAGATAGAGATAAAAAAAAAAAAAGGAACGTTTAAATATAGTAGATGATATAAAGTAATGTAATAAAAGATAATAAATGGACAAAAATGAAAAAAGATGAGCATATACTTGTGTTCTTTTATTGGATGAGGAGAAGTAAGATATAGATAAAGAGAGAAAAATAAAATGACAATATATGTTATAAATGATTTCATAGAATATGGAGAGAGAGATGGGGAGAAAAATAAAATAAAAATGAGACGAGAGAAAAAATTGAAATATGATAAATACTTAAGAGAAATTATAAGTAATAATATGTTGTGTTTATAATTTATAATTTAAAATGCAATCCACATGTCAAAATGAAATGAAATTACACATGATAAATGAGGCAAGCCAACTACTTTAAGAATAGAATAGTGACAGATGTCATGTAGTACTTAAGTCTACGGTTTATGCTGTAAAAATGTGTATTGCTTCAAACTATTCAAAGCCCAGGGCCATTTGTGGGCTCCATAATCTCAACATATAGAACTGATACTTTTTTAATTGCCACCGAAAAAAAAAGTTGATACTTTTTTAATGAAATGTGTTTCACTACGTTGAACTGGTTAATGTGGGAATGTGATATTAATGAAGGTTAGGTGCTTTTTATTTCCAAGAAATATTTTTCTGAACTATTTTCTTGTATTTTTTCATACTACAAAAATCACCGTAAAGAACAAAAGTATATTTAAAGTAATTTAGTATAAAGTGGTAAAGAAAAATCAGCTTATGCAATCAGTGCATTAGGACTAGCAATTTCGTGAAGCACTGTGGCTATTATTGGGAAGCATTGACTAGCTCCTTATGGCAAGCTCGATCAGGTGTAACGGCTATGGTCTGAACACAGGAGCAATTTTATAGTGCAAATATGACCATTAATAAATGTGTGGCAAAGGAAAGGAATTATGCCTGTTGAAAGTCATGGGGCTGCTGCTTATTTATCAAAGCATTTAAAGGAATGTAAAGTTAGTAAAAGGGTAATAGAGATATGATGACCAATTTCTTTCCCCAAGCAACCAATTGATTAGTATAGCGTTTGCAATTTGCTGCGTCTTGAAGAATCAAGATTCTTAATTTAGGCTATGGTTGTTTCTTTCAATGAAAAAGGATTTTTGGGAAAGTAAAGTTGAAAATATTTCATTTCTATATTTGGTATAAGTTTTAAAATAATATTTTTTAAAAATTGTTGATTCTAAAGAATATAGAGTCTTCTCATTTATCTTATTTATTGTTTTCACATTGAAATGTGGATATTTTATATTAATGGAAGCTAATTTTTATAATAATTATTTATTTCAATTTCATTCTTTCACTTTTCTTTTTCTACTTTTATTTTTTCAATTTGGTAATCAGATAATTTTATTTTTAAAAAATTACTAAATATCAAACAAACATGTTCATGAAAATAATATTTCTGGATATAATATTCAAGCATGCAAGTGAATTTGATTTCTAATAAATATCAAAAGTTTTAAAGTTAAAAATAGTTTATATCTTACGCAATCTCCTTTCCTTTTAAGGAACCGATCAAAAGTATTCAGGTGTACTGCAATCGTGTTCAATTGATCACGGTCGTGATCTTTGAATACTCCTCGAGATCTGAACAAAATTTGCAACGATCATGGTCTTTTCAACAGTGCAATATATTAACACCATCATTGTTAGAGAAAACGTAAAAATAACAAACTCATAAATCCACTTTCGGTTGTGAACATCAATTATATTTATGAAGTCAAAAGGTGTAATTGGTCACATTTGCCCATTAATTCATTTTAGAAAGCAAAATTTTATTCTAATCTGAATTGAGATCTACATATTCTTCTATCTAAAAAAACACTTAATGCATTAACAAATTGACCTTAAAAAGACATGTGATCGTAATTAATCATTATAAGACACATTTACCAAAATTTGATTGAGCCGGAAGTCTTTTTTTTTTTTTATCATGTATGCACATGCAAGGCAACAAATTGCAAGCAAACCTAATTTTATCGTTCTTAAAATGACCTTCCAAATCCTAAATATTACAAAAAATAAATGTCATTAACAAATATTAAAACATGTAGAAGTTAAAATTAGGTGATATCTTACACAGTTTCCTTTCCTCGTAAGGAACTGATCAAACGTTTACATTGCCCGATAGGGTATATAAGAGCTAAGATCCTTGCCCTGGCATAGTTGTGAGTAAAAAGTACTTTAAGACACAAACAATCACTCAGATCATATTTTTAATTCACAATGCTAAACAAGATTAAAAAAATCTTGTGTTTCTGTTGTGACCCACACTGGTATTCTAGAATTTGAGGTTCTAGAGCCTCCAGAGAAAGAGAAAGGTGAGGGAAAGGATAAAGTTTTGTATTATTCAGCTTGTCCATTAGAATTACATTAATATCTAATTTATAAGCTTTCTATGCAAATTCTAGAAGATACAATAGAAGATATAATCCTAACAGAATTTGGCTTTTGTGCCTTGGAGGAAAATTGCGGAAATTGTTGGTATTGCTCACAGGGGACAGCACTAACGGTCCAGGATCTTGGAGGATTGCTTCTAGATGATGCTAACTTGGCTTGCTGCTTAGTCAGATTATTTTGCCACATAATCTTCCAGGTATCGTGGCCTATGGCTTCTCCTTTTTGCCCCTGATTCATCTTCTTCCTTTGTAGCTTATGTGTTGAGCTTTGTATTGTGCCCTATAGTTGTTGTTGCTTCCTTGTTCATAACATCCCTGCAGGCTTCCAAAGCAACCTTGTCCTCAAGGTTGTAATCGCACTTAAGGACTTCCCACAACTCCCAAGATGTATCCTCCAGAAATAGTCCAGACCATTGAATAAGAACCATCAATTGTTTTCCTGATGATGAAGCTTCCCATTTAGTATCCAAAATTGCAAGCGGAGTGATGCAGGGCTAATTGCCATCAGATATAGCTGGTAAGGAAATGGGAACTTCATTAGCCAAAGGAAGGTATGGCTTCAATAAAGAACAGTGAAACACTGGATGAATGCGAGAATCTGGAGGCAGTTGCAGTTGATATGCAACTTCTCCTATCCTTTTGATGACTGGAAATGGCCCATAAAACCTTTTTGCAAGTTTGGAATATGTGCCACCTGATGCAAAGGTTTGTCTGTGAGGGCATAGCCGAACCAATACCTGGTCACCTTCAGCATAAATCACTTCCCTGCGCCGGCGATCTGCAACTCCCTTCATTCATTGCTAAGCTTTGGATAATTTCTTCACTAAACTGGTAATGATCCTGTCACGTTGATTGAACCATTCATCAACAGCTTCAACCTTTGATGTTCCTTCAAGGTACTGTGGCAAACAGGGCGGTTTCTTCCCGAATGTAATTTCGTATGGTGACATGCCGGTGGCCGAGTGAATCGAAGTGTTGTATGACCATTCAGCCCACATAAAAAAGCGGCCCCAGGTGGCTGGTTGTTGATGCACAAAGGCGCGAAGATATTGCTCAATAATACAATTCATGACCTCGATTTGCCCATCGGATTGGGGGTGATATACCGAGCTCATACTGAGCTTGGTGCCACTGAGTTTGAATAATTCCTGCCAAAAATGGCTCACAAATAACGGGTCCTTGTCTGAAACCAAGCTTTTGGGCATTTCATGGAGCTTGCCGGAGATCTCCATGAACAATCTTGCAACACTGGTGGCAGTATGATGTTGTGGAAGTGTACCTAGGTGAAGACCCTTCGAAAAACGGTCAACAATCACCAAAATGACTGAGTTACCGCGATACGGACGAAGTCCCACAATGAAGTCCAGGGAGAGATCCTCCCATGGTCGCACCAGAATGTGAAGCGGGCACAAGAGGCCTGGTGAACATCGGTGGTCGGTCTTAGTTTGCTGACATATGGCACAACTAGTGACAAAGTGATGAATGTCCTGTTTCATTGAAGTCCACACAAAGTTCTCACGGACTCGAGCTAGAGTTTTCATGACTCCCATATGGTCACCGGTGGGGGTGGAGTGAAACTCAGCTAGAATTGTCAGTATCAACCGGAGTCGCGGTGGAAGCCAAATGCGCCCCTGATGCAAAATCAAATCATCTCTTATAACCCAGTCCTGAAGATGATGAGGTTCATCTTTTATCTGTTGACGACGATTGAGGAATTCCTGGTTGGAGGCAAGCTCAGTTTTCAATTCCTGCAAAAAAAAAAGACAATTGGGTATCGTTAGCACATAAAGCTGGCCTGAGGGTGGTTCTAGTAGTCACGAAAGAGCATCGGTCGCCCCATTAGCTTTTCCAGCCCGATACTAGATGGTGTAATCGAAACCCATCAATCATGCAAGATAAACTTGTTGTTCAGGGGTCTGCACAGCCTGAGCCATAAGCTCCTTCAAGCTCCTATGATCAGTCAGTATCATAAAACGGTGTCCTAACAGATATTGCCTCCATTTCTTCACGGTCGCCGTAATTGCGGCGAGCTCCTGGACGTAGGTTGAAGCACGAAGTAACTTGGAGCATAACGGCTTGCTAAAGAAAGGAAGGGGATGAAACTGGTAATCCCAGAATAGAAGCTTGGCACAAGGCTTATTTTAATTAGGAGAAAGCTTGATCAGCATCATAAGTCCAATGAAACTAGTCCTTCGCCAATAGAGTTGTGAGGGGAGCAGCTATGGTTGCATACCCCTTAATAAATCGACGATAGAACCCTGATAAGCCTAGGAATCCTTGCAATGCTCAAGTTGACTGAGGAGTTGGCCATTGTTGCACGACGACAACCTTCACAGGCACTGGTTCAACACCTTTCTCAGAAACCAGGTGACCCAGGTATTCCACTTGTTGGGTCGCGAAGGAACATTTGGACAATTTCAGAACGAAGTTGTTGTCGGCAAGAGTTTGCAAGGCTGTTCTTAAGTGCTCAAGGTGATCGGAGAAACTCTGACTGTAAATTAGAATATCGTCGAAGAAGACGATAACAAACTTACGCAAATATGGACCAAGGGGGAGGTGAGAATTTGCTTGCTACACCCCATTGCCACAGTATATAGTCACACTTTGTGCATGTCCTTCATGTTTTACATGCCTCATGACACCTAAGCAGACTTAGTGGAGAATCTTGGACTTGATCTTCCAATTTTGTGTGACACTTAGGCTATAAATAGAGGCATTGTGTGTGCATTTTTTTCAACTTTGATCATGTGAGAAATTACACTTCAAAGTTCAAACCTCATTTGAGGCATAAATTTCGTGCCCCTTCTCTCCCTATCCCTCCACTCATCTTCTCCTACCTTCAAGCTCTTATCCATGGCTCCCTATGGTGGTGAGCTTGTTTTTGACTCATCTTCTCCTTGAAGTGGCATCTCCAATCACATTTCCTCCTTCTCCATTTCGCTATCATTGATCTTCAAGAAGCAAAGGACTTCATTGATGAAGAAGATCCAAGGCCTACAAGCTCTACATGGAGCTACGTCAGTATGGCAGCACACTAACAAGGTCATGCTCTAATTTGGACTTTGTCAAGACATACCAAATCTACTGCATAATCTTGGCAAAGTCCATCATACTAACATGAGAGGACACAATGACACAAATTGGACTAAGGAACATCCATGGTGGATTTCAATTTGGAAGGAAAGACACAAATATGTGTTAATTGGCCAACCAACTCTAGGAAAGATTGAACATATGATCTACTACATGAATTGGTACCGAAAAATTCAAAAATTTGCCTAACACAGTTTGCAACCCATCCAAACATTGTTGTCACATCTCGTTCAGCTCCAGACGTGGAGACTGAACAACATCCTCCATAACAAAGCCCACCAATCATTGCCAGCATGCATGATGAAGGACTACAACCACATGCTCAATCATATAAATTCACGTGACAACCTCATCATCATCAATAAGATTATGGATATAATTCGCAGTTCTTTAGTGCTAGCAGAGAGACTTTATGAGCAACCTCGTAGGTACAAATCTTCGAACACCAAAGTCTACTTATGCATACATGCATAGTATGCTCATACGTTCGTTTGCATCCTTTTACAAAAGTATTATCAACAGTTCTTCCACTAATGACTTCGTCCAAGAAAAGCAACCTGTTGCTCCTGATGAACAACTTTAACAACAAGAACATGGACGAGTACGTCGACAGTCAGCAAAAAGCAGGCAACCTCCCAGATGTGGAACTAGTGGACACAGACGACATTAATTGCCCTTTTTAATTATGTCTTATTATGATGATTCTTAGGTTGCCCTTGTTAATTGAATGAACATAGAACAATGTATTAATTGACTAAGCACTACATTTTTCTGATACGATTGATTGAAAAAACATTTCTTCAAGATGATTTGACCCTACATTACTTTTCCCCAAACGATTTGACTTCACATTGCTTGTTTCAGGACGATGTGACTACACAATATTTTCTATGAGACGATTTGATGCGTACTATTTTTTTCGAATTACACAAACCAAACGTAATTAATTAAGACCCAATCTAAGTCATTTATATTGTCGATGTGATCTCAGCTATTGTATAAGTCATGGTAGAATACAAGATCACCTAATATATATATATATATATATATATATATATATATATAGTAGAGGGGTTAGATGCAACTCAACATCTTTATCTAATATTCATCATATTGCTTAAAATATGGAAACTATATTTGCTCTTGTGTATTGTGATGGTAACATGATTCCATTATATGAAGGGATAGTGTTTGAAAATCTTTTGATCCAAAAGTCATCACAATAAGTGAGGACAAGTCGCTTGCTACCTTAAGAAAAGCATTTTTTGACGTCAACAGAGGTTGTTGAATTTTAATAAATCTTTTTTACCGTCAACCATGTAGGTGATGGTTGTGTTGGATACAACTGTATAGAGCTCAAATGCGGCGATGAAGTGGAAGAAATGTTTTTCGTTTATTCAGAATTTAACACCATAGGTCCGATTGGGTTGAATGCAACTTTTGGGCATTCTCCATATGAAATTATTTTATATTTAAGTACCTATAGTTTTACATCAACCATCAATACATACAATTAAAATTGAACAACCTTTTATTTTGGAATCCTTCTATATCCTTTTGGGCATTCTCCATATTAAATCATTTTATTTATTTAATTTTCTTAGGTAAAAGAATTAGATCACTTAAAAATATATGCATTTTTCTTTAAAAAAAATATATTTATTAAATCTAAAATGGTTCTTTTTCTAAGAATACTTTTTCATATGGCAATTATAAATCATAACAAGGAAAATATATAACTAAATTTAAATACAATATAAATAATATGAAACTATATTTTTTTATAAATATTTAACTAAATGATATTTATATTGAGTATTTAAATATATGTATTTTTCTTAAATAGTATTCTAGATAAGTTATATTTTTTTTATAAATATCAAACTAAATTATATTTATATGGAATATTTAAATATATGTATTTTTTTTCTTAAATAGTATTCTAGATAAGTTATATTTTTTTATAAATATTTAACTAAATTTTATTTATATTGAGTATTTAAATATATGCATTTTTCTTAAATATTTTTCTAGATAAATTATATTTTTATAAATTAATATATAAATTTGTAAAATTAAAAATTAAAAAAAAACCAATAATTTTTTTTAAAAAAATATCTTTTGAAAAAGAGAACCACGTAATGAAATTGGGTCCTAGGGAGCCGATTTCTTAAGTATTGGAAAAGAAAAGCAAGTGAGAAATGGATTCGGAGGGAATCGATTTCTTACAATTACTACTTTTACACAAAAAAAAGTATTAATTTTATAAAAGGAGTGAATTTTAGCTAATAAATTCTTGGTTTAAATGTTTTTAGTCTCTTTAACTTTGCATTTTTTTAATTTTAGTCCCTATAAACTTTTTTGTTCATGTTTAGTCTCTGTAAATTTGCCTTTTTAAAAATTTTAGTTCTTATAAGATTTTTTTTTCATTTTTGGTCCTTCTAAGTTTGTAACATTTTTAATTTTAGCCCCTTTAAGAGTATAATTTTTCATTTTTAGTCTTCACAAGTTTTTGCTTACATGGGTCAAAATTGGAAAAGCACACACTTACAAGGACTAAAAAAGAAGAAAAATCTTACAAGGATCAAAAGTGAAAAAACACAAACTTACTGAGACTAAAAATGAACAAAAATCTTACAAAGACCAAAATTGAAAAATGCAAACATACATGGGAAAGAAAATTAAGCCTAAATTATCTCGGATACCTTTTCTTCATCCATGTATATAATGAAATATTCTCTTGTGCCTTCCCGATATCTATGATTATAAAAAAATTGTTACACAAATCAATTAGTCCTAATATGGTTACACATGCAATGTACAAATATAAATATGATTTACCGTGATATAAATAAATATAGAATAGTTTAAAAATAATTTTTGTATACTATCAAATTAAAAAAAATGTTTGGGTATAGAAAGAAAATTAAACATGTTCATTTTCCTACAAAAGTTGTATACATTAGTATAATTAAATTGAAATATAAATATCTAAGAATTTCTTTAATAATAATAATAATAATAATAATAATAATGTAATAGATTTGTCTAGTATGAATACACGTGCTACGATTGGGTATACATATAAATTAGCACAACATAAATAAAATATATAATAATTTACAAAATATAATTTTTATAATTTTAAATTAAAAAAATAAAAGATATTTTGATATAAAAATAAATTTAAACATTATTTGTATAAAAATTGTTTAATTTTAAATATAAATCTCTAAGAGTCTCTTGTTATAAAAAAAATAACTATAAAAGAAATAATTAATCATCCAAATAAATTTGTCTTAGTGTGATTAGTCGTGCGATAAATAGATATAAATATGGATTAGCCTAACATAAATAGATTATATAATATCCAAAAGACTCTTCAAATAAAAATGGATTTATCCTGATACAAATATGGATTAATCAACCAAATAGATTTGTCCTGGTATAAACCCCTACCACAGTAAATAAAACATATTTTTATGATTTCAAATTAAAAAATAAAGGATATTTTGATATGAAAAGATATTTAAACATCATTCACATAAAAGTTGTACAAATTAAAATTAAATGTAAATATATATGAGTCTTAAAAAAATGAATGTTTATTAATATATATATATATATATATATATATATATATCCAAATGGATTTGTTCTAATATGATTACTCGTGTGACAAGAGTATATAAATATGGATTTGCGCAATATAAATAGAATATATGATTGTTTAAAAAGTATATTTTTTATACTTCACATTAAAATATCAAGAATAATTGATTTTAAAAAATATAAACATCATTCTTATAAAAGTTGTATACATTAATTTAAATATAAATATCTAAGAGTCTCTTTACATAAAAAAAATCAACGATTATAAAATTTAAAATAATCACCTAAATGGATTTGTCTTAGCATGATTATCCATATGGGTATATATATGGATTAGCGAGATCAACCCCTTATTAATCAATTTTTTTTTAAGAAAATATTATGTATTTTTGTTATAAAAATTGCCAAAAATTTTAAAATACCCTACTATTACAAAATTTGTAATAAAAATTAACAAATATTATATACTTTTTGTTATTAAATTCATCAATATTTAAAATCACCTACTATTAACAATTTTAAAACAATTATACAATGACGATTGTAATTCTTGTGGCAAAAAAAAATTTGCCAAATAGGTTTTGAATAGAAAAAAAATAAAAATCTAAGGTAAGAAACAATTTATAATAGGGTTGTTTCTGTTTAAATAGAAGGAAAAACGTCTGTTCAGTTTTGAATTTGAAATAAGTTGAGATATATTGTGTTTCTTGAATAGAAAAAAAATCTTAAATTGGAGATAAAATCAAAATCCAAATCAATCAACGGGGTATATCTTTAAATTACTACAAATCAAAATCTCAAAATATCAAATAAAAAATATAATTAAATTGATTCTTATATATAATTTTAACAATTATTATATGTTTTTTTATTAAGATCAGATTTAAATTTTGGTATACTGATTTTTATATCTTTATTGTTGCAATTACAATATTAATAAAAAATATATTTAAGAATAAAGATAAGATTCATTATTTTTTAAAATATAACTGAGGTGACTAAAATTATTAAATGTGTGACTAAAAATTTTATCATTAAAAAGTAGAATTTTTTTAAATTAAAAATTATTGTTCACTTAATTATATACTGAAAATATAAAATATAAAAATATGACATTTTATATATAATGTTTATTTATTTAATCTTTATAGTTTGACATTACGTGTCTTCATGTGATATTATAAGATTAAAAAAATATAAGGTTATATTTTTTTATATTGTGTGAGTAAATTTTTTAATTTTACAATTAAACATTAAAAATTTAGTTGAAAAATGTTTGTTAAATATAAAATTAATATTTATTTAATTATAAACTGAAAATGCAAAATTTAAAAACATATTATTTTCTATAAATAATTTTGGAAACAAGAAAACCAAGTGATTAGACACAACTGGTTAATGTGTTGAAGTTAAGTTTGAATCATTTGAGATTTTGATATTTATTCGAGTTTGATCTTTGGCGAAAACAATTCTTGTCTAGACTTGGCTAAACTTCAGATTAGTCAGACCCATTTCCTCTGGTGAATCAGATAGTTAATACAAAAATAATAAAAAAATTTGATAAAAAAAACTTGTACAATTACTAATTTATCTTTGTAAAGAGTGAAAAAGTTAAAATTACTATTTAAACTTTAAAATCACGAGGGAAAACATTTCCTTTTTTTGGATAAAAAATTATATAAAATTATCCTTTTATCCTTAAAAAGAGCAAGAAACTTTAAATTACATTTTTACCCCATTTCTACTTTATATATATATATATATATATATATATATATATATATATATATATATATTTGTGTGTTTTCTATGTTTTCTTTTTTATTATATTAAAACATATTATAAGTAAACCTAGCATTGATGTTTATAATATTCTATCATATTAATAATAAATATTTGGTCAAGAAAAACAAAAAAAATAGACCGAAATAAACAGAATTATTAAAATTATTATTAGCGTAAAATATTTAAGTTAAGATTATTTTTATTGTTTAATTAACTAAATCATAATACGTTCTATTATTATATATGGAATAAATACTCTAGTTGATTATCTAGACTTAGTTTACTATTTTTTAATTTCTTAACTTTTTAGAATTTTTGTTTTTAGTGTTTTTTTCTTTTACTTTTATATCATAAGATCGTTGTCTAGTTATTATATATATAAAAGTAACTTAATGAACGGTAATTTAAAAAAACTACATAAAATGATTAGATTCGGCTTTAGACGCAAGTGACTGAGACCTGTACGTCTAAATTAACTGCACTTTCTTGGAGTCACAGAAAAATTAGCAACGTCAAGGTGTGTGTGAGTTTGTGTGTGTATTATTTTAAAGTTTGATACTGTTTAAAAAAACTATAAAAATATATTATGAATTTTAACAAAATTATGTTTTAGATATCTAAATGACTTTCATTTAAAATTTAAGATAAAAAAATCGTTGCCTAAAATTAACTTAACTTAATTATATAAATTTAGTATTTGATTTTACATCATAAAAAATCTGTTTAAATACTTTTTTTCTAAAAAAAATGTATTCATATCATTATTAAAAGGCCCTCCAAATATCCTTGAGAAGGTCCTAGAAGATTGCAAAGTTTATGGTGCCAATGTACAAACTAATCAAAATTTAAAGTGATACATATTTTTTTCTAATTTCCTTTTAATCTATTATCTATTATCAATAAATAAAAGGGGATGGGGCAAGGAATGTCACCTACGAAAAATAAAAACAAATTTTGTTTTTCTGTTCTCACCAAAAAAGAAAGGATTGCGTAGTAGCATTGTCTTTTGATAGTGCATCGTTGGGTCGTTGGACGAGAGTGCGCTGACCATATTAGCATGCGTAAGTGACTAATTTGTGGTGGGTCCCACCTACATGGGGCACCCCTCTCCAATTATTGCTTTCTTTGACGTTTTCTTTCAGCAAGAAGTAGGAGGGAAAATTATATATATATATATATATACATTTTTTTTCTTTTTCCATTGACAAAAATCTGTTTTAAATAATATCGAGCTTGATAAAGACAAGTGCATAAACATGTACAGGCCTTGAAATATACATGGCAAATGCTAAAAATTAAAGGCATATCCTAGAATATCTTATTTTGCTGGCCCAAGGGTTTATTCCATCTTTGTCATGGTCCCCCAGCTAGTAAAGTTCACGGATCTAACTGAAAGATCAGTGTCCTTTATTATATTAGACTCTCTTCTTTGTCTAATGCCTCCCTCACTCACACTCTAGACACATCTTCTATGTGTTCTTTGGCCTTGGTTCTTGATAAATGATAATCCAAGCGCACCAATATAGTAGAGTGTAGAGGCGATTATATTGGTGTATGTGTGTATAAATATAATAAGACCCTTTTTAGTCTGTGTTAATAATTTAATATGAGTTGAAAGATATCATGATTTGATGATTGAAAATTGAAAACCATGATGTGACTAATAATAGTGAAGATAATGTAAGGATAATGGGTGATTGGACTGGGAGAAAGAGAAAGCGAGATAGAGACAAATGGTTGTTGTTTGTTTTCTGGAAAAAAAATTCTTGCAAGATCTCTCAAGCTTGTAGCCTTGTACTATTGCGTAAGCTTTAATTTGTGACCGTGTGTTATCGTTTATTTTCAATTTTTGACAATTTTATAACGTTGCATAATGTATTTTGCTTTTTCTTTTCTTCTTAAAACTAAACTAAATGACATCGAGCACGATTAGAGATTTAGACTTTAGAGTTCCTCAACCCTCATATACAAGTTTCTTGATTGGCTAATATAATCGAAAACAGTATTTCTGTCCTCATGTTTCTTTGTGTACAGTTCAATTTCTTTTGGGTGTTTAGAAATATTTCAAAAAAATTAATTAAATTATTGAACTTGTTAGAGGATTATTAGACAAAGACAAGTCTAATCCATTAAAGTTAATTCACCTTGGCATATAATTTATGAATAAATAATCTATATATTAAATACTATAAAATAATTGTATAGTTGAATGTATTCAATATCAAACTATCGTATATAATAAATTTATTTACTTTTATAATTATTATCTTAAAAATTATATTAATAATAAGTTGTTTTTGGTTAATAATGGAAAAACATTTATATTAACAATACAATACATAGACTAAACTTATAATATATACCAATTTAAAGATCTCTCATAGTAAATGAATTTTAAGTCCATAACAAGATTTAATTACAAAAATGAATTCAATATAATTCACAATATATAAAAGTTAAGGATGGATTTACTAACCAATTTAATTTATTTAAGATTTAAGATGTGAGTTGCGAACTTCTCATTTTATATAGGTCAAATAAGGTCAAATAAGCATGATCCGTGAGATAAATAATCTTTTTTTCATATCTATATCTGATCTGTAAAATTCACTGATAAACAGATCCGTCTAGGAACTCAAATAATAATTTATAAAAAAAACTTAAAAAAAATAAAAATTAATCAAATTACAAGAATTTTTTTCCTTTTATTTTTAAGGTCAAATCTATCAAAACTGATGTATACCAACATTTTTAACTAAAATATATCAAGATTTATAATAAGATCAAACATTCAAACTTTTCAAATTGAACATCAAGGTCTTAACATGTTTTTTTGCGTGTTTCATGAGCTAACTCGTGAGCTCACGAATTTAGCTTGCAAAATTCAAGGGTTGTATAAACCAGACCCAAATTTACCTATGGTTAGACATATTTGAAAAACAGACTCATTATCCGCATATTTATAATATATTTCTCTTGTATTTCCAATAAAGATTTTGTGTCCAGCATAATTCACTTTAAAATATTCTTGTAAATAGATCATTTATGAAGTATAAGTTTGTCATATTTATTAATATTTTTTCTTGGAGTGGAAAAAGAGACAAAGAACCCCTAAAGAAATTAGAAACTGCGCAGAAACACGGTGGACATAACATCAGTCCTTACAACAAAGAAAATACAGGCTAAAACAAAATTAAAAAACTCTAATATCTCCCTCTAAAGACATCCCATAATTTGCCATCTGATTAATACAACACATTTATTAATACTATTTAAAACTCTTACTGAGTTAAACGTTGAAATATCTTTATATGTATACAACTTTCACCACCAATTTACGTTGTGTCAGGAGAAAAAGTCACCACAAGAACACCTCAAAACTTTATCAAAATTAAACATGCCATACCAGTTCAATTAGGGTCAAATCCATTAGATAAAGTCATGTGTCTTTGTGTTTAGTTTGTTTATAGAACATGTTTTAGATTTAATTGAACAATATTTTCAAATAGTTATTGTTATTCTTTTAAATGATTTTTTAGAAAAAATGATAATTTTCTAATCTTTTTAATTGATATTAAGTATAATGAGATATTCATAATTAATAAGATAATATTCATTGATTTAATTAAATTTTAATAGTTTAAAACTAAAAAGATTACCCTAAAAAAACTAAAAACATTCAAATATTTTCATTTTTATTTTTTCGTTAGTTGTTTATGAGAGATCAGACAAACTCAACAGTTTATACCCGTAAAATATTTTTTATTACTTCATCAAAATTTCAAAATGTGTTTTTTCGTTTATACTTTTATATAATATCTATATTTATAATTCATAATTCTCTCAAAAAAATATATTTATTATTCATAATTTCAAATTGCTAGAATTGTTGATTTCGACAGCTTAAGTATCATATATTTTTTGAGTTGGGTGTAGTTTCCCAAAACATTCAAGCAACCGAAGCAGCAACTGTTAAGTAATTTCCCTTTGCATGTCTCCATCAAATTCTATTTCTATGTCCTAAAAGGTTTCTACAGATAACTTGTTCCGGCGGGACCAGCTGAGGTTGGGCCCGGTTCAAAGTCAAGTCGAAAAAAATGAGAAATTACATATTTTATATATATATATATATATATATATATATATATAAAATTATGATTAGATGATAATATAAAATAATATTATATTGTTAATGTATAATTTTTTTACTCTAAAAAAATTTCATTGATCCTTAATGTTTATGTCATTGTTAGTGCGAATTTGGATGATTCAAAAGTTATGAATATGTGTGAAGGTTGTTTATTTGACATTAGATATGTTCAATAAAGCCTAAAAGATGAGAATGATCACACGTTTCGTAGTTATAAGAGAATGAATTTGTTCTTTAATGGTGAATTGGTGGTGGTTTGCCAAATTTTTTAATGGTGGAATGCATAGGTAAGGACTTTAATGTTTAAGTAAAATTGAAAGCAAGAAGTTAAAGATAAATTGAATTCATATTTTAAAGTGGTTAGGTTTAAGTAAATGGGGTCAAAGTTAAAAAGTTGGAGATAAAGTGAATGTATGTTTTAAAGTGATTAGGTTTAAGTAAGTAGGATTGAAGTCAAGAGGTTAGAAATAAAGTCGTTGATGAAGATCATCATCATTGCACTTTCCAGCATCATGAAGATCGTTGATCCAACCGTTGATGTCACTTCGAAGTATCCTCGATTTCACTATGAATTCACAGTGATTGCTTGCTCTTGATTGTGAGAACTTGTTATGACATATACCTAGGTAACAAGAATGTGATGAATCAGATGACAATGAAAGTGTAATTGATATAGATGTTAGTGATTATGTTTAGGAGGATAGAAGCAGATTTGTCCACAATTCTGGTTCAAGACATTGATGTGAAGAAATATGATGTGAATAACTCCATGTGCAAGACATTGATGGAGTTTTGAATCCTGCGATGTTGTCGACGGAAATGACATGTTTGAGACCACTGTCATGACGTACTTCAAAGTGTGTCTGTTGTGTTCGTTGCATGTTGAATCATTGTTAAAGCTTCTCATTGGACATTTCAAACACAAAAGGGTATTTTAGAAAATAAGTAGGCGAAATATGAAAAAGAGGTGCACTTAGCATTTAGGTGGGGAGTGCATATAGCAAATTTTGACAATGTAATGTTTTATAAGAAGGTTAATGTAAGCATGATTATCAAAATCATGATTTAACTCATAAATTCGTACGAATTTACGATTCCACAATGCCTCCACGAGTTAAATCGTGAGTAGAATCACAAATCGAGTAGAATCGATACTAAACTCGGTAGAATCGGAGTAAACTCGGTAGAATCAAAGCAAACTCTGTAGAATCAAACCAAACTTGGAGTTAAGTTATGAACTTTAGTTTTTTATGTTATTTATAGGTTCATACAAAGAGGAGAAACCACTTGCATCAAAAGAAGATGAATGACTTAGTTTATGTGATGTACAACTTGAAGCTGAAAAGTAGACAAATAAGAAAAACTGTTGCTTGATCTTCCATTTGAAGATATGAAATCTGATGATGAGTCGATAATAGAAGAGGGAGATGATATTTTTTATGAAGACAATGTCCAACTTGAGCAACCTCTAGGTGAAAGTGGTAGTGGAAGCAATATTGACTTGGTTGGAGGAACTTTAAGTGATTCAACTTTGAATACATTTGATATTGACAATTTGGTTTTGAATGACAATGTTGAAGATCACTTCTTAATCGAGGAAGAGCTTGAAGATGATGGAGATGAAGATGATGGTGGTGGTTATATTGGAGATGATTTAATTAGAGGATTGATGGACATTTGAACTATTTCTATGTTTTTTAGATTCTTTTATTTTAAGAACTTATGTTTTGTATTGTATGAATTTATGTTTGATTGGGTGTGGATTATGTTAGTTTATTGAATTATTGTTAAAGTTCTTTATTTTGATTTATTTTAGGGTTGAAACATTTAATTATGTTTTCATATATATGAATATTAAAATATTTTTATATTGATTAAACTCTTACAAATTTATGAGTCGATTCTATGAGTCGAGTTTATGAGACATCCATGAGCTTACGTAGAATTGCGAGTTTGACAACCTTGAGTTTAAGAATAAAAAAAAAGTTTATATGGTGTCTAAAAAATTTAAGGGTTTTCATACGGGTGTTTTTTAACCAATAAAATTGTCATGTTATTTGTCTTTTCATTAATTAAAGATTTTTTTATTTTTTTAAAATTAGTCTTTGATTAATTAAAATATTTTCTAAAATTTAAAATTATAATTGTTTTAAATTAGAAAATATGATTAAATATAAATTTAGAAGTGTAAACCCTAATTTTTTTAAGGCCAAAGAACATAAATATATTAAAAGAAAAACATTTTCCAGCACAAGATGTGTAGTGACAAACTACCGAAGATTACAAAATAACTATCTTTGAATTCCTATATACAACCCTGAGCCATAGATCTGTGCATCAAATCCTCCCAAAAGAAAACACATTGCCATCCGAGCCAATTACACTTGTACTCCACCAAAACCTTATACTTGTATCTCTCTAATAATGTCTCCAAAACTGAACCTAAAGAAATTCCAATTCAAATGATATCAACATGTCTTCGATCAATTACTGATAGAAATCACAACCTATATTCCTGCACAACAATTTTAAAATAGTTTTGGTGGAGTAGAATTGTATTACTATCTAATTTTTTTAATATTATTTTAGTATCCCTCGTTTTGAGATTTTTACTTTTAGTACCTACCATTAGACTAAATCCATTAAGTGATTATGTAACACTCTATTAGCCTATCACATTATTATTTAACACTCTATTAGATTGTCATGTCACCACTTAATGGATCGAGACTAACAACAAATACAAAAAACAAAAATTTGAAAATGTCAAGTAGTAAAATAATTGTACTTACCAAAATCCAAAGCTAACACACGTCATGGTGGATGTGGATAAGGTGGACTTTTGGACTTCATACGTCGGATTGAGAGTGACCTTTGTTAGGAGGACAAGAGGAAGGGCCTGCAAAACAAAGGACTCTGACGCTCAAGTAAGTATATGAGTTAGGAGAATATGAGAGAAAGTATGTATACACGAGTATGCAAGCAAGCGTGCATGTGTGTTGGAGATGTGATGTTGAGGGTTCGAAGGAACTAGATACTTATAGGAGTGGAATGGAGCTACGGGTTCTTGTTTGTAGGGGTCGTTATAGTCCTTGTAGATAATTATCGGCTTGTAGATAATAACTGGTAGCTTATAGATAAAGTTAGAGATAATATATAGATTAGAGATAAAAGCCAATAGATAATTTAATACTTATAGATAATGTGTAGCTTGTAGATAATTGGATACCTGCCAAGAGAAAGTGGTTACAGTATATTCAAATAATTAAGAGGTTAGAGATAACCTGTCTATTGTGGAGCTCAACTGCTAAGGGCCAGACGTCCGCGCTTCTGTGCTAGGGCTGGCATGGAGGGTGGATACGTGTCTCGGAGTGCCATGTAGAATGCCACATGTATTTTGTGGACCCTGAAAAGTACATAAGCCCTCCAAGCTCTGAGCCGTCTTGTAGGTGATAGTGGTTGTTCAGTGTTAAAGATTGTCTGATGTCTAGTGCAATGGCCTTGGCAAGTAGGAGGGTGACGAGTTTGTCAAGCCCCCAAGCATGGACAAGTGTTGTCCAGGTTGTTTTGTCAAGTTGTCCAAGGTGGACATGCTTTTGGGTTTGCAGGCGAAGTCTAACGTGTTAGGTGAGGGAAGCCTCTGGATTTGACAACTCTATCATTTTCTGACCGTCGGAGGGTGCATTAAAGACAAACATTACATTTTGTCTGTTGTTGCATGTGTGTACGACACATGTGCAATACTCTTGCATACATGTCACTTGTGGAGTGGACACGTACTGGAGTCATGGTGCATGGATGAGTGGGGCTGCGCCGTGGTGCAAAATTTTAGGGCACTACTTCAGCTCCCGCCAGTTACCGAAGAGTCCATCTCCTCTTTAAATGGAGGGGATGTTTGGTTTCGGGTCACCGCCACTTTGATTTCCTGCCTCCTGAACCTTTTTTCCTTTCGTGCTTGCAATTCCTTTTCTTCTTCATTCATCTTCTTCAATCCTTCGAGGTATTTCATCTTTGACAATGTCTTCATTTTTGTTTGGCATTGCAGGAGAGAGGGACGAGCTTGTTAAAGTGGTTGCTGATTTAGAGGCATGGCTAAAGGAGTTAGAGTCTAGGTTGGAGGAGTTCGAGCATCGGGCAGCCAAGGAGAGGGAGGCTAGCAAGGAGCTTGAAGAGGAGCTGACAATGTACAAGAAAAAGGCTGTGGAGCAGCATGAAAAGGACTTTCAAAAGGCCGTCAGGCAGGTCGGGTTCTTTGCCAAGGATCTTGACTTGGGTCTTTTTGACCCTTTAAAGGACGTGAAGGATGGTGTTCTGCTTGACTTGGGTTTATTTTCTCATTTTCTTCATTATTGGATTTTGGCCGCATAGGCCTTGTAATTATGAAAATTGTTATTTTTCTTTAATGTACATGTTTTTCCTTTGTTGACGAATTTTGCCCTGTGTGTATGTTATGTATGCCTTTTGTGTTTGCCTTTGTCTATGCAATGTTCTGTTGCTTGTGGTAGTATGATTAGGCCACCATGATGAAAGTGAAATCTTTGACGGCATAGGAAGCAAGACCTTGTGGGGTGGAGGCAAGACTTTGGTGGTCTTGTGAGCTAGAAAAGTAGATGACGTGAAATCATCTCAGGTTTATTTTCAACCTAATTAAAAGTCTTATCACTCATAGGGTGGTGCTTCCTTTTTGCTTTGGGGAGCTTTTCCTCTGATTGATACCTGGTTGAAGGTCTTGTCAACTGATCTACTGATAGGTTGTCTTGGCCTATGGACTTTCTCCACTGATGGTTATGAGGAATATGTTTGGCTTGCCCCTGGTTGGAGGTCTTGCCAACTAGTCTGGGGGTAGGTCATCTTGACTTGTGAAGCCTGGACCTTAGACTATAGTCGTCGTAGTTGCTGCAAGTGAGCGAACCAAGGGGGTGCCTTGGGTTTTGTAAGAGTGTGTAGCAAGGGTGGACCTTGGGTTTTTGTTGTTCTTGTATTCCTACACTGATAAAAGTTAAGAATAAAAAAGATTGTCAAGGGTAGACCTTGCGTACCTTGAGTTCCTGTAGAGATGGAACTTAGCAAAAGAAGGGCTCACCAAGGGTGAATGTTGGGTTTAATGAGCCTTGGACCGGGGACATGTTTGCCTTGGGTTTTGACAAGCTTATAGAGTTGCGTTGAGGCTTACCAAGGATGGGCTTGGGTTTTGTGAACCTGTGAGACTCACCAAGTTCGAACCTTGGGTTTGACGAGCCTTTGGGGAAACGACCAGAGAATTGTACGTCTTGGGTTTTTGAAGGGACTCACCAAAGGTGAACTTTGGTTTAACGAGCTTGGTACTCATGGAGTGGCATGTACTGGAGTCGTAGCGGCATGCTCTTGCACACATGTCACTCATGGAGTGGCACGTACTGGAGTCGTAGCGGCATGCTCTTGCATACGTGTCACCCGTGGAGTGTTACATACTGGAGGCATGGTGGCGTGCTCTTGCATACGTGTCACTCATGGAATGGTACGTATTATAGACATGCATGTCACTCGTGGAGTGGTATGTACTGGAGAAATGGTGTCATGCTCTTGCATACATGTCTCTTGTGAAGTGATGCGTAGTGGAGACTTTGTGTCGTGCTTTTGCATACGTGGCACTCGTGAAGTGACATGTACCAGAGACGTGGTGTCGTGCCCTTGCATACGCGGCACTTATGAAGTGATGCTCTTGCATACGTGGCATCTATGACATGTACTAGAGACGTGATGCTCTTGCATACATGTCACTTGTGGGGTGACACATATTGGAGACTTTGGTGCTAGAATGAGGGCTCACCATGGGTGGTCCTTGGGTTTGAAGAGCCTTGGAGTTATGACTACGGATGTACCTGTCTTGACAAGAAAGTTATGAAAGGAAAGGGATGTAGAATTTCATTCAATGTATTTGATTGAGTACAAATTCGCTTCGTTATCCCATATATGCCTCGTTAAAACCTCTTAAGCCAAAATCCTGGTTTTCTCTCTTTTTAGAACAAAAGACTTGAGTAGGAAAAAGATTACAACATTTGGGTTTGCATTAGGTCAGCTAAAGTAAAACTTCAAGTGGGTGGCGTTCCATGTTCTTGGAATTTCTTTGACATCTAGTTCTTGTAGTATGTATGCGTCGTTGTCTAAGCTTTCTATAACCCTAAATGTGCCTTCCTAGTTGGGACTAAGTTTTCCCGCTCAGGAATCTTTTTTGGCTTCACCTCCGACTCGCCATACGAGGTAACCGAGTTGAAAGGCTCATGATTGAACCTTTGTGCTGTATTTCCTCGCTGCTCGAAGCTTGGTAACTTCTTCCCTGATCTTGGCCATTTCTTGGACTTCATCTGTTGTCTCGAGCTCTACCTTCATGTTTTCTTCATTTTGTTATTGCTAGAATAACAATATCTTTATCGATGGTTCCTTGACGTCAATGGGGATCATGTCGTCTGTGCCATATGTGAGTCGGTAAGGAGTTTCATTGGTCGCTATTTGGGGTGAAGAATGGTAGGCCCAGAGTATACTAGGGAGTTCCTCTTTCCATAGACCCTTAGACTTGTCGAGTCTAGTGCACAGGGCATTGAGGATGACTCTGTTGGCTGCCTCTGCTTGACCGTTAGTCCGGGGATGTTCAACAGAGGTGACGAGGTGCTTCATGCCTAGCCTCATCAGGAAGTCTTCGTAGGTCTGAGCTTTGAATTGAGTGTCGTTGTCGGTGACAATGGTGTATGGGAGGTCATACCTGTATATGAGGTGTTTCTAGGTGAACTTCTCCACCTCGTTGGTCATGATTTTCCAGAGTGGTCTTGCCTCATCCAGTTGGTGAAGTAGTCTATGGCGACTAGTAAATATTTGATTGCTCCTGGGGCCTTTGGCAATGGTCTCAATATGTCTATTCCTCGTATGGCAAAGGGCCAATGGGAGCTCAAACTATGGAGATTGTTAGGAGGGGTGCATGGAATGTCTGCAATGTCTAGGGCATCTGCCCTGAGTGTTGGCCAGTAGTAGCTAGCACGCACCACCTTTGTTGCAAGGGAGCGTATCCCTGTAAAGAGACCACAAATTCCTTTGTGAAGTTCTCTCATGGCATAACCTACCTGTTAGCTGTTCAGACACTTTAACAAGGGTGTTGTCAACCCTTTTTTGAATAGCTCGCCATCAAGGAAAACGTAGTAGCTTGCCTTCTATTTCAGACGTCGGGCTTCATTCTTATCTAATGGCAACACCCCTAGAATTAGGAAATTGTTGTAGGGGGTCATCCAGTCTAGTTCCTTCTCTTCTCCAGCCATAACTTTAGTGTCTATGGTGGGAGTTTGGAGTGTCTTCTGGATGATAGTCCTGAAGTGCCTGGTCTTTTTGGTGTTGGCTAGATTAGAGAGCAAGTTTGCTCTGGTGTTGCTCTCCCTGGGTATGTAGTACATTTTGAAGCATTTGAAATTGTCGATGAGAGTTTTGGCAATGTGGTAGTACTTAAGCAACACTATTTCCTTGGTCTGGTATCCATTGACAACTTGTCCTTGGACAAGTTGCGAGTCAGTATAGCATTGTAACTTCTTGGCCCCAACTTCTCTTGCTAGTTTTAGACGTGCAATGAACACCTCGTACATGGCTTGATTGTTTGAGGCTTTGAAGTTGAACTTAAGGGTTTGCTCTAGGGTGACATTGTCGGGGCCTTCGAGGATGATTCCTGCCCTATTTCCCTTCACATTGGACACACCGTCAACATAGAGGCTCCACCAGTCTAGGGTGGTTTGGTGGTTCCTAGTGAAATCTGCCAGGAAGTCTGCCATGAACTGTGTTTCATGGGGCCATAGGGTTCGTATTGGATATCAAACTCTAAAAGTTCTACGGACCAGGCCACCATCCTCTCTGCCAGTTCAAGTTTTCGCATAACCTGTTTGATGGGATAGTTCATCTTGACTGCCACTTGATGACTCTGAAAGTAGGGCTTGAGTCGATGGGTCAAGGTAATGAGTGCTTGTGCCACCATTTTTATCATTTGGTAGTGCTTCTCAGTGTCATGGAGTATGCAATGGTGAAGTAGATAGGGAGTTGGTGCTTCCCTTCCTCATGTACAAGGGTTGAGCTAATGGCTTCATTGGTTACTAAGAGATATAGGAGTATGGGTACTCCTGGCTTGGGTTGACTCAAGATCAGCGATGTAGTGATGGTTTTCTTGGAGGCTTAGAAAGCTTGTTCACAGGTTTCATCCCATAGGAATGACTCGGTTTTCTTGAGCAATTTGTATAACGACTTCGCTTTTTCAGCAAGCTTCGGGAGAAACCTGGACAGGGATGCTAGTCTTCTGTTCAACTTTTGGACTTCATGGACATTAGTAGGATTGCACATCTCCAAAATAGCAGTGCATTTGTTGGGGTTGACTTCTATTCCTATATGTGTGATCATAAAGCCCAAGAAGTTGCCTTCGCCGACCCTGAAAGTACATTTTTTCAAGTTGAGGCCCATGTCGTATTTGTGGAGCTCTCTAAAGATCTCTTCTAGGTCTGCCATGTGTTAGGCTATGCTCTGAGATTTGACAACCATGTCGTCGACATAGACCTCAACGTTTCGTCCAATCTACTGCTTGAAAATCCGGTCCATCAATCTCTGGTATGTAGCGCTTGCATTTTTTAGGTTGAAGGGCATGACCCTGTAAGAAAAGTTGACATCTTCAGTGATGAATATCATTTTCTCCTCATTTGGAGTGTGCATCTTAATCTGGTTGTTTTCGAAGTAAGCGTCCAAGAAGCTTAGCACCTGGAATTCAGACGCTCCATCGACTAGCCTTTCGATGTTGGGCAAAGGGTATGCATCTTTGGGACACGCCCTATTCAAATTAGTATAGTCGATACACATTTGCCATTTTTCGTTGGCCTTTTTGACCATGACGAAGTTGGAGAGCCAGGTGGAATATTTGACTTCTCTGATGAAGTTGGCATTAGGGAGTTTGTCCACTTCTTCTCTGACAACTTTGCGTCATTCTTCTCCCATCTTCTTTTTTTTTTCTTTGTGATACCGGTTTTGCCTGGGGACAAATGGCAAGCTTGTGGCAGGTAATACTAGGGTGATTCCCGACATGTCAGATGGCGGCCAAGCGAACAAATCCATGTTTTTGTGTAGGACATCAATGATGCCCCTGTGCTCATGGCTAGTGAGGTCTTTACTGAGCTGCGTACACTGCTCAAGTTTAGGTTTGAGTTGCAACATAACGAGCTCTTTGATGGGCTTTAGGCCTCTACCAGAAGTGTCATCATGTGGATCTATACTGAATTCTTCGTCTAGGCTTGTTTAGTAGATAGCTAGGGCTCAGGTTGGAGGTCCTTCATCCACGCTTATGACTTGAGTACCTTCAGCCGCTGCGGGGTAAGGCTTGGCAGGCTCCCTGGTGGGAGGATAAGGTGCTATCTTCAGGCTTTCTATGTAGCACTTTCGTGCTTGCTTTTGATATGCCTTCACGATCACAATTTCTCCCATCGGGGGTGGGGAACTTTATCTTTAAATGCGGCATGGTGATGATGACTCCAAGCTTGTTAAGTGTTTTCCTGCCAATTAAAGCAAAATACGATGAATCTGCGTCAATAAGTGAATATCTTATTGTGATACTCTTGGAGAGTTGGCCTTGACCGAAAGTGGAAATTAGGTCAACATAGCCTCTGGTCTCTACTCTCTCACTTGCGAAGCTGAGGAGTGGACTGACGTGAAGGTAGACAGTGGTGGGCGAGACTTCGAACTTCTGGAAAGTTTTCCAATATAGGATGTTAGTGGAGCTACCTTGGTTGATGAGGACCTTAGACACCATGAAGTTGGAGATGATGATGGAGACAACCATGGGGTCATCCTAGTTGAAGGGGTTGATACACTTGAAGTCTCTATCCGTGAAAGTGATAGGAGGAAGACTTTGTTGTGATGGTACGTTGACAAAGTTGATGTTGATGTCCCAAATGGCATGAAGATGACGTTTACAGGATTGGCTGGACTGTCCTCCATAGGAAAATCTGCCCGTAATGGTGTTGATTACACCTTTGGTTTATTGGACGTGTTCCTATTCTTATGGAGGTTGTTGGCTTACATATTTGTTGCTAGTGTCTCTGTCTACCTTAATCTTTTGCTCTATCTCTTCTTCTGTCCACGTCGTGACTCCTATGTTGCTCCTCTTGGTGTCCTCTGGGTCTCGCTCTTGCTTGGTGGTTGTCCAATCTTTTAACAAACTGAGATAGGTATCCAGCTTGTATAAGCTCTTCTATTTTGTCTTTCAGGGCCTAACAATCCTCTATGTTATGACCTATACAGTGATGGTACCTGTAGTATTTGGTCACGTCTAACCTCGGCCTAAAAGGTTTCGTCGAAGATAACTTGATAGGTACCTCCAAGTTGAAAGCTTCCTCAAGGATCGTAGTGCGATTGGCTGTCACGGGTGTGTAATGCTCAAATCTGGGCCCTTTTGGGAGAGGTTGGTGCTTGTCTGGCTTGTGCCTCTTGTTCGACTTGTGTGAATCGTTCTTGGTGCTTCCTTCTCGCTTGTCGCGCTTCTGTCTGGCTTGTCTGACTTTGTTCTTGAATCTAGACATTTCTTCTATCTAGATGTAGCCCTTGGCCTGTTCATGCAATTCGTCCATGCTACTAGTGGTTTTTTTTGCACAAACTGTCTACAAACTTCCAAGTCGTAGAGCGAGGAGGATGAAATGTAATGTTGGCTCTGGGTTGAGATTGCAGATTTGGATGACAATGTGTCCAAACCTATCCATGAATTTTCAGAGAGATTCATCATCTACTTGTCGCAGACTGGCTAGTGTAGTAGATGCCATACGGTGAGATCGGCTGATTGCATATTATGCGCTAAAGTACTCGACAAGAGTGTGAAACTATCGACAAACCGTGGAGGAAGTCTGTCGTACCATGTCAATGTAGCCCCCTTGAGGGACATTGGGAAGACATGACATAGGATCACATCCTCATTGTTGTACAAATTTTCCTGAGTCAAGAAGGCATCCAGATGTTCATCTGGATTGGTGGTCCCATCATATTGCTCTAGGTTGAGTGGTTTTCAACTCGAGGGTATGTCATCTTCCATGATGCGGTCAACAAAAGGGTACCGATGGGTAGTCTGCCTTGTTGGATGGTGCATGTAGAAGAGACCTAAGTAATCTATAGTGTTGACTGTGCATCGGGGGTGTGATTCCCCTTGGGTGCGCTCAGGCAATGTGTGAGCGGAGTGCTCGTTGCCCTAGGGATGTCTGAGACAAGCCTCCAACTAATCATGGTTAGCCTTTAGCTTTCTCAGCTCTTTCTCATAGTGTCGCTCTATCTCCAAAATACGGTTTTGGAGTTGCTGAAGAGTATTTATGTTTGTCATGGATGCTGGTGGAGGGTTGGAGCCTTCAAAAGGGGTCTCGTGTCTAAGACCAAAAAGAGTGCTAACCATGGGTGAAAGAGAGAGAGAGAGAGAGAGATAATGAGAGATTGCGGGGTATATTTTACCACGACCCCATGGTGGGCGCCAAATGTATTTAATAAAATCTGAAGCTGGCACACGTTAAGGTGGACGTGGCTAAGGTAGGCTCCTGGATTTCACACGTTGGACTGAGGGTGACCTTTGTTAGGAGGACAAGAAGGGGAACCTGCAAAATAAAAGATTTTGATGCTCAAGTAAGTATATGAGTTAGGAGAATAAGAGAGAAAACATGTATACAAGAGTATGCAAGCAGGTGCGTATATGTGTTGGAGTTGCGAGTCCTTGTTTGTAGGGACCGTTATAGCCCTTGCAAATAATTATTGGCTTGTAGATAATAGCCGATAACTTATAGATAAAATTAGAGATAATATATAATTTAGAGATAAAAGCTAGTAGATAATTTAGTACTAACAGATAATGTGTTGCTTGTAGATAATTAAATACCTGCCAAGAGATAAAGTGGTTAGGGTATATCCAAATAATTAAGAGGTTAGAGATAACCTGTCTATTGTTAGAGATAGGTGGAGCAACATGAAGACTTAGCCTTGAAGCTTGAAGAAGTTTTGTCTTTTACATGTCCAACTCTTTTGAGTGACATTTGTATTGATTATTGTATGTGTGTTGCATCTTAGTCTCTATCTTTTCATATGTGCATCATGCATCATCATGTAGGAGTAAGAAGAAAGGTTCTAAAGTTAGAAAATTTCTTCTGTGTTTAAAACTCTCTATTTTTATCGATTACAGGCTAATCGTAATTGATTACATAAGTGTTCATAGCTTGCAGATAAGTTTTCATATCGGTTTAATCGATTACAAGCTTATCGTAATCGATTACACAGTTCTTTTTGAGACAATGATTGGTTTTTCAGCAGTATCTGCTTTAATCGATTACTAGGTGATCATAATCGGTTACTTCTCTCTTAAAAGTATTTTTGAAGTGATCAAGAACATTTTAATCTATTACATCGAAAATCTAATCGATTAAATTGTTCTTGAAAGTTTTCCCGATTTTGGGAAGAAAAATTTAATTGATTGAAATGATAATATAATTGATTACTTCTTCGAAATAATCGTTTATATTGTATATTTAATTGATTACAAACGGTTATAACTATTTTCTTTATAAATAGTCACCTTGTGTTCTCACTTCAGTGTGTGAAAAAATTAAGTGTGAAATCATATGAACTGAAGTAAGTGATAAAGAGAAGAAAAAAAATGCTTAGATATAGTGTGACTCACAACTTCTAATCTTTGATTATGAATATCATACTGTGAAAAGTGAGTTGTGAATTCCTCTTAAGTTCAAGAAGACACTTATTCATTCATGCAAGGATCTTGTGTATGATTGATCAGGTTATGTCTTTTTTTGACTTTACTTTTTGTGTGGTTTACACATTGTTAGTTTGTGCATGAATTTCTGAAGGCATGCTAGAATCTAATTCGGGTTGGATTAGATATTTGGATTAGCTTCTTTAGAGATAAAGAGTAAACTGATAAAAAAATTGGTGTACTTCTTCTCTTGATCTTATCTTTCGTTCTCATTCTGGTCTTGATCGATTTATTGAAGGTTAAAGAAAATATCTTTTTGAAGAAAGAACTTTATCAAAGGATTTTGTGTAAAGGGTGATTGATTAAATATTGATTTATCAAAAGTTTCTGATACAATCCGTGGAAAAAAGTTCTTTTTAACTCTAATTTTAAAAAGTCTATTTTGATTTAGAAACCAATACCAATTCACCCTCTCTGGTTTGTGAGCTCCATCATCTTTTTTCATCTATTGTGGAGCCAGTTGCTAAGAGCCCGACGTGCGTGCTCCTATACCAAGGCTGACATGGAGAATGGACACATGTCTCTGAGTGGCATGTAGGATGTCACATGTATTTTGTGGACTATAAACAACACAATAATAAAAAAATATTTTTTAGATAGTAAATTATAAAAGAAATATATTACATGAAAAATATATTGAATCTCATGTTATAATATAAATGGACTAATCTCTAACCTCTTTCATCCCGTAAACCATGTTAATTCCTATAAAGTGATGGCTACGCTGAACAGAAGTAAAATTGTGATTCTGTATTAATATTGGTGAATGAGATTAAGATTCATACTTTTAAATTTATGTTTAGTCAATTTTTTATAATTTAAAATATTTGTAATTTAATTTTAATAAACAAATCAAGGACTAATTTAAAAAAAAATCTTTAATTAATGAAAATACATATGGCATGATAATTTTATTAGTTAAAAAATATCAGTACCTAAACCCTCACAATTTTTTAGGTCACAATAGAAATTCTAAAAAAAATAGTAATGTTATGTGTAATTTAAAAAAAAAAACTCAAAGAAAGTGAGTATAATTTACTCTTATAAATATGATAAATAATATGACGTGGGAAAAGAAAAAAGATAAAAAAAAAGTATTAATTGAGTGTCTGCACTATAGTTATAGCTGAATATTATCACAATATTTATTTTGTTCCCTTTTTACCTCTTATAAGTAATCATGAAATTACTTCAAGCATGAGGTAACCAAATATTTTCATGAATTCGGCTAGAGACCTTTGGTCACTTTAGCTACCCATTCAGACTCTTAAAAAATTATATTACTTTTAAGGTGCCAACAAGGAAAAAAAAAGAATAAACAAATAAAATGTATTGAGATTCTTCATGATTTAAAATCAATAAATCCCGACTTTTTTTAGAAGTTAAAATGAAAAGAGCTTTTTATAGAAATTAAGATGCATAAATTGAGAAACTAAATTTATTTTACCTTATCATTTTTGTTTTTTTATGAATACTTATAAAAAAGTTTATTTAAATAAGAACAATATATATTTTTATCTCGAAAATTAGTAGATAGAATTGTGCAACCATTTGTTTTTATGACAATTCATATATGCTTCTATAGGGCCTTGAATCATTTAAATTTGGAGATTATGCAAGAATAAAAATGTACCATTTGTGAAGAACACTAGATGAATGGGAGCTTGAGCAAATTGTATAAAATGTTGAGATCAACTACAAATTTTTGTAGTATGGTAGCATTTTTCCTTCTTCGGGACATTAAAGTAGTTGTTTGGTATGGACAATAATTTTGTTATCATTTACTTGTTTTCAATTATAATAACTCTGATTATAAGAAAATGAAAAAAAAAGAAGAGAAACTAACCAAAGAAACAACAAACCAAAATTAAAACAGGAAAAATAAAAGGCTTAATTATTAATTTGATCTCTAAATTATTTTTAAAATTTTAATTTGGTTCTCAAAATTTTTAAAATGTTTCAATTAGATTCTTTTGTCAAATCGGCACTAAAGTTATTATAATGTGAATTTTGACAGTTTAATTTATAAATATTGACGGTTAAAAATTATCACTATTTTTTTTTGTCACAAATCCACACAACTCATAGCACCATCATAACCATCATTGAGACCGCCACCATCCCCACCAAAACATCCTTTGGCCCATCAAAACTCTGTCGCCATCACAATAGTAGCAACCCTGTGACTTGTTTTCCTCTTCCAAGAGGTCAAAGAGGAAGATTGTAACTCCTATCACCACCACATCTCAGGATCTCCCCTCCTAACGCGCCAAAGCCTCGACATGCACAAATCTCGACACACATAACTCCTTTGTCGTCGTGTGCGCAAACTTCAAATAGGGTGGTTGTTTGGGTTGGAGATAGTGGTGGCTATATGATGGGTTAGTGCGCCGACATTAATGGTGGCATGATGGATTGGTGATGGTGTTGGGCTACAATGATTTGGTGCATGATGGAGTTTGGATGATGCCTCATTTGTTTCGATCCCTTTGTCTAGCTTTGATATGGTGTGGACGCAACCTCAGAGGTCTTAAAGTTCGGACATTCCTTGACAGCCTCGAAGATGGAACAGAAGATGATCCCAACCTCTTTAAGAGACTCGTGGTAGGTGGTGACGACATTGTTGAAGACACTACTGACATTATTCAAGACAAAGATTGTTAATGGTGTTGATAAAATTTAAAAATAATAATACATAGAGTGGTTGTTTTTAACCACCATTATTTGTAAGTAAAAATCATCATAATTCTTATTTTAACGGTGTCAGTTTGATTTGACAGAAAGAAATTAATTTAAACATTTTAAAAAACTTAAAGATAAAATTAAATCTTTTAAAAATTTAAGAATTAAATTGATTTTTTAAAAATAATTTAAGGATCAAACCAAGATAAAATACATGATCATGTGATCCAAAGAAGCAAGTGGAGTGGACAAAAATGTAAGGCAGCTAGGTCCGTTTCTTTCCTTTTGTGTGAATTTTATTTGTAGCTAGATGGGAAATGAATTATTAAGATTGAAAGGGTGTGCAACTTTTGGGGAGCAAACAGGGATGGCCCCCTATACCCCACCCACATAAATAAATTGATATATATCATATCATCTGTATCCAAGAAATGTATATTATTTTCCTTATTGCCTGGGTGCCCATGTCTCCTCCATTAAAATTTTCCCACTCATGACTGTAAGCTGTGTGACTGGAATAGGATCTCCCCATAGCTGAAACAAAAAAGCTACTAATAATATAAAAATTATAAATTAAAGAACAGCAGAAAAGGGCTAAAAGAATTAATTTTAATTATACCATAGTTTATTGTATTATTGCCATGTAACATACTAGATGGTAGATACTACATACAGATATATTAGTGCTTTTTGACAATCCACAAGTATAGCTATTAGCTAGTGCTCTTCCATCATCATCACTATTCTCTCTCTCTCTCTCTGCAGTCTCAATACTCATTGGTACACTCTACACAACACAACGAGGTTGAGGCAAAGCTTAGGAATCATACTCACTAATACTACGATTCTAATGCACCCCTTTTGAACTTTGTTCTGATCAAGCGATACCCTTCATCTGAAATCTTAATCTCATAGATGATTAGCACATAATTTACATGTACTAGGGCATGAAAACCTTCGAGCTTCTTTGTTCCGAGGCCATTTCCATTGCTCCAACATTGCTGATCGGTGAGTTTTCTCTGACTGATTCTGCAAAATTTTATCTTTTTCACAACCCTTTGCAATGAGCGGGTTGCGTTTTTGTTTTCATACTGATTGTGCCTGAGTTGAGAATCTTTGTGTTTTCTCTCTCTTTTTCTTCTTCTTCTTCTTCTTCTTCTTTTTTCTGAGATGGGTCTGTTGTTGCACACACTGTTTGCCCATTGTTCCATTTTGGGGCACCTATTTCTTGAAATGGCTTTCTGGGTTTGCTTTGCTTAAATTTCTTTTCCTCTCTTCTGATAAAAGCATCTAGCTTGATACGGGGTTCGGATTTTTAAGCTGTTATTGCACGTGAAGATTATGGATTCTCTTTTGTGCACTGCATGATGACTCGCAATTTTTCTTCTCATGGGTTCACTTCGTATGTGCGACTTGAAGATTTGCTATTACCTTGGCTTTAAGGGGATGGTAGTCCTAATTTTTTTGATTTAGTGCCCAAGTGGTGTTGATATTTTGTATGCGAATGTAAACTTTTGAGTACCATTATAATATTTGATAGTATATTTTATGTTTTCATATGATAAATTTCTGGAGATGGGCTGGTATTTGCAACTGAAGAGCTTGTGTGATGATGTTTATTTCCCATAGTTTGTATTTTTCCTGTCTGTCGATTTTGTTATTATTTTGTGAAAACTTGTGGAGCTTCCTGTTCAGATGTACTGGGGCATTCCAGTCTGTGTTGTTAGGGTTATGTACATGAAATAGTAGTCTTTGACTTGTTAGGGTTACTTTATGCAGATGAAGTTTACCCCGAACAATTTTCTCCACCTATGTTGAAGTTTTGTTGAAAAATCTTTGTAGTTTGACTATAACAGGAAATGGTGTTTTGATTTGGTTTAGTGGATCTGGGTCTTCAATTATTAAGTTTGTTGAAGCTAAGTTTAGTGTGATGTAGGAAAATTGACCGATGAATCAGAATCGATTGGACTTAAGAGCTCATCATTCTGGATCAACACAATCAGAGGAGTCAGCTCTGGACCTTGAAAGGAGCTACTATGGTCATCCTAACCCTTCCTGTCCTTCACCCTTGCAACCTTTTGCAGGAGGTGCTCAGCATTCTGAGAGCAACGCTGCCTACTTTTCTTGGCCTACATTGAGTCGCTGGAATGATGCGGCAGAGGATAGAGCCAACTATTTTGGGAACCTTCAAAAGGGTGTGCTGCCTGAAACTTTGGGTCGATTGCCAACAGGACAGCAAGCTACTACCTTGCTTGAACTGATGACTATTAGGGCATTTCATAGCAAGATCTTACGCAGATTCAGTCTTGGCACTGCCATTGGATTTCGAATTAGAGGAGGTGTTTTGACTGATATTCCAGCTATTCTTGTCTTCGTTGCCCGTAAAGTTCTCAGGCAATGGCTCAACCATGTTCAGTGCCTACCTGCTGCCCTTGAGGTGGGGAATTTTGGTTCTTCTGGCTATGTTGCAGGTTTCTACATGGCTTTAGTGGATCTCCTCACACTTTACAATCGAATTATTGATTATTTATTTTTGTTGTTTCTCTTTTGGTTCTTTGTTTTTAGTATTTACATATAGGTAATATTTTGGCACCATGATTTGGATTTATAGATGGCCAAAAAAAAAAAAAACTATGGAATGTTATATATGGGAAATTTTTTACTTTCTAAAAGTTTTCACAATTCTTATTAACTGTTCAGGATTGTGTTGCAAATAAACATTGATTTATCATAAGAAACAGGTGCTGGTTATTCAGAATTTTTTAGGTCACTCAATGGATGTTTTAATAAGGCTAAAAGCAGAATGGTCTCCACATGCTGATAAGGCACTGAACAGTGAATATCATTTATTATTCTTTGGCCTACAATGATCTCTTGTGAGAAAATGGTTAAGAAATTTCTAGTATGAAAAAGTAAGCTTCTCTCACAATTTCACTTATCTTTACATTGGTCAATTTCCTGGGACTTACACTGTTCTGAGTTTATGTAAATCTGAGTTGCATTAACATAAAATTTTCCACATGTTTTAGGTGTCAAATGCTGATAGAATATAGTATATCTAACTACAATGTGTTTTTTTTTTCTGTTTAGTTTTTTTGGTAATTTAATTACACATATTTTATGGATTAACAGGAAACATACAAATTTCTTTATGGTGATAACCTAACTTATAGTAAAATCTATTTTTCTCTAGAAGTACCATCTTAAAGCAACAATGGAACTAAAGCAATATTATTTAAGATCTTATGTTTGTTATAATTTCTAATTGAAGATGCTGAAGTTATCTCTTATTTCCAAACAGGGGCCGGGAGGTGTTTGGTGTGATGTGGATGTTGTGGAGTTCTCCTATTATGGTGCACCTGCACAAACTCCTAAAGAACAATTATATACGGAGCTTGCTGATGGCTTAAGGGGAAGTGATTCATGTGTTGGCTCTGGTTCTCAGGTACTTCTACTTTGTTTGAAGAATCAATATCTTGTGTGTTAGATTTTCTGCATACTAAATGGAAGTAAGTGAAAGGAAATAGTGTTTCTTAATTTGATATTAGAGAAGAGATATACCATCTTGCCATCATGGCCATCATTTTATTTTTATTTTTATGGACTTGAATGCAGTTATATATTTGATATTAGCACTTCTTCCTTTCGAAATAGATTAGATGATAATGTGTTGTAATCTGGTGGGAAACCATCACATTCTGAATATATTGGGTTCTATGGTGTACTAGTCATTATAATTGCCAGTTTACCAAAAATATTGTCAATTCCTCTTGGTTCAAATTATGGCAATAAATTATGTTTATATATGTATTATAGATTTTATTTTACGTTAAAACCCTTGCATTGGTCTTTGATGGAAAATTCTTAAGAAAGTGTTATTGGTATATGATAGATATGGAGCATGTTATTATTAATGATGAAAGATAGGGATTGCAGTGATAAGTATTTGTGGCTGGTAACTTGTAAATTGATCTTCTTAGAATTGTGGGTTATGGGCCTAACTTAACCCTACAAAATCGACTTGTAAGGTGAGGATTGTCCTCCACCTATGTACTTTAATTTTGGCCATATCTCTAGTCGATGTGGGACTAAACCACTAAACCACTAGCTTCAAGGTTGCACTTCAGGCAACCCCCAAAGAGGCTGCAACTAAGGTGTGATAAGGGGTGTCAACAATTAAGGCGGCTTTTCCAACAGATCTTAAAAATACTGATGGGATTACTGAATTTGCAGTTTCATTTTGTATTCAAAATGGAAGTTTTCCTTCATTTTTTACCTAATCAATTTAGGTTTTTATCAATTTAGTTAGCTGCTCTCTTGTTCCCAGATTTTCTGTGTGGTTGTGTGCAACTGTAGATTATCAAGTGGCCTAAAATGAAGTTACACATTTCTTGTTTTTAATTAACTGAGATAATAGTTTTCCATTGCAGAAATAAATTTCTTTAAATACATTTCTTCATATGAAATGGTGGCTAAAATGGTTGAGCAGTCATAGTTGCAAAGAAGTAATTGTGTGTCTCTTTTGGGCATTGATGGTTATGCTATGCTGTTGATAGACAGCTTCATTCTTTTACTAGATGAACAAGTGATAGTATATGAAACTCACTTTCATTTGTTCTTGTACTCTTAGAATTTGTTTATATTTGTTCTCATTTTTCATTTTTCCAAGTATTGATTTCTGCTCCTCATAACGTGAACCTTGATATAATGCTGGAATCTATCTTTCCTTTATAATTTCTTCTCCTTGAAGGTTGCAAGCCAAGAGACATATGGAACCTTGGGTGCTATTGTCAGAAGCCGAACAGGAAATCGAGAAGTTGGCTTTCTAACAAATCGACATGTAGCTGTTGATTTAGACTATCCAAACCAGAAGATGTTTCACCCATTACCACCCAGCCTTGGACCTGGTGTGTATCTTGGTGCAGTTGAGAGAGCAACATCATTTATTACTGATGATCTTTGGTACGGAATTTTTGCAGGAACAAACCCAGGTAATGTGGTTCTAGTTCTCAGTCAACAACCAGAAGTTCTCAGTCGAGCAATTTGCCAATCTTAAAATTTGGGGTCTAACTTGCCTTTAATGCAAAATAATAGGTGTTGTGTTGGTGGTTTCTACAAGTTAATCAACTGAAGTTTCTTTACATAAAGTGATGTTCCTTTAGAAAATGTTTTGATTTCATAAGAAATACAAAAGTAGAAGTACCTGACTGTGGAGGCTGCATATTAGTGAGTTTCAGTTTCCCAAGGGAATGGTGACTCCCGTCTTCACAATTTGGAACCCAGAGGCTAGGCTAGGGGTTTAACAATGTTGGTTTTACAGTTGAGTTAAAGATCTCTGTTTAGAGAATTATCTTGAAAAGTGAAATCTTCGGCAGTGGAAGGCAAATATAATGTTGGAGTTTTTCTGCTAATTATTTCAGTAAGATGTTGTATTTGTATTGTTTAGCTCTTTATGTGAAAAAGTTTTTGCTAAATAATCCATAATTTTCTCCACTCTGCACTTCCTCTACAGTACACCAGTCTATTGTCTAGGTTATGTTTGATAAGTGTACCTTATAGTGAATTTTGGTTTCATCCCAATATCATATGCTAAATCTATTTCTTTAGCGCTCCTTTGATACTAGGAGATGTTGCTCTTTAGTAGTGATTTAAGTTCTTATAATGAGATAAAAGAGTATGTGTGAGAATCTTTCCAAAATGGTATGTCAAATTCATGATTTTCTCATTTCAATTTTGTTGGTTATGATTTTGGCTTAGAATTTTCTGTGGGTCCTGACCCTTGACTGCTGCACATGCACATTACAATTTTGTTATCTTGCAGAAACATTTGTGCGAGCTGATGGGGCATTCATCCCATTTGCAGAAGATTTCAATATGAACAATGTAATCACAACTGTAAAAGGTGTAGGGGAGATCAGTGATGTGAACATCATAGACTTGCAGTCTCCAATCAACAGTCTCATTGGAAGACAAGTGGTCAAAGTTGGAAGAAGTTCTGGTTTGACTACTGGGACTATAATGGCATATGCTCTAGAGTACAATGATGAGAAAGGGATTTGTTTTCTCACTGATTTTCTTGTTGTTGGTGAGAACCAGCAGACATTTGACCTTGAAGGTGACAGTGGAAGTCTCATTCTCTTGACTGGGCAAAATGGGGAGAAGCCACGCCCTGTTGGCATTATCTGGGGTGGGACAGCTAATCGGGGTCGTTTGAAACTAAAAGTTGGTCAACCCCCCGAAAATTGGACAAGTGGAGTTGATCTTGGCCGACTTCTTGATCTCCTTGAACTTGATCTCATTACAACAAATGAAGCACTCCAAGGTTTGCAAACATTCAGTTATTAATAATTCAAACATTCAATTCTCTCAATTAATAGCAGTATTAAAAGGCTGCAGTATTGACTGTTTTATTGTTTCACAATTGTTTAAACTTTAGGGTTTAGACAATGGATAGGAAGGAGAAAAGGCTAGCAATGCATTTTGAGTTTGATAGTAAGATGTTACTCATAGATACAATAACCTAATGCACCTATTTATACTATTAGTATTAATTAGGTCAAGCAGTAGCACTTCTAGTACAGGCCCCAATCACAGTACTACTAAGTAATAGCTAATGATATATCTTCTAACACCTCCCCTCCAGCCTATGCTTATTACAGGTTGCAAACCATAAACAGAAATAGAGAACTCTGAATTTTTTTATTTATTTTGGACCAATTAAACTGATCTCAATAACAGAATTTGGAAACTAGTACTTCACTGATGTAGCTCAGGAATTCGAGAGCAGCTGTCTCCACAGTGTAGGATCAAGTGGGTATTGAGGGAATTGCTGATTGTATGTCTGAATACCCTTTATAGACTTGGGCAATGCTATTTATACATCATCCTATATCTAAGTATCCAACTATTCTGTTAGGCATTACAACTATCAAACTAACAACTTTTACTGTCAGCAAACTCTCAACTAACTACCAAAAATGGGGAAGTTCCTGAAATTTTACTAAAAAAGTACAAGGATGACTACTTTCGAATTTGGGCTAGGAATAACTCTATCATGAGGCGAGATTGCACAAGCCTCTATAAGCTCTATTTTATCAATGTCTATAATCGACGTGGGATCCCAACAACTACTATATCTACTCTTTGTATCAAAACCCTGGCAACATCCTTGGAAAATAGCTCCTTTCTTCTCCTTGATACACACCTCAAGCAAATGAGTTTATAGAGTTTGTTGGAACATATGAAAACATCTTATCATATTTTAGAATATCCTAGGTTATTCTCTATGACTGATTAGTTCCCTTCTTTCTCATCATTGCTTAGGATTGGTTACTATATTTCCTTATTCCCTAACTTGTTAAGATTATGATAAGTATAATTTGTTAGTCACTGCTACACTTGCCAAGCCTCCTAATGAGTTCTATTTTAATCCATGTTCTTCTTCTTAATCGTTTCTCCTTTTGTGCCTTCTTTTTGGCTTCGAGTTTGTCTGAGTTTCGATCTCCTCTGCCATGCATTTTACCAGAGCATGTTTCGATCTAGAGCTTTACTTTATGTCCATGACTATTCTCCCTCTCTAATTAGTCTAATTAGTCGTCACTCTTGCTGTGTTTCATCTTTGGTTTTTAGTCACCTCTTGTTGTGTCATCCTTCCTGCATCTTGTTTAGTGGCTTCTGGCACTGTCTATCACTGTTCCACCACCAGCTGCAAATGTTCTGCTGCTGGCCACCCCTGCCCTTTATTTTTGACTGATGACTACCCAATTAGGATCTCCCAAGCCATTTGTGTGCACACATTGTCTCCTGCTGGTCATTTGACCACAGTTTGGTGAGCCTTAAGACTGAGAACACCCCCAGACAACTAGGAATCTCCAGAATACAATACTAAGGAATATTATTTTCATCCATATAGGCTGTATAATTTTCATCCATATGGCTGAATGACCCGTAAGCTCCTTAATATCTCAAGCCCTGTCATTCAAAAGATGTGGTGAAATATGCAAGCCTTAATATCTCAAGCCCTATCATTCAAAAGATGTGGTGAAATATGCAAGTTTGCTACTTTCGCTCTGGTGTTTTTATGGCATGGATCCACTTTGCCAGACCGTTTTCATAAATGGAGCTGGAGCATGGGTGACAATATCCCGGCTTTTGATGATTTAATTTATTTGTTAAACATTCACAGCTGACTTCTCCTTTCCTTGTCATTTTTGTAGCTGCGGTGCTAGAGCAAAGGAATGGTTCTGCTGCTGGAATTGATTCTACAGTTGGAGAATCCTCTCCCACTGTGCCAATAAAAGAAAAGCTTGAAGAGAGCTTTGAGCCTTTTTGCTTGAATATCCCACTTGCTCAAGTTGAAGATGAACCCTCTCAAAGAGTCAACCCATCAATAAGGCCCTGTGATTTTCATATAAAAAGTGAGATTGAAACAGCTCCAAATGTAGAACACCAGTTCATACCAAGCTATGCAGGCAAGTCTCCGGCCTGTCAAAGCTACCTGAAAGAAGACATGGAACTGAAAAGTCTAGCCGAACTTAGGAATGGCCCTGATGAAGATAATTTTGTTTCCTTGCATTTAGGAGAGCCAGAAATGAAGAGAAGAAAGATTTCAAATTCCTCGTTTTGCATCAAAGAATTAAAGTAACTAGTAGGTTTAAATATGAAGCATATATACTGAATGAAGCGACTGTCACATTTGCATGGCTGTTCTCTATGCTATAGAAACGCAAGGCCTTTAGCATGTGGTGCCTAGTATGGGAGGAGCTTCAAAAGCAAAGGATAAACAAGGTTCACTTCTGGATGATATTCTTATTCTTTTTTCTTCTTTTTCAAATCTTGTTTCGGCAAAGTGATGATATTAGTCACTTGTGGGTTATATAATATTTTATAGAGGACATTTAGCTAGCACTGTGTTGAATGATTTATACCACTTTTGTAGACTTTGTATTATAAGCACTCCCTGAAGGAGGAACAACTATTGTAAGTTATCGGAATGTGAAATATATCCATGTTAAGCAGCTTCTGTTTATTCAGTATCCTTTTTTTTTCCTTCCTTGTACTCAGTTTCCAGTCATGACTTAGATTTTTATCCTTTCATGAGACAGTTGATGTTTTTATGTAAAAGGAAATTTAATTTAGTCTTCCATGGAATTCCTATACTTATCTTTTTGTTGAAGTATGAGTAAAATTTTCTTATACTTATCTTTTTGTTGAAGTATGAGTAAAATTTTCTTAAGTCGACATTTTGTGGTCACTAATTTTCTTTCGTTGACGTAGCTGAGAATACCAGACAATGGCTGCTATCAGGGATGAAAATGGATCAGATTGTTTAGTAGGGATATTTGGCCTCACATGTTTAAGGTCTGATCTTACTTGTTTATTATAAAGGTCAAGTTTAGACTTTTTGAAAAATCTATTTAAATAAAAAGATCAGGTTAAGTTTTTAAAAAAACCTATTAGGTATGTTAGATTGGTCTGTTTAATATACACACATATACATATATATATATATATATATATATATATATATATATATATATATATATATATTAAAACTTAAAAGACAAATTAATCTTTTTAAAAAATAAATAAAATAAAATAAGACAATCTTTTAATAAAATAAGATAAAATAAAATATTTATATTCTAATAACATTTTCCTCACAAAATGAAAATGGATAAATAATTTCAAGAAATCACATTGAAGATTTGATGATATGCTGGTTCCTTGCTTCATGTTTGGGAGATGACTTGGGAATTAAAAATTTTCTTCTTTGTATAACTTGCCTTGCTTCTTACTTCTTATTTATTTTAGTATTTGACATTAAGATTAGATTATCGAATGAAACTTATGGTATTTTACTTAGTTTGCTTATTTTGTTTATAATATTTTGTTGAATACTTAAAGTGTTCCGATTATCATTCTTACTTAAGTCATTGTGATTACTGAATTTTAATATCATATTAGAGTGCTCTAATTAATTTTAACTTATTTTTTTCATGCATAAATTAAAGGGGAAGTATGTGTCTTTCTTTATATTAAATATAAAAAGTACTTTACAAATTCTTGAAGTTTCATTATATAGTCATTAGATTTGCTTCATATATAATATTTATTGTACAATAGGCTTTTTAATAGACTCATAGGCCAAGCCAGACTTTTAAATAAGTTAGGCCAAACCTAAAAAAAAAAAGTCAATGACAAGTAAATAGGTCAGACCATGCTTTATATTTTTAATTTAGGCAAAGATCGGGCCTAGCCAAGTCTGACTTGACCTGTTTCCACCCCTAGCTATTATGTTATTGCTTGCTTAGTCTTTTTGATTTTGAGCTTGCCAAAAACTAATTTGAGTATTTAGTTTGCAACTTTGTATTAAAACCTTATCAAAACTCATTCAAACTGCCTAAAGCAGCCACAATGGATGACACACTATAAATGAGTTAAATAAAAATACGGAAGTTATGAACTGCTCAAGGAAATTGTCCTAGTGTTCGAGGCCTAGGAACCTCCTAAGAGAAAGGTGAAGGAAGGAAAGACGTGTATTATTTTTCTGCTTCATTTCCATTGCATGATTCATTCATATATAAGCACCAAAATATGAAAAGTTGTTAACCAAATTCTAACAAATTGTACTAACAACACTAATAGAATTTAGCAAATAACAAAAAGAAACATATATGGCAAACAACATATGCTCCTTTTGCCAATTAAGTTTTGGCAGCTTAGCACTCTTGGTCAGAATTGGTTATACGAAATCTTCAAATGCTGAGGTTTGATGATTCTCCTTTTGGGCCTCTGATTTGTGCTTGTCTCCCTTGTGTTTGCTTGCTGCATCTCTGTTTCAGTGTTAATTGATTGTTGTGCTCATTGTTGCTACTCTCTCCCTTTCATAACATCCTCTGGCCCATTAAAAACACCTTGTCCTCAAGGTGTTGGACCTCAAATCCAAACCTCAAAATAGCTTGGTGACACAGTTCAAAAAAAAAATTTTTCAAAACACGTGGCGGGTTTAGAAAAAAAATAACACGTGAATGCAGTTTGGGCCATGGTGATTTGGGCTTGCTATAAAGATGTAGGTGTAGAAAAAAAATGTGTGCAATAAAAACAAGTTAAAACAGGGGGTGGGTGTAGAAAAAAAAGGTACGCTGGTGAAGTTGCTTTGTTTGTGGGCTGGTTTGGGCCCTGACAATGATAACCCTCGAAGGTTACCAACATCGTGAAAGGCAAGAGGGCTGGGTGGTGACTTGCGCCATAGAGCATTGAACCAGTTCCTGCGCCTTTTCTCTGCTTGGCTGTGGCTCGTGGAAGCACTGGCAACTCTAACTTTTGCTCCAATGGGTGCAAGCCACAAAGGGAACTCACCAAGTTGAAGAGATGCTACTGCTGTATGGTCAGAAGAAGAGGCAACAATAGGGAGTGAGAGTTGTGAATGGAAAAATGCATGACCAGGACCTTGATGGCCGAACACCACTGTCCACAAAGCGCAAACCAACGCTGGCTATGGTGGTGGTGGAGGCAGTGGCTTTGATGGTGGTGGTGGAGGCGGTGGCTTCAGTGGATACAACCACGGTGACGGTGGATATGGTGGTGAGGGTAACGACATAAAATGCGGTGGTCATGGAAGGGAGGCAAAGGTCTGGGAAAGAGAAGAGCCAAGGGGCACAGAGCAGTGCTATGCGACAACATGCAGGACATCACGAAACTCGGGATTTTCTGTTTGGCTCGCGAAAGCAACGTCAAGAGAATTAGTGGCTTCTTCTAAGAAAAGACCCGTACAGTCCTTAAGAACTTTCTCGAGAATGTGCTTTGCGACGTTGTTACCTACATCGAGCACGTTAAGAGGAAGACGAGTACTACTATGGATGTTGTTGGTGCTCTCAAGAGGCAGGTTAGGGTTCTCTATGGTTGCAGTGGTCGTCGTGGTGGGTACAATCATGATGGAGGAGTGTGATTCGGGCAAAGGGACACCCCGCAGGGAGTCATCACCTTCATCAGCGCGCACTTCGCCGCTAGAATCCACAACTTCTACATGGATATTTGTTTCCAAATTTGGGTGTGAGGGGGAAGATGGTGGATAAAGAGTTTCCATGGTATCGCACAAGGCTGGCAAGTGGTTCCGGGTACTCTCAAAATCAATCACAAGGGATTGAGCTAGATGTACATAGGGAGAAGGTGTGTGTTGAGACGAAAGGGATGAGTCTTGCAGAAGTGGTTGTCAGTGGAAGGCTGTGTGGAGAGGATGCCATGGAAAGAGGTGGTTTAGCTGGTGGTGTGGACTGACATGGCAGCCTTGGAAGGCAGTCATTGGAGCTCAATGAAGGCATCAAAATGTTATGAGCTGGGATCAGCTCAAGGAAATTGTCCTAGTGTTTGAGGCCTAGGAACCTCCTAAGAGAAGGAAATACTTGTATTATTTTTCTGGTTCATTTCCATTACATGATTCATTCATATATAAGCACCAAAATATGAAAAGTTGTCAACCAAATTCTAACAAATTGTACTAACAACATTAACGGAATTTAGCAAATAACAAAAAGAAACATATATGGTAGACAACACTTGCTCCTTTGGCCAATTAAGTTTTGCCAGCTCAGCACTCCTGGTTAGAATTGGTTATACGAAATCTTTCAAATGCTGAGGTTTGATGATTCTCCTTTTGGGCCTGTAATTTGTGCTTGTCTCCCTTGTGTCTGCTTCTGCATCTCTATTTCAGTGTTAATTGATTGTTGTGCCCATTGTTGCTGCTCTCTCCCTTTCATAACATCAAACTATGAGGTGTGTATTTCAGCACATCATTTGGATAAAAATTATGGACTGTAATCAATATTGTTGGGAAAGTTAGAAGCTTCTACTGACAATTTATAACTCCACCGAGTCCTTAATATTAGACACATTGGAGATAATCACACAGACACTAAAAATAGTTAATTACGTTAATTTTATTGTTTATTTTAAAAATGTTACTATTAATATATTATCTCTTTCATATTTCTTTTGATATTTAAGGTTATTGCACACAAGTTAAGAAACATTTATTGAAACTAAAAATTAATATATTTAGACTAAAATGCCCTTATTTAATACTTTAATCTTTGATACTTGTACCACTAGTAGTAGGTATTAAATAATGATATATTTGAAAAAAAATTAATTAAATTTGAAATTCTAAATCATCAATTGTTTTGAAAAAAAAATACAAAGCTAAAACTTCAAAAGATATGGGAAGGAGATGGTATTAATTTTACCCTTATTAATAATCATTAACTTGTTATGTGTGATGTGAAAATATTAAAGTCTAAGACTATTATGCACAATTATCAATAAAAACAAAATTACTTAAACTATTTAATAAGGACAACTAGTGAAAAAAATTAAATTTTTCTGTAGGAATTTCAAAATGTCTTATAAAAAGAATCATCAGTTATTTCTAAGCAGTGTCTCATATTAAGGAGTATTTTTTATGAATATTTAATATAAAGTGTTGGTTGTAAAACATGGTTACAAATAGATCCCTGGGTCACAAAGAGAAAATTCACCATTGAGCCAAGGCTGCAAAGGGCTACAATAAGTTTAAGGTTGTGTTGGTAGAGGTGAATGAAAAATAGATGAAAGTGTGAGGAATGAGAAAAAGAAGATAAAATTGAGGTTCTTTGATATAGATGAAAGAGTTACAGAGATGAAATTTTTGAAATAAAATGGTTAGGTGGAAAATAAAAGAAAATGAATTAAAGAATTATGCATTTCAAATTTTACCCCTTAATGTAGTTGGGAAGAAGAGGTGCAAGTAGTAAAAAGGATGTGCAAATAGTAAAAGATAAAGAAAGAGAATCCCATCATATTCCAAAACCTTCTATGCCCCATCCCCTTCTCTTGGGAATTACTTGGGGCACCCAACAAATTTCCTAAATGCCAAAGGGTATTTTCGGTTATAAATAGTAGTATGATTTTTTTTTATTTCTACAACGCCATTTTTTTCCAAAAAATTTCAGTAAGTTAGTGTATGTTGCTTCCGTTACGGGTGGTTTGGAAGCGTATTTGTTCTCTGGTGGTGTACGTGCATTGGTGAGGAGTATACAGTGAATTGTGGTCGGTTTTCGTTGCTGAAGAAGAAGAGGTACGTGAAGAACATATGGATTGGTGATCCGTATGACCCATACGGATTGCCAATCCGTATGACCATACGGATCAATAATCCGTATGACTTGTACGGATCAACAATCCGTATGACCTGTACGGATCAACAATCATACGGATCACCAATCCGTATGACCCATACGAATTTTTTTATTTATGATAGTTAAATTAATTATTAATAATTTAGTAAATTTTGTTTTTACTAATTTTGGTAATATTACATTGCTTAAAAATGAATATACTAATGATTAATAATTAAATAAATTTATATGAGAATGATTATGTATTTAATGTTTTTTATTGAAGGATGTATTTATTAGATTTATATGACATTTTAATGAAAAAGTCCTGTAAAATATTTTTTGTGTAAACAACTATATTTGTGTGAATTGAATTTGAATTTGTTCTTATTGAATTTGTTAAATGTTTTATTAAGATGGATGAAGACTAGTGGATGTATGATAGTATCATGTCTGAAGAAGTTGAAATGAATGTCGAAAATGAGGAAGATGTTGGCGTTAAAGTTGATTGCTCTGATGCCTTTAATACTTTTGAGGTATTTGTGCAATTTGTTGTTGTTGGTACATTAATTATATTACTTAAATGTTTACTCATGGCAAACCTGATTTGAATTGTGTTGTAGTTGTTTGGTAGCCGTGATGAAGTTTTACAATGGACTCGATTGTTGGCTCATGACATTGGATTTGTTGTCGTTATAATGAGGTTAGACACCAATACCGGTGTTCGAGGAAGAGCCTCATTTCTATTGATAGCTTGTGAAAGAAGTGGGGAGTACAGGCCTAAGAAACATAATTTGGTAAGAACATGCACTGGCAGTAGAAAATGTGGATGCCCGTTTAAGTTGCGTGTGAAACCAGTTTTGGGAGGAGACAATTGGATGGTGAAGTTAATTTGTGAGATTCACAATCACGAAATGGCAAAGTCATTGGTTGGGCATCCATATGCAGGTCGACTGACAAAGGATGAGAAGATTGTTGTTGCTGATATGACGAAGTCCATGGTGAAGCCAAGAAATATTTTGTTGACGTTGAAGGAGAACAATGACAACAATTATACAACAATCAAACAAATTTACAATGCGAGACATGCTTACCGTTCCTCCATAAAAGGGAGTAACACTGAAATGCAACAACTGATGATGCTGCTTAATCGAGATCAGTATATTCACTGGCATAGGCTGAAGGATGATAATGTTGTACATGACTTGTTTTGGAGTCATCTTGATGCAATAAAGTTAACCAATTCTTGTAATTTGGTTTTCTTGATCGACAGTACCTACAAAACAAATAGGTACAAATTGTTGTTACTTGATATTGTTGGTGTTACACCAATAGGAATGACATTCTCCACTGGTTTTGCTTACATGGAAGGAGAACATCTTAATAATGTTGTTTGGGCTCTAGAACGGTTTCGGGTCTTTTCATGAGAGCTGATGCACTCCCCGGGGTTGTTGTCACTAACAGGGATTTGTCTTTGATGAATGCAGTGAAAACTGTATTCCTGGATGCTATGAACTTGCTGTGTCGGTTCCATATTGACAAGAATGTCAAGGCAAAGTGCAAAACCCTAGTTGCTCAAAAGAATGCATGGGATTATGTGATGGAGGCTTGGGGGAGTTTGGTTGACTGTCCCAATGAAAGTTCTTTTGATGAGTACCTTAAAAACTTTGAAGTGGCTTACTCTCCATGGCCTATGTTTGTGGACTATGTGTGGCAAACATCTATGATTCCACACAAAGAAAGATTTATGAAAGCATGGAGAAACAAAGTGATGCATCTAGGAAACACAACCACTAGCATGTATGAATATTGATTTTTGTTTGTTTTCATTTGTTAAAGAGTTGATTTAAATTACAATGATGCGATTGTTTACATGTTTTTGTATATTTCCTCTGTAGGGTTGAAAGTGGTCATTGGTCACTAAAGAGACTCCTACAAAACTCTATTGGTGACATATGCAGTGTTTGGGAAGCAATAAATAATATGATGACACTTCAACACACCCAGATTAAAGCATCTTTTGAGACAAGCACACACGTGGCTGGGCATGTGTTTAAAGTAACCTTGTACAAAAAAATACTTGGCATGGTATCAAGGTGATGCAATCCTACCCCCCAAGAGCATTGGATAAAAGACTCCTAGAAGATTGGGCCAAAGATGCAAGAGAAGGCCTTAGGGTTCTCTTGAGCCTTAGGATAGATTTCGGGCCCATGGACTAAGTATGAGCCCACTTATCTTTGTACATATTAGATTAATGTTTCATTAATTTTGGGTCTTGTATTTAGGGCTCTATAATGTAGGTAGGGTACCCTAGAAATATAGGATTTTTCAGCCCTTGTATTTTAGGGCACCTAGACTAGTTTTTGTATTAGGGGTATTTTTGTAATTTCACATGCACTAAGTGAATATTTGATGTGTGTGGTTGGAAATAAATTTAATTGAATTGGTAGAAGCCCAATCCAATTAAATTTTAGAGGGGGAGGTTAGCATTTGCTTACAACACCCCATTGCCACATCATATAGTCACACTTTGTGCATGTCCTTCATGCTTTACATGCCTCATGACTCCTAAGCACTCTTAGTGGAGAATCTTGGAATTGATCTTGGATTAGTGGGCTGAACCATAACTAAAATTCACTAATCATAATTAGTGAAATTTTGGCTCCAAAGTTTGGCTCCACAAATTCAATTTCAAATTCAAGTAAAATTTGAATTGAAATTCAAATTTCCCTCCAATTTTGTGTGACACTTAGGCTATAAATAGAGGTCATGTGTGTGCATTTTTTTAAACTTTGATCATTTGAATATTAACTTCAGATTTTAGAGCTCTTTTAGAGCACAAAATTTTGTGCTCTTCTCTCCCTTTCCCTTCATTCATCTCCTTCTTCCTCCAAGCTCTTATTCATGGCCTCCTATGGTGGTGAGCTTCTTCTAGACTCATCTTCTCCTTGAAGTGGTGTCTCCTCTCTCTCTTCCTTCTCCATTCCGCTGCCATTCATCTTCCAAGAAGCAAAGGAATCCATTGAAGAAGAAGATCCTAGGCCTACAAGCTCCAATGGAGCTTACATCACAAGGTACGCTTTAAATGAAATTGCTGCTGAGTATGAGCATGTAGCTTATGCAGGCAAAACCCCTTCATGATGTGGATGTGTCATGAGGAGTACCCACGGTCTTCCATGTGCATGTGAGTTGTTTAAATATGTTGTTAGCTCCGTACCATTGGAGACAATTCACATTTTTTGGCGGAGATTTAGTTTTTCAGATCAAGGGTAAAGTGATACACAAGTGACCATAATTGAGGAGATGGAAACCATATCGAAATGCTTTCAGCAGCTCGATCTTTGTGGTAAAATGCATTTGAAGTCAAAGATACGAGAAATTGTTTACCCTAATATGAACTCCATGTGTCCTCCTCCAGAAAAAGTTAAGACCAAGGGTGCTCCAAAAAAGCTGCTTGCCAAATAACAAAAGTGAACAAAACGTGATCCATCTTATTGGGAGTATGTTGATACGTTACACTCTATGCAAAATAGTAATTCCTGAGTGAAACATAGTGCATCATCATCTCAGGCAGGACCCAATACAGAGACGGAATATTCCAATGTTGAATCAATTTCATCCTTGCTTCCAGGATTCTATTGAAAACATTATTGATGTCAAAACAGATGGTAATTGTGGTTATCATGCAATAGCTGCGTTATTGGGTATGAGTGAAGAATCGTGGTCATTGGTGAAGAATCATCTGCATAAAGAACTGACTAGTTGGTCCGATAAGTATATGAACCTGGTTGGTGGCATAGAGATTTGAGGAATTAAAGCGTTCTCTACTTGTTGACGACTTATCTAAGGTGCATAATTTTATTGTTATGTCATTTTTTGTTAAAATAACATTTTAAGTAACCACTATTTGTTATCTGTTACATGTAGGATACCATGGACAAGTGGATGAATATTATGGATATGAGATACGTCATTGCTTCACGATACAATGTGATCGTTGTTTCTCTTTCACGACAACAAAGCATGACATTTTTTCCTCTTAGAAGTTAGCCGCCGCCAAATTCTTCTGTGCATCGTGTAATATGCATTGGTCATGTGTATGGAAATCATTTTGTACAGGTAATTGCATAATTATGAATTTAGTAAACATGCTAAAAATTTAGTTGCGTATTTAACGTTCAATTACCACTGTCGTTATGTAACAAGTGTTGTTACGAGACCATTGTCCTTTGCCACCAGTGGCATTGCTGTGGAGTGTAGAGTACACATTGTCATTCTCAAGCAAAGCAGTGACCCACTCCGTACATAGCTAGAATGCAGTGTTACACAACTTTGTCTAGGCCGAATACCGAATTTGTTGATTTAGGTGAACCATGAACATAAAATTTTATTAGCATTGACGTTTGTGTAATTTTTTTTTACACTTAGAATTTTGCTTTCAATCAGTATTTTTAAAAGGTTCAAAACAATTAAAAGCTTTAAAAATCATAATCATACGGTTTCATTCGCTAATGGACACAAATTCAAAGATTAGATTAAGTTGAACATAGTGGAAACAAATAAAATTTGCATGAAAACTACAATTAAGTAATACTAATTTTGCATTGAATCATATTGCAACCGAGACACGTCGTCTTCCATTTCCATTACCTGTTTACTAAAAACAAATAAAATTTCTATTGACCCAAAATGTTTCCAATAGTTAGACTGTACTAAGACCTTTAGCACATCATCGTTAATTTTCAGCTCAATAATTTCAAATTTGATAACTTTATCTGAATACTCATAGTGGCTTGGTTGTCAAAAAAACAATCACCTTACCGTTTGTGATTCATGAATACCATAAGGGGGAATCCCATGAGGTGAAATACGCTTGATCAAGTCCTTCAGTTCATCGATGGTACATCTAGAAGGAATGTCAAACTTTTTTGGATTTTTTCCTATGAACGAGTAACCAACAAACTCATTTTGGCGTGGCATGTTCCACCTCCCATTGTAATATAGCAGGGCATCATGAGTAGGGGTCATAGTGGCTTCAAGTAAGTTTAATATATCATCTGGTGCTCTACCAATGGTGCATAATAACTCAATCGGGCCAACACACGAAAATTGATGATTACACATTAACATTGTGTTAACATCATCATCATTTTTCAATTGCATACATTGAAAGCGAAATTGGTTATCTGTATTTGTGAATGGCTACCGGTAGTAAATTTCATCCAAATATTGTTTGTCGGTTAGTTGAAGGTTATTGTGTATTTTGGTTTTTAGCATTTCAAAATCACAAGCGTTAGGTACTCGAATGGGTACTGGAGTGGATCTTTGAAAATAAACACCACTATTGTTGTGAATAATTGATCCATTTGGAAAAATAAAACCCAATGTGGAGTTCACAATCCTCTAACTGCTTGTTTCAAAATCACAAGCGTTAGGTACTCGAATGGATACTGGAGTGGAACTTTGAAAATAAACACCACTATTGTTGTGAATAATTGATCCATTTGGAAAAATAAAACCCAATGTGGAGTTCACAATCCTCTTACTGCTTGTTTCTCCCAAAAATGCCATACTTTGTTCTAAAAATTAGGTTGGGAGAGATTGTGTGATTTTTTAGAGTGTTGGCGTGTGTCATATATATAGATGGTTTTCAATAACATTGCTTCAATTTTTTTAAAAAATAGAGACGCGTGCACATGATTTCTGTTTGTGTTGTCAACTACAACAATGTGGTGTCAAGCTTTATCTTGCATCAGAATGTGTAGTCAAGTCTGACAATGTCGTGTCACACTTTATCTTAATACGCATGTATTTCACAATGTCTTGTCAATTCTGACAACAATGTATCATACATGCGTAATTTATTTTAATTGCACCAATTAATTTATTTCTTAATGCAACAATTAAGTAATAATTAAGGATAGACGAATGACAATAATTTATATCACATTAAAATTAAATAAACAAGTGTCACTGTCCATAAATAAGTATACAAAATAAATAAAATATCCAAAATAAATAAATATACAAAAATTATAAATCGAAAATTTACAAAGCCAAAGTAAAACTTCAATGTCCGTCTGTACGCCGCCTTCGCCTCGATCTGTGGGCTACAATTGGCTGGATAATATAGCGTCTTGCGATGCCCACACATTCTTAAACAACAGTATAGGCTTCTGTTCCTTCGATCAAGATCCTCAAGTTCAGTAGCCTGTCCAACCTATCAGCAATTGCTGCAAAGTCATCCTAGCAAGTGAAATAAAACAAACATAACAATTGTTAGTAATCAAATACTAAACAAAGCAACAAACAAAAAAAAAAACCAAAACCAAATATTACCACTACATGCCGAAGATGATGTTGATTAATGTCTGCCTCATTATGTGCCGCTGCTGCCATCGGTTGCTAATACATATCTGCTTCAACAAATTCTTCATGTTGCTGAACCGGCGGTACTCTAGGAGGATCCCCTGGCTATGTCGGACTCATGAATGGGTGTGAGATCATGTAAAACCAATCCAGGTAATCTGGCGAACAGTGGCAAGGAACTGCACATAATTGCCCTACAGGTGCAATGTAGTCACCAAACTGCATCCATCTATCATCAATTTCTTCATCAGACAGCGAAGAAACTGCAGGGTGTGGCGAAATAGTCTAGATGTAGCCGAACTATCGTACAACCCTCTCCGGTCGGTGAATGACCGTCAAGGGGCCCTATCTGAGATGGCCAAAAAATAATGAGATGACCTCAAATTATCTAAATGAATGGTGGTCACCATACGAAATCCAGCACACCGCGTCAAGGGTCAGCCTATCTAGACGCCTCCGATACGTGGAAACGGGTAGTGCCTTGCCAGAGGTCCAACGACATGCACGCGGTATCCTCTCATCGTAATCCTCGACAGCAACAGTGGAAGCAACGAACGGAAAATGCTCGTAAATCCAACACTAAATATATTTTACAAACATATTTATTAAAATACACGACAACATATAATAATAAACTTCAATGAAATTTTTTATTGTGACATCTTAACTAACCTGTAACAGAGTGATATATCCTGCAAGCTGCCTCGCTGTGCTTTTGGATGTGTCATTTAAATTATCATACATGTGCATAAGTGCAGCAGCGCCCCAAGCGTAACCTCTACTCTGCGTTAGGTCACGCAATGCATCCAAGAATACCACGTGCACGTGTGTGGCACTCTTGTTAGCAAAGAGTGTGCATCCAAGGAGATGCAACAAATACACTCGCGCTGCTACAATCCGGTCACATGCCTCAATCTTCAGCTCATACAGGTCACGCAGCCATGATAGTTGCACATAAGACCCATGACACTAAATGGTCTCAGCTCTAGCCTCTACAGCGTTGACCTCGAGTAACTCCACCAACATCTCGATAGTGTCGTCGACATGAAGTAGCTTGAAGCTGTGGAACGCCCCTACAACAGGCAAATGTAACAACGACACAACGTCATCCAAGGTGATAGTCACCTCTCCGACGGGCAAATGGAAACTGCTAGTTTCCTTAGGCCAGCGTTCCACAAAAGTAGACATTAGTCCCCGATCACCCGTATCTAGGGAACAAGCGATCAAAGGACTCAGTCCACTAGCCACCACAAGGCCTTCAATCTCTGGGGTAGGCCTCCCGAACTCAGCCATCTTCCTTCCATGGGAAGATAACTTCAACTCAGGACGTTCCTGCAAACAATATTAGGGATGATGTAAAAAAATAATTAACTAGCAAACTATTAAAAATTACATACCTCTCCATTCCACACTTTCAAAGCAATGTGATTTTCAAGATCACTCAAAACTGATGTGTCATGGGGTCCACTTGGAAAACCCTCAACATCAGTAGCACCTTCTTCAATAGGTGCTTTTGGCTGGTCGTTGACCAATTCCTCCTCGGCCGTAGGAGGGTCCTCGACAACAACCTGTTGCTGTCGCTGTCTACGGGCTGATGCAATAGGCTTTCGCCGCTAGGGGGCATCATCGTCACTCTCGTCTCTCTTCCCCAACACTTTTCCTATTGCTCGCCCTAAAGCCTAACCAAGACCTCTAGTTCTAACCATTATCTGCATAATAATTATCCTATTTTTTATATTCAATGGTCCAGATTTTAATAAACGATTTCAATCATTTTTAATATCTTACAAATTTGTTATACAATTAAAATATTTGTTTCAATGTTTTGTATGATAAGTTTTTTTTTTCAATTCAATTATTTTTATAACCAATTTTAATTAATTTAAATATAGTCTTACTTTTGGAAATCTTAGATAATCTAATCTTAGTCTTAATTTGAGAAATATAAGCTAATCTTACTAGTTTAATCTTACTCTTAATTTGAGAAATCCAATCTAATCTTACTCTTAATTTGGGAAATCTAATTTAATCTTAGTAATCTAATCTTACTCTTCATATGGGATATCTAATCTAATCTTACTAATCTAATCAACTTTAATGTTATATTACCAAACATAATTAAATAAAAAAACTAGGCAAATAATATAAATAAAGGATACTAAAGAAAAATAATCAACAACACTAACCAAATCAGTCAATACATAATAAATTTTCAATAACGATTAAATTTCAGAAATGATTACGATACTACAAAAAATAATTACTCTAAAAATAATTTCAAAAATGATTAAATTTCATAAATAAATTTAAAAAAAAAAACATACGGATCAGTGATCCGTATGACACAAAAGCAAATACAGTTTTAAAAATCAATTTAAGCATTTTAAAAAATTTAAAAAAAATTAAAAAAAAACCATAAGGATGGTTCATAATTGTTTTTTAAAAACCATACGAATCAGTGATATGTATGGTTCATACAGATCACTGATCTGTATGGCACAAAACAGTTTAAAAAATAATTTAAGCATTTTTAAAATTTTAAAAGAAAATTTTTAAAAAAACCATATGGATTAGTGATCCGTATGGTTCATACGGATTAACAATCCATATGAAAAAATCAAGATCGCTGATCTGTATGGCACAAAGCAGTTTGAAAAATCAATTTAAGCATTTTTTAAAATTTAAACAAAAAAATTAAAAGAAAACCATACAGATTAGTGATCCGTATGGTTCATATGGATTACTGACCCGTATGGTACATAATTTTTTTTTTAAAATCCAATATTTATAAAATTTATATGCCAGTAGCAATAATTATTTTAAAAAATAAAATTCTAACAGACAATATTTAAACATTTTTATAGTTTTAAAAAAATTTAAAAAATCCAACTTAAAAAGAAAGCTTACGGATTACTGATCCATATGGGTCATACGGATCACTGATCCGTATGGGTTTTTGTATGCAAAATCACAAGTTTCAAGCAAAGCTTCACAAAAAATTCAAAACCAATAGCAACAACCATCCAAAAATAGTTACAAACAAAAATACAATCATGCAACAACATCGCAATAGGAAAAAATCAGTGAACGCTTAAACAAAATCACTGAACACCTTCAAAGGGAACATACCACTTACCTGGAAGACGATTACCTTACGACCGGAACAAAATAGGAACCACCACCAATGGAAGAAGTGAATGGTAGAAGAACACCGGAACAACAACAATCACGACCAAATGACCAGAACAGGAACACGAACCGAAACACGAACGAACGACCGTAACACGCGCGTAGGCAAAAAAAGAAGAACAAGCGGATAAGAGGAAGATGAAGAGGAAATAGCACCATATGAAATGTGAGAAGCAAATGCACTGTACGAATGACTAACTTTAGGATTTTATAGTAATAGGGTTAAGGGCATTTTTGACTTTTCACCATCGATGTTGGGTGCCCTAGCAAAAATGCTGGGTGCACCAAGTAACACCCCCTTCTCTTCCATCTTGGGCTGCATAACCCCTTCTCTTATGCTTCTTCATGCGACTAACACCATGGCACCCACTACTTGAACCTGCAGCACCACTACCTAAATTCACCATAGCCTACCCAACCAAATCACAAAGCATCACCATCTCCTCCCATATCCAAAGACCACGCATCACCCATGGCTCGAGGGCAGGATCAGAAACCTTTAATTTTGGTGTCATTTACTATTCCTTTCTCTCTTTCACGTCATTTTTAGGTTAAAGTATTTGTGTGTGGAGCCCACGGTCTGTCACCCTCCTTTAGCTCCCTTTTCAGCGTTTCCAAATAGGAGAAGCAAACCAATTTCATTGCATTTTAGCATTGGAATACTTTCATTACCTAACCTACGTCATAACCAAACACATTATAAAACCAAGTCAATACAAATTATAGGGGGCAAAGTAAGATGAAGTCTAGTGTGTAAGACTCAACGAAGTCTTGTACCGTGCAGGACAAGTTAGGAGTGTCAGATAAAAGTGAGACATAACTGGATGATTGAGATAGAAAGTAATTAAGTTGTTAATGTCATTATTAGGCATTTTTGAAAAAATAGAAGGGCATTAATGTCAATGATAACTGCTAATTATTTTGGGGTTAAATTATATAGGAATTTGTAATTTTCCTCTCCTAAATTTTCCTTTTTGAGTAAATAATTGTTAAATTAACATCATTTAAGTTTTTGTGCAGAGAATATTAAAAGTGATGAATTCATGATACTTAGTGAGTAAAATAAAGCTAATTAAGGAAAACAAAGTTTGTTAGACAAGTGGCCTCAGATATCTTAAGAAGGGGGGTTGAATTAAGATATTGCAAACTATTTTCCCAATAAAAATTCTATTTTAATTTTAATGCAAGTTACAAGTTCCCTTAAAAATGAACTCTTGAATAATGATTCAAATAAAAACAATTTGAATATAAATGCAAAGCAATAATAAATAAAAGAGTTTATGGGAAGAGAAAGTGCAAACTCAGATTTATACTGGTTCGGCCACACCTTTGTGCCTACGTCCAGTCCCCAAGTAACCCGCTTGAGAGTTTCACTATCTTGTAAAATCCCTTTACAAGTTCTGAACACACAAGGACAATCCTTCCTTTGTGTTTACATTTCTTTACAACAAGAGACCCTCAGTGTCTCAATCCCTTTTGAGAATTTAGAAAGAAGAGAAGAATAAATCTCTCTTAAAAGAGATAGATTGTACAATCTGAGCACTCAATTAATTCCTTATTGAATTGCAAGTGTATTGACCAAGGAATTCTTAAGAGGATAAAATTTTTTTGCTCTTTGAGAGAATAAGACTTTTTGTTATGAAAAAATCTCTTAGCAAATTCGTGTTCCAAGTCACATATATATAGACGTTTGGTGGCCATGTAAAAACCATTTGAAAAGATGTGACTCTTGGAAATAATTTTCTGAAAATCTCCTCTGGTAATCAATTACAGGATTTGTGTAATCGATTACAGGTTTTAAATTTTGAATTAAAACATTTATTAACTGTTTGTTTTAAACTATACATAGCCTTTTTCAGCTTATAGACATGATTAGGATGTTCATAGTCCATGAATTTTGGTGGCTGGTCTACATATACCTCTTCTTCAATGTATCCATTGAGAAAGACACTCTTCACATCCATTTGAAATAATCTGAAATCCATAATACATGCAAAAGCAAGTAGCAGCCTAATGGCTTCTAACCTTGCAACAGGTGCATAGGTTTCAACATAGTCAATGCCTTCCTCTTGGTTGCACCCTTTTGCAACCAATCTGGCTTTGTTTCTTACTATGATGCCTGATTCATCAAGTTTTTCTCGAAACACCCACTTGGTTCCGATTGACTTGTGGGAGGCACGATTAGGAACTAAGTCCCACACTTCATTCCTTTTAAACAGATTTAGCTCTTCATGCATAGCCATTAATTAGTGTTCATCGTACAAGGCTTCATCTATGTTACTTGGTTCAATATGAGGAACAAAAGTCATGTTATTGCATAAAATGCTGAGTCTAGAGCGAGTAGAAACTCCCTTTGATATTTCTCCAATAATGTTGTCCAAGGATAGGTCATTTTGAGATCTCCATTCTCTAAGGAGATCCTTAGGAGGTGTGGTTTAGATTTCTTTGCTTTGTTCAAGTTCTTCAACTTTGGTTTTATCTTCAAGAGCAGAATTCTTATCCTGAAAACTTGCATCTTCATCTTCCAAAGAATTATCTTAAACAATAGAATTAGTTTAATCAACACACAACATGAACAAATTCTTCCACACATAAAGTTCTTCTATTGAAAACTCTATATGATTTACTTTGCAATGAGTAACCAAGAAAAATAGCCTCATTGGCTTTTGCATCAAATTCACCAAGAGATTCTTTACCATTTTTTTAAAACAAAACATTTGCAACCAAAGACCCTAAGGTGAGACATATTTGGTTTTCTTCCTTTATAAAGTTCATGAGGGATTTTCTTTAGAATATGTCTAATAAGTACCCTATTTAAAGTATAGCAAATAATACTTCCAACATTAGGCCAAAAGTACTTTTGTAACTTTGTTTCATTTAGAAGAGGTCTAGCTCCTTCTTCAAGGGATCTATTTTTTCTCTCGACAACACCATTTTGTTGAGGTGTTCTTGGGGCAGAAAAATTATGGTGAATTCCATTTTCTTCAAAAAACTTTTCAAAAGACTCATTTTGAAATTTACCTCCATGATCACTTCTAATTGAAACAATGTTAAGACCTTTTTCATTTTGAATGACCTTGGCAAGTTTGCGAAAAGCATCAAAAGCTTCATTTTTGGTTTTCAAAATCATCTACAATAACTAAGCCATAGTAATTACCACCCAAACTCATAGTTCTTGAAGGACCAAATAAGTCTATGTGAAGTAGTTCATGGGGTTTTGAAGTAGAAACGTTTTTTCCTTTGAAAAGAATTTTTAACTTGTTTCCCTTTTTGACACGCTTCACACAATTTTTTTTTTCAAACTTGAGTTTTGGAATACCAATTACTAAGTCCTTTTTAACTAGATGATTGAGGTGATGCATGTTTATATGTGCAGCTCTACGATGCCATAACCAAGAATTATCAATCTTACTTACCAAACAACTAAGTTTATGAAATGATGCATGTTCAATATTCAACATGTAGATATTACCTATCCTTTTACCAATGTGAGCAACCTCACCGAACATAGCTTCACTAATAAGACAACAATTCTTGTTGAATTCAATTTTGAAGCCCTTGTCACATAGTTGACTAATGCTCAAGAGATTGTGCTTTAGTCCATTAACATATAGAACATTTTTTATTTGTGTTTTGTACTGATCTCCAATGTTTCCTTCTCCCATAATTCTTCCCTTATTTTTGTCTCCAAAAGTGACATATCCTATTTCCTTTGACAAAAAGTCTGTAGTAAGTTTGGACTTGTCACCCATCATGTGCCTAGAGCAGTCACTATCCAAGTACCATAGTGAGTCCCTTGCTTTTAGGCACACCTATAAGACAAAATCAATTAGAGATAGGTGGTACCCAATCTAGGTTGGGTCCAATGGGGTTAATTTCCACAATTAAATCTTTAGGAATCCAAACACATTTTCCTCTAGGAATGTCAAATATCCTAACATAGCATTTATAAGATGTGTCCTTTTTTCATGCAATAATGACAGGTCTTTGCATTAGGCTTAGAATGCACTATGTTCTTCTTTCTGGAGGCTTTGTTTGGGTTCACCCTTTTGGAGGATGAAAACTTAGTTTTCTTAAAAAAAGGTAGTTTGCTTGTTATACCCCAAACCAGTCTTATCGGTAGTATGCTTTTGAACACTGAGCAAGTGACTAAGATCACTCTTTCCTTTGTTCAATTTTCTAAAAATATCTTTAAGATAGGAAAGCTCAATTTGCAATTTCATACGTTCTGCATAGTGATCCTTTTTGAACTTTTCAAACTCAATTTGCAAAGATTTGTAATCATTCATATTAAGAGAAGTAGACGCGCAAACACAACCAGTGGCTTTGTAGCTTGAAACAAGTTTTTCATTTTCTTGTTTCAATTTATCCAACTCACTTTGTGTTAAAGCCAATTTAGTGATATGCAGTTTTAGATTGCTTCTCAGCTTTTTGTTTGAAACAACAAACCTTTATGCTTCTTCATACATTTCATCAGATGCATCCAAAACTTCTTCAAATTTAGAATTTACCTCAGTTTCTTCAATGGTTGATGAGTCATCTATTGAATCTGCCATTAAGCATACATTTGCAACTTCTTCTTCACTAGAAGAGTCGGAGGATGTGGATGCATTATCTTCCCAAGCTATGTAGGCCTTTTTTTTTTGTTTTCTAAGGTAGATAGGATATTCAAATTTGATGTGACCTTGCTTTCCACGTTCAAAGCATGTGAAGGTGTTGTTGTTGCTCTCTTTTTTCTTTGAAGGCTTAGAGAATTTTCTGTCATTGAACCTTTTGAGAAATTTTACAAACTTCTTCACCATCAAGCTAAAATTCTCAACATCTTCGTCATCACTGAAACTTTCTTTGTAATCTTTCTTTGAAGAGTTAACTTTGAGTGCAATTCATTTTCTTTTCTTTTTTGTTTCTTCTACATGAGATTGTTGAATCAACTTGTGTTCATATGCAAGCAATTTTTCAAAGAGAGCTTCCATCGACATTGATGATAAGTCCTTGGATTCTTGATTGTTGTGATCTTTGGTTCCCAAGTTCTTGTAAGATAGTTGAGGATTTTGATGTTCAGCTTATCATCTTCAAACGTTTCTCCAAGACCAAGAAGGTGATTCATAATATGGGTGAATCTTGTTTGAAGTTATGAAATGGCTTCTCCATTATTCATTTGGATACAAGAGTGTGCTTTCTTGCTTTTCTCACATCCATTGTGCCTTCATGAGTGACTTCAAGCATTTTTCATATTTCATTTGCACTTTTGCATCTTGCAATACGAAAGAATTCATCAAAAGATAAACTAGAAGTTAAAATGTTCTTAGCTTTTTTATCATCTTGCATTTTTTTTTTCTCATCATCTTTCATCTCATCCCATTCTTTAGGTACCAATTCACCATTTACTTCTTTAGTCGGTATAAATGGACCTTTAACAATAGCATTCCATGCACTGGGATCAATTGACTGAATAAAGATTTCCATTCTCTTTTGCCAACAAGAAAAATGTTCTCCCTCAAATAACGAAGGTTGATTTAAAGATGCACCCTCTTTGAAAGTGATTTGTTTAGAGTCCATTTTAGAAAAATTGTGATCTTGAGTAACTTACAAGATGTAGCTCTGATACCAAGTGAAAAAGATGATGAAACTCACAAACCAAGAGCGAAGGGTGAATTGGTTTTTAAATCAAAACAAACTTTTAAATCACCAGAGTTAAAAAAAACTTCTTTTCCAAGGATTGTATCACAAATTTTTGATAAACTAATATTTAATCAATCACCATTTACACGATTTTTTTTGTTAAAGTTCTTTCTTGAAAAAATATTTTCTTTAATCTTCACTAAACTAATTAAGACTAGAATGAGAAAGAAAGATAAGATCAATAAAAGATGTACACCAATTTTTATACTGATTCTTCTATTTATTTTTTTAATTTTTTGATATTGTCATAATCTCTATTATAATATCAAGTCTATAATTTTAATAAAGAAAAAAATATTATATTAATTATTTATAATAAAATATGATATTGAAACTCTAATAATACTTTATTATTAGAATCGTAATTAGTTACATATAATGGATTGAGTCTTGGTCATACACAATTATCCCAATAAAATTACCTCCGAAGAAATAGGAACCCAAAATTTCATTTTCATGTACTCAAACTACTAGCTCTAAAATAATAAAGCAAATACCAATAGAGTTGGTTCAATTAATAAGAAAAAAACTTATATCCCACAAGGATGTGGGTTCAAGTCTTACTTAATATAAATATGTGTGTGTGGGGGGAGGAGATCCAAGTAGTCCAGGAGTAACTTTAAATTGTTACTCCTAATCTGGATCGTTAATCTGGATTTATTCAATTAAAAAGTCGCGTGACACTAAAAAATTCATATTCTACATTTTTTCCTTCCTTCATTTCACGAACTTCTTCATTTTGTCCTCCATTCATGTTCACTGACACAGAGTGAGAGATACAAAGAATGAATCTTAAGTTACAGTAATACCCCTTAAAGTAATCCATTAAAGTAAAAGATAAGACTGAGTTTTCTGTCCTAAATTTTGGGTGTAAATTGGTAACTTACTGCAAAATATTTCTTATTTTTAAGAGAGGCAAAGAGGAAAATAAAAATAAAAAGAATTTGCTGAGAGATTCTAGAGAAGAAATCTTCACAAAAGACATTCTAAACCTTATATGAATTTATCTTTAATAAAAAAAACGATGTCAAAACGGGCTTAGAGCCCAAGAATTTCTCTTTTATAAGAGATTTGATTATTTTGGTATTTTAATAGAAATAAAAATAATTTCTTAAAATGAAATTGATGCCGATTGATTGAAATTTGGCTGAAATTAGTGCTAGCTGATTGAGGACAAGGCCAGCCTAGTCAAATGTGCGACGGACTATTGTTCAGTATTAGAACAAAAAGGCTAACTGAGTGATGATAAGATCAAATTGATTGCTTACACCGTTTGCCGAAATGACAGAAATCGGTAGATTGGTGAATCAACAATCTGGAAACATCATAAAATCAGTTGAATTAAATTATATTTAATTTAATAAAAATAAAATAATATTTCTTATGATTTTTTATATTTACATGGCTCGTGGCAGATAAAACTGGATAATGATATTACTCCCTTCAAAATAAGAATCAGTTTCTAGTTTGTTTAAAATTTAAAATGCAAATATGTTAGTTTGTTGAAGAGGGAAATGTGCCTAGAATGTATGAGAGGTTAGCAGAAGGTGGATTAGGTACAATCTGCAACTGTCAGTGGATTCTCAGCAATTATCCGTCAATTATCTACAACTGTCCATCGATTTTCAACAATTGTCAACCGATTGAGCGCAAAATCAAGGGAATAACTCCCAAACCATGTTTTAAATAGACCTTATACTTTAAATTTAATAACACCATCAATTAAAAATACAAGTTTATTTTATCTTACATTTATTTTTCTTTATAATTTCTGTCATTTATTATTTTCATTTAAAACTTTTACTTATAGTCTTTCTTTTATTGCTTTTTTTTTTATATAACTTTTCTATCTTTATGTTTTACGCAAAATCTTATCTTCTCTCTTTCTTTTTTATTTATCTATATCAAATGCTTTCTAGAAGAACCCATTATTGAGAAATAAATCTCCCTTCTCGGTACCAATTGCTTGACATTATTTTGTAATCAAACAGTTAGCGAATCCAAACAATTGATTTTCATGAGATGACAACAGGTTTGAAGGAATTAAAATGCAAGAAATTGAGGTTAATTTCGTTTCATCTTTTGTGCTTATTATTAATTTTATGGTTGTTAACTTTATATAATTTATTTGTTTGAAATTTATTGTATTAATCTTGATTTTTATTAGCTTTAATTTATTCATTTCTTTGTGATTTATGAGATTTAATTTGTTTAAATTGTTTGTATATATTGTGTATGGATATATATTTGTGAATTATAACCCAAAATGTCACCAAAATTGTTATTCAAAATTTGGATGTGTGCCTGCAAAATGAAAGTTCCAACATGAAGGCACATAACTTGATTGAAAGTGATTTTGCCATGTCGCATGGTGACAGTTTACATGGAAAACTCGAACTGCCCCAAATCATATGAATTCAGAAATTTGACTCACTAAACTTAAAACAAATGTGCTAGCATATAAGTGTATTAGGATAAACTGTTTAATTAAACATTTGTTGATAATCACTTATTATAAGAGATCATTCACAAGCTTAATTGAGAAGTTTTATTTATAAAAAAGAGCTTATTTTGATAATTTTTATGGAATTTATTAAAATAAATTATAAAGAACTCTAAGAAGCTTATAAGCAATTTTCACTATGATTTTATGATAACATTTATCACTCCAAATTAAGGAACGTTGAAACTCAAATTATATACAAAGCAAATTAATACTTATTACCTCACCCATAGAAGAATGAATACAAAAAGGTGGAGGTCCATCTAACCATTGAACTGCTCCAAGGAGAACCAGAACTAGCTAGGGATCGAGGAGTATACTTTAGAAGGTAAAATGTAAAGTTAAAATCAGTTAAAAAAATTAACAATTGAAATTATGATAAATGTACATACATATATAACAAATTATATAATTGTATAAATTAGGTTATAATAAAATACATGCATATATAAAACAAATCATAAATATAATAGTGTATACATTTATCTTAAGAATCTAGTGGTTATACATTTAAAATTTTCTACAAGTGAAAAAATCAATCAACTTATTATATATGTTGATTTGTAAATAAATAACCATTTAAATCTATTTTATATTATTAGTACATAATTTATTTTTTCTTATTTTAATTTTAATTGCTATTTTTCAAGTAATAGACATAATTCCACACTTAATCCTCTAAACATCCACTACTAAAAAATTACTTTTTTACGTCACACATTTTAAGACGGTTATTATGCAAAATCGTCTTAGAATGTCACGAGGTGAAAATTTTATAATTAGGAAAAATAATTTTTTTTAAGGCACACATTCTAAGACGATTTTGCAAAATCGTCTTAGAACTTAGGACAGTGGCAATTTTGTAATTAGGAGGAACAAAAACAAAAATAATTTTATGTGTAAAAACATCATTATTTTGTTCCCCTAATTACAAAATTGCCACTATCATGTCCTTTGAAATCCCTACCTTATTCGTCCCTCACCTCACTCAAACATAGACTCCCTCACCCACTTTCTCCCTCCATTCTCTTGCACTTCCCCTCTCACTCATCGACTCAGCCACCACCTCAGTGCCGCTCAAGGACCACAAAGTTCAGATCCCAAGCTTCCATGGCTTGAGGTCTGGCTCTGCATTTGCTCTCACACGCAATGCCCTCTCCCTTCCTTCATTGTTGAATACTAGCAAGAATTGTTGAATACTAGCAAGAATAGGGATGTGAGGAAAGAAATTGATAGCATGTATAGTAAGAGTGAGAAAGAGAGATAATAGTCTCTCGGCAGAAGAAAGGAGGCTAAGAGCAAGACCGAGATCGAGAGAGCAACTGCACGGGTAACCAATGATGATTCTTTGGTTTATTAAACCTATTGGACTTTGGTTTTTTTTAATAATATTTATTTTGACTTTACCTCCCCGCAGGTTTATACCATAGCTTGGGTTTTCCTGGTTCTTTTATTCCTTTTTTTATTTAATCCTTTTATTTTATATATTTAGGTTTCTCTTTTTTCCATTTGGGTTGATGGGGAAATGACCTCTTCACCTGTCGACACTGTATTATTCACTGATTCATTACACTCTATTAATAGGGGGCATGAAAGAAAGAAGGTTAAAACTAAAATTCCAAGAGTGAAATATTGTAGATCGTTTAATTTGGGACAAGAATTAAAGACTTGTATGTATTAAGATTCTTGTATATAGCCTTCCTAGGTATCTTTTCATGTTGCTTATTAAAAAAAACATACTTATAATTTTGTCTCGAAACATTTATTATTGTTGGGTATGTACATACTATCGAAAAGGTAGCCAATTGATTGAATATAACTTTAATGCACTTATCTTTAAATTATGAGTAGTTAAGTGTGTTCTCACTTACAATATTAGTGTACTTACACAATATGCTAGTATCTAACATTATATTGATGACAAGAAATGTTGTTGTTCTCACTACTTGCTAGAACTCATTTTCTAACTGTGGCTGATTGTCTTTATTTTTTTCTGTTTATGTAAAGTGTTTTTTTTTTTAAAAAAAATTAAGACAATTTTTATTTAACAACAGTCTTAGAATATATATTTTCTAAGACGATTTTTTAAATAACCGTCTTAGAAGTTTTGTTTTAGAATATATATTTTCTAAAATTATTTTTTTAATAACCGTCTTAGAAGGATATCCTATATCCTTCTAAGAGGTTCTTAGTTAACAACCGTTTCAGAAAAGTATCATTTTAAGATAATTTTTTCAAGAACTGTCTTAGAAGAATATCCTTTTAAGATTATTTTTAGAAGAATATCATTTTTTAAGACAATTTTTATGAAAACGTCAGCGAAAGTCTTTGAAGTGATTTAGAATCGTCATTGTAGGATCTTTTTGCAGTAATGATCACATTTATTTTACAGTAGTAATTCTTAAAAAATACTCAAAAATTAGTTTAATAGTCTCTCAAACAGTCCATGAAAAACCAGTAAATTTGAAGGCATGGCACATGACAAGACACAAAGCAAATATAGGACAAATTGAATATGAAAAATAAAGACCCTAAATTAGTGGAACGCAAACTTTTAGCTCGTTTCTAGTTTTTCTTTTAATTTAAAAATTTTCAGCCCCTCCACAATAATTTCGAGTAGGTAGCACATCTCACCACGCGACTGTCTGCTGATATATATATATATGATTCATCAGAAACTAGAATTCAAGTTAAAATATACCTGATTTTAGCTTTTTAGAAGCAAATGAGCGTGGATACGTATGTGTTTCTGACCAATCAGCACTAGGAATTGATCTTGAGATATTTTTACATTATTTAGCTCAACTAAAGCAACCCAAATGATGTTTGTATTATTTTACAAAAAATTATAAACCAAATCCAGATTCACATGTAAGTTTTTTTTTTTTTTTTAATGTATAATGACAAGTATCAAAAGCCTTTGTGTTTTTATTCTAATATCCTACCACTAGACCGACCCTAATACGTTAATTCACTATTGTAAGTTAACACTAGCAATTTGATGATTATAATCAGCCTTGTACTGTTAAAAACAACCTATTTGTCGACCCATTTCACGGATTTCTCCCTTGTCATACCCAAAATAAAAAGCAACAATCTACAACAACTGTGTATATTAATTTAATAGGAGATATCACACGCATTCTAAGAATCCATGTCAAACAAAGAATTTCCAAGCAGCTGGATGAAAAGCACGCATAACCACACAAATAAAATCTTAAGCTCTTTAATTCACAAAAGGTTGAGAGAATATTTATTCACATTAGTCACATATAGTCAGTTTTAAATAACAGACTTGAGCTGCATCACATGATATGTTGTTGCAATGTCTTAATTGCAGTTTTCCATTATTTGAAAACATTAAAAAATTAATTGATACCGCTTGTAACACTGTATACAATTATATTTATCTTTTGCTTATACATTTTTCTTTTACGCACATACATATCTCAAAGATATATACTCCCAAATAAAAAAGGACAACATTCTGTTGTCTTTTTTTTAATGTTCACAACATTTTCTCAGTTGGAATTACTGCTAGGACTGAGCATGGGGTCATGTTTTCGGACCATTTTGGTGGCAATTGATATCAACTTTGTAACAGTCACAATATAATTGCAAAACTGTATCACAATCTAAAACCATGTATGTGATGAGACTAATATCGATTGAGATGAGCACCGATCAACCTAAACAAAATTTAACGCAAAAAACAAAAAAGAAGGAAAATGCAAAATAGTCCATTCAATTGCCTACACTAGAACATTTTCAGTCGGTGGATCTTTATCTACCATATGAATATGATCCAAATTAGCTTTTCTAGCTAGCAGATGCTGAATTAATAGAATGAACATATTCCAGAAGGCTTCGGTAGATTGGATCACATACAGTTGTCTACACAGGAAACTAACAAATTAAACCGCTTCCATTAATTTGTCTCTATACTCGTATCAGAAAACGCATCCCAAAAAAGGTTAGAGAAAGGTTGTTGAGATTATGAGACAAATGAGTACGACTATAAACAAATACGTGAACGATTATTTCTGTTCGATAGATCACTTTCATGTTGTCGAACCACACATATATACACAGAAATTGTGTACTAATTAACCATAATATGTTAAATTCATGCAGGTCATGAATTATTCACTAGCTAATTAATATATATATATATATATATATATATATATATATATATATATATATATATATATATATATATATATGGAAAAGTGAATAATAATTGGTACTGGGAAGAGAATATAAAGAAGAGATGTATTTACAAAGATACAGTTGAAATTAAAAAAAAATTAAACAATATCAGAAAATAAATGAGATTAAACGTGTCAAGTAAGTGAAAGCCTAGTACCTGAAATTGAAATTGAGATTGTAGTTGAACAGTACCGGAATTCATGAGTTGAGAAACTAATCTGTTGGTTATTGAGTGATTGAAGCTGCAAGATGACCTGATGGAAACCACATCTTATGATAACCAAATTGCCCTTCTGGTGGGTTTCCTTTAAGTATTAATTCCAATTTATAAGTCTCTTTTATTTCTTGGCTCAGAAACTTGAAGAAAATGAAAACTCAAAAAAAAAAAAGTAAATTTAACCCATGTTCTACAAAATTCCATCACTTTTTTCACCATTAGTGATACATACTGGAAACCTTGAATTTGAAAAAAAAATTGAATAGATGGATTTTTCACCATTATTTTCTCTAATGACTGGTGCTTAAAAATTAGGCATGAGAGGTGAGAAAAAAAAAAGTATGTGATTTACCAGATCATGCTGGCAGCTTCAACCTCTCAAACCAACATACTTGTGATGAAAAAAGTGATGAACCCCTTTCATTGAAGCAAATCCTGAGAGAGGGTACCAACATCTTGATACATAGAAATTAACAAAAAGGGGAACAAGCCATGCATGTTTGGAGTAATTAAAGGGAGACCCTCGTGATCCTCTTTATCTCCACACTGATCCATATGAATGAATGCCTGTGCGCAGCTCAATGTCTCTTTTCTTTCACTACTGTGCCATAGAGGGAGTATTTAATGGTAGGTTTTGCTCCTCCTTACAGCTATTGACAATGACTTCCTTTTCCTCTCCTTTCTCTCTCTCTCACTCCATAGGGTTTACAATTGTGAATCATATTATAACTGGTATATAAGGGGACCACATGATGGTCCTTATAAGAAATTAATTAAAACGAAATGGGAAAAGTTTATATTAGAAGCTAGACTAATGTTAGCAAAAAAGTACCACTGGTCCTCCTCTTGGATGAGAGATCCTTTTCTTGAGGGAAAAGATGAGAGATTTGTAGTAAAGATTCAATAAATATTTAATGGGTTTACTTATCGTTGAGAAAAAAATTAATGGTTTAATTATTTGTTTACTTCTTAAAGTCTCCAAATTTTATCTTTATCTTTTTAGTTTTTATATTTTTTAAGCAAAGAATTACAAATGGTATGTATAAGAATTAAAATATCAGTAAAAAAAATTAAAATAAATAAATTTTAAATATAAAAATTAAAGATAAAATTTATCTAATTATTTCGATTAAATGAGTTATTAAATTATATTTAATTTATATACGTCTTTAAATATGTAGTACTAGTAGCGTGATAAAATACCTGTCCCATAAGATCTAAATCAGCATTTATTGGTCAAGTACATATAAATTAACTGCACGACTAATCATTATTTGTAATATCCATATAGTTAATTATTTTACGATTTGATAATAAGTTTTGGCTCAACTCATTCACCTTTTGCTCATAATATTTTTATGATTTTTTTATATAATAATTACGTGGTTTGGATTTGAATCTTATCTTCTTATTGATAAACAATATGTAATTTTATCATGAATATTGATAAAAAAAAATTAGTATTTGTCATGTTTTTAAAATGAGAGACCCCTCAACTCAGACCTTACACACACACAAACACACATATATATATATATGAAGTAGGGATAATATTTATCCAAACTTTAAAAAAAATAAAAAAAAAATCCTTCTCTTAGCTAAAGTAATCAGAATAAAATTATATTATATATACTTAAAAATAATCGATCTTTAATAATGTTTATCAAAAGTTTGCAAGGTAATTTCCTCTCAAAGTCTATTATTGAATTAAAAGAGAACACGATATAAATCATTCTAACAAAAGAAATTGCAGATCGATCAATGCTTCTACTTAAATACATATGGATGTAGCTGAAGTGTGTGAAACGTTTTGTGTTATAAAATCAACATCATAATTACTCACACTTTAACAACAGACAAGGATCAACCAATACTAGTTTATGTTGATACACTTGGTCTAGTATTTCCTGATTCATGATTTTATTGATAATTTTAGTGTTCATGCATGAGAGGTTGCATAAGGATTAAAAGGAACTGAATATGATTTTTATGCTGTTTATTTTATATGGTAATGAAGTGTCCAAATCAATTTCATATCTTAATAAAACATTATGATTAATTATATATAGGTAGTCAACGTTATATTCGGTGGACTTTAATTTAACGGGATAGTAATAGTTGCAGAAATTTGGCAGTACAATGAAAGTTTAATTTAATCTGTACTCATGTCAATCAATTATTAATTTATGACATTTAGACAATTGAAACCAAAATATATTCCCAAAATATTTTTCCAATGTATTTATAAGTGCTGTCAATGATATAAAATCAATTATATTCATTTTGCTACAACTATGGCAGCAAGGTTGTACTCAATGAATTTGGATTTCCTAATAACACTGTTAACTAATTAACATGATATGGTTATGTTGAAAAGAAAAATATAATTTTTATTAAATATTGCGTGAGTCTTACAACCAATCATGATGAGTCTTTGATTAAAAATTATTTCTGTCTCTTCAAAATGATCATATATATCATGTTAATAAACATGAGAGAATCCAAATCCATTGTTAAAATTATAGAAGCGCGTTACTAGAAAGTTTGGCAATAGTTTAGCACCATATTTTGAGTTTCTTTGGATTTGATTAATCTTGCTCTAAACAGGTGATAGTTATAGATAATGTTCCCATGTGCTTTCAGAGCACTTCGTCCCTACATCCACATAATCACAATTAAATAATGTCTGGTAATTAGATGTAATAAAAAGGGGTATAAATTGGCCAGGTTGGTGGAATCAGTTGAGGGTGCCCTCATTTTGTCTTTAGCTTTGGGTGGTTTCTCTGTCTTTGGTGTATTTGGTTGACAAACAATGACATATGGACAGACCAAATGGAAGGCAAGGACCACATATATGCATCTTTTTTAAATAGTTCTTCTGATTAGTGGATAGAGTCACATGGTTTTGCTTTTGTGTGTTTTAGCTCAATAATCAGTTTGATATCTTCAATTGATTAAGGTAGTTGTGACTTGTATGTGGTGGTTGTGAATAAAAACACTTCATATTAGGGCTGCTCCCTTTACCAAACGTATTAGGGTTCTCTTCTTTTATTTTTCTTTCTTTTGGTCCCACTTGTTCGTTTGATAGTTCAATGAACTCCTTTATACATAGATAGGTTTTTTTAATTAAGATCCCTTTTGCTTTCCGTGCCTTCAATTTCACAGTTAGTTTGTCCCAGCCTCTACCTAAATCAGGGTAAATGTTAATTACTTTTTAGAGGAAATCACATTTATCATGGCCAACTTGTGTTTCACCTGCTCCATTTCACTTCAACCACACGAAGACACTCGACTAGCTAGATCATTAGAAAACACTGAGCAACCAGAGTTAAAGAAGCACAAAGATATTAATACTAGTTTAGTAACAATTAATTCCATTTTCTATGACGTTTTTCAAATATGACACCCGGAAACAAAAATGAAACATATGCTTCGATTCATATTATCGATTATCTCCAAAATAGGATTCAAATTATACTTTTTTCCTTCCTTGTTTCCTCGAGTAAAAGGTGACACATATCAGTAAATAAATAAAAAAATATTAGCAACTTATTAAGCTCCAGGTGACAGATTTTTTTTCATACTTATGTGTTATTTTTAATTGAGATTTGACATGACTATTAAATTAGAAATTGCGAATATTCGTCTAATGCCAACCTGATTTTGAAAGAAAAAAGATCTGTTTTGACTAAATTCTAATTTGGATTTTTTTTTCAATTTAATTAAATAGAGCTGGATATAGTAATTAAATAATAACACTGAAATTACACATTATCCTAAAGATATAATTCAATTTTTAAATATTATTTTTAAGATTCTCATTGTTCATTGTCTTTTTATATATTATGTAAATTAAAATATAATTAATAATTTAATATGTAACTTATTTAAAAATATATAAAAATAAATTAATGTTTTTAAGAAAAGTGAGGTGATTTCCCCCATTAATTTTCTCACCCCAACAGAGATGACGTTAGGTGTAAATTTTGGTTGAATTATTCTGTCAGTTGTTGAGTTATTTGATAATTTTTAAATTAGATTCATGAACTATTTTTTTATTGAATCATTATATTTGTATTTATTTATAATTGGGTCATTCCGTCTAATTTGTGTTATGAAATAGGAACCTAACCAGAAGTGCAATCAAGGGGGTGGTGCTTCTAGAAGGGTGTTGTAAGTATAATGATTGAAACTGTTATAAGAATTTTCTGTAAAGTTTTAGCCACTATAGGTTAACTCAATCGAAGTAGTGTATGTTTTGGATTATAATTTGCAAATTTAAGTTTTTGACAAACTTATATTTGCAATCTGAGTTTGCAAAAGTATCACAAAATCTTGCTTCTTTAAAGTTGAGTTTCCAAATAAAATTTTACTCTCAAGACATATTTTAATTTGGAGAGTAGTCAAATATGAGCAAATTAAACTAATTTTACTCTCAAACATACTTTTAAATCCTCGCTAAAAATAAAATAACACACGTGTAACAAGTCTTTTGTAGACTTCATCCAATAGCACCTTGTAGAAAACTTTCATAATTAATTTAGTTGTGTTTACAACACACTTCAAAAGTATCAATGGCCTTATTGAACTTTTAATCAGGTGTTTGTTGTTATTTTTTTTTTTTATCTATAGTTAGATGGAAGGGTCCAATTAAAAAACTAATACAAGTTTAAGGATCCAATTGAAAAAAAAAATTTAAGGACCTAAATAAAAATGGTCAAAATCATCAAGAATATATATATATATATATATATATATATATATATATATATATATTCTCCTAAACTTGATCTAAAACATTCACGCTCTCTCTTTTACAAGATGAAAACAAGAGTTACTGATCAATGCAATAAAAAAGGTTCTCGAACAAGGTGTGAAATAAAAAAGAATATATGATCAATTGGTGTGAAATTATCCCAACTAATCAATGATCTTGAGTCTAAATCTTAAATATATAATTATATTAAATTCTTGAAGGAAATTTTTTATTATTTATAATTATCTTATGTTCCTCCAACAAGGTTCTCTCACTTATGGATACTAATAGTCTAAAAAAAAGACCAGAAGAGCTTTACCCCTTGGTTTTTTAAGAGATCGGTCCACCTTGTTATTATGCCTAATTGTAAGAATAGAGAATTATATGAATTTCACTTTTCTGGAATAAGCAAGTCTCACTTTAAATGTTAGTACATATATGTCAGTTGTTAATAAAAAAAATTCAATAATTTATATTATGTATATATACATAATAAATCATGTATGTATGTGTAATAAATTAATATCAATTTTTTATTTATCAATAAGTAAAATTATTTACTTTACATTCTGTTGCTCACTTTAGAAGTTCAAATTGAGAGAAATGAAGGAGATCACACTTATTTCATTCCTCCCAAATGTTAGACACCTTTACATTCCCAGTTGCCATCTGCGCAATTTTTAATTGTTTTGGTAACCTAAAGTCAACAAACCAACATTTATTTTTGAAATGAGCAAGTGCTTTCGAATGATGTGATGGTTTTCTTACCATTGCAATTAAAATTGCTGTTGACCAATCAATTCGCTTACTGATTCAATGTATTTATATTTTGCATGTGTGGTTGACGTCATTGAATTGGTTAATTACAACATGTATTAAATGTGGGAAAGGGTTCAGTAATATTGGAGATGTTGGTTCTAAAGCATTAAAAATAATTTTGGACAACTTATAAAATTCCCAAATTTTAGCTGTTTTTTTATAGAAAAATAATGGTTTTTCAAAATAAACTGAATGTTTCCGATCATAGTTTAAATTTAGAATAATATTTTTTTTTTAAAAAAATATTTTTATGAAGTTGAAATTTGTAACTTATGATTATTTTTCTATATTTTTTTTCTTTTTCATACTTTTTATTATATATAAGCTGATTTTTTATTGCATCCAAACAAAATTAATTATTTCCAAATAAATTTTTAACAAATTTATACAAAAAAAATTAATTTTAATTATAATCAATTATAAAAATAATCAACTATTGAAATAATCTAACTTTTAACGTTATCCTAAACATGCTCTAAATTTTAATAATTTAGACATGGCTTAGAAATTTCAAATGTTAGAATTAGTTAGAAAATGCTGACCGCTATCCTTGAAGCACTTAGGAAAATGGTTTATATGAAAATATACTATTTAATTAAGTTTTATCATAATTTTAATAATTTATTAACGAGTACCTTTAATACGCTCTTTAGGCGAAGTCAACTTATTTTATGATCATCTGTTTCAATAATATATAAGAGATGGTTTTTTTTTTCTTTTTTTAAGAGAATAAACTTATTGCATTTCATTCAAAATGTAAGCATGAATACAATTGGAAATATGCTAAAAAATAAGGTTGGTAACATGAAACCTAAGTGCCCTAGCTATAGAATGGGCAATATGGTTGACTTGCCTCCTTACTAAATTCACCCTAGAGTTTGGAAAATGACATAAAAGTGAATTACACTTAACAATGATATAATGAAATTATGAAAGTCCCTTTCTCTTTGAAATTAATTCATCCATGATAGGCTTGTAGTCAAACTCAAATATAGTGTTGTTGAGGTGCAGCTTTGCTACCCATTTTATAGCTTGATAGAATGCCCAAGCTTCAGCCTCCCTTGGTTCAGGAACTCCTTTAAAGTGAGATGTTTTTTTTCCTTAAGAATCTCCTTTGTTCATCGTGAAGCACCATTCTAGCTCCATGGTTAGCTTGGTTTGAAAAAATAGTCGCGTCAACGTTCAACTTAAAGAATCCATGCTCGGGTTTTTGCCAATGGGTGCAGTAATCTGGTGCGGTGTTTGTTGAATATGGTTGCAGCTGAAAGTTTCTCACATTCCTCCATTCATGGTAGAACTGCATTGCATGCAGGAACGAGGTAATTGTGGAGGATTCTTGGATTCTCATATTTTTTCATTGTGTCTTTTCCAAATGCACCAAAGAGATATTGCAAACGTGCATCTGCGATCTTCTTTCATAAATTTCAGCAGCAAAAAGATGAGCTTGGTGGCTGATTCCACGTGATTCATGTGATGCTGGATTTGTCTCCATAAGCCAGATTGCTCCCAAGTATTCTGTACCTGTTGACAAGCAAATAAAACATGCCACTCATTTTCAAAATTGGTCCCACAATAAGCACAACATCTCGTGCACTAAACCCCCTTGGTTTGAAGTCGAATACGAGTTGGAAGGCATCCTCTCAAAACACGCCAAAGGAAGAGCTTTATCATGGGTGGGATTTTTAAGTTCCAAATCATAGACCAATTTCCAGGAATTCTAAGAGGCTCATTATTTATAATCTTCTCCATTAACAAGTTGTAGGCTGATCTCACAATATATGTACCACTTGCACTAGATTTCCAAATAAGCAAATTATCATCATTGGTGTTTGTCAAGGGTATCGTTTTAATATCGTGCACATCATTTCCAGAAATGGTTTGCTCAACAATATCTCACCTCCAATTACAACTTTCGTGATCTACAATTGAATTGACATTTAAAAGTTCAAGATCGAAAGGTGGAGTGGAAGAAAGATAAGGTTCATCTGGGTTTTTAAGCCATAGTTGAGTCCAAATGTTGATTGATTGACCATTATTAACCCTCCATCTTGAGCCCTCCTTTACCAAAGCCTATGAAGCCTGGATGCTATGTCATGTATAACTTGGATTGTGCTTTAGAGGGGCATCCCTAAATTGTTGTTACGGTAGTATTTAGCTTTAAGCACTTTTGTCACTATAGCATTTGAGTTAGCGGAAAGTTTTCAACATTGCTTCCCTAGCATGTGGTTAAAGCCATGGAGATGTGTGAATCCCAAACCTTCAAATTCATTTTTCATAGTTAGCTTTTCCCAATTGAGCCAATGAACGCCTTTACTCAATCTCGCTCTTGAGCCCCACCAAAAAGAGTTCATCAACTTTTGAATTTCATCCTCCAGAATCAATGGTAATAGGTAAATACTCATGTAGTAGGTAGGTATGGCTTGGGCAGAAGATTTGAAAAGAACTTCCTTTCATTCTTTTGACAAGTGTTTATTTGACCAATGATTGATCCTATTCCAAAGTTTATCCTTCAAGAAGACAAAAACGTATTTTTTTTTTCTTCCAATGGGGGAGGACATACGAAGATATTTTCTAGTTCCAATAATGTTAGAAATACCAAGAAATGACATAATGTGTTGTTTTATATCATTTGTTGCATGGGGACTAAAAAAAACCTTGGATTTATGAAAATTGACTAGTTGTCTAGAAGCCCTTCCATATGTGTCTAGAATTTTAGTCAAAGTGCTAGATTCTACCTCAATAGCCCTGCAAAATAGAAAACAATCGGCAACAAATGAAATGTGTGTGAAGGTTAGTGTTTTATAATGTGGCAAACTAAACTTTATTTTTTATTAAGAGAAGTATCTACATTTAGTGTTTAACAATATTTCTAACTTTCCATAACAAAAGATTCCTATGAAAAAATCACAATAACAAGAGCATAATTAGAACTTACGAGCACCAATTTCAAATACATCATAAATATGGTGAAGACTAAAAATGCAATAGGTAGAAATCCTTATAAAAATTCAAGTAAAATATCATTTTGGTCTTTTATGATTTTACTAATTCATGTTTTAGTTCTTTGTGTTTTAGAATTCATGATTTCATCCTTTTATGTTTCAAATGTTACCCATTTTATTCCTTTTCGTGAGTTGGTGTTAATGGAAATTACAAAATGTTAGGTTGTTCAGTAACAGAGTGAACTAATATTTTACTATACAATGTTCAAGAATGCAACTGATGTTGCATTTTTATTGTTGGGGGATTAGGGGTTTTTTGCATTCTTCCTCTCCAAATAAAAGGAAACCTTCAACCCTAAATTGAAGATTGAGGTTCCCTCATTAAAGGGTAAATTGAAGGTCATGAAAAAGGTGAAATAATGGAATCATATGCATATGGTTTCAAGTTCAAAGCAAACTTGTTTACTATTGTATTAGTTCCTCAGTATTTAATCATTGATTGCTAGCAAGATTTGACGTAGCTCCATGTGGAGCTTGTAGGCCTTAGATCTTCTTCATCAATGGAGTCATTTGTTTCTTGAAGATCATGGTAGCGGAATGGAGAAGGAAGAAAGATGATTGGAGACACCACTTTAAGGAGAAGATGAGTCAAGAAGAAGCTCATCACCATAGGAAGCCATGGATAAGAGCTTGAAGGTAAGAGAAGATGAGTGGAGGGAGAGGGAGAGAAGGGGCATGAAATTTTGTGCCTCAAATGAGGTCTGAACTTTAAAGTATAATTCTTCTCAAATGATTAAAGTTGAAAAAATGCACACACATGACCTTTATTTATAACTTAAGTGTCACACAAAATTAGAGGGAAATTTGAATTTCTATTCGAATTTTACTTGAATTTGAAATTGAATTTGTGGAGCCAAAATTTCACTAATTTGATTAGTGAATTTTAGCTATGGTTCAGCCCACTAATCCAAGATCAAGTCCAAGATTCTCCACTAAGTGTGCTTAGCTGTCATGAGGCATGTAAAACATAAAGGGCACACAAAGTGTGACTATATGATGTGACAATGGGGTTTAGCAAACAAATGCTCACCTCCCCCTCTAAAATTTAATTGGAGTGAGCTTCTCCCAATTCAATTAAATTTATTTCCCAACACACACATCAAATATTCACTTAATGTACGTGAAATTACAAAACTACCCCTAATACAAAAACTAGTCTAGGTGCCCTAAAATATAAGAACTGAAAAATCCTACTTTTCTAGGGTATCCTACCTACATTATGGAGCCCTAAATACAAGGCCCAAAAATAATGAAATCTTAATCTAATATGTACGAAGATAAGTGGGTTCATACTTAGCCCATGGACCCAAAATCTATCCTAAGGCTCATGAGAACCGTAGGGCTTTCTCTTGCATCTTTGGTCCAATCTTCTTGGAGTCTTCTATCCAATGCCCTTGAGGGGTAGGATTGCATCATTCCCTCCCCCTTGAAAAGGATTTAACCTCAAATACAGAGGTTCCTGAAACTCTGGGCTTCTTCCCTCAATACCTATAAAAAGAATAAAAACATATACATTAATGGTGTTTGGTATGTTGGAGTAAGGTAAGGTTTGAAAATCCATTTCCTGGAAATCTTCCCATGAGGGAACATGGTTCCTCACCAACTCAATGAGTGGTGCTACAAGTATAAAAAAATATGGGACAAACCTTTTGTAAAAGTTTGTTAAGTCATGGAAGCCCCAAATTTTCCTTATACTTGGTGGAGTGGGCCACTCAGGAATGACATTTATTCTCTTAGGGTTCGTAGGAACCCATTGATCACTATTTAAAAAATTAAGAAAAGTAATACAATAAAACATACTTTTTACTGTATTTTCACGTTGATTATTCCCACCAAAATTTACGACAAACCTAAGGTGTCCCGTATGAGCACCTAAGTTTGTATTGAAACTAAAAATAAGAACAAACCTACCTAATGAGTCCTTATGTATGTTAATCATGAAGATGTTGGATGCATGGGTGATTTTACAAAAGAGGGTTGCACCACTCAACACATTCATCATACCACCTATCATAGGGATTTGGTGCCTCATAATACCTATTTTGGGCACCAACAAAGCACAAGGAGTTAAGCTCTTACGAATCAAAACCTTATCCAACAACTCCTTTACTTGAGGAATAACCTCAAGCTCAATAGGTATGGTAGTGCTAAGGGATGTTTCCCTTGATATGAGAAGGTAGAAAGATTGTTTAAGAAGGATTGCTCTTTTGATATCACCTTTTGTTGCAAAATAATTTTCCTTCTTAACAATCTTCTTGGAGGAATCATTTTCCACTTTTTCCTTCCCCTTGGCCATTGAAGACAAGGCCTTACTATCCTTATTTTTCTTTTGTTTTTCTAGTTTTTCTTCCTCATCCCTCTTATCTTTCATAGTTAGTTGATCTTTGGCCACCTGTGAAGGTGTTTAAGGATGCAATGCAAATTTAGTGTCAAGATGGGTGAGAGTAATCTCATTACTTAGGCCATTGTAAATGATCTTCCTATCAAATTTCCATGACCTTCCTAAGAGAATATGCCCTGCCTTCATGGGAACTATATCACAATTAACTTCATCCTTATATGTCCCAATGGAGAAAGGTACTGCCACTTGTTGGTTAACTATCATTTCCCCTTGCTCATTGAGCCATTGAAGTTTATAAGGTTTTGGGTGGGAAATGATAGTGAGTTTTAACTTGGAAACTAATTTTGTGCCACAACAATTGCAACAAGATCCACTATCTACAATGAGATAACAAGTTTTATCTAAAAATTTGCATCTTGTATGAAAGATGTTATCTCTTTGGGATTGGGATATATCACAATATTGGCCTCCAAGGAGCCTTTTAACCATTAGGACGTCACCTTCTTCATGGGGGTAGACTTCCTCACTAGAATCTTCATCCATTACTTCATCTTCACTTCCACTAGAGGAAATGGAATAAGTAGTCTCCTCTTGACTACTATAAATGTCTTGGCCCCTCATAATCAAGGTTTTCTTTGTGGGGCATTGAGAGTCAATGTGACATCTCCTAAGACATTTAAAGCATTTAATATTGCTAGTCCTTTCTTGGGAACTAGTCTTAGGGGTGGATTTATCTATGGTCTTACCCTTATCTTCCTTGGGTTTTGAAGGTTCATCCCCCAAAATTCCTTGGGCTTAGTCCTTCCTTGGATAAGAGTGAAAGCCATAAGATTTTGAAGAAGGTTTTCTTTTAAGTTGTTGCTCCACTCTTATACAAAGTTGGACTAGATCATGTAGGTCCCTATATGGAAGGAGTTCAACCTTGTCCCTCACTTCCATATTAAGCCCACTAAGGAACCTAGCTCTGCTTGTTCTTTCCTTCTCCCCAAGTCCAGCTCTTAAAAAGAGTAGTTCCATTTGTTGTCTATATTCTTTAACACTCGTACTCCCTTGTCTAAGCCTTTGGAGCTTGTCCATAAGCTCCCTTTCATAGTAGGAAGGAATGTGGCTCTTCCTAAGGACACTCTTAAGATCATTCCAATACTCTACTGGAGGATTCCCATGAATCCTTTATTCCCTAACAAGGGAAGTCCACCAATAGAGGGCATACCCTTGAAAGCTAAGGGTAGCCAATGGAACTTTTCTCTCTTCGATAATATAATGGCAAACAAAGAGTTGTTCAACCTTCATTTCCCAATCTAAGTAGGCCTCAACATTATCTTTTCCATGGAAATATGGGAGGCTAATGTTAACCTCTTAAGGCCTTCTATCCTTTTCTCTTCTTTGGGAATGATGTTTAGTATGTGAACTATGACGCCCTCAATAATAGTCGTTAAGTTCTTCACTTAAACTCTTGCAAGAGTCATGACTACTATAGGAGACATGTTTTTCTCTTTTCATTTCTTTCATTATTTTTCTTCTTTCTTCCTCTCTTATTTGTTCTCTCTCATCTTGATTTATTTCTACCCTCTCTTTTCCTTTTTATTTTCTTTCTAGTTTTTCTTTCCATAACTTGAGAGAACTCAACTCATCTAAGATTCTAGATAGAGGATTCTTATGACTAGTACCCTCACCATTAACACTAGATGAATGATGACTCATGTTGGTTCTTAAGTTGTGGTTCTTTCTTGTTGGGGGTTTGTAAAAGGTAAAAGCTAGGGTTCAAAAGAACTCAAGATAAGCGTGATAAGTAAGAAGAAAGTATTACGTAATTACAAGATAAACTAGGTGTGACTAGTAAAGAAAATAAGCTATAAAAATAATCAAGAAATTAAAGTGCAATAAATGTAAACTAGGCAAATCCTAGGAGTGTATGGATGAACACATTTAAGGTTCCCAACAAAACACTCATTATCCTAAGAGAAAATTGCCTAAAATTATTATACACAAATGGAAGTTTGGTAACCTTTTGGAGGCTCCCAACACACTTCCAATGAAATACCTTTTTGTTACAAAACTTGAAAGTATTGAAGGTAAGTAAATTGTCAATTACAAAATTACAAAACGATCCTCAATTTTGGTGGTTGTCCCCTTGCTTCTTGACTCAAATTCTACAAGGGATGACACCAATCCTCCTTTCCAATTCCCTATATGGCAACCCACAAACAAGGAAGCAAAGAGCGAAGCAATAACCAAAGACCAAAAAATGAAATGAAAGCTAAAACCAATAGAGTTTTAACAAGATAAATTTTCAAGTATTATTCAACAATTAAAGCAATGAAAAACACATAAAAGCAAGTTAGGACTCAAAGAGAAACGTAGAATGACTCTAGAGTAGAGTAAAAAAAACTTTAAAAAAGACTCAAGAAACCTCTAGTTTTGGCACTTGTTTTCACACTAATTTTCAATTAAAATTTCAGAACTAAGATTGGTATAAAATAGACATCAATTATAGAACAAATTTCGAGCAAAAACAACAAGCACACTTCCCTTTCACTTTTATTTTTCTTGGACACTGATTTTCCTGTCAACTTGTGTTATTTTTCGTATTTTTTCCTTTTATCCAAATCACTTGCTTCTTTTTCCAGATGTCTAGAAAATTCAGTAAAAATTTCAGCTCAAGATTCATAGTGACCAATTCCCAGTAATTTTACAAGTTCGTATGTTCAAGCTGCGAGCACCAGCGATTTGAACCTAGAAATCAAGAGTAGTGCTTATGTTGCTTAAGGCTTGGATAGTTACAATTTGTGTTTGCTTATGCTCAATTGTCTTGAATAACACAATTCAAGAGATCTTAAGACTTATTTTGATTCACAAATCCAGCCACAACTCAGCACCACAACTCAACTTCTTCATAGGCATCATGTAGGAAACTTAGAAAACAAAAAAAAAAAGTTCAACAACAAGACTACTTCTAGGAATTGATTTAGAACATGTTATGAACTAAATAACATGCATGAATTAGACTTAAAATTCAAAAGATAGGCTAAGAATGACAAGAATACATGAACAAATGTATCTAGAATTCAATCAACAAAATCAAAATTCAACACAAACTTAGAACATAATGTGACAATTATTATGACTAAACATGACTCTAAGACAACATGGATTAAGTGATTTACACTTAGATTTTTGTGTTTTTTTTCTAATCAATATTTTGGAAGAAAATTTATATCTAAAGGTTCACCACAAGAAGATAATGACTGAAAAATGATAGAACCTAAAATCAACACAAAAACATGATTCAAGAGTAGATCTATAAAATTTGAACCATAGAAATGCAAGAACAAGTGTAGATCTAAGATTTAATCGATTTATTTTTTTGAATCTACTCCAAATAGAACCAAACCACAAGAAAATGGAGGATATACATAAATAATAAGATGAAGAACAAAGAATTAAAGTGAATTGACAGAACAAAAAGATAGAGGAAGCAAAAGAACATCACCTAGACAAAGATGCTCTGATACAACATGACGTAGCTCCATGTGGAGCTTGTAGACCTTGGATCTTCTTCATCAATGAAATCCTTTGTTTCTTGAAGATCATGGCAGCGAAATGGAGAAGGAAGAAAGATGATTGGAGACGTCACTTCAAGGAGAAGATGAGTCAAGAAGAAGCTCACCACCATAGGAAGCCATGGATAAGAGTTTGAAGGTAGGAGAAGATGAGTGGAGGGAGAGGGAGAGAAGGGGCACAAAATTTTGTGCCTCAAATGAGATCTGAACTTTGAAGTCTAATTCTCAAATGATCAAAGTTGAAAAATGCGCACACATGGCCTCTATTTATAGTCTAAGTATCACACAAAATTGGAGGGAAATTTGAACTTCTATTCAAATTTCACTTGAATTTGAAATTGAATTTGTGGAGCCAAATTTTGGAGCCAAAATTTCACTAATTATGATTAATTAATTTTATCTATGTTTCAGCCCACTAATCCAAGATCAAGTCCAAGATTCTCCACTAAGTGTGCTTAGATGTCATGAGGCATGTAAAGCATGAAAGACATGCATAAAGTGTGACTATATGATGTGGCAATGGGGTGTAGCAAGCAAATGCTCACCTCCCCCTCTAAACTTTAATTGGATTGGGTTTCTCCCAATTTAATTAAATTTATTTCCCAGCACACGCATCAAATATTCACTTAATGCATGTGAAATTACAAAACTACCTCTAATACACAAACTAGTCTAAGTGTCCAAAAATACAAGGGCTGAAAAATCCTACATTTCTAGGGTACCCTACCTACATTATGGAGCCCTAAATACAAGGCCCAAAAATGATGAAACCTTAATCTAATATGTACGAAGATAAGTGGGCTCTTACTTAGCCCATGGACCCGAAATCTACCCTAAGGCTCATGAGAATCCTATATTGAAAATGGATATTCATGCATGCTAATAGCACATGCAAGATCCTTCTTTGCATTTTCTTCATTATAACTTCTAGCAGTCAATTCTTGTCTACCTTGTGTAACCTTAGGAATAAGAAATGTTTGTACCTTCCCTTTGTCATGTAACCTTTTCTGAATGCATTTCTCCATATGGTCATGCAAATGCTTTGTTCCATTCTTTGATGCTCCCTCCCCCGAGAAACTTTTTGCAGTATTTACATTGGGCCTTGTCTTGCCCATCAATAGTTTTAATCTTATCAAAATGGTTCCACACAATACTTTTGAGCCCCCCTCCTCCAGTTTTTGTTGACGATGCAACATGGTCATCCACCTCCATGCTAGGTGGTTGTTGCATAAGTTCATTATTAGGACCTTCAGCTATACCAGTAGAACTCTCTACTGGAGTTGGTTGGTGTGAAGACTGTAGAGTTGGTTGGCGTGAACTAGGTTCTTCAGTTTGCATATTTTTCTGCCATGGACTTCAACAACTAGCTATTATTTTAAAAATCAAAGCAATTAATACAGATTAACAAACATGAATCAAATAGTAAGATTTAACAAAATCCATATGCATGCATATTAGTACATATAACATGTAATCCATGGCAGCTAGTGTAGAGAATAGTACTTCAAAAAGCAATGATGGGTGACAACTAGCTTAGAAAGAGGAAGAACAACCATAATAATTTTAGAGTAATGTAATTTTAACAAATAGTTCTCATGACATCTTTTATAGCAAGGAGAGATATATACAAATTAATAAGGGAGATGTGTGAAACAAAACTTATATATATATATATATATATATATATATATATATATATATATAATTGACTATTTCTTCAAACAAAACTGAGATATTTATAATTGATCCTCATTTTCATGGTTTATAGATAGATGGTTACTGTTTCTATTTCACACTTAGTCTAGTTGCAGCGACTCCCCTGGTTTTGCAAAACAAAGACAAGATTCTGCAGGGGTTAAAAACTCTCGTATTGATGAAGTTGACAATTAGACAATATGAATTTTTTTTTTCATAGAGATTGTGTAAACATATTAATGGGCATGTAAATAGCCTCTTAGAGACTTATCATATATAAATCTTAAACCATCATTGGGTATAGATCATTTAGTTGACTAGGGACATATTTAAAATTGAGGACAACCTCAAATTAACAGCCTAACCTTCTGGTTGAGAAAGAATGTTTTTCCTGTTACTCACATTACCATTTGTTATACTAAGAATGTAGATGGCCATGCCAGATTTTATGTACTCAAAGAAATACATTTTGAGAATAAAATCACAGTAATTTTGTCACAGCAGACTGTAGTGCTACAAAATTTCAAGTAAAAGAAAACTTACAACTTTGACAAAAGGATTGTAAGCTTCTTGAACAAGGTATGCCAATGTTGTGCCAGAGTCAACTATTGTTCCTTGATTGTTAGTTGTTGCAAATACATTTGAACCGTGAAACATAGCAATTTAGTGAAGATGATAAAATCACGCAAATGTTATTTGTTCTCATATCCCCATACACAATCAAGTAATCAGTAATTCAAAGAGAGATAGATTTCCTTGGATATTCTCTCCATCATTTCTTACCTTATATGTGAAAGCGGAGAAACACGCTAGCAGCAATCTGCCCCGAATCCAGTAATATAACTAACAGTACGAATGAATCTGCATCGAATCAAATCAAACCAAAAGTTGATAATTTAAAAGAAATAAGAAACAAAAATCGAAAGTGAGGAACCGTAAAAACAAAAGGGAAATAGAGAACAGCAAAAGGCAACGATGGAGCAGAGAGGGTTGAAATCGAAAGAGAGAAGGAAGCAATACCTGAAGGAAGAAGAAGAGGAAGAGCCAAGGTCCAAAGTTAGGGTTAAGGTTGGGGGTAGGACTTGTTGTTTGCCCCTATTCCTTCCAAAAAAGGTCTAATGAAAAGAAACAAGTTTGGTGATATACAATACAATTTTAATTTATACACGCTTTAGCTTTTCTCTCATCTTGAACGGGACCCTATTCTTTCATGTGCATAATATAGGATTTTTATTTATGTTATTTTTAAGTGGCAGGGCGGGTCCGGGTTCGGGGTCGGGGCGGATGTAGTAATCCCATACCCGTACCCATACCCAACTTTTGGTTATCGGGAAAAACCCGAACCCGAACCCATACCCAGTCAACTCGGGTATTACCTGTCAAAGTCAAGATGGATTCGGACGGGTACCCATGAGTACGGGTTTTCTTGCCATGTCTACCTTTAGTGTTTTTTATGTGTGCTATCAAGGCTGGTATTGAAAGTTGATGGATTATTTTTAATCAAGTTATGGATGCTTTTACAAATGAGTAAAGACAACAACTTTGCATGATCATATGATATTAATGGATTTGAACATGATGAGGTTCACAAAGCTTTCTTATTTCCCACTACTTACTTGCAAGGATGTATGATGTCCTACACCTCCAAGCACAACTATCGTCATCACAAATGACAATTAGTTTTGTTGGGTTCAATAGTTGTGTCTTATAGTTAGCTCATTTGCTCACATGATACTGCTACAAAGCATGTTGTACTTCTTGCTTTGTCAGAAAATGCATCCTTTCGAAGAGAATCCCCACCAAATGTTAAACTTCTTCGTGATCCAAGCTATGACCATATTCAAAATCTTGAAAATTGGATTCTTCTAAATTTTGCATGTATGGTGGTATGTAGTATGGTGGTACGATTGTAATTGGTGAAACATGCTCAGCTTCTTCCTCATCATCTTCCTCCTAGAGTTGATTTTGTAGAGCTTTGTCTTCATCATCACTAAAGGGACCGAGTTCTTTGTTAGGTAAGCATAGCTTTACTGTAAACTCAAGCTCGTTTGGTTGGGTTGATGAGAAAGACTTTACTATAGGGGTACTCAAGTATGGTTGAGATTGATCCTCAGTAGCATCAAATGCTTGCGAGTCAAAAAATTGGTGAAAAATGATCCAAAAAAAAGTTAGGTAAAAGAAGATGTGTTTAGTTCAAATATATTTTGTTCTAGTTGGGTTAAAGCAAAAGTGTCTTGGGTTGCGTCAGATGTGTGTGAATAATGGGACTGGGGATAATTTTGTGGTTGATGAGATACTAGTTCAGGGTTTATGGTGGGAAGTGTATTGCGCTCGTGTTTGCATATAATTCACAACATTGAAGAATCTCAATTTAGTGAATAACTGAAATCATACCTTTCATGTCTTCATTGTTAACAAGTTGAACAACTGTAAATTTCAACATTTCGTGCCTACTACTTGTGGGTATGAGAATGAAATATTGCATACTTGGTCCATGGTTGAAGACAGAGCCTTTCCTAGATTTTTCTTTTCAAGGCCTCGCTTTGTTTCAAAGAACAATGGATGGGGGCTTTGAAACGTATCCCTTTCATTTGTTTTGATTATTTGACCATCGTAGTGCACTAACCATTTGACAGATGAGGAAGACATATTGTGTAATAGACAAAGAATAGAGAAACAAATGTGATAAAAGGTTTGTGTTTGCAAAATTGGAAGAAAGTAATAGACAAAGAAGTGTTGTGGGGAACGGTCAAGATTCCACTGACAAAATCAACAGCCTAGATATCACCGCTTGGAGCAACACACGTTCAACGACCAAGATCCCATTGACAAATTGAACGACCTAGATATCACCGATTGAAGCAATGCACGTTCAACAACCAAGATCCCACACACAAAATAAATGGCCTAGATATCACCGAATGAACTATGTTACTGTTAGATTTTTTTCTTTAAATATAATGCATGTATTGTCATCATATACACTAACTCAAAGACTCATTTTCTCGTGTTCTCATATATCCCTCTTTAACTTCTTCTTGACGTTAGCACCAAAGCCTAAACCATGGCATCTATAGCTGCTTCTCTTCTTTGGAAACAACACCTTTATAGATCTGGAGAAGTATGTAATACATTCTATTTAATTGAATGTTAATTATGTTATGATCCAGAAATGGTGATGTTACTATTATTTTGATTTCTTCAAGTAACAAACAACGTAATCCAATCATATGCTCTGGCAATGCCCTCTCTAGATCCTAAAATTGAATATTTGTTGGTTCAAGCTAGGTTTTTAGATGTTCCAAAGCTCGAGTAAGTTAAAATTGACAAAAATTTAGTGATGTTTTGGTTGAAAGGTGGAAACCTGAGTCACACACGTTTCATTTTCCTGTTGGTGAATGCACAATCACCTTGGAAGATGTTGCTTTTCAACTGGGTTTATGCGTTGATCGTAGACCTCACATTGCTTTTCCCCTTACGATTTGACCTCACATTACTTTTTTGAGACGATGTGACTGAACAATACTTTCTACAAGACGATTTGACTAAACATTGATTTTTTCAAATAGCGCAAACCAAACGTAATTAATTAAGACTGAATCTAAACCATTTATATTGTCAGTGCGATCTCAACCGTCGATATTAGTCATGTGAAGACAATAGATCACCTATTATATATAGAGCAAGAGGGTTTAGATGCAACTCAACACCTTTGTCTGATATTCACCCTATCTCATCATCTTCAAATCATTTTTTTTTTTTACAAAGTTTGATTCATCATGGACAATAATCCATGGGAGTTTCTCGACATTGATGACTTAAACCTCCCATCCTTTGTTCACCCTTTTAATCTCTCATCCTCTAGCTCAACAACACTTATTCCTAGTACCACTGGGTCGTACAAGCTGCCATGATGAATCGACAATCTAGGGAGCCACTTCCAACTCAAGAATTCATAATGCCCGCTCACCAAGTAACCCAACGTGAATTTAACAAAAATCCATGGTTATATGCTTTAGATTTTGTTCGATCACAATGTTAGCTACCATAAAACATTTATTGTATTTGATACACCTAAACATTCAATTGATTGTTGAATTCATATACTTGTAGGGTTGGTAAATGTTGACGACACACCTCACAGAACACCGTTAGGGTTCATTAATTATACTTTTGATTGTGTACCTTTAATGGTTTGAGAAGTATTATTTTTTTCCTTTTACATACAAATCATATATATTTATGAGAGGCAAATTCTCAAAAAAGATCATTATCACAATTTATTCCTTTCACTATTTAATATAATTACATACTAAAACACGAATTTTAAATTATTGATTAAATTAGAATAATTATGATTAGGGGTGTTGATGAGTTTGAGTCAATCTGTGATCCAAACCAATCCAATTATATTGGATTGAGTTTCTAAAGTGTTTGTGTAAAACCTGATCCAACCCGATTAAGATCCGATTATGAACGGATTGGATAATAGGTTCTATTTTTTTTTTAACCTGACCCAACCCATACCATATAATTTAATTTATTATTATTATTATTATTATTATTATTATATATATATATATAAATTTATTATTAAATACAAAACGCATGAGTAATTTTTAACTCACATAGTTTATTAAATTATTGATTTAAATCACCCATGATTTTTTTTCTTTTTTAAGTTGTTTTTATCTCAATCTTGATTTTGTTTATATTTTCACATGCTATATCATACTTTATTTCAATCTAAAATAAAAATATTGTATTAAAATTGAAATCATTAATTCTATTAGTCAAATGTTTTCACAATTTGATCTTTTTTTAGTGTATTTTATCTTTATATACTTCAAAAATCATAGACAAAAACAAATTATTGTTTTAAATTAAAAAAATATATAAAAAAAATTAAATATATAGATCCAATCAGCCTAATCCGACCCAATTCGTTTATGATCAGGTTGGGTTGGATCTATAAAAAATCACACAAACCCAACCCAACCCATAAATTTTTTATCGGATTCAATAATAAGTTTACTCAAATCTAATCCAATCTCTCTTATCAATATTCCTATTATGCAATTAATTCAAGTGTTCAATAATGATTAAAAAGTATTGATTGTTGAATATACATGACAAACACCTATTCAAATATCACTTCATTTTTAAGGCTGAATTTCAAAACAAGCATTGGGGGATAAAGAGAAAAGAAGTATCTCTCTCCCATCAATAGTCTCTTGGAAAAAAAATCGAAACTTGACAATCAATAAATAATTTTCGCAACAGCTGTTTCTAGTATATTAAACATTATCAACAATCAGCTTTTTCAGCTTCAATCCCAAAGAAGAATGTAATTAAAAACACAAGTTGCTTTGTCTAGAAATCTATTTTCAAGATTAATTCATCAAATCGCCCATATGCAAAGGTGAAGAAACCCTTGGCTTGAGGGAAATTCCATGATACCAAGCACAAAGTGGCACATGGCAACAAACTATAAAGTGACAACTTGTACCACCCAATGGCTCTTGATTAGTCTAGATTTTTTACCTTTTATCTCTACATTTACGCATGGGAAAAATGAATAGAGATCTAGTTTGTCCCGTTTTGCTTAAAGGGTTGGCTGTTGAGGCTTGGGAGGACCATTGCTCTAGCTGTGGGAATCTTTAATAATATTTTTATATACTTGAAAGGGCTAAAGTAGAGCACAAAAGGTGGAGCTATATATATAGCTATGGCGTGATTTGTGAGCATTATGCAATTTGTTGTTAAATGTTTTGGGGATCTCTGTTCACGTATTTGATTCAATGTGTCATCATCTTACCTAGGGTTTAGTGAGAATCATCCTTCGAAGTCTTAACCCCCACGCTTGGCTCATTTTGACTCGTAACTTTCTGATAGGTGCTTTATCTAAGTCAAAGTTTTGCTTGAGTTGGTGACCAACTAAATGAGACAGTTAATTATCACTAGCCCCTTTTTGCTATATTCTACGAAAAATATATATTTTTATATAGCTTAGTAGACATTAATTGATATGTATGTTTGGGATTACTACCAAAGGGAACTAAGGAAGCAACACCCTTATATGTGACTGTGTGGAGTAGGTTGCCAGGCCGGTAGGCCCAAGACATAAGGAGTTTGTCATTTGGGGCTGGGAAGTAGGCTCATGGACATGCCATGGTCTTCAGGACTGTCTGTCAAACTTAAACATTAGATTTAGAAAAGAAAAAAAAAAGTTTATCACACTTAAAACGTCTTATTTTAATCCGTATAGTTGTAATTTGTTTATCCTTTCAGTTCTCGTCATCTAAAGTTGCCTGTCGCCATTTGAAATGAATATGGATTAAATAACCTTCGTCACGTTCCTTTCTTGTTATATTAGTTGATACTAAATAACGATAATCAAAAGAGTAAAAATTTGTAACTATGAAGATCTAAATGAGATGTTTTAAGCTATATGGATTAAAAAGAAAGTTGTTACAATTATAAGGACAAAAAAATAATTAAATCCAAAAAAAAGGTCAAATTTGTTATAAAATTTTTTACCTGACACTCAAATATACCCTTAAAAACCAAGCATTTCAGTGAATGCTTTGTTTGTACTCATGCAAAACTTTGGGATGAATTCAAATCTATGAATGGTTAGTTTAATTTATATATTTAAAATATTAATAATCACTTTTACGATCAAGCATGTATATCAATTGATGTAATGTTGTTCTATTAAAATTAGTAATTTTATGTTTGAGTCTTGCAAATGTAATTACTTGAAATATTTAGAAGGAGAACTTTATCGTTTAAAATGGTTATACTTTGCTCGAATATAATTGTTTACAAAAAATAGTTATGGTAATCATTTTATTATAAGCATTTTTTAAAGAAAATTTTGAAAAATAGTTTATGCAAAAGAATTTCATCGATCTGCCTTTAGATCTATAATTTGCTCGGATCAGAGGGCCTGGGTACAAGTATACCTCTAGTAGTAGCTAGGGCTTCTGTTTGCCTTAATTTTTAGTAATTTTAAAAGAATCCAAGCCCAAATCCTATCAAAATTTCCATGCCAACATATGTCTTCGCACAAAATAACTCTGTAAGCTCAAAATAACTGCAAATCAAACATTTATATATTAATGAAACGAAAGTTAATAGCATGTTTGGTTCAGCTAAATTCTACATAAATAATCATTTATTTTCCAAAAGTTCCCTAAAAAATTGAAACAAATAAGCAATTGTTTTTTTTCTTAAATAAATTCATTAAATTGAACCAAATATGTATTAAATCATTCTTCTTTAGTCTCTATACTTGGCCACCCTTGATCAGCCTGTAACTTGACAAACTCGGCCAATATCTGGATATCTTCATCTTCCAAACGAGCTCCAAATGTGCACTGACCCCGTGGCATGCACTCTTTACCAAAGCCCTGCAAGCAAGTGTAAGACATTCTTTGACCAAGTATGTAGGAATCGAAAACAAGTACCAGATCCTCCTTAAACAACTGAATTAGATCCCTTTGGTTGACCAAGTAGAATCTAGATATGGGTACGGATTATTTAAACCAGTAAACATAAATGTGAATGATGAAAGACAAAATGCTAAGGCATTAAGTGAAGGAAATTAACAATGTATATGTATGTGCATTTAGTGAAAGTGAAAGGTTAGAGAAGTTAATTTTAACCATACAAAACTATACATAGATGGTCAAGATTGATTTCACTCAAATACTTGATAATCTATTTATGTTTTTATGATTTGAATTAACTAATGTTCTAATGGGTTGTCTATTTCCCTCTTTCCTACATATCCATTTTAATGCAGAGAGCTCATCTTACAAGATAACTTACTGGCATTCGTCCTTTGCCATAATAGGTGACACCATAGATTGCTTCTTCTGTATCAACTCCATTTCTGTTGAGCAACAACATTTGGATTATTTCAAAGATATACCAAAAAGACTCAGAAGTTTGCTACAACTGTTGCTAGAGGCCAACAAACTGTGACTTTCAAATTCACATTTGTTGATACTCTAAAGAACTTGCTAAGCAAGCAATTTACAAGAAAGATATATTGATTTATGCCTTCAATTTAAGCAAGATGAGTTTGCAACTTGCATTGGAAATAGTTGATACTTGATAGATTATTTTCATTCTTCATTAAGTATGAAAGAAATGAGCTCTGAAATTTTTAGTTGCAACTAAGACTTGAAATGTATCCTTTAAAAATTTCAGTGCTTTCTATTCCATATCTTCAATTCACAGCATGAGGGTGCTTAGGTTTAATTTACTCCATTTACCTCTGTAAATCCTTTGCAAATAGAGTTGCCCCCTGTAAGTTAAAATAGTGGAAAAGAAAAAGGAACAAAGAACAAATTAATTTTAGTTTGCAAGGACATAAAGAGATGCATGTCATTCATAAGGGGATGCCCTACCGGTTGTATTATGTTTCCACCTGCATCGTGGCATCCAATACAAGCTTGACGAAACAATGTGGTTCCTCTCTGAATATCTACGGTTTGAGCACTTGAAACTGTAGAGTAGAAGAAGCTAAACATGAACTACATGTCTCTTTCATGTAAAGATTACCTTTAGAATAGCTTATAAGTCTAGAAGTGCTAGTTAGTTAGTATATCAATAATAAACTTTCTTGTCTTACATCTAATTTAAGTGAGACAAGATAAAGTCGAGGAAGCAACCCAGTTGATCTAATAACTGTAAACTGATTCTAGCCAATTGGCACACACAAATATTTAGCAAGCATGTACACATTTTCAGTCTATAACCCTACGCCACTTTGTTATCATTAACAATTAGAAACAAATCAGAATTCTTGATATAGAGCTATTGTAAATCATTCAACCCTTGAGTGCATGTTCTTTGATCGTTTAGCAACATACAATTATGCAAACATGAGAATCCAAGAAAAAGAGAGAAATTGGGATTCGGTAAAGTGGAGTTAATTGAATCAGAAGAAGATTACATCATGAGTTATATTCAAGAGGGAAATCTACTAACCAAGTAATGTCATAACCAATTTCTTTTTTAATCTCTAACCATCTATATCCAATACATTTCTTCCTCTTCAACTGGGATTTTCTCATATACATACAGTTCCAAGGTGCCACATGGTTAAATTACAAATGCAAGATGGGTTTTTAGTCTTTACATAAAAACCTTGCATTACTTCCAGCCTTCTAGGTGTTTTTCAAGATTTAATAGACAAATGTTTTCATACTGTCAATTAATAAAAAATCATTCTTAGCATGACTTTTGTTTTAATTATTATAAAAATTAATAAATTTATTATATATGATAATTTGTGATTATAACCGGATAAATGGTGCATATATTATTTATTCATTGTTCTATTAGAGGTATCTTTCAAGAAGAATCATGCATCTAAGATTTGGTTCTTGCTTTATGTGAAGCTCTCAAGCTTCATATATCATCAAATAAATTATTTTCGTAATTGTTTTGGCATCAATCCACATCGACAAAAAGAAAAAAAAATGATTTTGAAAAGGAGCCGTATAAAACAAGACTAGGTGTATGGCATCATGTTGGCAGTCATGTCATTTGAATCATAAGCAGGGGCATTTTAGTATTTTAAAAAGAGAACATGGATAAGGAGAGGTACTAACCTGGAGTGCTGCAAATTGGAGATAAGACTAGAAAAGCAGCCACAAGAGGAGGAGCCAAGCTCTTGAAAAACTTCACTTCATTCTTCCTTGTAGGAATTGTCTTCTCTTCCCTCATCACATTGTCCTTTTAATCAACAATTCAATACCCAGAATTCTACTTGTCAGTCTCTCTTTTTCTTTTTCTTTTTCTGGCTTAACACATAACACAAAATTCAAAATCACACAGGAAAAGTGAGATAGAGAGAGGAGTTTTACCTTAATAGAGAGGAGGTGAGTGTAATCAGTGAAACCAGAAATCAAAGAAGCAAGTTTCATTTCGTTTCTTCCTATATAATAAAAAGAAAACCTTAAGCCAACTGAAACAGGATATGTCTACAACGTACGAGTCCAGGAGTGGTTGCTTAACTCCAATCCACTCACTAACACATGTGACACGTATACTTATATTTTATATAGACTAGCTGAAACATTGGGGAGGACAAGGAGTTTAAATATGAATAAGTTTCGATCGGGTGACTGTGTAAGGAGTCAAAACTTGTGAGATTATTTTTCAGTCTCACCACATAATCAAAGACTGCAATTATCGCGGTTATATATATATATATATATATATATATATATATATATATATATATATATATATATTGTGCGGTTGGATTTCTTTCATTAGTTTTTATCTTCAAAGAAAAAATTCATTGGGATTTATTGTGTTTAAAGAAAGTAGTAAGTGGTTTGAGGAATAGACGAAGGTTTAGAGAGGTGGCGCATGAGGCGAAAAAAAAATTAGACTAAAGCTGTGTTTGTTTTAGGAAGAGAGGAGAGAAATATGAGATAAATTATATATTTTTTAGGAGAGATTCACACTTTTTATATTTGACTTTAATTCAATTTTTTTTATATCTTTATCACACTCTTAAGAAGTGAAAAGAGAAATAATAAAGTTGTGTTTGGTTAAGAAAAACTAAATAAAATAGATGAAAATAAAAAAGAGAAAATGAAAATAGATGAACAATAAAATGATAGGTAAATATATTTGATTGAAGGGAAATTGGAAAAGAGATAGAGAAACGATGTATTATCTCACCCATATTATATCTATTTGCTGTTCGAACACATTGTAACCCTCCTATCTCATGTCTTTTTTTTATTATTATTATTTATAAGATTCTCCCTGGAATAACCTTCGGAGAGAGGAACTTCCTCCATTTTTTGTTTAATCTCTATTTGAGATTCTACAATGGAGGTATGCATGTCTTTCCCTTACCGTAAGGAGAACAAAACTAGCTATCTTCTCTAAGGCGGATTTCTGTCCCTATAAGAGGGGGAGGAGTGTGAGGAAATAATGTAGAACTAAAAATTAAATTAAAAGATAGGATGTGATAATAGAAGAAAAACGAGTGAGAATAACAAATCTTTTTCCTAAGCAGGCCTTTAGATTTGAGAATGGACAGACTCAAGCCCATAATTAGAAATAGGCAACCAATTTTTCTTCATCTTGTACACTATTTGCTTGAAGTCAACGATCTAAGAGCCAATTATGAACCTATCCAAACTAATAAGATAACATATATTCCCCATTTATTTGCTTAAACACGTTTATAGCGTAAAATGCTTAATTACTCAATTATTATGGATACTAGTATTTTTCAATCAATTCCCCTGTATCTACTAAATTAAGAAACCGATATGTTATGATTACAAAATTTCAAGAAAAACCAAGTTTATTGATGTAAAAAATAAAAATTACCAACTATATCCACAACTTCCTATTTTTCACATTTTACCTTGGTAAATAGTAAGAAATTATTCGGATGAGGAAAGTTGGTGGCCACAATAAAATCCTCACAAGTGGCAAATAATTAACTTTGTCCATTCCACGTTATCGTCTCTTCCTCAAACTCTGAACCTTCCGTGCAGCGCAGAGCTTTGCTGGCATACCCACCGTGACGAAATTAACCTCTCTACGTAACAGCACACAGCGATTTCCCCAAATCATCGAAACCCTAACTCGCGATTCCCAATCGAAACCCTAACTCGGGATGGCGATTTTGCTGGGCGAAATTCTTCAATCGCTGGAGCTGTGGCTGAAGCTGATCAAGAACCCGCAGCCGCAGCCCTACGTAAACCCTAATCTGGACCCCGTTTTGCTGGTGCCCGGTGTCGGTGGCTCGATGCTGCACGCCGTTGACGAAACCGACGGAAGCCATGAACGCGTCTGGGTTCGCTTCCTCAACGCCGAGTACACGCTGAAGACCAAGCTTTGGTCGCGTTACGATCCTTCCACCGGTAGGACCTAGTTTTCGTTTTACGAAATTAAATAAAGCACGTTGAAAGCTGAAACTCGTGCTATTTTGTTGTTCGTTGATGCTGTCAATGTTCTGAAGATGTTTTCGGATTGAAGAAAAATAAAATTGATATCGAATTAAGTGAAATTGTAGGTTTACATGGTAAAAAGTTAAAATTACAAATTGTTCGTTGCATTTTTTTCCTTGCTTTGCAACAACTTATTAAATAACTAATGATTGAAGTTAGGCAGGGAGCAAACCTTGTGATAATAGCTAATTAATAGTTTATTACATTGAAAGCTTATTTCTTTTGATAAGCTTCGCCGATCACCATGGAAGTTATTAACTGCATGTTTGGTTTACTGTTTATCAGTATTTGATGCACGTGGAGCAAAAGCTACAAATAGTAGTTTCTGTGTTTTAGTTTTACGCTATTGGCATGAAAATGCCACTTGACTCACAAATTTGATGTGCAAACAAACACCAGCTAAGTAAAAGAGCTTATAGGAGCCACTTTCTTAAAGCTTAAAAGTAAATACCTTCAAATTTTAACTTAAGTGCTTGTATGATAAGTCCAAACAAGCTCTGTAGAAGCTATTCCAAATGGCCCTGGATTTGTATTCTTATGTCTTTAATGCTCGTGCTGTATCGAAGCATATGTGCCTGCCTAGTTTATTTCTTTCTTTACTGAAATAATTTGTGTTTTGTGCTGAAGAGTGTGCTGTAAGAAACTTTGAATTTGGTGATCATAACATACCCAATAATCTATTTTGAAACCAGGAAAAACCGAGTCCATGGATCCAAATTCAACAATTATTGTTCCTGAAGATAGGCATGGACTCCATGCAATTGACATTTTGGACCCTGACTTGGTATGCTTGTTTTAAACTGAGTTGCTTGAATTGCAATGCAAATAGCCAAGCAATTTATTCATGAATCCTGTATAATTCTTTTGAGCAGATGTTTGGAAGTGATTCTGTGTATTATTTCCATGACATGATCGTTGAAATGCGTAAGTGGGGGTTTGAAGAGGGAAAGACGCTTTTTGGTTTTGGATACGATTTTCGCCAAAGTAACAGGTACCTAATTAATTTAAAGCTGGAGCAATTTTACAAATCATGGAAAAGGAGTCATTTGCCTTCTCATCGCTAATCCATAATAGTGAAATTAAAAATTTCAAACACCCTACTCTTCAAATATCTACATGTTATGGGATTATTTTATGTCATCTTTCGGCAAGGAAAAACTGATTCTATATTTTTTTTAATAATGAAATTGATTTGTAAAAATTATGCAGAGTATTTTCATAGTTTGTTGTTATTATTATGAAATGATAAGTTTTCTGAGGAAGCTATCAGCTGATTGATGTAATTGTGCAAATGAATTTAATCTGATTGATGTCTCTCCAGTGTATCTTTTGGCTATTGCTTGGTGGTATGATTTCCCACAATCCTAAGGATAAGTTCTCTAAAAAGTATTTAACCAAATGAAAGATATTTTTTTTTACAATTGCTCTGTTTATTTCATTTAGGTTGAAGGAAACAATGGATCGGTTAGCTGCAAAGTTAGAATCAATTTATAATGCTGCAGGAGGGAAGAAGATAAATATTATAACTCATTCTATGGGTGGTCTTTTGGTGAAATGTTTCATGTGCCTGCAAAGCGATGTAACACATCTGTTAAGCTTCTTATATCAGTTTTATTTTATTTTGTAGTTTCAATTTATGGTTTATACACTTCAATCTTGGAATTTATCTACTGCTGAAACATGTCTTTTTTCAGATTTTTGAGAAATATGTTAAGAATTGGGTTGCAATTTGTGCACCATTCCAGGGTAAGTAATTCTATTCTGTATTTATAAGAAGTATGGAATTATAATTAAGGATATCTGATGAATGATTCTTTTAGCTTTTCAATGCAATTTATAATGATGGGTCTGTTAAAAATTTGTTTTCCTTCTTTAATATATTTGAAGAAGCCAATATCATGTTATCTACATAGGCTAAAATAGTTGATGGAAAAAAAATGTGCATAAAAAGCATGATCTTCAAATATCAAAAGAGAAGTGTTAGATCACTCACTGTCATTTCACTTGATGTTGACCAAAATATGATTTGGACTTAATAGTATGCTTTTGTTGCCTTCATATATCATCTGTATTGTTTTAGCTACTTAGAGGTCCCTTAATTTTTTGTTTTACCATGGAAAAGTACATAATGGTGTAGTTGTGCTCGCTCATTGTTCTGCAGGTGCACCGGGAACCATCTATTCTACCTTTTTAAATGGAATGTCATTTGTGGAAGGATGGGAACAAAACTTTTATATTTCCAAATGGAGCATGCACCAGTTGGTACATATCAGTTATTTTTGTCTTCTGGATTTGTGTTTTGAATTTGTTTATCTATAGTTTCCTAATACAAAACTTTATATTTGTGTTTTGAGTTTGTTTCCTAACTGTCTCAGCAATTTACCCTTACCTTTCAGTGAAGGCAACTGACAACTAGTGCAGATAGATTAAGTGTTTATTCACCAGTCTGAAGAAATAGAAAACTACTGATGACAAGATCTTCCCTAAACCAAAGTCAAAAACTTAAATTGCTTAACTAATTGTCACACTTCACAATTATGCTTTTGAACCCTATGGTTATACCAGAAGAAAAAAGAATTCAGTGACATAATACAAAATAATAAAAAATAGTTTTGACTGCTATTATTCATAGTTTTATAAAAAGTTATTTTATTATTGGATTACACTTTCATCTTGTAAGATCTTTTAATATAGACTACATGATTTGGATTTTCCAGTGTATGTATTGTTGGATGGTGTGTTCTCTATTTCTATTGTTTGTGCTACTTCCCTGTGTTTTGATTATTTAAAGAATAATCTTGTGTTTTTTTTTTTTGTATGCATGCATCCTTTTTTTATTCATGTTGTTCTCTCTCTCTCTCCCTCCCTTTCAATTTTTGGTATTTAGATATTTTGATATTGTAGAATTGTTTATTGAAGCTTGTTTCAATGTCACAGCTGATTGAATGTCCATCAATATACGAACTTATGGGTTGTCCTAATTCTCATTGGCAACATATTCCTGTTCTGGAATTGTGGCGTGAGAGACGTGATTCTGATGGGAAATCACATATTGTTCTGGAGTCATATCCACCATGTGATAGCATCGAGGTTTTGAAGCAAGCTCTTTTAAATAACACAGTGAGTTACCAGTGTTAACTTTCTCAGCATGCAAATTAATGGAACTTGTTTAAATTTGAGTATCACTAACATTAACATGAAATTGAATGTGTTATAGTTTTAAATTCTATACTAACAATGATTAATGGATAATTTGAAATGGAAGAAATCGTAATATAAAGATGCTTTGTCTTTTTCATATTTAGAGCTGAACTTGGAACTTGAACATAGTCTCTACTCTCTTTAAGCAAATCTTACTGTGTTTTTTTTTTTTGTGGGGCGGTGGAGTGGAGTGGAGGATTTCTTGCTTTCACATGCCTATTAATGCTGGTTAATTGGGGGGGAGAAGAGTGCAAGTATTTCTATTCAATATCTACTCATCTTGGATGTTTATTGGGCAGCTTAATTAGATTGGTATGATATCTATCTGATATCCAGGTTAATTATAATGGTGTGGATTTGCCCCTGCCCTTCAACTTGGAGATCTTGAAATGGGCAAACAAAACATGGGAGATTCTGTCTTCTGCCAAACTTCCCTCACAAGTTAAATTTTACAACATTTATGGGACCAGTCTTGACACACCTCATAGTGTTTGGTAATGCCTCTATCAATTCTTTGGATGTACCATGGTTACCCTAGAAATGGTATTCTGTGAAGTGTATTAACAATGGACTATTGGATGCAAGTAGGTATTTATAATTCTTTTGGAAATATGTGACCACTGACCATCACTTTACATAACTATTATTCTGCAGCTTTGGAAGTGGGGACAAGCCTGTCACAGATCTGCAACAGCTATGTTATTTCCAGGTCAATACATTTGTGATTGTGTTAAATATGTTTCTTGATTCATGTTACGTATCAAAGGAGAGGGATGGCCATATGCTATGGTGCACGGCTGCATGCAATATTGATTCCCCAAGTTTACAATACAGTTTTCTTTCTTTATACTTGCATAGAATAAAAGTCTGGGCAGTTTTCCGTCTGCATTTTGTTTGTATTTATTTTAGTATTTATTGATTGAATTAGTCAATAAACTGTGTTGATTAATAGAATTAGTAAATGTAAATAATTTCTTTTTGACGGATGCACCACATTTCTCTTTTCCTCCACTTTATATTATTGTTTCAAAATATTTAATTCTATTATTGACAGTGTCTTTTCTCTCTAGTGTAATATCATTGAAGAATAGTTTTAATTGAACATGTTTGATGCTAAATCTGCTTAAATTATTTGCCCCCTCAAGTCATCATTTGGTTACTTTTCTTTGTTTTGGTTGCCAATGCTTACTTTTATCTTTCTTAATATTCAGGCCAAATACGTATGTGTTGATGGAGATGGAACAGTTCCTATAGAATCGGCAAAGGTTTGTTAATTTCCGTATACACGAGTTTTCTTGGTATTGTGTCAATGAAGTAGCATTAGTGTTGGTAGTAATGATTGGGTTAAAGCCCAAAATGTATTTTGATTAAACCTAAATGCAGGCTGATGGTCTCAATGCGGAGGCAAGGGTTGGTGTGCCTGGTGAACATCAGCGTATCCTTCGTGAGCCTCACGTATTCCGGCTTCTCAAGCACTGGCTGAAGGCTGGAGAACCTGATCCCTTTTACAACCCTGTCAATGATTATGTGATTCTACCTACTGCTTTTGAAATGGAGAGGCATAAAGAGAAGGGTGTAGAAGTAGCATCCCTTAAAGAGGAATGGGAAATTATTTCTAAAGTCCAAGATGACCAAAGCTGCACAGCAGATAAAGTGTGCTCCATATCAGTTTCACAAGAAGGAGCCAATCAATCTTATTCCGAGGCGCATGCTACTGTCATTGTTCACCCAAACAATGAGGGTAAACAACACGTTCAACTGAATGCTTTGGCTGTTTCAGTTGACGCCTCATGAATCACATTCTGTTGAAGTATTCGTAACGTGGAGGGAATACTTTCTGTCTTTGGAAAAAGCTAGGGTTCATGGTAACCCACCTTTTTTCCAATCCAGCTGTATAGTTACTTTAACGTTTGCCAATTTGGAACACGTGAATGGATGTCTGGAGCCGTAAAGGGCAAACCAAACACTCACTATATTGTTGATTATGGTTGACATCTCTTGTATATAATGATATTCGTTTGATGTTGCGGTGCCATATCCCTCCCGATTTGTGTATGATATGCGAAGCGTATGTATCAGTTATGAAAATGAATACCATCGTTCTGGCATTCTTGTATATAATGATATTCATTTGATGTTGCTGTGCCATATTCCTCCCTGTTTTATGTTTGATATATGTGAAGCGTATGTATCAGTTATGAAAATCAAATATCATTTTTCTGACATTCTTAACCACGTTAAGAGTGGTATGCTATGTACAAAGTTACTCATTAGACATACTTATACATCTTTTACGTTTTTCTCCTGTATGTTTCTATTTTTTTGTTTTTTGTTTTCAAGGGAATTGCCGTTGCATCAACGAGTCATATAATCATAAATTAAAATAAAATGAAGTACTATTGCATCAAAGAGGAAAACGAGGACCAGCAATGACAAAGAACTTGTTTCCCATGAGTCAGGTTTGTGTCTTAGGAACTAAAAAAAAGACTATTGGGACATTATTTTTTTCTCCTTTAAATGAGGTTGCTTCCTTTATCTTTTACACTGGAATAGGCGGAAAGGTTGCTTGTTTTCTTTCTTTTCGTCTTTTAGATAGATGTCACTGTTAGAAAATAAAATAATAAATGAGAAGAAAATATAAAGCCTTAAATGATAAAATAACAATAGCAATGTAATTTTAGAATATGACAAAACATGAATCAATAATGCAATATAACATAATAAGTATAAAAGAAAATAATTTAAGAGATAAATTTTTAATTAGCTTAGGTTGAAACACGCAAGCGTTATTCTTAGAGAGAAAACATTCCCATTGCACTGATAGGAAAATTTGATTGCGCTCCTCTCTCAAGATAGACAATCCATTGGTTTTGAGATCGTGTGCAACAAATGAATCTCCTAACCTTCTCAACACCAATCTTTTTGCTCTCAAACAAAAAATATTTTTTTATAAAAAAAGAAAGAGAAGAAATTTAGAGAAAAAAAAAATTGGTTTGTCTTGTTGTGTACCCTTGGTTAAAGGAAGAAAGATATATATAGACACAACCCATAATCCGGTTAAGTAACGTTAAAAAAAAAAAAATACAGCATCTTGTATAATGAATGACATAATTAATAGATCCTTTTAAGTATCTAAAAACCCTTTCTAAGGCAATCCAATGAGAATGATCAGGATTATTAGTATACCTTCCTAATCTATCAATTGTATATGCAATGTTAGGCCTAGAAAAATTTGTCAAATTCTACAAAGAACCAATAATTTGAAAATATTTATGAGAATAAATTCATTTACTCAATTTGTTCTTTAGCCTAATGAATGAGCCATAATGCGTAGAAAAAGGTTTCACATCAAAATAATTAAACTTCTTCAATAACTTTTTAACATAATGTGATTGGGTTAAAATCATGTCATCATCTTTTTTTACAAGCTTAATACCCAAAATCACATCTACAGGACCAAGGTCCTTCATATCAAAATTACTAGACAAGAAAGACCTTACATCATTTATGAAATGCATATTATTACCAAATATCAATATGTCATCCACATACATACATAAAATGACACATCCACTATAATCAAATTGTTTCACATACACACATTTATCACTATTATTGATTTGAAAATCATATGAAAGAACAACTTGATCAAACTTTTTGTGCCATTGCTTTGGAGCTTGTTTCAAATCATATAAAGATTTAACAAGTTTGCAAACTTTCTTTTCCATACCTGGTTCTACAAAGCCTTTGGGCTAGCTCATATAAATGTTTTCTTTTAATTCACCATTAAAAAAATAGTTTTTACATTCATTTGATGAATTTCCAAATTAAAAATACAAGCAAGTGCAATTAAAACTCTAATAATAGTAATTTTAGAAATAGGAGAATATGTATCAAAGAAATCTACATCTTATATTTGCTTACAACCAATCACAACAAGTCTTGCCTTAAATTTTTCTATCATCCATCAGTTTTTAATTTCTTTCGAAAAACCCACTTACAACCTTATACTTTTACAATCAGGGGGGAGATCAATAAGAAACCAAGTTTTGTTAGTTTTAAGATAACTCATTTAATCATTAATAGTTTCTTTCCAAAAATGTGCATCAATAGACCTCATGGTCTCACCATAAGTTTTAGGATCATCTTCAAGTAGAAAAGAGCAAAATTCAGAATCAAAATCCTTAACTTTTTTAGATCTTTTACTCCTCTTAGGTTAAAAAACAATGTCCTTATTAACATTACTACAAGATGATAAATTAGAACAAGAAGTATCACAAACAGATTTAGACAATTAATTTTCCAAGGAAAAACATTTTTTAAAAAAAGTGGTATCTCTAGATTCCATAATAGTATCATTAGAAATTTCGGACACTTTTGAATTAATAACTAAGAATCTATAAGTAAAACTATGGAAATAATATCCAACAAAAACAATCAACAATGTTTTGTCCAATTTTTCTTTTCTTATCAATAGGGATGTTAACCTTTGTCAGACACCCTCACATTTTAAGATATTTCAAATTTGGTTTGCTTTTTCTCCATAGCTCATAAGAGGTTTTTTCAAAAAAATTATAAGGTACCATATTAAGAATATAACATACAGAATATAAAGTTTCATCTAAGTATTCATTTTATTGTTTTGTGTGTTGTATATTCACATGTTTATTTTTTTTAGCAAGGAGTTACATATATAGAGACAACCGGTCACCAATGTATAGCAACAAAATACTTACAACAATAACATTAAACAATAGAAAATAATAATCAAACAAAAAGTTTCCTAATTTTAAAGACTTGTAACGTTCACAAAGGAATTTGACCAAGTAAAAGATAACTTCCTAAAATATATAAATAGAAGTAATGAGATGTTTTTTAGTTTTTGACATAAACTAATTCTAAAAGCATTTTATCTTTACAAAACATAATTGATAAAAAAAAGTATTTTAATTTTAAAATTTAAATTATAAGAAAATATTTTCCAACAATCTTCCACTAATCTAAAATTTAAAGAAATGAAATAATATAATAAAAACATTTTTAATAGAGCATAATACATTGTATTTTCATCCATTAATTTTTTAGATTACTAGAAATGGACTCAATCATATCCATGACAGACATTTTTTATAAAACAAAATGCTAAAAATGAAATAATATAATAAAAATATTTTTAATAGAGCATAATACATTGTGTTTTCATCTATTAATTTTTTAGACTTACTAGAAATGGACTCAACCATATCCATGAAAGACATTTTTGATAATACAGAATGCTACTGTATAATAGACTATACAAGAAGAAAATAGATTTTCTCTCTAAAACTGTTAGAAAATAAAATAAATAAATGAGAAGAAAATACAAAGTCTTAAACTAAATAATAAAAAATAACAGCAGCAAAGTAACTTCAAAATATGATAGAACATGAATAATCAATGTAATATAGCATACAATAAACACAAAGGAAAATAATTTAAGGGAGAAATTTTAAATTAGTTTGGATCCTTAGATAGAAAATGCGCCCATGGTATGAAAATCTGATTGCACTCCTCTCCCAAGATACGACAACTCATTGGTTCCGATCGCGTGTAACGAAAGGATTCTCAAACCTTCTGAACACCAATGTTCTTCCTCTCAAACAAAAAATAATTTTTTTTATAAGAAAAGAAAGAGAAGAAATTTAGAGAAAAAACAAATTGTGTTGTCTTCTTGTGTACCCTAGCTAAAGGAGGAGAAAAATATATATACACGACCCAACACGATTTATAATTAACGTAAAAAAAAAAACTGCAGCACCTTGACATATAACAACAACAGTAATTCACATATTTTCTGTTTAAATGCAAATATTTTTATTTTATTTTTATTTCATAAAATTACATAATCATATTATTTAAGGTAATTATAATCAATACTCTTTTGTCCCTAATTATAAGACATAATTGACTAATTTATGCTTATAAAAAAGTCAGTTAACTTAATTATTAGTATTTAATTTATAATACTTTTTTAAATTTATTTTTAACTTTATTCATAGGAGGGAGAAAGAAATATCTTAGGTTATTTTAGTAAAAACATAATTAATGTATAAAAAAGATAAAATGAATTCTTATAATAAGGAAAAAAATTGTTGAACATGTGTGTTATAAATAGGGATAGAGGAAGTATAATTTTTATTTGAACATTTAAATTGATAGCTTGGGTATATATCTATTTTAAACGAATTAATAACACATTCTGATTCAAGTTTATGATAGAACCTGCAAGATTTATTCTAATTTTAGGATCCAACACATATAACGGTGTTAACAATGCATATTTAAAAATTATATATATAAATTATGTATAACAGTACAAATGGCAATTATTTATATTTGATAACATAATTTAATGAATATTTAAAGCTTGCCAATAAGCATCAAAGATCTTATTCATTTGCGAGAGATCACCGTAATTGGGTGCAAGAAGCTCCAGGCTCTACCAGAGCTCCCACCATGCCTGCAATCATTCTGTGTAGCTGACTGCAGATCACTTGAGATTGTTCAAAGTTCAAAGACTGTCTTAATAGAAATAGATATGCATACTATTACTATTGCATAAACTTGAATCAAAATTCACTCAACAGTATCATTGCAGATGCACCCTTTGAGGAAGCTTATACTTCTTTGCAAGAAGGAACACCTCTAGGTCCTCTCATTTCTATTTGTTTGCCAGGAACTGCAATCCCAGACTGGTTCAGCTACCAATCAACAAATTCTTCAGTGGACATGGAAATTCCTCAACAGTGGTTCAATGATTCAAAGTTCTTAGGTTTTTCTCTGTGCCTTGTAATTGGTGGCTTCCAACAAAACAGTTATGAAGGGTATGATCCAGATGTCAAGTTTTATCACTTTGTGAAGTCTGTCTTTAACTCTGACCCCAGTGTTCCCTTTCTTGGTCATTGCACAACTGTAATGCAGGTGCCATGAGGTTTTAATTCAGATCATATGCTTATGCTACTATCCCACTTTTAATGCCTCCATTCTGCAAGATTTCAAGGATATAGGCTTGTACTTTGATGCCAACAACTTAAGGCTCAGAATCATCTTTAAATTTAAGGGTCCATATCAACGGTTGGACATTGTAAAGAAGTGTGGGGTCAGACCTCTGTTGATTGCTAATACTGAAAGGCTTCACATGGAAGTGAACTACAACCTGAATAGAAGGGAGTATGAAAGTGAAACTGAGATTTTGATGAAATATATTATAGCTGTGAGAAGAAAAAGAACCACGAGTACAACCTGAAGCAAAGGAAAAGATTTGTATCCAGTGGTTGCTGAGTAAGAGATCCCTGAAACCGTAGGTACGTCACTCTAAAATCTGCTTCCATACTTATTTTTTATGCATCCATAATCCATTAGCACTGTGAATCCAATAGCCTAGCAACTCCTGATCATATTGAGGGAAGAAGAAAAAAGTACAACTTGAAACTTTTTCCGATAATTATAATCATTCATAATGTCTCGAATGAAAAAATGAATGATACTTTCTTTAAATTCAACTGAACAAAAATCCACTAATTCTAGAACATTTTATATGCAAAGTGTAACACTTTGAATTAACAGATAATTTACTAATTTTTCAGGAGAACTTTGAGGATTCCAGTGATGATCCAGTAAACTGGTCTTATTCCTTGAAGAGGTCCAAAATGGTTTGTAGCCCAAAGATCCGATGATGAGATTCAAACTTAAGACCTAATAATTAATTCAAGTAACGTTAACCATTACGCCAACCTAGTTATGGACTAAACAGTCAAATAACGTTAACTGGATACATACCTTATTATTAAATAATGTTGATTCAAGTCTCGCTTAAAAAATTGAGTTCATTCTCTTTTTAGTGGAACCAACGTGAAATCACCTAATAATAGAGTTTCTCTTCAAAAAAGTAGTCTTGCTTTGTTTCTAACAAGCTACAGAGAAAACGACAGTTCCGATGTCTTGAAGAGTAATGCGCAAATATCAAATGAAGAAATTAATAGTTTAGAGAAGAAAAAAAAAGTGAAGAAATTAATAATAACATACTCTGTTTCTTCACTGACAAATAAAAAGAATCACATACTCATTGTAATTGCACCAAAAACTGTGCAGTGATGACCAATGCATCTCTAATAAATACTATATGGTTAGTTATAATAGTAATACATGATATCATTAGATAACGCTAGTTTTGCTTTACAAAGTTTTCAGTATATCCTAGCTCTCTTTTAGTAGTGGACTTCAACCCAGTATTTCACAAGCTTACTATAAAATTGTACCACTACAAGAACAAGAACCTGCCGATGTCTTCTGGACTGCAATCTGAATGAAATCTCAAGACAAAATTGGTGGAAGATGGCATCCATGGTAATTCTGAGCATTGGATAAAAGCATAATTCAAAAGCTTAGACACGAGGCTATCTGGTTCAGGGATGAGAGAAAATGTCACACTGTTCCAGAAATGAAATGTCAACGAATTGTGCAGGATATTTTCAAGCAGCACATCTTGTAGAGCTTTCTGAGTCTCTGTTGATGGTGCAATGAAGGATCTGTATACAGTTTTTTTTTTATCAGCCAAAATATTTATATTAATGAAGTACCAAAGGTACTAGAAGTACAATATATAACTCAGAAAAGGTCCAGAAACAAATAAAATTTTCACTGGACCAGAACTGATTTTATAGACAAAATAACACAAGCTCTGCTCTGATGAGCTATGTTGCTCTATATAGAAACCCTATCCTGATATTGGAAGATCACTGATTATAGTGGGTAGTGAAATCCTTCTCCAAATTAGTGAGCCACGACCATAATAAGAAGACTGCGTCATCAAGAATTCTGTTGGCATTGAGAGTACCATTGGAGAAGATCATATTATTTCTTTGCATCCAAATGGTCCATGTCAATGCAGCCCACCACCATTTCCATCTGTGAGACCTCATGTCGGCTGTCACTCCATGTATATGTTGGAGAAAGTGTTGCCTTGGGTGATTTGGGAAAAGCACCCATGATGTTCACCCAAGACAAAGACTCCCACCACAATGGAGTTATCTTACTGCAATGAAAGAACAGATGAGCTGCAGTCTCCTCCACGGATCTGCAAAATGGGCACGTTGAGTCGTCTACCTCTATATGTCTCTCCACAAGTTTGATTTGGTTGGTAGCCTGTCTCTAATTAGCCTCCATGCAAATATGGCGATTTTAGGCGGAAGCTTAAGGTTCCACAACTCCTTGAAAGCTCCATCCTGGTGCTCACTAGAGACCTCCCCCCAAGGCACACTATAAGCAGATTTGGCTGTATACTGCCCACTTGGCTCTGCCTTCCACACCCACTGGTCATCACTGTGAGGTTGGATTCTGAAGCGCTCTAGTTCCGTTAGGAATGAGACTGCCATACCCATCTCACTATCAAATAACGGTCTCCTCCACCAAAGGTCCCATTCCCACCCTGTATCTCTGAAAGCCCCTATTTGCTGTATAATTTGGTTTTGCTGGGAAGAAATGATATACAGCCTAGGATATCTTTGTAGTAACGTGTCCTCCCCTCCCAACCATGTATCCTCCCAAAATTTAAACTTATCCCCACTGCCAACCTTCCATAATATTGTATTACTCATTGTCACTCCATGTTGCGGATGTTGAAACATGAGCTTTAAGTCCCTCCACCATATGGATTGTCCCCTTTCACTGGTATCTTCACTCAGGTCCCTCCATCCCCCATATTTCGACTCCAATACCTTGACTCACAACTCCCCCGGACACTGAAATAAATTCCATTTCCATTTACCCAACAATGATAGGTTAAATGAGCTAATGTCTTTAACTCCCATACCCCTATCTTCCTTTGGCATGCACACAGTCTCTCATTTGACCCAGGCTATTTTGTTTTGCCCTTGGTCACCACCCTATAGGAAACTTCTCTGAAGGTTCACTAGCTTGTCCACCACCTTTTTGGGCACCCTGCGATTTGATTTGGTCTTAAGTGATGTATCAGCATTTTTGTTTGATGGTGACTATCACTGGAGCCAAGTTTCTCTAAATAAGTCGGCCCATTCTACCAACAGTGGTTTCTTCCCAATTATTGGTGTTGAGGCAGTGTCTATTATTTCAGGTAAGGTACACAAGCACAAAAAAGTAAACAAAAAAGTGAGGCAGTGTCACTCTGCAAATTAGACTCAAGCAATAAGGCCAACCAGTGAAAAGTGCCAACACATGTATTTCTAATCTAACCTACGTCATAATTTTATTCACAAATCAATTGAGACAAATGTCAATTTACCTTGTTATGTTCTGAGAACTAACAGGGATGAAGATATAAGAGGGTTCTACTTTCAACTCCAAGTGCTTAACAGATTTATTCTCCTCTCCCAAATATTTTCGATCAACCCTTGTCAATGGATCAACACCATTTCCTCTCAAACTGGTATCATCATATGTCATGTTGAACTCTTCCAAACACTCCTTTATGAACAAACTGCATAGAACAGATAGTCAATCTCAAAGAAAGTCCAACACTGCACAGAACAAATTAATTGAACTTGCACCTATGTATCACTCTATCATTCAAATTGATTATGAAAAGGCATGGCAACACACAACATTTCAACCAGAATGTCCATAATTTAATTTTTTTTTAAAATATAGTCATGATATTTCAAATGTATGCATATTTGTAATGAAATTTGCATACAGAATATTACTTTCTGGGCGTCTGCTACTGTTAGGCCTGTGGGTTAAGAGATGAGGCATTCAGTACATCATTGTATTTTGTGAGGATTAACCAAGCAAGTGCTCCATTGTAAAAGGGAAAGCCCTTGGAGGAGAGTTTTCTCCCTTGTTCTCTTCAATTTCAATCAAATCTATCAATAAAATTATCCTTCTTTCTCCATTTCCATAGGGGTCCCAACATTTTGGTTTCCAAGCTTATGCACTGGAGGAGACACATGCTGTTGGAATCCCAAACAAAAAAAGGACAGCCTCCCAATAAATGGGACATTGACAAAGAAAGTATAAAGTTGTGTGCATCTCCATACGACAGTTATAGTGACAACAACAAAATTGAACAGGATAAAAATGTGCACTTTATGCTTACTCATGCATAACAAAATAGTCATGTTCCCAAGAAATACACTAATGGAATGTAAAACCAAATTAAACACAATGGATATTATGGAAAACATATCCAACTACAAGAACCAAGTCTTATCCCATTAAGTGGGTTCGACTACAAGTATAGTTGTGTGCATCTCCATATGACAGTTGTAGTGACAACAGCAAAATTGAACAGGATAAAAATGTCCAGGTTATGCTTACTCATGCATAACAAAACACTCACGTTCTCAAGAAATTCTCTAATAAATATAAAACCGACTTAAACACAATGGATATTATGGAAAGCATATCCAACTACAAGAACCAAGTCTTATCCCATTAAGTGGGTTCGACTACAAGAACAAACTATCGCGATTGGGTTTCATAAAAAGTGATGCAAGAGAATAAACAACAAAAAAAACTATTTTTTATGGCAAGAAAACATAGTCAGCCCACCACAGAACAGAATTTGGACATCCATGACCCCATTTTAATGAGTTCCTTTAAAATCATGTTTCCAAAATGAATGGAAAGATAGAAAGCATGCTAACAATACCTGTGTCTTGGAAAAGACATCACAGCACCATTCAAAGCACTTCCAGCACCATGACCCTCCATACCAACAGAATTAATAAAAAAAATTAATTGGCTTCAACACTATGATATCTGAATCTAGATAGATCCCACCATACCTAACAAAACAGAAGAAAATGTCAATGCAATAATTTTGATCCTTAACACTTTTTCCCACAAAAAAAATAATCAGAAACAGTCAGCTCACAACTTTATCCAATAGATACACAGCAAAATGAAGTAAATACTACAAACTATCAGCATGTTGAATACATCACCAAATTACTATACTAATCCACCTAAGCAATCACCACTAACTACACAAAACAACCAAGAAAACTTACTTGTACAGAGCAGCAAGGTGGATAAGCTCACTGTAATGAGTCGAACAGAACCCTGTCTTCTTCCATTCAAACCACACAGTAGCAAAAATGTGAGCAGGCATATCCTTCAGCAGCTCATCAAGCATTGGCGTAGCAACAGCCACTTTGTACCTTAAAATCGCAACAGCCACTTTGTACCTTAAAATCGCAATTCCTCAATCCTCAGCAACCAACATTCAAACAACGCAGTAACTTGCGCAACAAGGAAGCAAAATCTAGACAAAGAGAGGCAACAATTACCCATCCTTAACAAAGCTTTCCTTGAAGAAATCAAGCTCCACCATCTCAGAGAACACTACAACACAAGCATCGGGGTGATGAAAGAGCAAACTCTCTGAGACCAGGCTGATGCCGAACAGTGTACATCCAAGGCAGCAAATTCCACACCATAAACACCCTGGTGACACATTTCCCCACGAAAAACTCATACAGGAAATCACTGAACGACAATAGCAAGGGCAGTCCAGGATAGTAGCCCCAAGTATCCCCATCCGCACACACATGATTCTTCACAGACACACCCCTAGCATCACCAATGACATTAACATCTTTCTGAATGCTCGATTCACCACCATTGCTACCAGAATTCACAGCTTCCTTAATAATCTCATGATTATTATCATTATCATTATTGTTGTTGTTGTTATGATTCAAAGTTCTGTGTTCTGTGCCAACTTTGGTGAGAGTGTTGGCTTTGACTATATTAAGAGGAACCTTCTTGATACCAGGGAAAGGAACTTTCTTAAACTCGTGGATCCACCACTTCTGGACGATTCTGTCCCCCCTGGTGAGTCCGGTGGCGCCGGTGCCGTTGGGATCCTAAAGCAAGGGGTTATTGAGGGGGTTAAGCACGTCGAAGTTGGATCTGAACATTTTATCCTTCCAAACGCTCTTCTTGTCGAACCAGTCGCTCCATCCTTCTCTGAGGGGGGAGTTTTTGAACAGCAAGGCGTCCTCAATTGTGGCCACGCGCGCCGCCATGGAACGGACGGAGAAGTCCACTGGGACGTCGTCGGAGGCGAAGGCGGTTTTGGAAGGGTCATCATTATCGGAGGAGGAGAATTGGAAGGGGAAGTTGTTGTTGGCGGAGTGATGGTGGTGGTGGAGGGAGGAAGAGGGAGGGGAGAGGAAGGAGCGGCGGATGGAGGCAGAGAGGGGGTCGAAGTATAGGTAGGGGGGAGGGTTGAGGCGAGGGGAAGAGGGGCATAGGGTTTCGTCGCTGAAATCGACCTCGTCGATGGGGTCGTCGAAGGCGGCGGTGGAGATGTCGACGGAGGAGTGGGAGACGAGGGAGGGGCGGGGGAGGTGGTGGGACCTGGAGAGGCGGGAGTGGAGGAGGGAAACGGAGAGGAGGAGGAGCACGACGGAGATCACGGCACAGAGATAGGCGTCGTAAGGGGAGCGCCGCCGTGAACGCAGCATTTGACTCAACTCTGTAACATGTATGTATCTATCATTTATGTTTGACTCTGTCAATTCGTCTCTTCACTGTGACTGGATTTCAATGCTGCAGACAAAATACTACTGTAATAGACAGAGGGAAAAGGAAAAACCACGAAATAATGTTTACTTGAATACTCGTATCCTCATATGGATTTGTTCACCGGGTAAGGAATCAGAATTCAGAACAGTTCAACGAAAATCGGACAGCAGATATTTCTATTAGAATATATGATAATATATTCTGATTTTATATAATTATTATATATAGTAGGTTTATATATAGTTTTATAGTTGTTATATCTATTAGATTTATCTTTAGTCATATATTTAACTATTAGGTTTATTTTTAGTTTTATAGTTGTTATATCTATTAGATTTATTTTTATCCATTCTATTAGATTTATCTTTAATCATATCTTTATCCTGTAATATTGTATATAAGTGAATGTTGTTTAATGAATTATTCAAGGAAGTAATTTCTTTCATGGTATCAGATTGCTTAGGGAAAGATTTTTTAACCTTCCTTAGCATTCCGCACATATGCCTTAACGTCGTTAAGCCCCTTTCTTCTTCTTTTCCCCTTCTTCTCCATCATCATGCCTGACTCAAAATCTACCTTTCACCCTACTCTTGTTGTATCCAACATCAAGAATCATGTCCCTTGAGATGGAAAATGTCCAATACGCAACATGGGCTGAACTTTTCAAAATTCACGCACGATCCCATAGGGTAATTGATCATATAATTCCTCTGCAGGATGGCAAGCAAAAGGCGCCACCAACGGAGGAGGAGACAAAACTCTGGTTGACACTAGACGCACCGTTCTACAATGGATTTATGCCACCATTTCTTAGGATCTTTTAGATACTATTCTTGAACTCGACACCACGGCAATGGAGGCTTGGAATAGGTTGCGTGATATATTCTAAGATAACAAACACTTTCGTGCTGTTACACTTGAGTATGAGTTCTCCCACACAACCATGGAGGCCTTTTCAAGTGTCTTTGCTTACCGTCAACATCTTAAGTCACTGTCGGATCAACTCAAGAACGTCGACTTTCCGGTCGATAACAGTAGGTTGGTTCTGCAATTGGTGTTCAGTCTCACTGAACCCTACAAGAGAGTGGCCACACTTATCCGTCAAAGTGATCCCTTGCCTCAATTTTATCAAGCACGGTTGATACTTGTTCTCGAAGAATTCTGCCTCAAGAAGGCGGCTCAGACCTCGTCCTCCGCCATGGTGGCTCGTGACTTGGACGAATCTCAAGAGATGTCTGATCATTCATCAGCACGCCTCACAAATAATGGTGGAAAACAGTATTCAAACCGTGGCAATTCTAGAAAGAATCGCAACAACACTGGTGGTTGTGATAACTCAGGCGCTGGCAAGGGAGGCTTTGGTGGCGGGGGTAAAAGTGGCGGTGGCAACAATCGTGGGGGTGGACAACAACAGCCCCAGAACAACCCCTGGCCTGCAGGACAGCAATGGCCTTGGCCATGGATGCAGTGGGTTGTTCCTCCTTGTCCGTACCCAGCTGCTCCATGGGCCAGGCCCAATTATCAGCAAACTCCACGCCAACAGCCCGGTATTCTTGGGTCTAGACCTCAGCAGGCATATACAGCCACAGCTCCTACTCCAACAGGCATCGAGGCTGCAATGCACACCCTCGATATTACTCCTCCAGATCTGAATTGGTATATGGACACTAGTGCCACCTCTCATATGACGTCCACCTCAGGTAATCTCACGTCTTATTTTAATATGAGCAATCATCGTGGTATCACTATTGGTAATGGTCAATCAATTCCTATTCGTGGTTATGGATAGACTAACTTGCCTTCCCCACATCCTCCTTTATCCTTGAAAAATGTCTTTGGGTTTTCTGTGAAGGATTTTTAGACAGCGATGCCTCTAATGAGGTGTGAGAGTCGGGGCGTGCTTTATCCTATCATCGAGTCCACCACTCCAGCCACTTCTTCCTCTACTTTTGCTACCTTAGCTCCTTCTCTTTGGCATGAGCAGTTGGGACACCCAGGAGTATCTATCTTGCATTCTCTTAGGAAGAATAAATTTATTGAATGTAATCAAATTAGAGATTCTCGTATTTGTCATTCATGTTCTCTTGAAAAACATATTAAGTTACCATTTGTTTTGTCACATTCTCATACTCTTATGCAATTTGATATTGTTCACACTGATCTTTGGACATCACTTGTTTTGAGTTCCTCAGGGCACCGATATTATATCTTGTTGTTAGATGATTATTCTAAATTTTTGTGGACTTTTCCTTTGTCAAACAAATCAAATGCTTATTCCACATTCATAAATTTTAGAACTTTCATCCAAACTCAATTCGAACGGGAAGTAAAGAATATACAATGTGATAATGGTAAAGAGTTTGATAATAAGTCTTTTTGGGATTTTTGTAAAGTGAATGGTATTTCTTTCCAATTGTCTTGTCCTCATACTTCTCCTCAAAATGGGAAAGCCGAAAGGACAATTCATACAATTAACAATATTGTTCGTACTTCACTTGCCCATGCGTCATTACCTTCTTCCTTTTGGCATCATGCCTTGCAAATGGCGACTTACCTTCTCAATATTCTTCCTCATAAGTTATTGAACTATAAATCTCCTCTTAGGGTTCTTTATCATAAGGATCCGACCTATTCTCATCTTCGGGTTTTTGGGTGTTTATGTTTTCCTCTATTTCCTTCCACTACCATAAATAAACTTCAACCCCACTCTACTCCATGTGTTTTTTTGGGATATCCTTCGAATCACCATGATTATAAATGCTATGACTTATCTTCTGGGAAAATAATTATAAGTCGTCATGTCATTTTCGATGAGACAATTTCCATTTGCTAAATTACATACTCCTCATTTTCAGACTTATGATTTCTTAGATGATGGCCCAAACCCATACGTGGTCCACCATTTAGTGTCTCAATCCACTACTCCTAATGCTCAAACTCCTGGTGTAGTTCCATTTGGGCCCAACTCCCCTAATATTGCAACCGGCCCAACCATTGAGCCAAAGAAGAATATTGTTAATTGTACGAATTGTCCAGCGACTGCTTCCCCTCCTCCTAGTCTAGCCCTTCTTCACGTCCTAGCCCACCTCCTTGGGCTATTACATGCAGCCAACATGGGATAGTTAAGTCAAAGAAGATCTTTAATCTTCATACTGTTGTTGCTAAATCCCCTCTGCCACATAACCCTGTGTCGTCCCTTCGGGACCCGAATTGGAAAAAGGCTATGGATGATGAATTTGATGCTCTTATTAAAAATAAGACGTGTGAGTTGGTGCCCCGTCCACCTGATGTTAATGTAATTCGGTCATTGTGGATTTTTGCTCATAAAGAAAAATCTGATGTTTCTTTTGAGAGGCATAAAGCCTGTCTAGTAGGTGATGACAAAACTCAACAGGTTGGCGTAGATTGTGGTGACACATTTAGTCCAGTGGTCAAACTAGCAACTATTCGCATAGTTCTGAGTCTAGCTTTGTCTAAGGCATGGCCCATTCATCAACTTGATGTCAAAAATGTCTTCTTACATGGTGAACTTAATGAGACTGTCTACATGCATCAGCCTATGGGTTTTAGGGACCCGCAAAAACCAAATCATGTTTGTCTATTAAAGAAGTCTCTATACGGGCTTAAACAGGCACCACGAGCTTGGTATAAGAGATTTGCTGATTTTGTGCATACACTTGGGTTCTCTCATAGCACTTCAGATCATTCTCTTTTCATCTATTGACAAGGTACTTCTATGGCTTATATTTTGTTATATGTGGATGACATCATTTTGACTGTTTCCTCTGATGAGCTTCATAAGTCCATTATTACCCTTCTTAGCTCGAAATTTGCTATGAAGGACTTGGGATAGTTGAGCTATTTTTTGGGCATTGTTGTAACTCATCATGCAGGTGGTTTGTTTTTATCTCAAAAGAAATAAGCCATGGAGATTATTGATCGTGCTGGCATGTCTTCTTATATGTCATCACCTACCCCTGTTGAGACTAAACCAAAGCTTAGTGTTACATCAAGCACTCCATTTGAGGATTCGACTCTCTACAGGAGCCTTGCTGGGGCTCTACAATACCTTATTTTTACCAGACCCGACATTACATATGCAGTGCAACAGGTGTGCTTATGCATGTATGACCCAAAGGATGAACACATGCACGCTCTCAAGCGCATATTGCGCTACATTCGGGGTACTATAGACCATGGTCTTCATCTTTATCCATCATCTACATCCACTCTTGTTTCTTATACAGATGCTGATTGGGGTGGATGCCCGGATACGAGACGGTCTACTTTTGGGTATTGTGTATTTCTTGGTGATAATTTGATCTCTTGGTCAGCTAAACGATAGGCTACTTTGTCCAGGTCTAGTGCAGAGGCTGAATATCGAGGGGTTGCCAATGTAGTTTCAGAGTTATGTTGGTTGCGAAATCTGCTTTTGGAGCTTCATTGTCCGATCCAGAAGGCTACATTGGTTTATTGTGATAATGTAAGTGCGATATATCTTGCGGGCAATCCGGTTCAACATCAACGCACTAAACACATTGAGATGGATATACATTTTGTTCGTGAAAAGGTTGCCCGTGGTCAAGTTCGAGTTTTACATGTCCCGTCTCGTTATCAGATTGCAAACATATTTACCAAAGGACTTCCTTTGACGTTATTTGAGGATTTTCGAGATAGTCTTAGTGTCCATCGACCTCCCGCTTTGACTGTCGGGGTGTGTTAGAATATATGATAATATATTCTGATTTTATATAGTTATTATATCTATTGGGTTTATCTATAGCTTTATAGTTATTATATCTGTTAAATTTATCTTTAGTCATATCTTTAACTATTAGGTTCATCTTTAGTTTTATAGTTGTTATATTTATTAGATTTATCTTTAGCCATTCTATTAGATTTATCTTTAACCATATCTTTATCTTGTAATCTTGTATATAAACAAATGGTGCTTAATGAATTATTCAAGGAAATAATTTCTTTCAATTTCAATCCATAAATTTAACTTAACAAAAGTATTAAAATTTAAGTGATTTTCATTCGATAAGAGTTAATTAAGGTTAAATTACTAAGTAACTTTCTAAAATTAGTTATTTTTGGTACAGTTTCTAAAGTTGGTTTGTGATAACTTAAAATTATAAGAAAATAATAATTTATGATAGTCTTAAAAATTATAAAAACTCGGTTAAAAAAAATACATGATAAGAATTAGATTAAAAATAATTTAAGGACCTATTTAATAATTTAACCTTCAATTCAAATCCAAAACTTAATTTTCCTAGACTTTTTGTTATATAGAAATTAATTAAAATACATTTTCTACTGAGAAATTATTCATAGAACAAATTTTATAGAAAATAACAAACTTACGGTGTTTCTAATTGGGGTTGGATGAAAATTCCAACTACAAAAATCCACTTTCCAAATTTCATCCCCCGAGCCTTATTTGTCCGACGTAATGTATGTTTTAAAAAGTTACAATACATTCTTTAACATTTCATATAGTCTTATTGTTTAAAATATGTTAAAAATTACAAAAAAAATCATTAAATTCTGAAATTTTCAATAAATTTTAACTAATGAGAAAAAAGTATATTCAAAAGTGTGTTAGAGAAAGTCATCAAACATTTCTCTTTGTTTTATTCTTACACTTATCTTTCACGAGATATTTACATAATAAAATCAGTTCAATTCTGAAGAGGAAAATGAATTTCATCTATGGCTATGTTTCTAAGATTTCAGATTTCAGATTTCAATTTTCCTATGATAGAGTTCTATTATAGAAATACTTTTCTATTGTAAAATACAAGAAAATTGGCTTCGATACTAAACATAAAATATATATCTATAGAGATAGATGATAATTTGAAACTAGATAAATTCAAATATGGAAAAGGTACTCTAGGGGGATTATTTGTCTTTTCCTAGAGTCCGATTCACTTTGGCACTCATTGGAAACAAAGTGGTCTTGAACTTCAACTAAAGCCATCGAACAGAAAGAAAAATAATAGACAAAAATGAAAATTACAACAAAGGAAAAGGATTTCTATTAGTTTACTCATCTAGATGATAAGAATCCCGGTTGACCAACGTAAAAAAAAATTGCTAATTTGAGGGAGGGAAGGGGGCATTTTCTCCACTACTCAGGCGTGTAAAGATCAAACAGCAACCAGCAGAAATCTGAAATTCAGCAGCAACGCTTCAGGGTGGATAGTTATGCCTTTGTGCATTGCATGGAATAAGAAGACCAACAGCTTTCAAGAACCATCTACCTTTCTTCTCGTTAAGTAAAAGGATAGAAGTTTGAAAACAGCAAACTGCCAAGAAAAATATATGCTATAGAGTATGCCCACATCACGTATCCCCATCTAGAGTATTTTCCAGGATATGCCATTATATATGAAGCAAACCAATAAAGTGGAGGGCTGGCAGACAAGAAACGAGTTGAAACCTGTTAAATGTCAATTACCAAAAATTCCCATTAGCAAACACTTTTCGCCATTCTTAAGCAACAAATGGATATGATAGAAATTGATTAAAGGTGCAATGGGTGAGAGTAAAGTGGGATAGCAGAAAATGAAGGGTGCATATATACTTGTGGCCAAATACTATGTCAATTTTCATTACCCATTTTTCACCAAGTACAAACTCGATAACCAAGTTTAGAACATTTAAGCAATATTCAGGACCAGGTCTTAAAACATGATTACAAAAGTTCAAGATCACACTGGCTAGTTTTCTTAACATGATAAATAGAAGCAGAAGAAAACAAGACAGTTGACACTACCTGTACATGCATGATGAAGAAAGCAGTGCATGCCATGAATCCCAAGTGTAACACAAATGGAAGAACAGAAGCAGACAAGTATCCTGGCCAAATTGCTGCTGGCTCAGATTCTAGGTGAACATTAGCAGCATCTCCCTTGCTCACATTCTTTCTTCTCCTAAGATTGGAATGTTCTGCTGCAGGAGTGAGTAGTGTTATGGTTGCAATGATAAGATATAACGTTTTATTGTATATCCCAAGTCACAAGATTATACATGCTGTATAGAACAATGAATGAAGGAATTAAGCATTCACTATTATCACCAGGCAGGAATGACCTGACAATTGAGTTATGCTGTGTAATACTGTAATTGATTATATGTGTATAATCAATTATACAGCATAACAACGAATGAAGTAATTAATTATAACTGTACATATATCAATTATCACCAAGCAGGAATGACCAGACAAACAATAAAATGGCTGAACCACAAATGTGAAAGAATGAAAAAATAGCGCCACCACAAAAAAACTGTTGGTGGATGATTTAATTGTTATACCCAAGTCAGTGAATTACTTATCACCATTCCTCACAAACCAATGTACTTCCAACTAATGCAAAATAATTCTAAAACACAATCTGTTTCAGAACCATACCTTCTACCCTAACAGAGGATTTCTTCACACTTCGGGCTTCTTTGGACCTTGAGAGTTCATCTAATAAAAACACAACTCCACAGCTCTTTTCTTCCATAGGAGCTAAAAAACCCAGTGAGAGAAAGTTTTGAGGCCTTGACTTAGCATAATGGACAACTGAGCAAAGTGCCAGAGACAGTATTGGGGAAGCAAGAAGAAAGTTAGGCAACTGTTTCAGCTGAAAATATCTCAAGAAACCTACACCCCTGGCCAATCAGAAATTAACCTTCACTGAAAAATCTGATTATTTAAATTTTAAACATACAAGTTCCAACTTTATAGACTACAGAGAAAATACATCATAATAGGTTGCATAGACTAGAGTATAATAATTCAGCCAATAAGATAGCATTGGCAAAATAAATCAACAAAACTATTGTAACTTAAAAATAAACTTACCAATAATGACTTTGGATGTAATTGTAAAGTAATGGTATTCTTGCCTTGCACCATGGCCTTATTTCATCAGGAGAACGTCCAACACACATATTGTAGTAGCCATAAGCCTGGAAAGCTACAAATGGAGCAAAAATACATGCAGTACGTAAAGCTCCAGCAATAACAATCTGCAAAGCCAACTGGTACAATGACAAAGAATCAATCAAGTATTCTAGTTGATAATTCAAACTAACAGCATTTGAAATCTTTTTTCTTTTCAGCTGACATGGAAATCAATCCTAGAACATCTACTCTAACTACTTGAGTTACATCTATATGTCAGTTTACAAATGTTCCCATACCACATAGTTAAAAAACAAAATTCATCAGGAAAAGAAAAATTATTAGTTCTATGCATATTTACTTTCTACTCTACTCTATGACCTATCACGTGAAAAATCCACAACAGCCAAAAAAAAGACTCAAACTTATTTTTTTAGGATACAATATGTCACCCTCACCAGTCTCACACCCCCCAACTTCCACACCTAATATCATAAGCATCCATACTCGGTCAATAAAATTAGCCATCAAACACTCCAAATAAAAAAGAAAAAAAAAAACTTATTTCTTCAGACAGTAAGAGCTAGAGCTAGCAGCCATGTTCATAGAATTCACCCTCTCTTTTACCATAAAGCAGCAATGACTATATTCATAATTTCGCAAGTGCTTGAGACAGTTGCTTCAAATTCACAAGCACAGAAAACCGATTCTAATATTAACAATCACAGTCATGTGAGACTGAACGCAATCGACATTTTCCAAATTCCAACCCACTTCCATCAAGGGCAAAATAATTAATATAGATACTCTCACATGACAATGTAGGAAAGAAGAAAGAGTGAAGAAACTAACAGTAACACGCTTTTCTTGAAACATAGCATGATAAGCGCGATGCATAGTCTGAAAGCAGAGATAGCCAGCATTCAGCACCCCATTAGACCTAGCACAACCGGAGAGCGCAAAGAAAAGAACAGCCAAATTGTTCCCACCAGACATGAAGTGGTACATTCCTCCGAAACACAGAAGCGCGTACAAACTCTCCGAGTATCTGCCATCACACAAACCAAACACCAAGTCACAAAGAAACATAAATATGAATTCAGTCCCTGTAAGTTCGCGTTTTTTTTTCTTTTCAATTTTAGTCCTTGTAAGATCGTGTTTTTCCAACTTTAGTCCCTGCACAAACTTAGAAGCACTAAACACACTTAAAAGACCAAAATTGAAAAGGCACACAAACTTACAAGCACTAAACAAAACACTTACGGGGACCAAAATTGAAAAGGCGCAAACTTTTGTTGTTTTCAAATGGAGAAAAGAGCATTACATGGATGAATAAAATATAGAGGCAGGATTAAAGCAGAAGAAAACGGTGGCCCGAAGCGCTATTTGGGGGTCCTTCAAGACGGTGAGGGAGAGCTTGTAGAAGTAGAGAGCGGCGAGAACGAAAGCCATGTTGTTGATGACGTAAGCGGAGAGAGCGAGGAGGGGCCTTTGGTTTAGAAAGGGAGAGAGAAAGGCGAAGAGGGTGTGAGAAGAGAGGGAGAGAGAGAGAGGAAGGAGGGGTAAGAAGGCGAAGGTTTGTTCGTACTCGTAGCCGCATTGGGCGATGCGGAGGAAGTAGACGGAGTCCCAAACGACGCCGTTTTCGAGGGGGGAAGGGTGGGTGGTGGAGTTGGGGTTGGGGGTGGAGAGGCATGGAGGGTTTAAGGATGCGGATGTGTCGTAGGGGGAAACGAGGGTTCGGAAGAGGATGATTAGGGTTACGAGGAGGAGTCTCGAACATATTGCAGATTTTAGAACCAAGACTTGGTGATGGTTAGGAGGAGGAGGAGTATGGTGTGGTAATGTTTCCACCATTTTGGAATGAAATGAGCCCTGCTAACTGCAGGGCGTCCACTCCAATATGTATTTCTTATTTTTGTTTTTCTAGTAGATCGATTATGTATTTCAAACACACAAAAAAAATGCTTTATTTAACGAAATATACAGTTTAATTTTTAATTTATTTTTGGGTACACCATGGAGGGAATGGTAAAAGCAAATAAAGGAGTATGCTTGAAAATCAAATGAAAAATTACTTTTAAGATAAAAGTACTTTTGTAAAAAGATTAGGACTTCTTGTTTTTATTTTTATTTTTATTTTTATTTATTAGATCTACATTGAAATGCATAATGCAAAAATAATTTCAACTGTAGAACAAACATGTACTAAGAAAGTAAGTGCTTCTATTAATTAATGGATATAAAAAGTATAAAAAGTTATGCTATCAACCATTATTATAAATAAATTTTGGTGTACTTTCTAGGATAATTTATCAAAGTCAAATATATCATTTTTTTTTTTTGGAAGGAAGGTATTCCATATTTAAAAGTATGAGACTAACGCTTAATACGTAAAGATCATCGAAGGAATCAAATTTTTATCGCTCGTTTGGATACGTCAATTCAATCGGATGATTCATTTTTATTGGACAATTTGCTTTGAAAAAAATATTTAAAAGGAAATTAAAATATTGGTATTTTTATGGGGAAATTAATTATACTAAATCAATGGAATTTAAAATACTCCCAAAAATAAAGAATTTAAAATTCCACGCTGAACTCACTCTCACCGTCTCGCAACTTCATGCTTAGAACCCTAGCAACACTGTGACCCACTCTACTCTCGTGTGATGGTTCAGAGTGTGTTTTCACACTCTCATGCAGCGGTTCACGCTCTCACTCTCTCTCACGGTGGTTCACACTCGCATTGTGGTTCAGAGTGTGTTCTCATTCTCTCTCACACGATGGTTCACGCTCTCACTCTCACGGTGAGTTCATATGTTCATATCTTGTCTCTGATTTTTGTTAATTTGTGTTTTGTTATTTAACTTTATTGATTTCGTTTTTTTATCTAGGGTTTGGTTTTTTTATTTTGTGTTTGATTTGTTTGTCTCTTTCTTTTCATCTCTCATCTCTATACCAAAATATGTTATTTAAGGGAGAATAATATTTCCAATTTATAGCTCCCTTGCATTTGTGCATGTTGATATTCTACAAAACGACTTTGGAGAGATCCTTTGCGTATAAATGTTGTAGATTATTGCAGAGGGCCATGCTAAACAAAGTTTATTGTTGTTGTGCATTCCCCAGTTACTAAACAATGCTTTGACGGGATTCAAAGGATAAGTAAGGTTCCTAAAATGCTAACCATGTAGATTTATTCTATAATTCCAGTAGTGATTGTTCAATGATAGAGTTGCATATTGTTACTGCAAATTGAGGACTTTGCAAAGCTCAATTTAGCTTCACAAACCAAGTTTATCTTCTAGTCCGTTCTTGTTATTCCTATTTTTGCTAGAGAATAGTTTTTATGTTTCCGCCAATTATGAAGGAAACAATAGGCATTGAAGAGAGCTTTCCACAGTCGACGGATAATTGTCCCATTTTTATGCTAGTTACACCACAAAAAATGTTTGGGGTTCTGCCAACTGTGGTTAGCAGTGTAAAAGGAAATGTTTCACTTGAAAATAAGATACTAGCTAGTTTTAGTCCCATGTTTGTAAATTTTCACAGTTGCACTTGTCTTGGATGATTGCTTTTCACAATTGTACTTGTCTTGGATGATTCTAACTTTTAATCTGCAAAAGCACCACTAGTTGATACTTGTGTTACTGGATAGATATGAACTCGTGGCACACGTTTTCATTTGTCCTCTTGGAACTTGGAAGCATACAAGATATTGAAAACAAATCTAAATACTCAGCTTATGCTTCACGTATGCTCCTTAGGCCTCTATTTCAGAAAACTGGGTTTCTCTGATTACATTTTGCATGCACGACGCACCAAATATAATTATCTATTTTTTTCTTATTATCTAAGGGACCATTTTGTTTGAGAAAATGCTTGTTGTTTTCATTTTCAATTCTTACTCTGTTTCTTGTATTTTGAAGTTTGTGCAGGAAAAAAGTGAAAATGAAAAACAATAAAAAGTTGTTTTCACTGTTTCTACACTAAAGGTTTAGCATTAGAAACTGGTTAGTGTGTATCATTATAAAGGTTCCCAAAATTTAACATTATTAAATTATTAAATTACGATACATTAGGATTATACCGTTGTATACCAGCTTCTGATAGAAACTTAGCTAATACATCAGTGTCAAACATTATTTGTCCATAATATACTTGTTCCTTTATTCTTGGAGTCTCATCATAGCATAGAAATAAGCAGAGGAAAAATTTATTCTACTAACACTCTGATTAATACATCATCGTTATACAAGACAAAGAAAAATTAGGCACAACGCACCTTCAACTAAAGTTGGGCACATGCAAAATATTCAAAGTTAAACAACACACAAAGGCATACTACAACAATTTGGATAAGTGCAAGTAATCAACCAATGATAAGTATATGAAGGGGATTTTACAAATTCATAGATAGATATGAGTTTGTTTGTGCATTGTAAGAGACTTATCTGCATGTTACTACATAAAGTGTACCTTATGCTATTTATGTTATTTTGCCATCATTAAGAAAAAGCACATACAAAAAACAAAGAGAAAGAACTCATTTTACAAAGAAGCCCACAATATTACTGTTAGATATGATTATAGAAAGTAGTATTAGAGATCAACTCTCATGCTTGCACTGTACTTTTCCTTCTTTTTTTCTATTTGGGCTTTAGTTAGTGGTCTGGGTCAAGCTTATCAGCTAGCCCATAGTCAACTTCTATCAGTTGTAACTTACTTTTACAAGAATAAAAAATACAATTTATTTTCAGTTACACAAATCTTTTTCTCTTTGTCTAAATTCTATTAGAATTAATGTAAACCAAGTGATTATAGGTTGATTATGTAATTAGTGATATCATGCAATTATGGTATTCATGTAACTATAAATCCTTGTATGATATAGTTTGGGTGTTAAATTGTGATATAGTCTTATTCCTTATTTTGATTTGGAAGTTAAATTGTGATAGCTGCATAAATCTGATGTAGACCACGAATTAGGAATTTCATATCCAAATCTTGAATTATTTTAGTCTATCTTGTTTCTTTATCTTTTTCTATCTTAATAAGATCTTGATATCAGAATCTTGATTCAGATCAGATCATTATTTTATCCATTTGGATAATTGTTCGGGATATCTTTGTAGCTAGCCTATTTAAAGGGGAAACTTGATTGAAATTTCATCAATGAGAAATAACATTCTGAAAAACTTGTGTTGGTTTAGGAGGTGCTCTATCAAGGTCGAGTTTACTTCTCACTTTAGTCGAAAGAAGGACTCTTTTGTATCTAGCAGTGTCTCGAGCCTACCCAAAGGTTCATTCTACTCATTTTTCTGTTTAATTTTCTATGCCTCAAGAATATTTTTTTAATCTTTTGTGCATTCTGATGATGCATTATTCTTCTTGTTGAGTGAAGTGCATTATTCTTCTTGTTGAGTGAAGTTCCCTCTTCTGACATTAGGCCTTAGATAATTCATCACTATATTAAATCAATGCACAAAATAATTAATAAACTTTTTCTGCCATGACTATATTAAATCCTCACTAATTAATTGGAATAGTTAGTTAATTTGGACAAGTGTTCAAGTATATATATACCTACACACATAGGAACTTGCCTGTAATTACTAATTTTTTTAGAAACTTCATATTTGACAATTTCACAAGGGTTTGGATTGGGAAGAAATTGATGCTAACATAGTTGACACCGCAATTACTTCAAGAAAACCTAAAAGAGAGGAATTTAAGAAGATAATTAAAATTGCTTTTGTTTGTGTCGTTTATATGATTATGGGTGTAGTAGCATGGCATGATAACAGTCATTTTGTTAAGGAACCAATCCGTAAATGGGAATTGGAACGACGCAGTCACCTTAACCGTCTCATTAGAGGGTTAGAAATAGATTGTTTTGAACAACTAAGGGTTAGTAAGAGTGTGTTTTTCAAGCTTTGTAGAAATTTACAAGAAGGCGATGGATTAGTAAGAACAAGAAATGTTCCAATAACTCAAGCGATGGTGATGTTTTTACACATCGTTGCTCACAACCTTGAGTATAGAGTTGTGCATTTGGATTATTACAGATCTAAAGAAACAATAAGCAGTCAATTCAATAATGTCTTGAGAGATGTAATGAAAGTGAGCGAGGACTATTTGAAGTTTCATACATATAATCTAGAAGGTTTAGAGACAATTAAATGGAGTTGGTTTGAGGTAAGTTGATCAATAGTTAGGCTAGATTAACTAACTATAAAGATTTTTCAAAAACTAAATATATTAATAAAATTGGGTTGTTTGTAGAATTGCGTTGTAGCACTTGATGGAACACATACAACAACAACAACGCCTTATCCCACTAGGTGGGGTCGGCTACATGGATCAACTTCCGCCATAATGTTCTATCAAGTACCATACTTCTATTCAAACCATTAATTTCGAGATCCTTTTTGATAACCTCTCTTATAGTCTTTTTGGGTCTTCCTCTGCCTCGAATTGTTTGTCTTCTCTCCATCTGGTCTACTCTCCTCACTACAGAGTCTACCGGTCTTCTCTCTACATGCCCAAACCACCTAAGTCTATATTCCACCATCTTCTCTATAATAGGCGCTGATGGAACACATATTCCGGTATTAGTTTTTCTTGAAGATAGGCCTAAATATCGTAATAGAAAAAGTAATGTCTCTACAAATGTGTTAGCAGCTTGTGGTCCAGATTTAAGGTTTATTTATGTGTTGCCTGGGTGGGAAAGGTCTGTTGGAGATTCTCAAGTATTATGAGATGTTTTATGTGGTTAAAATAAACTTGAAATTCCAACTGGTAATATCTCTTGCAAATAAAATTTTATTTAACTTGTGTAGTTCAAGCCTATAATTTTTTTTAAACCATTATAGATAAGTACTTTCTTATGGGTGCTGGATATACCAATGGTCTTGGATTTTGAGCACCATATCGAGGGACTAGATATCATCTTAATGAGTGAACTAGAAACACCCCTCAAAATTACAAGGAGTTATTTAATTTTCATCATGCAAGTGCACGAAATGCAGTAGAAAGGTCGTTCGGGATATTGAAAGAAAAAAGATGGAATATATTAAGAACACCTTCATCTTTCGATATAAAGACACAAATAAGAATCATCAATGCTTGTTTTGTGTTACACAATCTTATAAGAGATGAGAAACAAATTGATTAACTTTTAGAGGCTGGAGATTTAGAGCTTTTATTCATTGTTGATCAAGTGTTAACTCGACCAACGGAAAGAGTTCAAAACAATGTGACAAATGATGTCACAACTATTCAAGTCACTGAAGAGTGGACAAGATTTCGAGATACATTAGCAACGAACATGTTTGCTAATCATCAAGTTAGAAGAAACTTTGCATAAGGAGTGTTTTATTATGTAGTTTTTTTATTGAAGAGAGACTTTTTTATGTACTTGGTTTAATTACATACTGTAATTTGCTACTTTAAGAAAAAACTTTTGGTGGCTGCCATGTGTTTCTTCAGAAAAAAGTATTTATTCATACACTCTATAATTGTGCATTGTATGTGATATCTGTTATGTGCGGGTTAATCAAGTTAATAATGTGTTGTATGTGATATTTGTTATGTGCAGGTTAATAGGTAGTATTAACTTCAATGGAGCCATCCAAAGGAAACATCAAAGGGAGAAGAAAGGTGACAGAAAAAAAAAAAATAGGAAACAAGAAGTTATCTTAGATGGAACTTGGACATGAAACGCGTGTTGGTTGAAGTACTAAGAGATCAAAGAAATCTGGGCAATAAGAGCGGCAAAATATTTTTTGGTAGAATAATATAAAACTTTAATTTTTTTTTTTCATTTGTTGATAGAAAAAATATTTTTTATTTTATCAATTAATTACAAACTATTATAAAACTATTTTTTCATAAATATTATAAAGCTACATAGTAATTTATTATTAAATAGTGTACTATAAATAAATAAATAAAAAGGCTTCTATTGAACAAAACTTTAACCTTTAACTTAAGTTGCATATCAAGGCTTTCGAGCTTGAAAGGAAAATCGAGAAATTGCAATCGTTTCCAACATTTGAACTAAGACCCACATGCGTACCAAACATGACTTCAACCTTTGTCCTACTAACAGTAGCCTTCCCAAAATAAGGTCTACCGCAATTGTTAGAACATTCTTTAGATCTTTCTATACTTTCCATTTTCCAACTATACCATCATAGAGAATGGCATGTGTGAGCCATAAGTAAATGCTCAAGCCTTAAGCCATTTTTTTTTGTGGACAATGGAAACTAATTAAAAGAAGAAGAAGCAGGCTAGAAACCCCAGAAACCCCAGCATTGTCAACTAACAAAGCCAAGTCCACAAAATCAGGGGGAACATGGAAGATCATCTCTATGGTTTGCAAACTCAAACCATCGGAGGGGGAACATAAAAGATCATCTCTATGGTTTGAAAACTCATGATTTGCAAAAACTCAACAACTTGATTTGCCTCTTAGTAAGCATGAATCCAATGAATGTGACCAAAATGATGAGACACCCAACTGATGAGACACCAAAATGATACACGGAGGAGCCACACCTCTTTGAAATGACGTTTCAATCTATTTTAGAATTAGGCTCAAGCCATCTTGTGTAGTTCACAAGGAGTAATTGGAGCATTATCTTCTTTATGGTTAGAACCAGAGGATTGCGTCGAGTTTTAAGTAGAGTTTTAGGAAGAGCCTTAAATAGACAGGTTGTTGATGATGAGGAAGAAGCCCCCTCAACGTTGAAGGTCGACAACATCAGCAACATAGACAAGGGCAACTGCTTTTGTTTTTGAGTGAGCATGTGGATCATGATGCTAACAAGGTTCATGAGAAGCCTTAGGAGCCAATTACGAATCATGTAGGTGTTGATACTGTAACATCCCAATTTTCATAAACTAGATTAAAAACAATTGTTATTTATAAATAAATAGAATTTTAAAAATAATGATGAGATTTTATAAATAAATAAATAAGGAGATATAATTATTAATTAAAATAATGATTTGAGAGAAAATAAAAAGAGTATTTTATTTATTTGTTTGATAGAGAATAAAATAAAGTTTTTTTTTATAAAATAATAAATAATAAATAAATAAATAGAGTAAATAATAGGTCGAAAATGCCCCTAGCTATAAATAGCAACATGATAGGTGAGTTTCAGACTGACTCCTCAGCCTCCTCTGCCTTACAATTTCATTTTTTTTTCTCTTTTCTTCCAAAACTCTCTCTTTTTTCCGTAGGCCACCTAACCTATCTCAGAAAAATGACGATCTCGGACTCATTCACCGTTGGATCGTCGTGAAATTTGGGCACCACGTTCGCAACCCAATTCCGAGCATTCTCACTGTTGGGAATTTCGATATTGTGTCTGAGCTAAGAGAAATACCCCTCACATTGTAGTATTTTCCTTTCCCGCAGAAACCCAGAGCTGTCTCGGAAAAACTACGATCCCGGTTTCGTTAACCGTTGGATTTTCATGAAATTTGTATATGTTGTTCGAAATTCAGTTTCGCACGCTTTCACCGTTGGGATTTGCGAGATAATATTTGTGGAGGGAGAAAAATAAATCGCATTATGACAGTACAAGTGGAGACTTCAATCCCTTCTCTGTCTCTTTGACGTTTGGGAACTCTATCGGAGCAATTAGGAAAAAAAATTGGAGGAATGTCACGGAACCGCTAGAGATGCTGCTATCGCTGGCTGAAGACACGTGAGCCCGCTTAGAGGTAAGGGATGAGTTATTCACAATTGGGAATTAGTGAGAACATGTGTAGGGATCCTTAGAGATATCAATTGGAATGAGTTTTTGGGTGTTTTTGCAATTTTCATTTTATCCTTTTAATTATTACAGTGAATTATATATGTTTGATGAATCAGTTGATGTCCCAATGAGAAATTGTTATGAAATTGATGTGTTTTTGTGTTGAGTGTGAACTCCTTGGAAAAATTAAGCTCTTTTTATTAACGTAAACTATATTTTAAATAATATTATTCAATGACTTGTTTTATATAAATTATTATCTTGCTCTAATTTTTCTACGACGATGATCAACATGTTATGTGTATATAATTATTGTAATACTAGAATAATAAATTAAAGAAAATGGTAAGGTTAATGTCTAGTGATAATTTCTTTTGACGTAATATTAAATTAATTGTTATAGAAATCCTTTGATAAAAAACAATGTAGTTTAATTTACTATATACATATACATATATATGTTTTGTATCATGCAAATATTATTATTGTGTGATGTGTATGAGTTATAAGGTGTAATAAGTTATTATAATGATATTATAATATTATAGTGAAAATTGAGTAGTACAAAGTTGAATGTGTCAATTTGCGAGATACATATAAAAATAAGATGATTGATGTGATGTTATGAGATGTTAAATTGTGGGCATGATATTTGATTGTGAATAAGTGTGTGTGTTTGACACTTGATGTGACAATAATTATATTGTGAGCTATGAATTATACAATAACCCGACCAGTGTTATCTTGAGAAAAGCGTTGACGCGCAGTGTTTAAGAGAAAATGTAGGTTTCCTAGTTAGGAACCAGTGTTAAATTGTAGTGCAATTGTGTTAAACATGTTTGAAACATGAGTATGAGGTCGTGATATTGTATAATTCATGAGCAGTGTTTATAAATGAAATATGTGATGAATTATGGAATAATATGTTGCCTTGAGATTATAATATTGTTATTGAGATTGAGTAAAAGTGTAAAGTAGAACATGTGTTGAATTGTGAGATATGTGAAAACATGTGATGGTGGATTGTGACATTATGAGATGTGAAATTGTGAATGAGTTTTGGTTGTGAATAAGTGTGTGATTAACTCTTGATGTGACATTATTTGTGTTGTAAGCTGTAAATTGTACAATAACCCGACCAGTGTTATCTTGAGAAAAGTGTAAATGCGCAGTGTTAAAGAGAAAATGTAGGTTTCCTATTTAGGAACCAGTGTTAAAGAGAAAGGGTAGGTTCCTATTTAGAAACCAGTGTTAAATTGTAGCGCAATATGTTGTACGTGCTTAAGACACGAATGTGAGATCGTGGGTATTGTATAATTCACTAGCAGTGTCTGTGTGCTAAAATGATTTTAGGGGTTGGACCTGAATCAGGAGGGAGAGGCCCTCACGGACTCTTCGGAGTGTAGGCCTTGGGGGCCACCGGGTTTGAGTGCTCCTTTAAGCCTATGTTGATCCCATATGGTTGGAGCATTCTCGCAAAACATCGTGACCCTGACTGGTCTCCCTATGATCTTACTTAGTGAGAGTGACCTGACAAACCCATTGTATGGTGTGTCTTGTTATGTACTCCTAAGCACCCCAGGGTGGTTTTTCACTGACATGGTACCACATTGCATGTAGGCTTGAGTCTTAGCATAATTGTCTCATGCGCTTGTTAATTGTTTATTATGAAATTGAGGTGTTATTATGTCTTGATTAGAACATGTGATTCTTGTGTAATGTGATTGATGATTGAAAAGTGTGATTGATGGATGAAAAGTGAATTTTGAATGACAAAGTGATAAAATAATGTGAGATATGCTAAGTAAATTGTATTTGGCTACTATATGTTGTTTTGTTTCTCTCTAATAGTTAGGAATGTGATAGCTCACTCCCAGTTTGCTGTTTGCGTTTGGATACTGTGATAATCTTGAACCTTGTGTTCGGGGGAGTAGATGACTAGGTGAAGTGCTTAAAGGAATCTTGTGCTGAAGGACGTTGGGACACAATGCTCTGATAGGATGTGACAGTGAGACATAAGTTTTAAATTAATTGCATAATGTTAGTCTATTTTATTTTATCTCACTGATTTAACAAAATATTTTTTTAAATTTTGAAGGTCTTGTTTCGAGCCGAATATATTTTTAATAAGTTTTAATTGATAATAGTGAAGTGAACGTGAACCTTTTACCCGTGTGAATTTGGTTACCGATATTTTTATATATTTTATTTATTTATATGTCAGGGTAGAGGGTGTCACATTTAGTGGTATCAGAGCAGGTCGAACCTTTCGGCCAGTGTGTTATGTGCTTATCATATTCTGGTGTGCACTCTGTGTGATTACTTATGACTAGTTTTGTTGAATATGCTTGAATTATTATTTTTATTTTCTCCTACATGATTAAATGAGACTTAATAATAATGCTTATATGTGTCTTGCATCCTTAATGTTTGTTATACCATAAATCCACTGTTGAGTCATGAGTTATGAGCATCTCAGACAAAACTAGTCACGCAACACTTGTAGGCCTGATTCCTCCATGTTTGAGCATCTCAGACAGATCAATGAGTTGGGATCCTTCACAAGAGTGTCTAATTTTATTAACTTCAAGATTTTTTTCAGGCCCAAATAAGCCTGTTATTTTCTAAAGATATATATAATTTTGATTGTGGGTCCTCATGTATTTATGATAATAACTAGTCAATGAATTGACCTTTTCTATTTATTCAGAGTGATCTTATTTTGATGGGAGCTATTCAACCCCTATGCTGTTTGAGAAGCTGCCAGAAATAAATCAGGAGGGGTCTCAGTAGACAAACTGTGAAATAAGAGATGTTATCAATTCAATTTATCAAAATTTAGACAAGGTAGATTCATACATATCTTTTGTTGTAAAAGCTTCTTTATTATGTTATTTCATTAATTTTGGAGACGGTGGCTGTCTAAATTTTTACCTATATCATGTCACTACTGGATCAATTAACTTGTTCAAATAGTCAAACTATAGATGGACTGCGTTTAGAGTTCAAATATTATTAGCCAAACTATATATATGTAGTCACATGACTAGCTAATTAAAATAATGAAGGTAGTAGTCAAAATTATGTGATAAAAGATTATTCACTGCCTTGGAATGGAAAACCATATTTTGATAAGTCAGAGAGAGAGAGCAAAACTTCTTGAATTTAATTGGAAGAAGTTAATTTTTTTTATAAAAAAAAAACATTCTAAGATGGTTTTTTGGAAAAACCATTTTAGAATACTCAATGTATTTTAATTTTTTTTAAATAAAAAACATTCTAAGACAGTTCTTCAGAGAACCGTCTTAGAATGATGACATTTAAAGACGAGTTTTAGCTAAAAACCATTTTTGAATGCTACCATTAAAAACCGTTTTTGAATGCTACCATTCTAAGATGGTTCTTATACGATTGTTAGATAAGAATCGTCTTAGAAGAATCGTTAGATAAGAATCATCTTAGAAAGATACGTTTTTCTAAAACGGTTTTTATGAAACTGTCGTAGAAAGCTGAGACTTTCTACGATGTTGCCTATGACGACGGTTAATAACCAATGTCGAATGTGTAAATTAACCAACGTAAATAGCGCTTTTTCCAGTAGTGTGTTCTGTTAGACAAGTGACCTCAATAACTTAATAGGGGGGATGAATTAAGTTTCAAAATTTTCCCATTAACAAACTTTTAATCTCCTTCTAAATGATAACCTCATAACGCAGAAGAAGAAGCAGCAATCAATTTAATAATGTTCTTTAAACATGCAAGACAAAATTGATTGCAATAACATAAATGAGATAAGGGAAGAGAGAAATGCAAACTCGATTTATACTGGTTCGGCCATTTCCCGTGCCTACGTCCAGTCCTCAAGCAACCCACTTAAAATTTTCCACTATCTTTGTAAAAAATCCTGTTTTTTGTTTTGAGGCAACGCTTGATCTTTATTGAATCTTGAAACAAGGCTTTGTTTGTTGAAACAATCTTGTATTAATCTTGAAGCATTGTTTATCTTTTGAAGCAACCTTGTTTGATTCTTCTTTGGCATCATCAAAATCATGTATGCATACATTCACATTCTCCCCCTTTTTGATGATGACACTCATTATCAAGCAAATTCTTTTTGACATCATCAATACCTGCATGATTTACATTCTCTCCCTTTTTTATGATGACAACCACCTGTAGGTTAGGAACAACAACAAAAAATATTTATTTGTATGTAGTTTACTCTCCCTTGGTTTTGCAATGATAGCTTATATGAGACAGTTGAAGATTTCATAGATTCATATATAAAAAAGTTGTCTCATAAAGAATAGATAAATTATCTTACTCTCTTATCTTTTATCTATCTCTCCCCTTTTGTCAACATAAAAAACAAATCATGAGCAGAGAGGAAGTATGAGATTAATCAATCAATTATTACATACCTCTTGTAAGGAAGTATGAGATTAATCAATCAATTATGATATTTAACCAGATTATAGGCATGTTTTTCATGCATGGGATATGCAGTAGCACAATCAATACAATGTACAACATATGATAATAATCAAATATCAAAGATGTGTATCAATTGCAAACAAAACAACTAAAACAAGGACCTAATTATTCTTGTGGTTCTGATTTATCTATCTTAAAACTGAAACATAAGCCCACGATCTTGTGGTTCTGATTCTAACTCATGGGAGGAGTGTTATATTGGGGTCACTGAAATTTAACTTTTCCAAGGACCTAATTATTCTTGTGGTTCTAATCTTTTTTAGGCACATGACAAGACAGCCTCAAAATTAACCCTAAACCCTAATTTAATATCATTTTCATAAATAATAAACTAATTTTTATTTTTAAAAATTAAAATACATTCATGCGGATCAAGTTGATCCGCAAGCTTCATGCGAATCAACTTGATCCGCATAAAGCTCGCGGATCAACTTGATCCGCATGAAGGAACTTCATCGAAAATACTCATGCGGATCATATACCTTGTACTTGATCCGTATGCTAAACCATGAATCTGGCGGATCAACTTGATCCGCATTCAGCCTCAGAGAACCCTACCAGCTGCGGATCAAGTTGATTCGCATAAAACTTGCGGATCAACTTGATCCGCCTTAAGCTTCACATAATCCTACCAAATGCGGATCACCTAAAAACTACGCGGATCATCTACATCCCTAGCATTACTGCGGATAAACTATAACGCAAACACGAAACACCTAAATGCATACGCGGATCAACTACCCTAAGCACTACACAAAGCAACAATGGAAACGAAACGATAGCGACGGAGGAGTGCTTACCTCGACAATGGCGACGTGCTGAAGAAGAAGAAGAAGAAGAAGAAGAAACAAACAATGGCGCTGCGGAGGGAGAAGACAACGATGGAGAACGGAGAGTTGCGGATCAACTTGTTGGGTCGCACACGGTTGCAGAAGAAGGAGTCGCGGGAAGAAGAGAAGCCAATTGCTGGGTGCAAATGTTTTAAATAAATAAGCAGGGGCATTTTGGTCTTTTGTGCTTAAGTGCTGGGTGCACCTAGCATGAGCCCTCTACTGCAGATGACCTAAATCCCTATGTGGATCAACTAAATCCCTACAAACTACACTACACCAGCAAAAATGGAAGCACAAACACAAAGGAAAGGGAGAAGAGGCTTACCTCGACGTCGATGAAGCAACACGAACAAAAGAAGAACGTGCACAGCCGAGGTGAAAAGCACCACGAACACGCCAACAATAATGCTGAAGAAGAACGTGTAGTAGAAGAACGGGCTCAAGAAGAACACGCAGAAGAAGAACTCGCAATCGCAGAAAGAAGAAGAAGGGGCTCATGAATGCAGCGCGGAAGGAAAAAGAATGTGCTGAATGCACAACTGTTTTTAAAAATAGGGCTGGGGTATTTTAGTCTTTTTCCAATAAGTGCCGGATGCACTAGCGATAATGTTGAATGCACCTAGCATCACCCACCATTCTTCACCACTATGGCCCTATGGGTCTTTCTGCTCATGTTGGGACTGTTTAAGATTCCTTCGGCTGAAAAATATTAATCAAAGACTCGCATAGCACTTATTTCCTAACGAAACACAAAGACCCACATAGCACTTAGTTCCTATCTTCTGTAAATATAATAACAATTTGCTTATGATGCATAAAAAAGTAACAATAACAGAAAAATATACGTTCAGTTTTTCTATATTCTAATTCTATATGAAAATAATATCATTTTAGAAGTATTCCGTATATGTTTGATTAATATAAGTATATGTAAAATGTGAAACTGTATATATTTTAAAAATATTTAAAGAAAAAAAAACTATTAATACTAAAAATACAAATTAAAATATAAAAATATAAGTATTTAAATTTAAAATTTACAAAAAAAAATTAAAAAGTGTTTTCAATGATAGTATTTACATGTAAATATTGATTAATATACTTATATTTTGATTAAAATGATTGAAAAGTAAAATTAATTTTATTGAATAATTAATTTAATATAAACTTTACAAAATACATGTCATAAAATAAAAATATGTAATTCTATAAGAAAGAAAAATTATATGTAAAATATTGCATCAAAGACTCAATGAATCGATTTGATTGTGACTCATTAAACAATAATAAAAACAGAAAGAATTTTTTTTTTTGTATTAAAAGGGATAAAATATTTTTGAAGGAATAAAAAAAGAACAAAAACTTTCACCAACCCCCTCAATATAAATAAATGGATGCTCAGCATGACCACAGCATAAGTGTAGAGAGAGAGAGAGAGAGAGAGAGAGAGAGAGAGAGAAATGGCTTGCAGGCAATTGTGGGCTTCAAGAGCTGCCTCTTACCTGAGGATCTCTGTGTTTCACAGAGGCTTTTCTAATGGTAACATCTCCTTCTCCTTCATCCTCTTCTTCTCTCTGTGATCTGCTTTTCATATGTTTTGTTTCATTGATTGATCACTTACGATTGAGTTGTTGTCATGTCATGTCATATGTTATGTTGTGGATCTTGATCCGTGTCCTTTGAACGTTTCATTTTAAATCTCAGGTCTCTTCTCTTCTGGATGGGAAATTCACATTTCTTATGTTTTCTGATGTATAATATGATGCATCATAGTGCTAACATATAGTGTTGTTTCAGCCATGCATAGAGATCTCTCAGTGTCATGGTCTTGTTGACATTGCTCTTTCCACCTTTATCTATCTATCTATATATATTTTAATGCCAAGGAGCTTTCTAAGAGGTGGTGGGAAGGCAAAGTGCATCACCCAGTCACCTACCCCCCAACAAAATAGCTCTAAAAATGCTATGTGTCCAATTTCTTATGATTTTTTAACCTTTATTAGTGCTCCACATTCTTAATGGCATGTACTATCTGTGATCTACTTAATGGACTGCATTCTGAACCTAGTGAACCTTATTGGCCCAATTAGTTACATTAATCTAACAGCAGAATGACAAGGGTGGAGCTGGTAATGGATAGTGATAGAAGGAAGAAAAAAAAAAGAGATTTTTTTAATACTAAATGTATAGAAGAAACTAGGATAAATTCCTAACTTAAAATTGAAAATATTTCATGTTTGTATACGTTTTACAGAGAGTTTGTTTCTGAAAGTTTGAATCTCGGGCTGTAGCTATGCCGTTTGTTACATTTTCAATGTTGAAGCTTCAGTATTACTACATCAGAACAAAAGTCTGTTTCTCGTTTTCTAGTGCATATTTGGAAATTTGGTGGAGAATTCTTTTATGTGTTTTGGTCTTTTATAGCAAATTTTACATCAAATAAACTATTACTTTTCATTGCCGTTTTTACATAACTTTTATCAATTGCTTCTCATTAAGTTTTTTTTTTTTTTAAAGATATGCTTCTCATTGAGTTATACATTAAATTTTGCCTAATTCAATACAAATAATACTCGTTAATTGGCTGGGTAAACATTACTTAACAGTTAACACACAACTCATTGCTTCGAGGTAATTTTTCCAAATTAGATTCTGCTCAAAAGTAATTCTCCTCCTTGAACCAAACAAGCCCTTTAGTATTCCACTATTCACTATCCAGATCTGATGGGATCTTGAAGTTGCTTAAATTCTGTTCTTTCCTGAACTAATATTAGGTACATTACATTGGAGCTTTATATGTTAAAATTTATGTAAAATCAAATTCTTGGATTATCAATGTCATTGTTTGCTAGTAAACATTTTGGGAAAGAAGTAAACAAAATTGCAATTTGTAGGAGGAAAATTATCTTGGTATGAGCTTGCCTGATTGAAAATGCCTCCTGAGTCCTATGTGCCTATTTAGTTTTATATCTTGAATTTAAACATCTTATGGGTTTTGGTGATTTTCTGATTCATTGCATATTCACATCTCCAATTATATGCTAAATGTAAATGTGCATTTGAACATGTAGGATATGAAAATTATTGTTTTTGTAGTTGTTGCAACTAACATTTCTGAAGTTAATCTACATAATGGCTTCAAAATGTGAAAAGAACACTTTGCTTAAAGAGATTAAGATCATTGTGTTTTAGTTATCCCTCTAACATGCCTTCTTGGCTTCTTCTATGTTGTACCTCTAGTTGTTAAAGATTTGAAGTATGCTGATTCTCATGAGTGGGTGAAAGTTGATGAAAATTCTGCAACCGTCGGCATAACTGATCATGCCCAAGATCATTTAGGTGATGTTGTATATGTTGAATTGCCAGAAGTGGGAGCAGCTGTAACACAAGGAGGTAGTTTTGGTGCAGTTGAAAGTGTGAAGGCAACTAGTGACATTAACTCTCCTGTTTCAGGAAAAGTTGTTGAAGTTAATGAAGCGCTTAACAGCTCTCCTGCTTTGGTGAGTTTTATTGCCTAATTCTTAAAGAACTTTTTACATGAAATACAAGTTGTGTATGCTGAGTTTATGTGCATTAACTATTTTTTTCTCCTTTAAGTACTTTGTAGTTTCTACATGCTACATCTTGGATCAGTATGCCTATGCAATGCTGAAGTATTGCAATGAATTCTTTTTTTTTTTATGAACACCAAGTGTTTTCATGTTGTCCTACATTTCTGCATACAGATCAATTCAAGCCCTTATAAAGATGGATGGATAATTAAAGTTGAAATAAGTGACAATGGTGAACTAAACAACTTGATGGATTCAGATCAATACTCCAAATTCTGTGAAGAAGAAGATTCCAAGCACTGATGATCTTGGCAAGATCTTTCAGCACTCTTCAATCTCCATGGTGTAGATCATGTTTTAATTGGGAAAGCTCAATTGCTTATTCCATTTTCTCCTTGTGTTATGTCTTGACTGCTCTATTTTTATTTTTCGAGGGCTTATGATTCAGTGGAATGATATTTTTCACTCTTTGCAATGGAAAAATGAATTTGACAACGTGGCAAATTGATGATGATAATAATAATAACTTAAATAGTTTTATTTTAAAGTTATGCTATTGTTGTTAGATGACGGCTATAATAGTTTGATAAATAAGATGGACAGTAGTTATCAAGAATTGAGATTTCAAGTTTCCATATTCTTTACACAAGATAGACATCATTTGCGTATGTTGCATATAACAAATTATTCTTATTGTTAGTTTAGAAGCCGATGATCTTGTCACTAAACTCCGTGGATTCTAAGCAATTTCTTCGATGATCATGTAGAGGTATCGTTCCTTAAAATTTCAGAAAGAATTTAATGGGAAAAAACATGACTATTTGATGTAATATATATATATATATATATATATATATATATAAATTTACTTGATGACGCTAAACTGAGTTTAATTCATGAAATTATTCTTAAGTCCGTGCTACGTTTCTTTCTTCACATCAGCCACTAGTCAATTTATGGTGCCCTGTCAGTCTCATCTTTCACGCCTCAGATCCACCTATTGTGCGCCATATTCATTCATAATTTTGGATACTCTAATCTTATGGTGTCTCCATAATGGTAGTGCAAAACTTTCGAGCCATTGGTGATTGATTGTATATGGAAAGCAAAATTTGCTGAAAGGTAACATCTTTATGAAATGAAGGATCCATCTTGTGAAAGAAATTAAAGGCTCAACGGCCCTGTTTTTCTTTTTTTTTTTTCCAAGTAGAATAATGCCATATTATTCAAGTGAAAGGATAAATGTAGTACATCAGCGGCTAAAAGGGGTTCCAATTGGTAAAATAAAAAAAAATTAGGTAAAATATATTTCAACATGTATAACGATATAACAATACAAGTCATGGAAGGTTTCTGTTAATGGAAGTATATAGTATTACGTTATATTGAGGGAGGTTTGTAAACGTTAAAAATGGGAAGGGCATCATGTATAAGTGTTACCTTGTTGAATCTTAGAGGATGTTAATGTAATTAGCCCTCATAATGATTATTTGGAATACTTATATGCATTAAAGGGTCATAATGCTATCTGCAGTTGTGTCCATATCATATCAAGGCACTCAAATTACATTGGCAAAAAAGGTAGATCTGTAGCACACATCCTGTTATAAATTACAAAGCGAGATTGTCTTCATCACGAAGGTGAGGTATAGCAAACAGATCTTAGCACTCTCATATTCCATTAAGAGTGACAACAACTCTTCGTGAGGTAGGATGATCCCGATGCTCGCAGAGCCATATACCCTTGAACATAAAAGAAGAAATAAATTATTATTAACTTGGATGCAACAACTGAATGCAGTGCTAACATCTGCAGAGAGTAACTAAATAGTTATTCGTGTCAACCAAACCAACTCCTTTATCACATATCCTATCATAAATATAGTAAACCAACACCAATGCTAGATACTAAACACTACCATATTAAAATTTTATTTTTCAATTTATAAAGATCAATTTTATTGAAGAAAACCCCAGTACACAACATATGAAATTTAATACTTCATTTCCTCAAAACCTACAAAGCATAAATGGCTCATAAGCAAATCAAATACAGAGTTATTTATATTGTTCACACACACTCAACACGCTCAACTCCTGTGAAAATCATTTTTTCATCTGTTCTTACGAGAATGAATGGCATGTCTTGTTAGTTGTGCACGGTTAAGTTCAGGCATCATGTAGCAAATATACTCTTCCAAGTCAAAATGGATGAAATGTCATACAGTGATATATAAACTTCAAATATGCAATGTGAGAACTACAGATCCTGAAGGACAGTATTGTGAGATTTTAAATTTGTTCGTGAAATAATAGGTTTGTCCTAATCACAAATAGTATATAGAGTATTATGTATCAATCATTATGAAATAATGAAATATATATATATATATATATATATATATATCCCTCTCCCAGTATATGGCATCACTAGTGAATTACTGGAGACCAGTGTTATCAATGACAGATGGCAGAATATAGCGGAAGGCCAAAATTCCACCATATAAACACACCATTGCGGCCTATGGCACCAGCATAGCAGGCCTCCCTTCACAAATTGCCTATGGCGGTCTGGAAAAATCCACCACACTATTCCGCCATGGTGCTGCCATTTAACAACATTGCTGGAGACAACTACTTTTGGAACACTATCGACAATGGAAGCATTGATTGAACTCCTTGAATGTGCCTGTGCATAAGATAAACATGGGTAGCTGCTGACTTTTCATGCAAGGCCATGATTCTTTTAAGAATTGGTCAGCAACAGGAGTGTTCATGGATGGATTCAAAAAAATTCCAAAAAGTGCAGTGAAAATTAATTCGTTATCACAGAGCACTTAAAAGGAGTTCTCCCCCCTCCCCTAGTCTCTACATATATCTGTGCTCGTGTGCATGTGGGGTAACAATATAAATATTAATAAAGATCATTTTGGATAGATCATTGCAAAGATGAATTACCTGCCATGTCCCCATGTTAAGCTTGCCATTTGTAATCGGTATCCTAAAAAAGTAAAAATATAAGATGCCAGTAGTTCATAACATTACCATAACTTTTCAGCATGATAAATCAAACTGAAAAATGGAAGTATTGCTCACGTGAGTGTACAACCAAACATCGATGATTTAATATGAGCTGGCATGTCATCTGGCCCTGCAAAATTTCAAATCCAAATCAGAAAAATATGTATATTATAATGGAAAACTAACAGCCTAACAGCAGCATTACACTTAATAAGTAACAACTGACTTATGATGTTATGAGTTATAACAAATACAATATATTAGCACATAAACTTCAATTAGAATTTCAGCAGCTAAAAGAAACATGTTCAGGTGAGAGGTTAAGAATGGACTATAAAATTCATCTAATCACAGAGGCTTTCTGGTGAATATATTAAAGTATAATAATGAGTCAAAAACAGAATCACATTATTGAAGCTAGATCAGCTTCATTTTATTCAAAAATTAAAAAAAACGATCACACATATTGAGAAATCACCAAGTACTAACCCTCTAGAGTATGCTTCCATGGCGCAGATGACCCCTGCCCGAGACATTAACACACGAAAACTTGATATAAGGACATGTTGTGACACCAGAGAACAGTAATAATGAATACATCAAATTGGTGATAGAAAGAAAGAAACCTCGGGAACTATCCGATTGAGGAAGGTTTCGGTATCCTCGCGAACATCTGAGTCATAATTCTCATTGATGGTAAGAGAAGCACTGGTGTGCTGCACTGTCGTTTTAATTTCACATCACAATTTCCAAGTTCAATGAATTGAAAACAACTTAATTATTCATGTACCTATGCATGGTTTTAAATTGCTATTGCGGTCGCGGTAACTCAAAAATCCTTCACGTTGGGGGCAATTGCGGCCGCCGTGCGGTTGTGGTGAATCAAAATATCTTTATTTGCGGCCGCAATTGCGGTTGCGGACCGCAATTTAAAACCTTGTTAATTAACCTATGTATGTGTATAGTGTATAGTGTATAGTGTAGTATACT